>NC_090923.1:506183201-506808201 GCF_040938575.1 Ambystoma mexicanum
GTCTTTTAAGCCATCGAAGGCCTTCTCACACTCTTCAGTCCAAGTTACCTTCTTGGGTTTCTTCGGAGTGGTGAGAGCAGTCAAAGGGGAATCTATGGTGCCATAGTCTGCCATGAAATTTCTGTAATACCCAGTGAGTCCTAAAAAGGCTCTCACTTGGGTCTGTGTAATGGGGGTAGGCTAGTCTTGTACTGTTTGTACTTTACTGGGTGTATCCTCCCTCCACCTACTTCATGTCCAAGGTAAACCACTGAGCCTTGTCCAATCTGGCATTTACTGGCCTTTATGGTCAAGTGTGCTTTCTGAAGAGCCTGTAACACAATCCCAAGGTGTTTCACATGGTCTTCCCAGGTGGCACTGAAAACAGCTATATCATCCAGATATGCAAGACAGAATTCATCCAACCCATTTGACACATGATTCACAAGCCTCTGGAAAGTGGCAGGAGCATTCTTCAACCCAAAACGGCATTACCCTGAACTGATAAAGACTCTCTGGAGTGGAGAACGCTGTCTTCTCCTTGGCATGTTCTGCAAGGGCTATTTGCCAATAGCCTGCTTTGAGGTCAAACATGCTGAGGTACTTGAAGGCACCCAAGGTATCCACCAGCTCATCTGTTCGAGGCAATGTTGTGCATCTGTCTTGGTGACAGCATTCAGAGCCCTGTAATCCACACAGAACCTCAATTCAGAAGTAACTGCTTTTGGAACCAAAACCACAGGGCTGGACCAAGGACTACTAGAGGGTTCAATCACCCCAGGATCCAACATTTTGTTGACCTCTGTCTTAATGTAAGACCGTACTTTGTCTGACATTCTGTATCCCCTACTTTTGGTAGGTACACTGTCTCCTGTGTCTATGTTATGTTTGCACCAAGGTGTCGAACCAGGGGACTGTGAAAACAGGGGGGAAAATTAGCTAAGCAAACTTTTCACCTATGCCTGCTGATCAGAAGTCAGGTGAGGGGCCACTCGGGCACCCTCAAAGGAGCTATCTGAAGGACTGCTTTGAAAAAGGTCGGGTAGAGGTTCAGACTCCTCTTCCTCGACATCTGACGCCAATAGCAGTGCTGTGATTTCAACTCTTGGGATGAAAGCCTTCAGCCTATTTACATGGAACACTTTTGGAACCTGTCCAGGCCTTCCAAGGTCCACTAAATAGTAGACCTCACCCACCACTGTGTAAGGGCCTGACCACTTATCCTGTAAAGCTCTAGGTCTTATGGGATTCATGATCAGGACTTGCTGACCAGGTGTGAAGTTGATGAGGGAAGCTTTCTGGTCATACCAATGTTTCACCAGAGCTAGCCGGACCCATCAGGAGTACCATCCTTTTTCTGAGCCCTAACACATAGTGTACTATGTTGGTAGCAATAGGGGGAGTGGGCATCTCCCATCCCTCCTTGACTATGGCTAAGGGTCCCCGCACAGGGTGACCAAACAGAAGTTCAAAGGGGCTGAAGCCAACACCCTCTTGTGGTACCTATCTGTAGGCAAACAGTAAGCATGGTAAAAGAAGATCCCGTTTTCTTCTTTGAGGTTCTTCCAGAGCCCCAATCATACTTTTGAAGGTCCTGTTAAACCGTTCCACCAGACCATTGGTCTGAGGGTGGTATGCGGAAGAAAACTTATAGGTGACCTCACATTCCTTCCACATAGCCTGCATATACTTAGACATAAAGTTGCTGCCTCTGTCAGACACAACTTCTTTATGGAAGCCAACCCTAGTAAAGATGCCAAGTAAAGCTTTTGCAACTGACTTGGCAGTCACAATTGTCAATGGGATGACCTCAGGATACCTGGTGTCGTGGTCGACCAGCACCAGGATAAACCTATTGCCTGAGGATGTTTGGGGGTCAAGGGGACCAACAATGTCGATCCCTACCCTCTCAAATGGTACCCCCACAACTGGAAGTGGTACCAATGGAGCTTGGATTGTTGAGCCACTCTTACCAGATAACTGGCAGGAGGCACAACTCCTGCAGTGACTTTCTACTTGCACCCCCATCTTGGGCCAGTAGAAGTGCATGGATAACCTTTGCTTGGTCCTCTTAATACCAAGGTGACCAGCAAGGGACACTTTATGTGCCAGCTGCAGGAGGAAGGGTCTTACAGCAAGGGGCACCACCAACCTCCTATGGTCTCCTTCTGTAGACTCTGTAGGCTCACTATACAGGAGCCCACCTTCCCAATAAATCCGATGCTTCCCAGGAGGTTCACCCTCAAGCTGGGAGCAGGCCTGTCTCCTTAGGCCTTCTAGAGATGGGCACTCACGTTGGCCTTTGCTCAATTCTTCCCTGTCAGGACCACCTTCTACTAACAAATTGTTTAGTTCAGGATGGTCATTGGGGTCAAATACTTCAGGCATCACCACCTCCTCGTCAGGTCCGGGTGATTGACCAACTACCTCCACCTCAGTGGTAGGCGAGTTAGGGGGAATATTCTCTTTCCCTCTTCTTGGTTTTTTGACTCCTTTAGCCTTGGGTTTCCCCTTTGGCTTGGGCAGGGCATTGGTCTTGGCCAGTGCTGCCCTCGTTTGAGACCTTGTTCAGGGTCTGTCAGCAGTATCTCCCACAAGCCCTAAAGCTCTGAGATCGTGAGCCAACAAGACCTTTCCTGGGACACTCCTCTGAATGCTCACTGGAATCCTGACTGCTGTACCATTGATAGTAAGATTTACAGGTATTACTGGGAACATGAGAGGTGAGCCGTCAGCCAACTTAGTAGGCATCAGAGTAGCTCTGGCAACTTCCTCTGGGTCTACCAAGGTAGAATCCACTACAGTCCAACTGCACCCACTATCCCTAAGAGATAGAGTATCTACTCCATTAATCAGCACTGTCACGACCCTCACCCAAAACCCCCTCTGGCAAACCCATTGGCCAGGTAGAGTCAGGACTCTGGCCTCTAGAGCCTGGCATCCTCTTCAAAAGCCCTCATGGGGCCAGTCCTGGTGTCTACGGCGCCAGGCTCATACACCATGAAAAACAATGTGCTTGGGAACTACTTTATTGTATTGTCAGCCAACATGGAGGCATCCACATAGCTTGGTTCCTAAGAACGAAGCTATGCGGTCTAGTGTTTTGGGTGTGGTAACCTAAGGACTACTTTACCTGGACTATTTTGTTGGGGCTATTTAAACCAAACCGGAGCAAGACAATACGCTTTGCGTTACTTTTAAGCTTGCAACGTGACGCTCACCGTGTCCAGCTATTCCCTCGAACCTCGGAGAAGCAGAACCTGCAAGGAGACAAAAGGAACATCATTAGCAGCAGCATCATATCTGCAGTCTTATTTTTTAAACACTCGTAGCTACTGAGACCAGCTTCCTCGAATCTGCACGCCTCCTGGACAGAACGACCTGAAAGAGGAAGATAGAGGCAACATTAAAGAAAGCAGTAGAAACATTTACAAATTACGAACTGCTCAAAAGGCTTACCTGGCTGGTCGCCTCTCACCTGGCACCACTGCGGACATTCCACTCACGCTGAAGAACACCGCGACCTACAAGGAAGGAAAACACAGGTTAGCAAAGGCAAGACTTCGCAGCGCTGCGCATAGCGCTTACTTACCACATCATAGCGCTCTTAATGCGCCATCATTTACCAGCGGGGCTCAACCAAGCCAGTTCGCCGTGCTGAAGCTCTGCGTACCTAACAGAGAAAAAAAGAGACATTTTAAACAAAGAAAGGCATGCAGGATAGCAACAAAACTAAAGAACAGCAATAAGACCTACCTGAACAATATGAAACGGGCCGGCGTCAGTGAAGTAACTGGACCGCACTCGCCCTTGAAAGACAACACGCCCCTACAAAGAAGGCAGGAAGGAGAGCACGCCTAATTCTACCACAAGGTGAGGAGAGGGCACCAGAGGGACTGAAATCACACGGGGTGGAGGGAGGATACTTACCCCAGTCGGTCAGTCTTGAACATAGTCCTCCTGTATTTTCAGGCAGAACCTTCCCCGCAGACCACATCAGGGCAAAGTTGAGAAGCATACCAGCGAGTAACCCGGCTGGGTGGCGTCCCTGTGGATACCAGGTGAGCATAACAGAACGTGAAGACTACCATAACAAATCCACCTGGGCGCTATGAAGACATCAGAAATGGACCAATTGGCCCAATTACTAGGAGAGCTTCGTGCTGAGGTTCATTCTGCCCGACAAGAGACTAATGCCCTCCGGAGAGACCTAATAGTGACCAAAGAAAGCACTGAACAGATTAGCAGGCAATACTTGCAATCACAGGCAGGACAGATGCCTCTACCTGGAAGCAATCCAACGATGCAAAACCCCGCCATACCACCCACTCCGGTACAGATCACGTTACCTGGCACAGTGCCCCTGGCACCACCAGAAAGGTTCTTAGGCGACCCGTGGAAGTATGCTGCATTCATCAATCAGTGCTGCCTTCATTTTCTTTGTAGGTGTGGAGCATTTCCAAACGACCAACCTCAGGTAGCTTTTGTCTTATCATACCTGAGTGGTAGTGCAGCAGATTGGTCGGTGCCGTTGGTAACCCATGACAATCCTCTATTACATGACTTTGGGGGGTTCCAGAGAGAAATGGAAAATCTTTTTGATCGCCATACCCAGGAACAAGCAGTAGACAATGAACTCTTGTCCCTCCGACAGGGGAATCAGGACTTGTTAACGTACATTGCTACCTTCAACAGACTGGGTGCCGAAGCTAGGTGGCCAGAAAACAAAAGAACCATGTTATTCCATCGAGGCTTACGAGGCGAATTAAAGGACGTCTTAGCCCAGGTGGTTGATCCACCCAGAGACTGTGCAGAATTCATAAATCTGGTCGTGCAGCTAGACCACCGGTTGCAGGACCGAAAGGCAGACCGGTCTAAGACAGACCCTTGGACTGTGTATGTTCGACCAAGGGAAAACACACCCAGTGTACCTGAAAATGCTGTAGAACCCATGCAGATTGGAGGGATACGGCCTCCATTAACAAAACAAGAGCGCGGCAAAAGAAGACAACAACAGCTTTGTTTGTATTGTGGGAAACTAGGACATTTCCTGAAGGACTGTCCAGTAAAACCCCCAAGAAGAACAGTCGGGGCCACAGAGAATGATGAAGCTAAGGAATCGGAAAACTACCAAGCTCGACAAACATAGAGGTCAGTTTGTTGAGTGAGAAGAAAGATTTGCTGACCTCGCACTTTGCCATACCAGTGATCTTAATTAACCACCAACAGTCGTCAAGAATGCATGCCATTGAAGCATACATCGATAGCGGAGCAGTTAGAAATTATATTGATCAAGAACTGACAGCAGAGATGGGGCTTCCTTTGTGTTCTAAGCCAACTATGGACAAGGTAACCACCGTGGATGGGACAGAAATCGCTTCCGGACCAGTAACCCAGTGCACAGTCAGGATAACGTTGCTGTGCCAGGACAGACATCGGGAGTCTATTTCATTCGATCTCATCAAGGCACCTCAGTTCAGGCTAATACTAGGGATGCCATGGTTGGTTGCTCACAACCCTTTGATAGACTGGCGGGCACGAAAATTAACCTTCCCCGATAACTGCTCCCCTGCCTGCTATTACCAAGAGGAGAAACCCGACGTCTGTATTCCCATGACTCCCGGAGCGACAGTATCAAACTTGGGAGCAACTAATACCTTGCCAAGTGAATACCATGATTTCCAGGATGTTTTCCGAAAGGACCAAGCCAATACATTGCCGCCGCACAGGCCCTATGACTGTCAGATCAACCTCGTTCCTGGTGCACAAATCCCTTGCAGCAGGATCTATGCTCTCACAGAACCAGAAAACCTTCATTTGAAATCCTATTTAGACCAGTATCTTGCAAACGGATTTATCCGTCCTTCCAAGTCCCCCGCAGACAGTCCTTTGTTCTTCGTACCAAAAAGGAAGGAGACTTGAGAACCTGTATTGACTACCGCGCATTGAACCAGATCACCGTGAAGAACCACTACCCCTTGCGACTTATCCCTGAGATGTTAGACCAAGTTAAAGATGCCCAGATTTATACCAAATTGGACCTTCGAGGAGCGTACCACCTGGTCCGAGTCAGAAAAGGAGATGAATGGAAAACCGCCTTCCGTACTAAGTACGGCTTGTTTGAATATCAAGTCATACCCTTCGGGTTATGCAACACTCCTGCGGCATTCCAATATTTCATGAATGACGTCTTAAGGGAGTTAATTGATGTGTGCGCCTTAGTGTACATAGACGACATCTTAGTATACTCAGCCTCGGAACAAGATCATGTCAGGCACGTTCGTTCAGTCCTCACCAAGCTCCATCAACATTGCTTATTTGCAAAGCTTGAAAAATGCTTTTTTCACGTCACCGAAGTAGAATTTCCTGGTTTTATCCTTACTCCAGGAGGCATCAGAATGGATGTGCACAAGGTAGATGCCATTCTGAAATGGCCTGCACCGACGTCTCTGAAAGGGGTACAATGCATGCTGGGCTTTGCGAACTTCTACCGCCGGTTCATCCCAGACTTCTCTCAGGTTGTGTACCCAATCACAGTACTATTACAAAAAAACAGTAAAAAAGTTTGCTTGGACCGAAGAAGCAGAAGAAACCTTTCAGGAACTTAAACAAAGGTTTACCGCTGCTCCAACCATGCAACATCCTCGTCCAGACCTCCCTTATGTCGTTGAAACTGATGCGTCCAGTCTCGCAATGGGGGCTGTCCTTTCACAAAGAGACCCGGAAACCGGCCAGCTACATCCTGTGGCCTTCTGGTCGAAAAAGTTCTCACCTCCAGAGATTAATTATGCTATCACAGACAAGGAACTCCTGGCTATCAAATCGGCCTTTAAAGCCTGGAGGCAGTACCTTCTGGGGGCCAGAGACACCATTACAGTCATCACAGACCATTGAAACCTGCAATATCTCAAAACAGCCAAGGCCCAGTCCTCGCGCCAATTACGGTGGGCCCTTTTCTTCGCCGAATATGATTATGTACTCACATTCCGACCAGGAGTCAGAAACGGAAAGGCGGATGCCTTATCTCGCATGGGCATAGATGAAATAGTAGATACAACTCCAGACCCAGTACCTATCATACCTGAAGACAAACTCTTGGGTATCACGACAGCCTTAACACAAGCAGAACTACGAAAAGAAATCCAACAGACAATGAATCCTGATGCCTACCTCGCATGGCAAACTCAAGGAGAACAATATACCATCAAGGACCATCTACCCTTTTTTAGGGATTGCCTACATGTACCCAAGAAGGAATTAAAACAGCATATTATTTCAAACTATCATGATTCACTGATAGAAGGGCCTCCTGGGATCGCCAAAACCCTAGCTAAGGTGAAAGAGAACTTTTGGTGGCCTACCTGGCATAAGGACATCATTCAGTATATTCAGTCCTGCGGTGTCTGCGCACAAAATAAATCACAGAAACAAAAACCATCTGGTCTCCTACAACCATTGGACATTCCTCCAGTTCCATGGCACACTTTTTCCCTTGACTTCATCACTGATCTACCTCCAAGCCAAGGGTTCAACACCATCCTTGTAGTTGTGGACTTATTCTCGAAGATGACCCATTTTATTCCTCTCAAAGGCTTCCCAGATGGAACCACTTTAGCAAAAGTGTTCCTGGAGGGTGTGGTTAAGCTACATGGCTTCCCTTCGGTTCCGGTCTCTGATCGAGGCAGCCAGTTTGTTTCAAACTTCTGGAAGAAATGTTGTGCAATGGCGCAGATCGACGTTCGGCTATCTACCAGTCACCATCCCCAAACGGACGGCCAAACCGAGAGAACCAATCAGTCACTTGAGCAATATTTACGGTGCATGCTGCACCATGAACAAAGGAAGTGGAATGACCTACTATGGATAGCCGAATATGCATATAATAATTATTTGCATTCAAGCACGGGACAAACGCCCTTCTATACCCTTTATGGCAGACATCCACGTACCTCTGAACTAGACCTTCCAGCCAGCTCGGAAATGCCAGCGGTAAAGACTCTACACTCAACCATTACTCAGGCTTTCAAAAGGGCAAAGGAACACCTTATTCATGCCAAAGAAAAACAAAAGAGATTTGCCGACCAACACCGGAAAAAGACCCCTGATTATCAAGTAGGAGACAAAGGGCCTCATTACGACCCAGGCGGTAAGTTACCGCCTGGGCCGTGACTTTACCACCATGGCGTAAACTACGTTTACGCCATGGTGGTTGGCGGACTTACCGCCCCATTCCGACCTTGGCGGGGCGGTAAGTCCCCAATCCCCATTTACCCTTCCCCATTCCCATTTTTGCCCCATAGGGCATAATGGGAGTGGGGAAGGCGTTAATTACGCCACCGTAAATTACGGTGGCGTAATATAACTCCATGGTCCCTTAGCGCCATGGATTTTAACACCTGCTAAAAGCAGGTGTTAAAAGCACCATGGCGCTAGGGGACCTCGTAATTGGCGGTAAGGGGTCGGCGCAGCTAACGCTGGCGTAAACCCCTTACCGCCAGGGTCGTAATGAGGCCCAAAGTTTGGTTAGTCGCTAAATTCGTACCCATCAAGGTAACCCGGACCTTTCATCCCAGATTCTTAGGACCCTATACCATTAAGGCAATTATCAACCCAGCAGCCGTGAAACTGGATTTACCACCTAATTTACACATCCACCCGGTATTCCATGTGTCCCTCCTGAAACCAATGCAACCCGGCACTCGGATTGGGACACCACCTAAACCCATACTTGTTGACGGAGAACCAGAATTCGAAGTTAAAGATATCTTGGACTCTAAATACTCTAGGACCAAGCAATATTATCTTGTCGATTGGAAAGGATTTGGACCACAAGATAGATCCTGGGAGCCCAGTGAGAATATCCACGCACCACGTCTAATCAGGAAATTCCATCCTCCCATCCTTCCATCGGAACCTCCCAACCAAACCTGGGCCCGACAGAAGGAACACCATGGGAGAGGCCTTAGGGGGGGAGTGCTGTAACGACCCTCGCCCAAAAGCCCCTCTGACAAACCCATTGGCCAGGTGGAGTCAGGACTCGGGCCTCTAGAGCCTGGCATCCTCTCCAAAAGCCCTCATGGGGCCAGTCCTGGCGGCTATGGCGCCAGACTCATACACCATGAAAAACAATGTGCTTGGGAACTACTTTATTGTATTGTCAGCCAACATGGAGGCATCCACATAGCTTGGTTCCTAAGAACCAAGCTATGCGGTCTAGTGTTTTGGGTGTGGTAACCTAGGGACTATTTTACCTGGACTATTTTGTTGGGGCTATTTACACCACACCCGAGCAAGACAACACGCTTCGCGTTACTTTGCAGCTTGCAACGTGATGCTTACCGTATCCAGCTATTCGCACGAACCTCGGAGAAGCAGAACCTGCAAGGAGACAAAAGGAACATCATTAGCAGCAGCATCTTACCTGCAGTCTTCATCTTTAAACACTCGCAGCTAGTGAGAACAGCTTCCTCGTAACTGCACGCCTCCTGGACAGAACGACCTGAAAGAGGAAGATAGAGGCAACATTAAAGAAAGCAGTGGAGACATTTACATGGTACGAACTGCTCAAAAGGCTTACCTGGCTGGTCGCCTCTCGGCTGGCACCACTCCGGACATTCCACTCGCGCTGAAGAACACCGAGACCTAGAAGGAAGGAAAACACAGGTTAGCAAAGGCAAGACTTTGCAGCGCTGCGCATAGTGCTTACTTACCGCATCATAGCGCTCTTAATGCGCCATCATTTACCAGCGGTGCTCAACCAAGCCAGTTCACCGCGCTGAAGCTCTGCATATCTAAGGGAGAAAAAAGAGACATTTTAAACAAAGAAAGGCATGCAGGATAGCAACAAAACTAAAGAACAGCAATCAGACCTACCTGAACAATATCAAACGGGCCGGCGTCAGTGAAGTAACTGGACCACACTCGCCCTTGAAAGACAACGAACCCCTGCAAAGAAGGCAGGACGGAGAGCACGCATAATTCTACCACAAAGTGAGGAGAGGGCGCCAGAGGGACTGAAATCATACGGGGGTGGAGGGAGGATACTTACCCCAGTTGGTCATTCTTGAACACAGTCCTCATGTATTTTCAGGCAGAACCTTCCCCGCAGACCACATCAGGGCAAAGCTGAGAAGCATACCTGTGAGTAACCCGGCTGGGTGGCATCCCTGTGGATACCAGGTGAGCGTAACAAGCACACTCTATTTAAAGTAGTGCTTAGTATTATCTGGAATCCTGGCATAAGCCTCTGAGACTTTAGGCTCCCAGGAACCCAGGGAAACTAAAACTACCTCAGCTTCTATCCCACTGGGGAAGGAGTCTGAGGAGAAGGATGCTCCGGTAATCTCTTCTTCCTCATAGGAGGAGAAGGCCAGATTAGCAGAGTGGAGCCCCAAGGTTTTGACCTTACATCTGGGATCCCCCTTCACGTGGTCAGTTGCTCCACAAGCGAAACAAGATCCATGGGGTCTGTTCACATAGGGAGGCTTATTATAACCAGAGTTCTGTTTCGGAGGCTGACCTCCACTACCCTGTGAGTTCTCTTGTGTCTTACTCTTATTTTTCTTTTTGTGGCCCTTTTGGGAAGAAGAGTTATCAGTTTCCCCAACCTCCTTATCTTTGGACTTTTTCCCTTCCTCCTGCTTACCAGGATGAGTCTTGTCCTTATGATACACTCGATTTGACACCCATAAATCTGCTGCAATGGCTAGTTTCTTAGGATCTATCTCCTTTGAATCTGCCAAGTGCTGCTTAAGATCAGGGGAAGAAGATGCAAAAATATGTTCCAGCATGACAAGACTTATCAGACCTTCAAAGGTAGAGACCTTATAACCTTCGACCCAGCCAGTCAAGTTTTTTAAGGATTCAGTTGCATAAGATACCCAAGTACCACCCTCTTTTTTTCTTCTACTCTCTGAATCTTTTTACGTATTGGGCAGGAGTCTTTCCAAACTTTAAGATGAGAGTTTGCTTCAACATTGCAAAATCTGCTCTCTCAGCTTTCGACATTTCCATAATGGCACTGCAGCCAGAATGGGGCAGTCTGCTAAGTAACCAGGCAATTCTATCAGCATTGTCAACTTGTTGAACTTCACAAGCATATTCAAATGTATTCAGCCAGTCCATAATGTCATTCTTTTCCTCCTACACACTGAGCAGATCTTTTGGAAACCTTGGATGAGAGGAGGCCCCAGACCCATGTCCAGGACCCTTGGATCCATTGGCAACTTGAAGCTTGGCCAGTTCCAACTGGTGATCCCTGTCTTTCTGTTTTTCTGCCTGCTATATCTTTAGTTTGGCCATTCTGAACTCAAGCTCCTTCTGCCTAAACAGCAGCTCTTGCTTCTTGAATTTGAGTGTGGCCTCACCATCAGCACTGGCAGAGGAAACGTTAGGCATTACATCCTCCATGTCTTCATGGTTACCGTGGACCAGTGCAGTGGCAGAACTATCAGTTCTACTAGTGAGAGCATCTCCACCTCCTTCTGCACTGTCCTCTGAAGCTATCGCACTAAGCTAAGCTTCTTGCCAGGCCATGATTCTTTGGATCATTTCCATTTTTGTGCCTTGAGAGGAGACACCTCTCTCAGCACAAATATTTTTCAATGTTTCGGATTTAGAAGCATTTAAAGTTGACAAGGTAGGTGTTTCCATACTGTTAGATAGAACTATGGCCTTTAAAAAGTTATACTACGACAATTCACTATGTGTCCTGGAAGAAATAACTCGAAATGCCTTCGCTCGTGCGCAACACTGGATTCCTTCAGTCATATCTTACCGCTGTACACCAATTTGTTAAGATGGATTTCTGAACTCTGACCTGGAGGGGCAGAGGTTCAGAAGGCCAGCCTAGTTTCTTGGAACAGGGTAACCTCTGGACAAGCCAGACCAATCAGGGTAGCGATGGCGGGGGTCAAGACTAAGTCTCAAGAGGGGTGAGGGTGACTGAAAGACCTCAATGAGCACACAAAGCAAGGACACTTAGACATTACTCCAGACAGGTGTTATATTAAAAATATAGACACATTTATTACAAGGCCTTTGTAACATCGACCATAGCAAAGAATCACAATAATACTAAAGTAAACCAACACATCAGAATCAATACAATATATATACAAGACCGAGGGGTCTAAGGAGTTAGAAGCACGAAATATGTAGACAACCGAGATGGGGAGGAAAACAGGCAGTGCAAGTAATCGTTAGAACCAGTTCGACTTCAGAAATACACCTAACTAGGAGGCAGTCCAAGCCCTACGAAGAGAGGAGCCTTGTGCTCAATAGTACATGCACGCGCTTGTGCCTATGGACAAAATAGGGTCTCTTCAAGGGTCTCTGACAGTTCAGGAAGGTGGATGAAGCGATGAAGAACAAGTCCCCACTACTCAAGCAAGACCTCCACTTGCGGGCAGAGGCAGGGTGAGAGTGCGGGATGGATCCGCTATTTTGCAACAGCGGTAGAAAAGAAATGGGTTCCTGCGCTAGGGGCCACCGGTTGGGGTATGGACTACTCACCGGTCCCCGACGTAGGCAGACCCAGACTTCGCCAGTTCAGTTCACATTGCTGGCAGGTTCGGATGCGACAAGCAGGACGTCGCGACACCGTGTAGACTCCACGGTAGCAGGATTCAGGTTCGAGGGGGTCACAAATGCAGCGAAAGAGCACAGGTCGTTACCACAGCAGGGCAACATGGCAACCGTGTTTACTCTGGTCCGGGCGCACTCGTCTCACTTCACACCTGGGAATGCCAAGTGTACGAAATTCGATGTGAGGTTGCCGTGGACACAGAGCTAGCAGTAGGCCAAGTTTCGAGGGCTTGCCCGAAACGGTGGCGGTGACAGAGCAAACGTCCTGGGTAAGCTGGGCAGCCCGCTGGTTGGCCAAGGGACACTTCCGAAGAGGCTTACTTGCAGGGTTTGATGAAGGTGCCGGGAATAGTTGGTCCCACTATTCCAATGGGTCGAAGCGCCTTCGCAGACCTTCTAGAACGATCAGATGCAGAGGGGTCTTGCAGGATGACAGCAGGCTCAGGGTGCCAAACCTTCCAGCGGGTCACCAGCGGTTCCTCGACTCAGCTTCTTGTTGCAGGATACTTGGCTCCTTATCCCTTGTTCGGTGTGAACTCAGGAGATCGACATGGTAGTGGTGTTTTCGGCTTCCTCTTATCCAAAGTTCCCTTCGCGCCAAAACGAAGAGGACCCAATGGGAGATCTGCTCACACTCACTCACTCCATACGTGGACCAATCACAGACCATGGTGGTCCCAGGCATTCAGGACACTCCAGACTCTCTGGCACCCAGGATGTGTATTGGGAACAGACATCCCAGCCCACATCCTGGAGGCACACACACAAGGCATGCAGAAGCCAGCGAAAGCGTTGGGTTTCGCGGGAAAGTGCATGACCAAATAAGGACAGACCCGGGTCGGCTCGACCTGGGGAAGGTGAAGGGGCAAGATGGCCAAAGGACAGGTCAAAGAACATTGTGGCATGGCCATTTTGAGAGCCAGGCCACCTATTTGTGCCAATCGCGGTAAGCGTGGATAACATGGCAAAAAAGGGTTCAAAACATAAGATAAACGATAGCTGCCACCAATCCTGTCCGTGACACACCTGCACAGTTCATGATAAGTTCAGCGAGAGTTTCTAGGGCCTTTGGAATGACTAGAGGCCCAAGAGTGCAGTAAAGTAAGTTACATTGCACTCTTGTTACATGTTGCACAAAAGCTGCAACATGAGCAAAGGACTAAGGGAAACGAAGTCTCCCAGTACTGACTGTTTTAAGGGCATGTCAGTTTCCCCATAAGAATTGAGCGAAAGCCCAGAGGAGTGCTGCGGAAGGCTGCGCTTCTCTGGCAAAGCTTAGATCAGGGTGTAAAACAGCAGCAAAAGGTTTGGGGGTTGCCACATGGAGGGAAAATTACATTCAAATATGAAATCTTTCCTAACACCCCTTTTTTCAGTAAAGCCGTGATGGGTAGGACCTTCTCAGAGAACCCGTGGATAAACTTTCTGTAAAAATTTGCTAGACCCAGAAAACGTTGTACATCCTTGACTGAACCAGGTGTGGGCCATTTAGTTATTGCTTCTGTCTTGTGTGGGTCCATCTCAATCCTATTGGCACTTAGGATAAATCCTAGGTATGAAACGGTAGACCCTTCAAATATGCATTTTTCAGGTTTGGCTAGAATGCTGTTTTGGAGTTGTCTCAGAAGCACCTCTCTTCCGTGTTGGTGATGGGTTTCCAGTGTGTCCGAATAAATCAGGATGTCGTCCAAATATACTATCACAGATGTGAATAGTAGATCTGCAAACACTTTGTCCATGAATCGTTGAAACTGAGCTGGAGCGTTGACCAAACCAAAGGGCATTACTCGATACTCATAATGCCTTAGGGATGTTCGGAATGCTGTTTTCCACTCGTCCCCTTCTTGTATTCTGAGCAGATGATACGCACCTATTAGATCTAGTTTGGTGAACCATTTGGCCCCCTGTACTGCTTCCATGATATCCTTAATGAGAGGCATAGGATATCTATCTCTGATGGTCGAGTTGTTGAGGCCTCTGTAATCTATACAGGGTCTAAGCTCTGTGGTTCCTTTCTTGGAAATAAAGAGCAAAGATGCACCCGCAGAGGAAGTTGATTCTTGAATTAAACCGTTTTGGAGGTTGGTGTTTAGGTAATCCCTTAAGGCTTCCTTCTCTGGAAGCGACAACGGGAACACCCGTCCAAATGGAACTAATGCACCAGGTAACAGATCTATTTTACAGCCCTCCTGTCTGTGAGGAGGTAAAGGTCGGGGTTGTATGTCCAGAAAAATGTCAGTGAATTCTCAGTATGCCCTGGGAATGATATTCACACTGTGGATAGGTACCGGTTCTCCTTGAGGTAATGGTTTCTCCTTACGATTTAAACAAGAATGAGAACAGAAGTCTGAATGGAACTCCACCGTATTGGTCTCCCAGTTTATGAGAGGGTTGTGTTTCATAAGCCAGGGAATCCCCGATATAACGGGAAAATGTGCAGCCTTTATTAGATCAAAACCCAGCCTCTCTTGGTGGAAATGCATCTGTACGGATAATTCCTGTGTTTCTTCGGTGATGGGTCCTGAAGTCAAAGGTGTGCCGTCAAAACATTCAACAGGTATGGGTTGGGGTTTCTTTTTTCTTGGTACTGATTGTGCTCTTGCCCACTGGTCATCCAAAAAATTACAAGCTGCGCCACAGTCAAGCATAGCAAGACATTCTACTTCCGGATGATTAGTCCATTTGAGAACCACCTTAAACACCACTAAATGGTGTGAGATGTCCAAGGTGACAGATGGTGTAGGTAAACAGGGATTGACAGTTGAAACCCCTTCCTTGTCCCTGCTCAGGGTCGGGGTCTTTCATTTCCCGCTCTCCGGGAGGAACCTCAGGACAGTCTCAGAGCAGGTGTGTTTCAGAACCGCAATACAAGCAAAGGATTAGATCCTTACGTCGTTTTCTCTCAGCCGCTGTCAAGGGTCCTCTAGTCGATCTGATCTGCATGGGTTCTTCGGTCCCGGATGTTAAAGGGACTTTTTCTGAAGTGATTGGGAGGCTGGGAGGCAACGGAGGGAAGGACTTGGGTCTCCTCTTCTCTGCTCGCCTCTCTGAGAGACGGTACTCGATCTGCAGGGCCAGTGTAACAAAGTCCTGAAATGTGGTAGGTCTGGCAACTCTTGCCAACTCATCTTTGATTTCATCCTGCAGTCCTCTTCTGAATAGAGTTTGTTTGGCAGAATCCAGCCATCCGGTTTCTTGTGCTAATCTTTGGAAATTGGATACATATGTCTGTACGTCAGAGGAACCTTGTTGTGTGTCCAACAAGTTTTCATAAGAAGAGTACTGTGCTTTGGGTCTTTCGAACCGATTCCGAAACTGCTGTGTAAACAGTCCATAATCTGAACCCGTCACCAACGGGGTAACCCATGCTAGAGCATTACCCACTAGGTTGGATATAAGGAAACCAACCTTTGCTTTGTCAAGTTTGTATGTCTTCGGGCGGAAAGTGAAATGTACTACACATGCATCCAAGAACTCTTTGGTCCTTCTTGGGTTACCGTCGTTTTTACCACATGGTAAAGGCAACAAGGGAAGATCTCCCCTGACCTCCTCTCTCAGATGTAACTGCTGCCTCATGACTGTATTATCGGCCTTAAGGGCAGCATTGTCTGTTTTCAGGTTCTGTACTTCTACATTGATTCTTTGTATGGCGTTAACTAATTCCTGATATTGTTCCAGGCTAGCCATCTTTTGGCGTTGCAAAGTCTCAGACTTGTAATTCCAGGTAATAACAGCCTCTCCCCTGGTCTGGGTTCGTTTATGGTTGTTGGTACTACGACTACCAAGATGTACTGGAGACGGGTGACGTGGATGTAGGTGTGGATGAAGCTGAGTAGACGGACCAACAGGGAAACCAGAGCCGGTCACAAATAACTGCAAGGGATCCGGAAGGTAGGTAGCGGAAAGTACTGATAAGTACGAAGGCACAGAGATAAGTAGGCGGTACCGGACTATGGCAACCGTAACCACTCTGAGCATGAAGAAGGCGTTCAAAGGCAACACAAGGGTGCGGCTCAGCAGTAGAAGGAAACAGCGGGAAGGACAGAAGGAAGAGGAACAGAGTAAGAACGGAGGAAGGAGTGACAGCGTGCAGGCACGGAACACTCGAGCAGTGTGTAAACCCGAAGGAAAGCGCAGAGTTGCAACACGTCGAGTGAAACTTCCGACGCGTATTTAAACGCATCACAAAAAAAAGACTCAAACACTAGAACGCTGCACTAGCTTCCACGGAAGCGGAGATGGCTCATCCCTTCCTCCATTGTTCCCAGAACTTCCAGTGAGGTCGAATCATGACAGATGAGGCCCAACCAGGCCGAAACATGTGTCTGGGGTTGCTGTTGGTACTCTTGTTCAGAAGAGAATTGCCAGGCATTTCGGTGCTGGACTGCCCTTGGGCAGGACAAAGACTGATATGTACTGGAAATTTCTCTTCTGTGAAAGGATGGTGAGCTAAAGACTCTGGTTGAGACTCTAACCTGGGATACAGGCCAGTAATAGAGAAACTCCCAGAGCCCCCCTTGTTTTTGTCTACAGCCAAGGGCCAAAAGCAGCAAAGGGCATCACCCTATTTGGGCCTTTTGGGCCCAGGGTTAGTACCATTGCTGAAGCTAGGATTTTGCCGAGCTGAACCTTGACTCTGCTTCCATGCATACGAATCCTTCCACCTATTGACTATCCTTTCACCTGGGAGCATCTGTTACCTGACATGACCAGGGGATATTGCTGTTTTGGGGGGCCTGTTAAATGTCTTTTGGTTAGCTACAGCATCATTCTTGCACACCTAAAAACTTGAACTGCTTCTTCTCAGCCGACCATCCAACCCTTCCCTTTCCACTCACCAAACTACACTCTCTTGGGCTGAACGCTTTCTTCATTGTCTTCACTTATGTATTTCTTCTACCCTTCATCATGAAACTTGACTTTGCTCCATTCCTCCTTCTACACACTCTCCTCCTTTCCTTCTCTCATAGCCTTCAGCCTCAACTTGGCGTAACTTTTACATCACTCTCCAGGCCTCCCATCTTCCTCCGCCTCACTGCTCCCATCAAATAAGATGCTCCCATTCTCCCAGGATCTCCAACCGCATATATCCCCCTCTCCTACCACTTCCCTCTCCACCTCCTATGACTCTTTCACTTGGCCTCTGGAATGCACAATCCCTCTGCAGTAAGTATTCCTACATCACTGACAACTCTGACTCTTATTACCCTCAACTTTCTTGCTATCACAAATACCTGTATCCTGCCTCATGACTGCTAAAAAAAGCAGCCCTTACACTAACTCTGCTACCTACTTTCTCGCCCCTCGACTTGTGAGGAAGAGTGGCAGTGTGCAATTCCTTGTCAACAAGGTCCTCAACACTGCCCCTCTTACCCATCTGGAATCAACTCTTCCTCTTTTGAGTATGCCACTATTGACCTCCTTCCTTCTATTCCCCTCACTGGCTCTCAATTGAATGTCTGGCCCTCTCAACTCATACTCTGATCTGACACCTAAAGTCAATTCCTGTGGACATCCCCATTGTCATGCTGGGGGACTGTGAACTCCCCAAGCCCTCTGCAGCCAACTGCCTTGAACTTAATTCCCTCCTATCTGACCACTCCCTCCATTCCATCTACGACCAGCCTACTTACTCTGGTGGGAGCTCTCTTGATCTTATTTACTCTCCTCCTCTGACCTCACCATTGACCCCTCTCCCTCTGCTCACTCCATTGTTCACTTTAGCATATTGGTCCCTCCACCTTGTACTACCCATCGCCTCTTCAATGAGTAAGGGGAAATTCAGGCATAACTCTCTTGCCCCTTACCTTGATGATGCGCGGACCTCCCTCCTGTCTCTTCCCCTGTTCAAACCTCTTCTATTAGCTGTGGTTTCTCTGACTTTCACTATGCACTTATGAGACAATATGACCAACACTTTCTTGCTTGCACATTCACACCTTCTCGTCCCCGCCCTCAGCCTTGGATAATCTGTGAAATTCAGACCCTCAAAGAAAATGTACACACTTGACCTCTCACACAAGTGCATATTATGGACACTCACCCTATTCCTAGCCTACAAAAATTCCCTTGTTGCCCTAATCTCTGCACCGGACTCTGCCAAATCCTCCTACTTCACAAACATAATTTCATCCTTTCACAATAACCCCACAAACATTTAACTACCCTCCAAACTTTGCTCACACCCCCCAAGTCAATGTCCATTGCCTCCTCCCTTTCTGCTAATAACTTTACTTTTCCTCTAAAGGCTCTAAAATGGGTGACACTCCGATAGCCCTGTTATTGCCCGCCCCAATCCACCTTCTGTCCACCACCTCTCCCCTTCCTCTTCTTCTTACGACTACTTCTCTTAATAAATTAACACCCGTCCTCCGCAGTGCCAACCCATCTTGCATGTCCATCGACTCTTTTACTCCCCAAATGGTCAAAGACTTAGACTAAATCACTTGCCCTCAGCTCTCAGAGCTCTTTAACCTCTCCCTCTCTGCTGGATTCTTCCATGCCTCCTTCACATCTGATTACTATTGAAGAAACTCTCAGCTTTGGCATACATCCCAGCAAACTATCTGTTAGGAAAGATTTCCATTTAATGTGTAATTTTCACTCCAGTTGTGTACCCCCAAACTTTTTACTTTGCTAAAAACCATAGTCTGACTTTACCAGAGGAGCACAGCCTTCTGCTGCACTCCCCTGGGCTTTTCGCTCACTTCTTATGGGGAAACTGACATGCCCTTACAGATAGTCAGTACTGGGAGACTTTGTTTCCCTTAGTCCTTGTCCATGTTGCAACTTTTCTGCAACGTGTTGCAAGTGCACAAAGTAGCTTACAGTAGAATGCACTTGGGTCTTCTTGTCATTTCTAAAGGCTCTAGTGACTCTCAAAGGATTTTTTAGGAGATGTGCAGATGTGCCTTGGACAGGGCTGGTGGCAGCTTATCTTTTTGTGTATTTTTAACCCTTTTGTGGCAGGTAAAGCGTGGTCACCGCGTTTGGCACGGTTAGGTGGCCTGGCTCCAAAATGGCCATGCCACGAGGTTCTTTGTCCTGTCCTTTGGCAATCTTGCCCCTTCACCTTCCCCAGATCGAGCCGACCCAGATCTGTCTTTATTTGGGCATACATTTACCTGTGACGCGCCAAGCTTTCGCAGGCTTCTGCATGCCTTGTGTGCATGCCCCCAGGATGTGGGCTGGACTTTCTAGTTCCAATACACATCCTGGGTGCCAGAGAGTCTGGTGTGATGTGAATGCCTGGTACCACTGTGGTCCATGATTGGTCCACGTATGGTACACCTGTATGTGAGCAGATCTCCCATTGGGTCCTCTGCATTTTGGTGCGAAGGAGATTTTGGATAAGAGAAGGCTCCAAACAACCATACCATGTCATCTCTGGAGTTCTCACTGAACAAAGGATAGGATCAAAGTATCCTGAAACTAAGAAGCCGAGTCGAGGAACCGCTGGTGACTCGCTGGAAGGTTTGACACCCTGAGCCCGCTGTTGTCCCGTGGGACCCCTCTGCATCTGGTCGTCCTAGAAGGTCTGCGGAGACGCTTCGAGCCAGTGGAATAGTGGGATCAACTATTCTCGGCACCTTCATCAAAACCTGCAAATAAGCCTTTTTGGAAGCGTCCCTGGGCCAACCAGTGGGCTGACCAGCTTGCGCAGGAGTTTTGCCCTGATACCGTCCCCGTTTTGAGGAGGCCCTTGAAACTTTGTACATCGCAAGCCCTGTGTTCACAGCACACTCACACTGAATTTCGTACACTTGGCCTTCCCAGGTCTGGAGTAAAGTGAGTGTGCCCGAACCGGAGTATATGCGGTTACCATGTCGCCCAGCCGTGGTGACAAACTTTGCACGTTCATTGCAGTTGTAGTCCTCTGTGCCCTGAAGCCTGCTACAGCAGAACTGGCCTGATCCATCCACCAGGAGTGGAGAAATTGCCACTGTCCCATATGGGAATCCACGCTGTATCTACGTCACTGAAAGCCGCAGAGCCGCGAGATTGCCGCATTTCAACCTGTAACCGAAGTGGACTCGACTGTCGAAGTTTGGTCCGGAGTGCGCTCACGGTTGGTGAGTAATTGCAACCCTCACCGGTGGCCCCTAGCGCATCCATCAATTTTTATGCACAAGTGGCCCCTTAGGGCCCCTCTCCTTTCCACTGCTAGTGCGGACTAGCAAACTATTCCTGAACTCTGGAACCTGCTCTGCCGTGTTGGGAAGACCCTCCATGAATAGTGTGAACTTATTCTGCATCACCTCACCCACCTTCCTGAGCTGCTACTGACCCTTGAAGAGACCCCATTTTGCTCATCTGCATTACCGCGTGTGCCAGCATTGCAAGTACATTTGAGCAATAGGCTCCACTCTTCTAAGGATTGGACTGCCTTTCAGTTAGGACTGTGTTTGATGCAGAAGGGCCTAACGATTATTTGCACTGCATGCATCCTTCCCTGTTTAAGTTCGGGACCCATCTGGTGCATTCATCCTTTAGACCCCATTGGTCTTGTAAATAGTTGTATAGACAGGATTGTATTGGTTTAATTGTATATATTTTTTTTAAAAAATATTAGTTTATTCAAACAAACAATACAAACCAAACTTGCAGTGCATATAATAACATTTCAATTATGCATCACTTCATTATGTCCACTGCTACCCCTGTCCCACCCCCTCTATCTACTGATGAGACCCTCCATATGCACACAAGCTTTAATCAATAAACTGCGACAAACAAAGCTCTTGCTTTTCTCTGTTCTTGTCATGTATATATTAATAATACGCACGGAGTTACGCTTTTCTCCTTTTGCCTCTTTGCTCAGCCCACGACTTCACATGAGACCGACAGCAACACTTTCTCTACACTGAGGCAGACTGTAAACTGATACTATCCCCCAGCATGCTCGAGTGACTTTGTCTCGGGTCGCCATGACAGCGATCAACTACGCGGCTCAGCGCATGCGTGATCATCACGGCCCCGGCAATTTAGAGCAGGCAGTCACAGTCTGCACACACCCTCGAACCAGACGGGACGGGTGAGACGAGCCTCCAGCCTCTCCCTCTCCCAGCGGATGTTTGCTGAGTCATGCAACAGTTCAGAAAAGCAATGCAGCGGGTAAGCGTGAAATGGGTTTTTTGTCCTTTTCCCCAGGCACGCCTTCACCTCGCATGCAGCTTCTAATACTCCATGCCACCGGCCCGCTCTCCACTCAAAACTCTTTTCGCAGCCCATTTATTTGGCACTTCGACCCACGTAACTGAGTTTAAACACTCAAGACCGGCCGCCGCACTGCTTCTTGCAAACCTCTTGTGCACACGACCTTGTGAATGCACATAGACATCCAAACGCACAGCGCGCAGTTTTGGAGCAGTTCTTTCACTATCCTGGTTTTGGATCCAAGCACCAATAACTACAGCATTTAAGCCACATTTTTGGTGCACAGAATTTTTAATCCACCATCCCAACACCCTCGAAACAAACGAGTTCTGGTCCTTAGTTCTGTTTTTCTTATACAGGCAACAGTCGCCAGCCCACAGTGAATAACTACTTTCCATAAAGCACCGACAGAGTTGAAAATTTATCCAAGCGGTGCAATCTCTTTGCTATCAGGTAATCACTACTGGTAGAGCATTACTCTCCACTTTTTAATACCTTTCTTATATGTAGCTACTTAGCAATTACCTATTAGTACTACATAACTTGGGGGCAAGACCCCCGATCTACAGCCTCTGTTCCCCTCTTTTCTATTATTTCCAAACCTTATGCAGGATATCACCAAGATGTGACTGTGACTTTATCTGAGAGCTCTCAGTGTTCACATGGACGTATGATCTTGTCGCCTGATTTTCTCCACGTGTGGCCTACACCCGAACCTCAGGGATCTAAAGCACCGGCGTTTTAAAATATTTTTGTGCAGTGCCCTAAGTACAAGGGGCCACCGCTTGCTCACATCCACCCCTCTGACTCGATATCCATATACTCTCCACAGGGTCCCCAACTAGGAGCCCTGATGAAGGCGGACCTATCGCAATAGAATACCGCCGAAACGTGATGAAGACAGGGAATCAAATCACACACATATATCCCTGATCCTTTGGAACTTATATTTCGGTTCCAACCATCAAACCTCACGTTGGCAAGGATAAAAAAGATATCCTGTATCAAAGACCCTGCAGCATTAATTGCTTGAAATTAACAATTGCAAAAAGGGACTATCACTGAACAGTATCCACAATTTGGGCAATGATATTGTCTATTTATTGAACCAGTATCATGTATATGTCCATTTTGCACTCTACTTTATGATTTAGTCACTTTAGTGTAAAGAAATGAATTTAAACCCAATGTTCTTTGTGTTTCTTTGTTTTTATTCTGTGAATATAATTGTGTCAAAACACTTATGTATGCTGTAATCTCTCTCCAAAAAAAACGTTGTCTTCTCAATGTACCATGTGGATGTACTTGTATTTTGTTCTACCCTTGGTTGAGATTATAACCTTGTTGACTTCCGATTATGTGTTCCGGTTTTCTTTAAATATATGATTTTTATGTCCTTGGAAGTAGAAAGTGATTGTCTTGTATTCTTCCTAAACTATATTAGTTACCCTTTATTTATTTCTCAAACACTGGAAGCACCACCGTAATATTGTCCTTTGAAACACAGAGCTACTTCACTATTTGGGTGGATATATAAGAACAGCGGTTGATCTTACCTTAAGATTTCCGCAATCCGGAAACCTTTCAAAAATAATAATTTATTATTTTTAAAGAGGAAAAAATATGAAAATAAATAGTAGCCAAGGGTACATTCTTCTGTTTAGATGAACCACCCCCTCTATCGAGGCTACTTTCTCTCATGTTCTGTTTCTGCATCCTGCGGTAGGGATTCCTCTTCCGTGAGTTCCGTTGGGTCTCGCATTGGCCCAAATAACTCTGCTATTAGTAATTTCCAGGCCATCAGGGTCTCTGTTTCTTCCACCCCCCCCCCCCCCACGGCACTAGTCGTTTCTTGCCATACCATGGTTTCTGCCTCAGCCCATTTCTGTAAATCTTTCCACCATACCTCTAGTCGTCGTCTGTGGCATGTCTTCCACCCCATAGCAATTATCCTCTTTGCAAGTACATACACCAAGTCTTTTAGTTTGCTCTCGTGCTTAAACTTACGTGGTCTAGGAAACCCACCTATCAAGCAGGCCCACACTGTATCCACCACAATCTTAATACCCCTTTCTGCTAGTCTGTGTGCCACTTCACCCCAGAAACGCTCAATGATTGGGCATGACCAAAACATATGCACCATTCCAGCATTTTCCTCGTCACATTTGGGGCATGCTTGCTCTCTTGCATTTTGGGGTGTCATATACGCCCTATGTGTAATATATAGTTGCATCTGCTGTAGTCTTGCGTTCCTTGACACCTTTTTGTGATACCCTTGGGCCCTGTCCCACATCTCATCACCCATCGGGACTCCCACTTCCGCCTCCCAGTCTTGTCTCAGTTGTACTACCTCTTTTCCCACTTTGGACATCATCAACTCATATATTCTGGATATCTCATGTCCCCCTTCCGCTATGTCATATATCGTATCTATCATAGCGTCCGGCTCCTCCCCTAGTACCACTTCAGACCATGTCATCCTGATTCTCTGCACCACTCTATGATACGTGATAAACTGGCCCGTGTGTAATCCGGTTTCCTCCCCCAACACTTCGAAGTCTATTATAGTGCCCTCTTGCCATATATCGCCCATTGTTGCTATCCCCACCGGTTCCCAGTGGTCCCTGATCATCATCCTTAATTGCCTTTCTTCACCCACTAGCAGTACCTGCGGGGAACACAGGAGTAGGTTCTCCATCATCTGGCATGTCCTGCGCCACATCTTCCACCAGTATCATCATCTTTGGACACTTTTCCATTTCTGCTTTGGGCAGCCACATAATTTCCTTTAAGTAGAATGGAGCACAATCCTGTCGGAACAGCCTGGACTCAGAGGTTACCTCCTCTGAGGGCCATTTAGCAACATATTGCAGCTGGCTTGCTATATAATAAACTTCGTAGTTAGGCAGTTTTATACCCCCTTTCTCATATGGATTCTGTAGCTTCCAGAGGGCCACTCTATTTCGAGTTCCATGCCAAAGGAAATCCCTGCACATACCATCTAATCTAATGAAGAATTTGTTCGCTATCAAGTGTGGTATGTTCCCAAAGTAGTGCAAGAGCCTGGGTAGGACCACCATCTTCAACATTGCCCCACGCCCCATCATTGCGAAAGGCAGCTTCACCCAGAACTTCATGTAATTTTCAATGTTCTTAATCGCTACTTCTGTATTGTACTGATGCTCCTCTTCCTCCGTATGGTATATATCTATCCCAAGATATAGAAATGTGCTAACCTCCCATGGTATCTGTAACACCGGTAGCTGTATTAATGGGATCCCTTTATATCTACCCAGTGGGAACATGCTAGATTTCTGGGGGTTCATAGCTATGCCAAACAGCCCTGCATATCTCTCCATCACCTCCAGGATGTATTGGAGGTTTTCCTCCGGGTGTAAAAAATACAACAACATGTCATCCGCATGCAGGGAAATTAAGTGCTGCTCCCCTCCCACGGCAATGCCTATCATATCATACTGCTGCCTCAGGTATATCGCTAGGGGTTCCAGGTCCAGTATATAAAGCATAGGAGACCACGGACATCCCTGTCTAGTACCCCTACGGAGTTGCCATCTTTCTGATATCACTGCCCCCGTTTAAACTCTAGCCAGCGGTTCACTATATAACATTTTTGCCCACTGTAGGTATCCAGGCCCTATTCCATAGCCAGCCAGGGCCGCCATCAGCCACGGCCATTTGACTGAGTCAAAGGCCTTTATTACGTCCAGTGATACAATGGCCAATTCGCCTTCGTTCTCGTTTCCATGCTCAATAACTCGAAGGAGTCGCCTGAGATAATTGGATATGTTCCTATTCGGAACATACCCTGTCTGGTCGGGATGTATTAATTTACCAATAACCCTCCTTAGTCTGTTTGCCAAAACAGCCATCAGTATTTTACTGTCCTGATTTAACATTGATAGAGGTCTATACGAACCACAGCTATGTCCATGCTTATTCGGTTTGGGAAGCAGTATTATAATCACTTCTCTGAGGGACTCTGGCAGTCTACCTATCTCATATGCCTCATTCAACATCTCTAAAAGCGGGGGGAGCACCTCTCCCTTAAATATCTTGTAGAATTCGCTCGGGAGTCCATCAGCCCCCGGAGTCTTGCTGGTGGGCACTGCCGCACCACCTCTTCTAACTCTTCTAAAGTAATTGGTGCGTCCAACTCCTCTTGCTCCTCTGTGCTGATCTGCGGCAATCCTCTGTCCTCCAATGTTTCTACTATCTTCGTGTAATTACTATCCTCATCATTTCCATATAGTAGCCTGTAATACTCTGCAAACTCCTGGTTAACTCCTTCTTGGAGTATCTTCCCTTGTTATTGTTCTAATCGTGGGCCTGGGGTCTCACTCTTATATAACCATGCCAAGATCCTTCCTGGTTTATCCCCTCCTGCATGCTGTCTCGCTATGTATTTTTTATAGTTAAGGTTACACAGTCTCTCCTAATGACCAGCACACTTCTGTTGCAGCCTGAGTATTAATTCAGTGTCTTCCTTGGTATTATCTTCTCCCCTCAATGCCCTCTCTAATTCTTTCCCCATTTCCTGTAGCTCAGCCAGGATCCCTCCTTGCAACCATTTGGACTTTGCTACGCCTACCCCTCTCATCACAACTTTAAAGGCCTCCCAAAGCGTACCAGCCGAGTCCACACTGCCAGTATTGATCTCAAAGTAGTTAATAATCTCCTCCCTCATATCTTCCCTAAAAAAGGGGTCTTTCAGTGCCTCTGCTCTGAGACGCCATGTCGGGATCCTCGCTTTCGGAGGTCGATATTGCCATCCTAGGATTAATGGCGAGTGGTCTGAGAGGACCCTCGCTTTATATTCTGTCTGCGTGATCTCTGTCATTATCTCTTGCGTGGCAAAAATATAGTCCAACCTAGTATGTAGTTGCTGCGGAACGAAATAGTGTGAATATTGCCTCTCTTGGGGGTGACGTGACCTCCATACATCCCCGAGCCCAAAATCATCCAGCAGTGTCTGCAATGCTTTGGCGGCTGGGGCGGGTCTATCCATTTTTCCATCTGATCTGTCTACCTTAGGGTTTAGTACACAATTAAAGTCTCCTCCCCAAATCACCACCCTCCCCGCACACGTGCTGAGGTTGTTACACAGGGTTCTAAAATATGCCGCCGTGTTTTGATTTGGAGCATACGTATTTATAATTTTTATCTCCCTGCTTTCCACCTGTCCCCTCATTATGACCATCCTCCCGTCCGTTTCCACTATCGTCTGTAACAGCTGAAACGGGATATGCGGCGCCACCCAGATGATTATTCCCTTGGCGTAAGCCAAATATGATGAGCCCACCACAGTCCCCTTCCATTTCTTCCCGATCATCTCCATCTTATCCCGCGTCAGGTGGGTCTCCTGCAGTAGGGCTATATCTATCTTCTGTCTGCGTAGGTATAGCATAACATTATTCCTCTTTAAATAGCTATTGAGCCCTCTGACATTCCAAGTAATTATTTTAAGAACACAATTAAAGTCTCCTCCCCAAATCACCACCCTCCCCGCACACGTGCTGAGGTTGTTACACAGGGTTCTAAAATATGCCGCCGTGTTTTGATTCGGAGCATACGTATTTATAATTTTTATCTCCCTGCTTTCCACCAGTCCCCTCATTATGACCATCCTCCCGTCCGTTTCCACTATCGTCTGTAACAGCTGAAACGGGATATGCGGCGCCACCCAGATGATTATTCCCTTGGCGTAAGCCAAATATGATGAGCCCACCACAGTCCCCTTCCATTTCTTCCCGATCATCTCCATCTTATCCCGCGTCAGGTGGGTCTCCTGAAGTAGGGCTATATCTATCTTCTGTCTGCGTAGGTATAGCATAACCTTATTCCTCTTTAAATAGCTATTGAGCCCTCTGACATTCCAAGTAATTATTTTAAGATCTCTCATGGCCTGTTAGAGTCCCACCCCTCCCCCCACCAGTGCAGTATAAATCCAAGTGTATTTCCCTTCGATATAGGCTTGTTTCCCAACTTGAACTTCCCTTAACTAAAAACACATCAAACACCCCAACCTCCCTCCCTCCCTCCCACCCAGTGGCGGCTGCTATCATAGGGCGGCCGGGCGCCGCCCCCCCAGAAAAAAAAGAGAGAAGCTAAAAGAGATTCAATCAGAGAACTTCTCTGATAGAATCTCTTTTAGCTTCTAGTGTGCTGCATTTCCTTTGCCAACAGCGCGGGGGCGCTGTGGCAAGGAAACAATATTGTATACTAACTATAGGCCGGCCCAGCTTTCACAGCGGGGCGCGTCCCAATTTAGTATATTTGTTTCTATAGTAGAGTGCGTGGAGCTCTTAGCTCCACGCACTCTACGTAGCCCCTTTCATTAGAAGCCTGGCGGGGCGCTTCAGGGGTGGCCCCGCCAGTATAAAATGTGCGCAAACAGCGCACTTCGGATTCCAAATCCTTCCCCTGCCATGAATACAGTGATGTCATTGGCTGGCAAACAGCCAATGACATTCCTGTATCTATGACTGGCGGCGCAGGGTGTGTGCGTGCGCCTGCGCCGCCTTCAATCACACCGTCTGTTTCTCGTTCCCGAGCCCGACGACGACAACAACACACGAGTGCTGCTGCACCAGGCCAGCCCAGAGGCGCTGCGGACCCGGTAAGTACCCCGCCATCCCCATGTTTGTTTCTTCTATCTGTTTGGGCCCGGGGACTCGGGAGTACACTTACTTACGCTCCCCTCCCCGGGCCCAAACTATGTGGTCCACCATGGCAGGCCAGGCCCAGTCAACACTGAACGACGTGTAGGCCAGGGCCTACACGTCGTTCAGTGTTGCTGCCAGTGCCGAGCTGACTGCCGTCAACTTGACCACCGTCGAGCCCACCAAGGCGGGAGCCGCCTGGGACTACACGCCTGCCTGCCCTGGGCCTTTCCCAGTCCCCGGTTCGTGCCTTGCCTTGGGCCACGCCGGACCGGGCAAGGCCCAGGACAGGCAGGCAGGCGTGCGCTGCTGCTGCTCCTACTCAGCCGCGGCCCGCGACCACTCCCACATCTGCTAATTGTGCCGTTTTATATTTTCGGCATTTAAAATGCCGAAAATATAAAACCGCACAATTAGCAGATGCGGGAGTGGTCGCGGACCGCGGCTGCTGGTGAGTGTGCATTTGCTTTATTCTGCCATATGTGTGCAACTTCTTCCTTACGTGCATTACACGTGTCAACCACAAATCCATTTGTTGATGGTGTTTTTACCTAATGTGCATTCTGCAAGAGTCACAACCCCCCAGTGCTCTGATGGTGTGTGTGTGTGAGACTCTCCTACGTCGTCAGCACTCTCATGTAACTGTCATGAAGCACGTGTTCCTTGTCTTACTAGCATAGTATGTTTCATGAGGCTCTATAGTGTGGTGGTGGTATTCATGTCTGTGTGCTCTTTAATCATCTGCAAATGTATGTGTGAATGGTGTTTCTGTCTTATGTGTGTTGGTTTGTAGATGCAGCCCATATATGTGTGTGCATGCATCATTAACAGACACGTATAGTAGTCCTAATCCATTCATCCACCTCCTTCAAATTCATCTATCCATTCATCCGTCCACCAAACCCTCAAGCCTCCATCTGCCTCTCCATGCATCCCTCCATCCATTCCTCCCATACCCGTCCATCCCCACCCATCCATCCAGATGCCCATCTCTGCAACCCTCCCTGCAACCACTCTTCCTCCCCCAGCCACTCTCGCTCATCTATCCCTCAATCCCCATATCTCCCCCCCTCCACCTCCCCCATCCTTCTGTTCATCCTTTCTGTCCTGCATGTTCTCTTTCCCTCCAACCCTTTCACCCTGTGTCCCTTCCACTATTGATCTTCAATCTCTTCCTCCACCCATCTCTTCATTCCTCTATCTCTCCCTCCATCACTCCATCCATCCTTTCCTTCCTGCGTGTATCGCGCCTTCACTCCCTACATTTCTTCCCTGTCACATTCCTCCTTTCCTCCTTTCACCCATCTCTGTTAATCTCGGCATTTCTTCTCCCTCCAAACCTCTACCCTTCTCCCTATCCCTACCTTGATCCATCCATCCTTCTATTCCAGCCTCCATTCCCCTCCCTCTATCTCGTCCTCTCTCTATACTTACCTCCATTTTCCCACCTTTCCTCCCTCCATCTCTCCATCCCTTTAACCACCCCTCTGTCCCTCTCTCCATTCCTCACCTTGTCCCATTCATCCTTCCTCCATCGTTCTCTCCTGTACACCCTCCGTTCCCCCTTTCTGCATTTTTCCTTCCATCCATCTCTCCCTCCATCCTTTCCTCCATCCAGCCCTTCCCCCATCCTTCCCTCGCATCAATTCCTCCTTCTGTCCCTTCCTTTAGCTATCCCTCCCTCCCCCATCTTTCACTCATTCACCCTTGCATCGTACATCCCTCCCTCTAGCCATCCCTCTCCTTCTCTAGGTTCTTCTAGGTTTGTAATATTCGTATCTCATGTTTTTACAGAGCGTGTCGTAATTGTAGCAGTTATTACCGGACTGTCACTTAAAAGGTACTCGGTGCATCGACCTTGGAAGGATGGGACTGAGGAAGCGGCTGCTGGCAAAGGTAGGATCCCTGGAGTTGGTGTATGGGGGACCCCCCCAGTTTCCCCTCTGGGGCCTGTAGTCCCACATTCTGGGAAAATGTCATTACTGTAACCACCAAAGAAATGTATTTCACGAGAAAGGAGGAAAGTACCCAGAGCCGCTACAATCAGGGAAGCAGTGCTATGGGGAGAAACACACAGCAAGAGAGAAGAGGAGGTGGGTGTGGGGGTTGCATCTGGGCCTCGTATGGGCGAGTGACGTGCATCAGTGCATTATGCCGTGTTTTAACCGGAACACGGGAAATAAGGACGTATCTGTGTGCATTGAGGAATGAGGATGCTGTTTAGTGGCAGAGCCTGTCGTGTGGTGGAGTTGGGCCGGGTTGAGTGCTTTCCCGTGGCTTCCTGTGCTCTGATGCTGTTTTGGGCTTGGTCTCCTGGAGACTACCCCGTATCCGTTTTTTTTTACAGCCGCCTGCCTACCTGACTCTCACTTGCTGGTGATTGCTCAAGTTCCCGTCATTTTCACCCCTGGGGTCTGTGCTGCAAGTACTGAAATCCCAAAGCTGAATGTTCTTTCAGATTACATAAATTCACACGTGGAAATGCAATAGATGGATGGCTAAGTAAGGGACATTAGGGGGCAAGCAGAGTTATGGTGGTGAAGGCTGCCTGCTAGTAAGCCACTTTTTGGTTGTGAGGTTCTGAAGCTACTCAGGCCCTGTTACGATGCCTGTATTCTACGGGAACTGCTACTTAGTGGGCAGAAACATGCATCTTTGCTCTGCTAGCCTGCTTCAGCCACATCCTATTGGTCATGGTTGCCTCTGGGGCGTGGGGGGTGTACACGTGTGTACATTTGCTGAGACCAAGTGCGGCTGTACATGTTGAGAGAGGACAGCTCTGCACTGCAGCTGCAAGGGAAAGTGTTAAAGGAAGCAGGTCATGGGTCATAGAGGGTCGTGGGTGAAGGGAGGCTACGAGCATTTATTAAATTCCGTTCATTGCAAAAATGGTTTTGCGGTTGAAATGCAGTGATGGGCGAGGGGGCGGGGGGAGGAGGGCTAACAAGGCGGCCTGTTGTCCATGTGTGCAGAACTTGGGTAGCGGGGTGGCATGTGTAGGGAGATCTGGACAGGTGGGCAGCTGACACACATGTGCCCTACACACATGAGCTTGGGGGACGAGGGGTGGGCAGGGACATATAACTCACATTCCATAGGATAACAATGTATACACACGCACATTTTAGAGCTCACTCTGTAGTACAGATATATCGATCACATGAAGGCAAAATAAGTTGAAATGCCTGTCGATACATGAGCCCTGTTATGGTTCAGAAGTTAGCTCAGTGTGTGAAGCACTTGTTACACGATTTCATATGGAACATCACAATATGGCAAGTTTCATTACAAAAGGTTGCCCTGATTAATCAAAGAGAAAACATTGTGTTGTGCAATATATGAATGTTTATGTCCTGTATGGTCCAATATCATGAGTTTGGCTTTTGTTTTTTTAAACAGCCTAGGGTGTAAACGCTATCACCTCTAGGAACTTCTAATTTTGTCAGCTGAGTCACAATGAGATTATGATATGATATGGCATTTGTAACACGCCTATACACAAGGCGCGAAGCTCACACGTGATTTGCACAAGCTCATATGCATCATCATGTCATAGCTGGAACTAACTCCCTGTACGGGAAACCTGTGGGAAAAATTGGAGCTACCCCAAAAGTACGATTTTGTAGAATCTGTCAGGTAAGGTTTAATAATGAAACTATAAAGCACCTCCTCGCAGAATGCCAGCGGCTAAGCCCCACATATGAGAGGCCTAAAAATAAATATATATGTTAAGTAAAATTGAGCTTTATTTTCCATTTGACTTTTATTTCCTGACCGGAATGAACTGCAAGTCCAAGAATGCAAAAGCATTTTCAGGCCGTATTTGAATTTCGTAAAAGTAATTTCGAGACGTGAAGACACACAACAAAACGTAGTTGGCCTGATGTACAGGTGCGTTTTTGAATGGGAAAACCCCATTTAAAAAGGCTTTGTAAATCAGGCCCAGTGTGGTAAGGTCACCTGGTTCACACGTAAGAATAGTGTACCACCATTAATATGTAAAAGAATGCTTTTTTCATATTTCGGTGGGTTTTTTGGACAGTAAATTGCACATTTTGTAGTCCATTTTTCAACCCCCCGCACTCCCCTCGGGGGGCGGGGGGGTGGGTTTGCACACTGCGCGCACGCTCGCTACTGAATTCACCTTGGAAAATATACGCCCCACCAGCTTTCAAACTCACCAGCCGCCACTGCTCCCACCTCCCTTTCTCGGCCCCACAAAATCCTCCACAACTGTTGCCCAGCTCCATCCGTGGATCTCAGGCACCCCCGCATCTAGCCCTTTCTGGCAATAGCCTGTACTCGCAGCTCAGCAGGCTAAAGTCACCCTAGTGGCTGTCTTACTACTACTTCCTGGGGGTAGGGTGCCTTCATCCTGCTGCTCCTGTTTACTTCCAATTCACCATGTTTAATGCTACCCAGTTTACTTGTGTGTTTTATACTCTATATTCCAGTCCAACAAGTTCAACGAGTCCAAGAGTATCATAATGCAATTTCAACGTTATCTGTCTGTGCCCTTCCCCTGTTATCTGTGCCACAGTCTCTTCTGGGACTCCCCCCTCCATTTATCGTTTCATTATGCATGAAATATCCCCATCACTTATTGTGCTCCTCGTGGTCCTGCTCCTCCTCTTGCTCCGGACAGCCCTGCAAGTCCAGCCATGCCGCTGCTTCCTCTGGGGATCAAAAAAGAACGCTCTACTTTTGTGCAGGACTTTGAGCTTCGCAGGATACAAAAGCATGTATTTGATTCCAGCCGTGCGCAGTCTTCTCTTGACCGCCACATAGCTGTAACGCTGTCTCTGCACTAGCATGGTGTAATCAGGATACGCCGTGACGGTCGCAGATGCTCTTTCTGTCGTTCCACCTTTACGAAAGTACTCCAAGATCTTCTCTCTATCTTTATAGTTCAAGATCTTTGCAATTACTGAATCTATTTTGGTCTCCAAAGCAGTTCGTAGGTCCGCCATTGCTGTCCCCCATGAGGTTTTCAACTCTGTTATAGCTGCTAGGATCAGGTGGTTTTCTTTTGTCGGGGTACCTTCTACGGATGCAGCTGCTGCACTTTGTGCTGGTGCGGTAGGAGTCTGTTGCGTCTTGGCAAAGACGTCCATCGTGGGTTGTTTACTCTTGGACTTAGCTCCGCTTATAGACATCATCAATCCTGCCTGTGTGTCTAGTTCCAGCTCTTTCGTAACATGCCAATTTTGCTTCCCCATTCTTCTGTGACGCCACAGGGACAGTTGGGGCCTGGAAGCATTATCCTCAGAGGGCTGCAGTATGTGTTAATATGCGCTGAGTTGTGTTTCAAGTGGGTTGTGTCTTCCCACGTCCTCAACCATTGTAACTTCTTCCTATGGACCTCATCTGACTCTTGGCAGAGCCATCCGTAGTCTGCACATTCTGTACCCTGTCCGCCCATGTCAGTGTTCACAAAGGTCCTGCAGGTACCATCCTTGTACCATCCTTGGTCTGGCTCGGCCCTGCATGCAATGTTTCCACAGCCGTGGCAATCAATGGCAATCAATGGCCTGCTCATTTGTACCTTGGGGCCATTAGATGTACCTCTTTCCCCACTGCCATTACTCCTCGGGCTCATATGATACGTGGTGCCTTGTGCCCATTTTCTCTTTGGGGTGGCATTACTAGATTCTCATGGCATATGTCCCCAGCGGAGTAGGAAAGCCCTTTCTCCCTCACTGTAGTAAATAAATGGTGTCCATATCCTTTGGGCACCAATATGGCATTTCGTTTGTGTGGGGTACTTATTCCTTTCGATGCAATGTCAGGGAGACGTTATGTTCAGTGTCTTATCTCGGCTTCCGCATACAATTACGAGCAGGAATGTATCATGCAAGCCGCGCTGGCTCCCTCTCGCACAGCGCAGCTCGTTCACCGTTGTTTGTTTAAAGTAGCAATGTATCCTTTCCATCAGCTTTGCACATGTTGCTACATATGCGGCCGCTCAGGATGTTCCGTTCGTGTCTGGAGCTCCACCGCTGTTGTAGCCAAAGTTCACTGGACGCAGCTACTGTATCTGCTGTACAGTTCGCTCCACCGCTCCGAGTCCCATAATTGGCCTCGATATAACAGGGCGCTGTTTTCTATGAGCAAATGCTGCTCATAATGTTAGGAGGGAGCGGATGCAAAGACAAAGCGCTGCGCAAGCGTTGAATGCCGGTTCTCTTCTTTAATCTCCACAGCATGGCTCAATTACCTCTGCTGTCGCGGCTTCAGACCCTTTGTTGTCCGCCATCTTTGTTTCTATGTGGCCGTATTCATAAAAGTTATTTTTCTTCGTAATACTTTACTCGATTCACTTGCTTATTCCAGTTGTTGCGGGGCACCTTTTCCGACGCCTTTGCTTTCATTTTTGAGTTATGTGGGTAATTTTTCAGCGTGATATTTCGGATATTTCGGATCAATGTCGGATCCACAGGAGCTGTGGATCCGACATTGATCCACAGGAGCTGCTCAGCAAGGCACGTCCTACACCATGGCTAGTTAGCCACTCCCCCTTGGTTTAATAGTATTGCTGTGATTTTCTTACTCTGTGTTGAATTGCAAAGGCCTTGGAATAAATGTATTTGTGTTTTTGATATATACACCCGACTGGGAGTGATTTGTAAGTGTCCTTTACTCTGTGTGCTCATTGAGGTCTTTCAGTCACCCTCACCCCTCCTGAGACCTAGTCTTGGCCGCCGCCAAGCTACCTTGATTGGTCTGGCTTGTACAGAAGGTTATCCTGTTCCAAGAAACTAGGCTGGCCTTCTGAACCTCTGCCCACCAGGTCAGAGTTCAGAAATCCATTTTAACACTATCGTACAGTTTCTCTCCTTCCTGTAAGGAACTCATGGTGGCAATAGTAAAGACAGATACAAGTGATCACAGTTCAAGGGTGTTTTTTAAAGTGCAAAAGTGGGTGAGATAAACACCTAATATAACCCTAAATCTAAGACGGGAGCAAGCTTGGACCAGCAAGTTAATATAAAGCAGTCCTAGTGGCATTGTGTCAAGTAAAAGGGCCTATACTAAGAAAAACCTATTGCCAATCCTTACGCTAATTACAAAAACAGTGTGGGATAGGATTCATAAGAAAGAAAGAAATGTTCACAAGTAATGTGTCAGGATGCAGTAGTCGGGGTCTCCCTTCCCCACTTTTTGAGCATGGGATAAGGTGGCACGTCTGAGCATAGCATACTTATCGGGCTTCCCCAGTACGAGACGACAGATCCACTCTCAACCTTCAAGAACCTCAATGGCCAAGTCTCTTTTCCTGCAAAAAGTCTCTTGCCTTTGATGGTCGTAAAATAACAAACAAAAAAGTTCCTTTTATACAGTAGTTAGGGTGATAATGGCTCACCCCTGGGTGCCCCTCTTCAGGGTGCAGACCCTGCTCAATTTTCAGCCTCCTGTTTTCGGGTTCAATATGGCTTTTCCTTGGTTCACAAATCTTAATGTCTTTTCTTCAGGCTTCGCCCCTTTCTGTCGGCCTCTCTCTGCTGGGTTGACTCTTCCCAACATTTGCTAAACAGTTCATTGTGGACATCCCTCGGTCGGGTTCACTTCTGTCAACACACTGTTCATAGGGACTTCAGGCTTCAACCCTTTTTGTCGGCCTCCCTCTGCCGGGGTCACTTTGGCCACCTTTTGCAAAACAGTTCACTGTGGACATCCCTCGGTCGGGTTCACTTCTGTCAACACACTGTTCATAGGGACTTCAGGCTTTGCCCCTTTTTGTCAGCATCCCTCTGCCGGGTTCACTGTTGCCAACTTTATCAATTGGGCCTTTCTCAATCACCTGTCGGTAAATGACTTTCGACTATACAGAGGATTTTGCAAAGCCCCTGTATGACCACTTTGAATGTTCCTTTGCGGCCTTCAACAAACGCAGGTTTGACCAGAGTGTTTCAAGTAAGCACCCACGTGGTGCCGGATCCCTCTGCAGCTGGTCTCCCCTTTATTCTTTACAGTTTTTTAACTTCCCTGAAGTTGCTACTTTATGGCTTTCATTCAACACAGTTCGATCTTTATCGGATCTCCCCTCGACTCACCTGCTGTAATGAACTGATTGGCTTTTCAGAATATCTGGAGTGAAGGCCGGTACCACATTAGCAGGCGTCTCCCTCGGTCCTGCCAATCAGCATAGGCACGCTCTGTGTACCGTTGACATCTGCTGCAACACTTGAGCTATTGTCCGCGGTCTTAAAATTCCTTCTGCAGAGGTTTTGAGGGTCTGGGTCTGAAAGGGCAAGGATGTGTCTCTCCTTGACAGCCTCTCTATATTCACTGCCTTTATCCTCCTCTTTAACTGCCGTGCCTGGATAGCTGTCTCGTTGTGCGGTCTGCCTCGCTCGCAGTGTGCTTTCATGCTCCTCCTTTTATCCCTGTGGGGAAGGAAAAGGGCTGTCAGGTGTGTGTGATTCTCATCAATTCCCTGACCCTTACATTGGAACATGTCAGTAGAATGGCTCGGATGTTAAGCCATTGTCTGTGGTGTTAGTGGGGGGTGTTAGCGGTTTTGAATAGCCTACAGGTACAGAAGGGGAAAGGGTGTTTTAAGGAATTACAACCCTCGTACTGGGAGAGTTGGTAAACTTAACAGGATGAGTTTGGTAGGGTTTATGAAATAGACGTGATGGACTGGGATTATTGTCGTGAAAGCAACCGGGGGGATTGTGGGAACAGTAATGTTAATGCCGATTGAGAGTTTGAAAAATAATGACTAGAGGGACGTGGAAAAGAATGACTAGGAGTATTTGGGTAAGACATAGGGAAACAGGAGTTGTGGTTTTTGAGGGCAGTGGGTTATGGGCTCCTATGGGACTTGGATATGGAGGGGTCGTGTCTTTTGGATAAGAGGGATTTAATGAGAGGAAGAGGGGAAGGTGTAGTACAGCCTACAAAGGTCTCAAGGATTTTGACGCCACTCTCCTTCTTCTTCAGTATAATACTGCGTCTCGCCTGGGACGTTCCCCGAGCATAACCCCGGACTCCCCTACCCAGGTGATCCTCCCTCTGTAGTCCATCTGAATAAGGGATTCTTAAGGTCTACTCTGGAGAATACCCTCAGGTTTCTCACATTCCCCAATATTAAAAAGTCCTGGAGTGGGTGGTACCAGATCACTCAGTACCGTGAGGATAATGGCCCAGAGATTGACTTCATCTGGCTTCCATAGTAAACAATTCACAGAGACTGCACTCATGCATGTCTACAACTTTCCTTTTAATGCTCACCACTCCAAACTCTCTTGTGGACCTTTTAGACCTTTCAGCCACTTTCAACACTGTCAACAACTCCTCTACCATCCAGGCCTTTCTGAGCAGGGATGGCCCCCAGACCCATCGGGCTAGAATCAACTGTCAATTCCGTTTCCTGGTCCGTGTTGAAGTAGGCCATGTTCTCTGCCTTCGCTACCCTGCCACAAATGGATGTGAATGCTGCTTGACATTCAGACGACCAATGGAAAGGATGTGTGTTGTTTGGTCAACGCTCTCAGCGGCTCGCTGATTGTGGCAAAGTCTTTTGATATAACAGGCACAATAACCAGCCAGGCCAAAGAAAGACTGGAGCTCCGAGACATTTGTAGGTGGCGATGTCTCATTGAGCACATGCACTTTTTCTGGGTTGGGTGTCATCCCATTTTCTGGAAAATTATGCCCAAAGAAGCAATGGGTGCCTTTTCTGAATTTACATTTGTTGCAGTTCAATGTCAGGTTGGCTGCTTCTAGTGCCATGCACACTCAGGCTAAAGTGTCATCGTGTTCCTCCGTCATTGTGCAAAAGAGCAAAATATAATCGCTGTAGTTTATACAGTTCAGAATATGTGTTATGACATTGTGTATTTCGGCCTGACATATCTGGTATTAGCAGTTTCAACAATCACAGCTGCAAAGGAGACACCAAAGCTCAACCTCTTGTACCTATATAGACCCAAATGGGTTACAAAACATGGCAATGTACCTGCTCTCTGGGCTCAGGACCAGCTGATGTTACCCCATATTGAGGTCCAACTTCTAAAATACCTTAGCCCCGATTAGGAGATGAACTATGTGCATATTGCAGGGGGCCAAAAGTTGCTGCCTTTTGATGGCCTCATTTGGTCTCTTCATGTCCACACATAGCCGTGAACTGGATAGTACAGCCCCTTTGATGAGCAGCAATTACCCTCGAGATGGATGGGGATGCAGATCTTACTCATACATCAAATAATAGAGCCGACTCAGGAAGTTGACAAAGGAAGACTGTTTTATTATCAAGGGTCTAAAACAGAAAGCATAACAAACATCAACGCAAACACTCAATCTTCAAACTCAAAGCATTTAAGAAAAAATAGAACTTTTATAAGCAAAATGTGTCATCAATGACGTTTACAAAACTTATAAGCATTGGTGATTGGCTCTGAGGGAACATGCTTGCTGCAATCTATTTTACAATAAGCTTAGATCTAGCTTCACGATTACTTTGCTGCTTGCGTTTCTTCTGCATCTGTACACGTGTAAAATGATATAATATCTTCATCTGTTTCTGTGGCATAGGTTTCTTCACCTTGAGACCAAGATGTCACTTATCCTTATTGCTTTCTTGATGCATTATAGAATATCAGCATTCTCTGATCACTGCATCTTTTTATGTACTTCATCTTCAGATCCATATAACTTAGCAATGGCTAGTAATACTACCATTCATCCTTGCCGTTTATTGGTTCTGCTTCTTCAGGGATCTCATTCAGATGGCCATCATATATTTTTGTATGCAGATAAGGTGTTCTCAATGGATACCTTGGCTCCCAGATTCTCATAGGTACTGGCCCTTTCACTGGCACTGGACTGAGTCCATATTCTGTTCTTTGTCGATTCAGCTCTTCTGTATACGTCACATACTCTGGTTTCCAGCATACAGGTAAAAGGGGTGGGTTGATTGAGGTGGCGGTACTTGGCTCCTTCTCTACACTCCCCTCTCTGGGCGATTCATCGACCACTCCCACATCATCCTTCACATCCAGGCAGCTTTCCCTGAAAACCAACTTCTTTGTGACCCATATCTTTATGACTCCTTTCAGGCATCCTGCTGTTTTCACATGCTCATCCTTGTTCCATGTCATAAACTGGCACTGTCCACTTGGACTGCAGTAGATCCACCTTCCCACATATTTCTTATGATTCTTTGGATACAGGAACTTTGTCCCCTCAGATGCATGGATACTGGCTTTCACAAAGTCTCTGATCTCTTCATCTGTCAGGTCTTTGGGCTTCCATCCTGATTCAAAATTGATCATGATCTTCATCCCTATAGCTTTCTTTGCTGTCTTCTTGCACTGTGAGATTATTATCTTGATCACACAAAATCCAAGCCATATCATCACTATCAGGGCTCCAAGGAACATGAAAATGTCTGCCATCCATTGTGGGACCAAAGAGAAGAGTGATCCAAACCATCTGTCATCAGCAATGTCTTCTACTTCCTCTATCATCTGGCCATGGAATTATGTCAGCATGTCTATGGCCTCTGTCAATGTTCCATTCTTGTCATCATGAGAAGGTATAAATGTGCAACATGATTCTCTGATTTTTGCACAACCACCTCCATCGATTGCTGTAATCATATCCAGGACATATCTGTTCAGAAGAGTCATCAATCGTATAGCTCTCATCTCTTCTCTGATTGCATTGAATCCTTTTATTGTAGTGGTAATTGTCTGCAGAAATTCCCATCTGGTGATTTGTAGCCACTTGGTGTTTGCTCCAACCTGAACAGCCGGCATGAAGATCAACGTGAACACAGATGAGGTCTGGATAAACAGCCTGTGCTCGTATGGTATGGCATCAAAAGCTTCTATTGACTTAGCTGAGAAGTAGTTCTCTCTCTTCATCCTCTTTATCAACTCCACAGGTCTCTTCTTCCTCAGGTGAGCATCTGCTTTTGGGAAATTGTCAATATGTAAATCACCTTTTTGAATCACTAAAGCTGGAACGTGAATATTCACCAGTGTGCATATTCCTCCCCAATCTTCAGGCAATCTGATATAGGCTCTGGCTGCACAAGCCCAATAATGATCCATGATCACTGCTGTACAATGCACCATTCCCGGAACATCAACATTTTTATTTTCTCCAACTTTTCTTGTGCCATTATTTCTGAAGCACAGCTTTGACCTTTCCAATGGTACAATCTGCAGAGGTCCTCCTCTGTCTTTAACCCAAGTCAGTAATTTAGCAAGTCTTGGCCATAATGGCTTACAGCCATTCTGCACAATGTCAATGACTGTTTTATAGCATCCAATGATCACCCAGACTCTGTAGATGACCACTCCTTCCCATCCATCAGGTGATAACACAGATCCCACATCTGCATCTGACCTCTATTCTTCCATCTTCGAGCATCCTCTGCAGATTTTCCTGCAACCTCCAATGTCTTATTCACTTCCCATCTGATTCCAGCTCCTTTTAGTCCAGGCTTCTCATATGTGATCACATGATTCTTAGTCGGGGCTCTGTTTCTTGTCTTGGTACCTTGCACATAGTCATCTTCATCTAGATCTGTCCTTTCAGTTGCCCATTTGAGGTAGGCACCTCGACCCATGAACTGGCCTCTGGTTTTGCAAAGTGCTATGTGTGAAAGACAATGAGCTGTTTGGACATCTATTTTGATAGCTATGAAGATTTTAGACTTTCCCATACTGTATGACAGGAGTGCACACACAAAGCATTCCTCATTCGAGGTCCTTCTTCCTACTTCTTTCATATGCTGGTAACAAATGTTATCTCCCAAATGTGCTGTACTGTCCAAGTAATCATTTAGCTTGAAATCATCTTCCTGAGTATTCCTTTTAGTCCTCATTTTGCTCATGTGACCTTCCAGAATAATGTCATGAAGTGTACCAGCATAACTCCTTCTTTCTGGATAAATCATAGGGACATCTGTCAGTGCACAAGGTACATCTGTTAATGTTCCCCTGGTACGAAAAATTTCAGAGAGTTTCTTTTGCTCAGCTGCCCATTTAGGCATAAAAATGTCTTGCATAAACTCCATGTATGTCTGTCTTCTAGGAGTTACCTTTGGGTTCTTCACCACAGGATCAGGTGTATTTGCGTGCATTACTTGTACAGGCACATTGTCCGGCAACCTCTTATCTTGCCTATTTTGCCAGGCCTGTTTCTTGTGTCCAAACAAAACTTCTACAACCTTTCTTGGATGTGAATGATTGCTAATAGTACTTATCTCAGCTAATTGGTCATCTTTCTTTGGAACAGGAATAACTACATGGGGACTTGGGTGCTCAGTAGCTGCCAGAATTGCTACTTCCTTTTGCTCAGGAAGATTGACTGGAGGTCTTAGCTCCATGTAGTAGGATATGCGGACTGTGAGTGAGAGCAGTATGATTATAAACAAAATCCAACCATAAATAAGGCAAAGGTATGTGTATGTACAACATCTATTCCGTGGACAGTGTGAAGGTCTTTCTACATTCGGGATCACAGAGTTGCTACTAGTGCTGCCCATCTTTATTGCAGGAGGAAGGAAAAAGTAATTTTTTAATACATCAGCATTACACACTCTTCCTGGAAGTTGCTGTCCTGCCTTGGCACCTTTATCCTTGATCCACTGGTCTGCTTGCTGAATAACAGAAATGAACTCTCGATCTTTATTTTTCTGGAACCAGTTTTTATCCATGCGAAATATAAATATATGCAAATGTCTCCAGCAAGAAGAAAGCTGCTCTAAATATGTCTAGATCAATTCAACGACATACACCAGCTCCCAGTCCACTCCTTGAATTAGCTTTAAGCCAGATGACATGATGAACTTCTTTCAGCATAAATCAAAATGTCTGTCTTTGCCAGCAACCTTCTCAATCTGTCCCTCGAAGGAAAGTTTCACACCACCGTCCTGTGGGTTTTCTCAGAATATAGGCTTACTTGGATAATTATTCCCTCCAAGATCACAGTCAGATTTTCAGTGTTAGTGGGATCCCTTAGGAATGTGAGCATATCCGTGTGTCTGCCAACAATATGTGGGTATTCTTCAATCAGAATAAAGAAAAAAAAAATCCAACAAGCCTGTGTGCAGCCTCGGGTGACAGGGGCATTTGTGCTATCCCCACTATACTCGGGTAACTGCAACACTTGCTCGATAATTGCTGCAAGTAGTCTCCTTACAATCGGCCATTTTTAGGATATTGCAGAAAAGTACGTATATTAGAAGTTCTCCCCACAATCGCTGGGTATGAGCGCAGCACATAGAGAAAAACTTCAAATCCTTGAAACGTTGTTATTGGATAACACCATGGGCAAATCCGAACAAGAACTCAGTATGGAACGAATCAGGATACTGCACTCTCTTCCAGTTATCAGATCAGAGTCTGGCATATCTCTCTTCTTATCGAGGCTTAAACATACCTCAGTCCAAAGTCAACATGTTACTGTGGCTTTAAGAATATAGATCTGCCCTTAACCCTGCAACAGATTTGCACAGAGTGTTCAAATTTGCATCCCTTAACCTTTTCAGAGACAGTAAAAAGGAGTGTCCCGGATCAAGCCTCAGTCCAACACTTTTTATCTTTCTTATTTGTCAGATTCTGCGTCCTTCTTCCTCGTCATAGATCTCGTCTGCACGTGCTGTGGTTCTTCCCCGATGCTTGTACTTGCTTCTCGGTGGGATGGAGAGGGCAGAGAGGTTTCTCCAGCACAAATGTTGATGTCTCCAATAAAAATCTAAGCACGCCTACCCTGCCCTTTGACAGCAGGCGGCGTGACGTCTTCTACTATAAATGGGCCTTTGAAACGGGGTTCGTCCCAACTTTTTCTCGTGTGGTTTTGAATTAGGACCTCATCTCTGGCAAATAATTTGAAAAGATGAAATTCTTGAGGTTGATCTGATGAAGTATCCCCTTCTATGTTCTAACTCTGGGTGGAGGCATTAGGGGTATTCACATCCTCCTGCCAGTCACAATTTCATGAGGTGTAAGATGGTGGTCAGAACCCGGTTGGTTCCTCAAAGCATATAATGCCAGTGGTAGGCAATGCAACCACCCTTTCTTCAGAGTAAGCTTAAACCTGGCTATCCTTTCCTTGAGCAAGCCATTGAGCCTCTCACAGATCCCATTTCCTTGTGGATGATAAGCCGAGGGAAACTTGTGTTTTATACCAAGCAACAAGCTGATCTGCTCAAATGTTTGGTTCACAAAATGTGGACCATTGTCTGACCTTATTACCTCACATACTCTCCATCTAGGAACTACTTCCCGCACCAAAAATGTAGCTGTACAGGTGGAGTCTGGATGCGTACAGGGACCTGCCTCAATCCACCTTGAAAAGGGACATACCACAACAATCATGTATCTATACCCATTACATACTTGAATCATATCGACATAGTCGATATGCAAATGCTGAAAGGGGCCAATGGGTCTTGGAATAACCCCACTTACTGTGCACACTGTATGCCCAGCCGTGAATTTTTAACAAATTATACAATTCGTCATTAAGAAGGCAACATGCTCTAACAGATTTGGTACAAACCAATCTTCAGCAATCGTTGCAGCAAGATGTTCCCTAGTTGTGTGCGCAGGGTAGTGTAGCTGTTCCAGCGCCACCCTCAATAAGGCTATAGGCATCACTGGTTTACCAGTCCTGTCCTGTCACCACAATGCTTCATAGGGGTTTAAAGAACACCCTCTTCGTGTCCACAAATCTTTCTCATCTTGAGGTGCTTCCCACTGAACCTCCATAATCTGCGCCTTTGACAAATCACTATATTTTTCAACCACATTCATCAACACAACCATTTTTTCTTTTACATCAAGTACTTCAAAGGACATTATGTTCTCTGAACATGCAGCGATTTTCGCTTCATCGTCTGCTGCTTGGTTTTTGAGTGAAATAAAATCTGTCTTTTAGTATGAGCTGCACATTTAACGACCACAATGGCCACTGGGAGTTGTAGTGTCTTAATAAGCCTGTCCAATAAGGCTGCGTGCTGCACTGGCGTGCCATCCGCTCGGAGGTAGCCCCTCCTTTTCCAACGTGCTAACCCTGCGTGCAATGTTGACGTCACATAGGCGGAGTCGCTGTACACTGTTACTTCCTGGTCTGCATGATTCTCGAGCGCGACAATCAGCACCACTAACTATGCAGCTTGTGCTGAATAGTGAGACAGTATTCATGAACTTGCCAATGTCTGAAACTTCCCATTGGATGTGTATTTTACCACAGTGGCACCCGTATATCTCTGTTCCTCATTTTGATCGATTCTCGAAGAACCGTCAATAAAAACAATTTCTCCACCTGGCAAGGCATTTTCTTCTACTCTTGGGATTTCATCATAGAACTCTTCATAGTTTGAACAGTCGTGCGCATGCTCATCCTCTGTCAGTGGTTTGGATACAAACATGGCAGGATTCACAACTCTGCATCAAACTATTTTGATCGCTGGATTTGTGCGAGAATAAAAATAATTCCTCAGTATAATTAAGAATCCCTAAAACCGGAGCTGTACAAATTGCTTTTTTCAGCTCTTCAAATGCTTCCTCCATTTTCTCAGTCAACGCAATTTTTTCCTGTTACCTGTCCCTTTAAAGCCTGTAGTAAAGGCCTTATATATGAACCGTAATCAAAAACCCATGCTCTAACGTAATTGCATAATCTCAAAAACCTCTGCATGTGTTTTATCGTGTATGGTTTTGCGGTTTTCAAAACAGCCTCAGCCCTCTCAGGAGTAACCTTCTTTCCTTCATGTGAAATCAATTGGCCAATATACTACACTTCTTGTTGACATTACTGTAACTTTTCTTTTGTCAACCTTATATCCTGTGTCAGCAAGTATTATCATCAGCTGGACAGAATCGCGTCTGCACTCTTCCTCTGTAGTGCTGCAAACTAATATGTCATCTACGTATTAAAGAACAACACTTCTTTTCAAATCAATATTGCTGAAGTCCATCTGCAGGAAAATAGATGGAGACTCACAATACACCTGGGGCATCCGAGTACTTTTCAGTCGTGTATGTCTGAACGTAAATGACGTCAGATCTTGTAAGTCTTTGTGCTATAGAATTGAGAAAAACGCATTTTTCAAATCAATCACAGTAAAATATCATGCTCCAACAGGTATATTACATGGAATTGTGGATGGGTTAGGGACTAGAGGGAACTCGACTTCTACAATTCGGTTTATCGACCTTAAATCTTGAATTAGTCTCCAAGACCCTGCTACCCTTTTTTCACAGGATAAATTGCCGTATTCCACGGTGACTCTGATGTCACTAAATTACCTTGCTCCATCATGGCAGAAATTGTTTTGAAAATACCTTCATCTGCCTCTCGTGACATGGGCTACTGTCGTGCGCGAGGTAAAATTGCTCCTGTTTTCAGATTATCTCCAAACACCTTCAATAGGCCTATGTCATAGGGGCCTGTGGTCCATAATGAAGCTGGCACTTTTGCCATATGTTCCTCAAAATACTCGGGATGTTGCTGTTCCAACATCACTTTCTGAGGTACCTCTCGTTTGATTGCTTTTACCCAATAAGTAATATTCATCTCAAATAATACTTCGTCATCAGATAGATGATCGCCAAACATGTCCTCATCGGTGACGTCAGTTAATCTGTAACCTTCTCCAATGACAATCACTTCACACCATTATCTGCCTTTGTCATCATTCCCATCAAGCAAAGCAATTTCACCTTGCACTGTGGCTGCTTGCAATTTCAAGGGAAATACTTGCCCTTCTTCTTCACACATAGGTATCTTTGGTCTAAACAGAAATTCTCATTGCCTTACCTGCTAGGCCTGGCAGACATGCCAGTAGAATACACACTCCATAATGAAATACTTATGGCTCTAAAGGTAATACTCTCATGGCTACTTGTCCTGCAAATGCTCTAATAATTTCACACAAGTTTAAATAATGCATCCCTGGAGTTAAGCACACTATGCCTTCATCGGTAAACGAGATGTTCATATTGAGCTTTGTCATCAAATCTCGACCCAATATATTGACAGGTATCTGCCTAGAGTATAGCAGCGGCACCTTCATGTCACATTCTCTTATAGAGACTGGTAACTCTTCAGTGAAAGGAACTCGACTGTAGCTCCTGAAAAGCCTTGAGTATTCATGGGGGTGCCAGACATTAAAAACTTTCCCTCAGGTATACATAAGCGCGTTGCACCCGTGTCTACTAAAAATGAGAAAATGTTGCCCCCTATAGTGACGTCTACCCTTGGTTCTTCATGAGGATTCGGTGTCACGGATACGACTGAACACATCAAGTCCCACAGTGAGCTGTCCTATTGTGGGTACAGACTCATTCCGTTACCTGAAAATGGATTCCCTCCACTAACTGTGACACTCCCTATCCTAGTGTAGAGGAGGTCCTAGATATGACCTGCACCCCAGCCACCCATTTTGAAATACCAGGAATATACTCACAGGGATATGTGGCGTATGAGGAGCAAATAAACCAACTGAGAGCCACACTGGGGCTCTGCCCAGTGCCCATCAGAAGAGAAATACCTGTTGAAGTGCCAATAACCAGACAACCATGGGCAGCACGGTACCCATTGAGACAACCGTACCAACAGCTGACACGACATGAAGACTACTTTCAGACTGTCCCAGAAGAGACCCAAAGGGCCTTAATCAAAGGCGAATGGTGACGTCATGAGGGCCCGGACAGACATACAGATGAACGAACAACAACCAAAAGATGACACACTAAGACGAAACACCATGGATAAAGATATCACAGACATAGAAGAAGAGACGATGTCAAAATGTAAAGAAACGTAACCAGGGGTCAAACAGGCCAGGATTCATATACCAGCACAAAGCCAGACGAAAGAGCGCAATCGAAACTTAGCAAGAAGCAGCTCATGCCTAGGAATTCGAGGTCAACCCAAGGAAGGGAGGACAGCAGCAACTCCGAAGAATCGAAACTTAAGAGCATAGAAGCCTGCCCGTGAAGGTTGAGATAAGGAGGTCCAGGCAGATGGTGAGGCGGATGGGAGAATCAAATACCTCAAATAGATGGAAAATGAAGCACCTTCACGGTGTACTGACACGTGACCAGCCAATCGCAAAGAGGTGCCAACGTCTGATGTCACCCAAAACCAGAGGATGCCATAACTTTTCCCAATAAGAAGCTACAGTTTCGATGCCATCCTCAGCCAACTAATTGACACATAGCCCTAAAGTACCGATTGATGCAAGGGAGGCAGGGTGAATCTTGGGGCATGCCACATCTGGGTAACCATTCTGCAACGTGCTAATTAAAGTGGAGATGTATGCCTAGGGGTGTAACCAACCCAATCACAACGGACCAAATAATATAGGGTCCTATAGCTAGTAGAACCAATAAGACGTCGTACTTTTAGTGACGCCTAGCACGAGTGATGTAGAGGGATGGGCGTAGATGCCCACCCGATAAGAGTTATCCAATCCTCACACCCCATTACTATATATAGATATAGTACCTATCCTTAAGTTACCTTTTCCAACCAATAGACTTGCATGACAAACTTTCGAGTGTTACACGTCAATGATGATGAATTCTGCCTATAAGAATTGCTGTTTGAATGAAGATTGTGGAAGTTGAAGCGAGACGGGCGATCGCATCACTGATGATCTCCTATTGTTTCCCCGTTTTTGTACTTGTCATTAAACGGACTACCCTTTGCCAAACCATTTGAGTTGTCCTTATTGATTGGTGCTGGAGTAAGAGAATCCTGCACCCCATCCACCTTACGGTGCAGCTATCTCGTCTTAAAGTACTTGAGGGTGAGCTCTGATCCCATGGGCCCGTCAGAGGTCGCTCTGCCCTCCTGTACACTAGGTGTCATTAACTGCCCTGTACTTGTACTCTGCTGAATCTGCTTGGGCACATGCTGCGACTGCCCTTGGGGTGGAGCAACTGCCACCTGCTGTGTCTGCAAGCCTTGCTACACTCTTGGCGCTTGCTGTTGTTGCATTGCAAAGCCATCATTATACTGCTGCGAATATGCCGGCAGGTTTAAAAACCCCCCTCTTGAAAATTGGTCATTTTGCATGAACCCTTGACTTCTACACATGCGAGCAAAATGCCCTATCATCCTGCATGTCCAACATAGGGGGGGCCTCCTAATCTGCCCATCCTGCATGTTCTGACCATTATTCTGCATATTTTGAAACCCACCTTGATTGTTCTGGAAACCTCCCTGATTATTCTGCCAATTTCCTTGTTTATTCTGAAAACCTCTTCCTCAAAATCCACCCCTTCCACGCAGAGTAAATCCATTATTACTTTGATCAAACTGCCTCTGGTTATTCACCTGTGGCATACTTGCATTCTGCTGTGGATTCGGTCCATCTACACTCGTCAACATCACTCCTTCAATGGCATATTTAGACAGCTTTTTCTGCACTAATTTTGCCTCTTTGCCTTTCCGGGCATCATCTTTTTTGTGATTCTTCTCCTGCAAGAGCCTGCAATAGTGCGGAATGGTCAGCTGAATCTCTGACCATGGTTTGGATTCAATACCCACTCATTTCTTAAGCTGCTTCTGTACAGGTTCTGGTAGCCCTGGCATAATATATGATAAAATACTGGTATAGATGTTGCTCAAGACTTGTGCGTTTCCAAAGCCCAAGATTCCTGAACATGTTTAATGTAAATCAACGGATCATCTCCATTCTTCATCTTTTTTGTCATTATCGCTCCCACATCGGACGTGTCGGGATATAGTACTCTGAGTGCCTTCCCGACCGCCACCCTACGGTTATTCAATGGTGCTCCATCATGAACAGTGTTAAATATAGTCACACCAGGGTACCCTGCCCACGTCCACACGTCATCAACTCTCTCACCAAGTATGGCGATGAGGAGACCTTACATGTCCCCTATGGCTAACGTGTTTCCTCCTGTCATTTTCTCTGATTCATGTATCCATTTCCCAGCGCCCGAAGTTAAGCTCGGGATCTTACACCATAAGTCATCCTTATCCATCTGGGACCATGCTATATATTGTGGTCTGGCCCCTCCTTTTTCCAAAAAGGGAAACTGCGAAGCCCCAATCTCATTCTAATCTCTCATCATTTGTCTGTCCAATGCAGGAACGATATTACTACATTGCCTTCTACCAGGTAGTGATCTTAGTCTACTCACATAAGGTAGAGATTCTCCTCTTTTACTGTGGAATTGCCCCTCGGGTCGATCTGACTGTGCCACTGATTCTGGCGCCCTGATTACAGGTGCATTTAAATCTGACCATCTGACTTCCTTCTCCATTGAATAACATCCCTCAGGGCCACATACATCTCTTCTTTCTTCCCCATGGAAGATATCTCTGTCTTCGTCTGACATTTCCTGTGTCTAACTTGTGCAACTTCGCTCATCATCATTTCTGCTCAGAGTCAGTCTATCTAAAGACAACCCCTTGGGCCTCGTACTACATGAGGCTCCATCTGTGTCATACAACTGAGTACCCTCGAGTCAATAATTTTTTAACTTCCCTTTTAACTCTTTCTGGGCTTTCATTTCATGATATACTTTATCAATCGCTTCCCCTATGATCCTCGAGTCAAAATCGTCTTCTAGATTTATTCTAGACGGGCCTGGTAATGGCTCGTACTCTGGAAAAAAATTCTCTATATCATCCCATGCTCCTTCTGGCTCAGGATCTCTTATCTCCTTCTCCAAGCGATCGAGATTGTGTGCTCTCTGCCTTCTTTTATGTTCTATATCATCATCCAATTCTCTTTGTTTCCTCGCTTCTTCTCTTACTCTGTCTTCCTCTTTTTTCTTCATATCCCTTCTTTCATTTGCCCTGCATATCTCCTCATCCTTTCACCTTTATGTTCTTTTATCCCTTATTTTCTGTTCCTCTGCTTCTATTCTTTTATGTTCTATCCTTTCCTGCTCATCAATTGCTCTCCGTTTATTATCATGTTTTCTTTGCTCTTCTGCTCTTTCTTGTTTTCTCGACTGTTCTTTTTGGTACAACTGCTCTCATCTCTGCCTATCCTTTCTTTTCACTCCTTCATCTTTCAATCGTTCCTCTCTTTCCTTATCTTTTTGTCTTGTTTGTCTTGATCTTCCCATTGTCTTACATCCTCAATGCTCTTACCATTGAGTTTTACTAAAATCTGACCACCCATCCATTCATTCTGTAAAAGCGCGATCTCATCAGCCTTGTCTCTTTCACCTTTCCATCATTTTATCTCTCTTCCTATATCTAGAGATGTACTTGCTCGATCACTCCTTTCATTAGCGCGACTCTCTTTGTCCCTTGTGACCTTAGAGATTACTTCTTTCCCAGTATTTTTCTCTGTGCTTTCGTCGCTGCTTTGCGCAGGTGACTCATATGCCGGGTTATTATATCCTGTTGCTGTTTTAAGCTCCCTCAATGGGTATAACCCATCGTCTTTCTTACTCCCGTCTCCTGTTTCAGCTGGGGCACGAGGAGCAGAAGGCTCCTCAACCACCTCTCTGCATGTATTAAGTATCCAATCTATAGGAGGTTCTTCATCCTCTTGTTGATACAACTTCCAAAGCTCTAAACTAGCTAATCGCTTTTCTAGCTTCTTTCCTGTGTATTCTGCATGCAGATATGTCGTCATATGCTGCAGAACTGCCTTCGATAATGAACCTCCTTGTGGCCACGGCATAAACATTTTATCTGTGGTTCCCTTAACCCATTCCGCACTATACTGTTTAAGCTTAGGTGCCTGTTTCAGTAACTGCTTACAGAGATGCACGAGTGGAGTAATATCCTCCTTTCTTAACTCGTCTCCTATTAGCTTTGTATGGCACTTCGTTTTATTTTTAATCACAGATTTTAAAAACACATTTCAGAAAAATAACATAATACGAGCGAGCACCAATCGTTGCACCCTCCAATCCCTCTAACCACCATTTTTTACTTTAATCTTACTAAAAATAACCATCAGGTTCAGTTCTAATCAAACAAATAATATTTTCCACTTATGATGTCATCGTTCATAAAACCACATAAAACAAACAGACAGACTCAACCGGTTTCATAGATTTCCTATAATTCTCTTCTTAATACTTGTTAGCCCTCTAAAAATACTCCGACTCGAGTTTAAGTTACCCCTTTGGTCCCGTCTTTAACCGGGATCGTCTCCTAATATTCCGCTATGGGACTATGGGTTCAAACATCTTCTGTTACGTCATAAAAATGCAGGCCAGGGCATATTCTCTTATCGTGGCCTCTCACACAATTTATATCATTGCTCGGCTACACTCGAGTCAATATCTCATTCCCCACATATATTATACACTTACTCTCATGTTGTATTTTATCCCGCCTCCCTCCATTACTCTCTTTTTTGTTCACTAATCACTCAGTTTTTTACCCACCGATGTCATTGTTTCCTCTTCTGACTCTCAGGATCGTCTGCCTTTTTTATCGCCTCTTCAACCTTCCGATCGATCCGCTTCGCATAGATGTGGGAGAGGATTCTATTTGAAATTAAGGGACTCTTCACACCTGGTCATGCAAAACACTTTTTTGGTTTTACTCTAACCACTATCTACGGGGAGCGTCCGGTTCTTTCAGCCGAATGGCAAAGGTTGTACGATATTACCAAAACTCTAAATTTTACTCAGATCAATGGCTCTTACCCTCGAGATGGATGGGTATGCAAATCTTACTCAGACATTAAATAATAGAGCTGACTCAGGAAGTTGACAAAGGATGACTGTTTTATTATCAATTGTCTAAAAAAGGGACCATAACAAACATCAACGCAAACGCTTGTTCTTCAACCTCAAAGCATTTAAGAAAAAACTGTACTTTTATAAGCAAAATGTGTCATCAATGACGTTGGCCTACGTCACTGCCAACCTCATCTGAATGGGTACCTTGGCTCCGAGATTCTCCTAGGTACTGGCCCTTTCACTGGCACTGGACTGAGTGCATATTCTGCTCTTTGTCGATTCAGCTGTTCTGTATACGTCACATGCTCTGGTTTCCACCATACAGGTAAAAGGGGTGGGTCGAAAATGAGGTGGGGGTACTTGGCTCCTTTTCTACAGCCGGATGGCACCGCACCCTTTCTTCGAGACGGGTACAATGGGGACACTCGAGGAGTGGGCCCCGTTGCTGGCTCTATGATGTCCTAAGTTAATAGCTTGTGCAGTTCCTCCTCCACCTGGCATTGCATATTCACAGGGATTCCTCTGTAATGTTGAGCTACGGGGTAAATATGTTCGTCAATGTGAAGTTTGATTTGATGAGTTTTCCAATTCCTTTGAACAACAATGGGTACATCTGATTGATACGTTCCACTGTATGAATGTATTTTTGGACCATTAATTTGTAGAATACATCAATGAGCCCCATTTCGATGGCGGTTTTGTGACTCATGATGAACCCTGATTCTGTGGCTGTGGAGTTCACATGTATTGGGATGTTCTTTGTGTCTTGTAGCAAGACCTTGATTCAAATTGTCCCAGACATTTTAGCAGGGTCTTTGAGCCATAAGGGTAAATGTCCACTTCGGCTGGGTGCCTGCAGTAGCGCTTGTTAGATGCGTTCACTAACTACATTTACGGTGGCTCCTGTGTTGATAAGAAATTCAATTTGTGTTGCATTTAGGTGCATGAGAAGGGTTGGGCTATGTTTGGTCGCATGTTGGTTTTCCAACACGTAGAGGTAGCCCTTCTGTCTTTGTTCCCCTTCTGAAAAGCTTGGTTCTGTATCCATCAGGGACTGTTCGCTAGGTATCGTACATGGTGCCGAGATCGACCTTCCAGTCGTGTCGTGGACGTTCTTTAACATCTGCCTTTCCTTGTCAACCAACAAGTGCAGTTTCTTCCTGCTGCTCTCTTCGTTGTCTCTCATCACCTGACACGTGATCTCTTCTCTCCCCTTCTTTTCCTCGATGGTGGACTTGTGCCACCATTTGAGAGGTCTCCGTTGCTGTGGTAGTCGGACTCCTGCACGGCCTACTGGTCACGCCCCCATCATCCTCGCCCGAAACCTCTGGCCAGCCGACATACTGACTTAAAATGTTTCTATTCTCCACAGTCTGAGCATAGTTGCCCAATCACCGGGTATGTGCCCTCATGTGGAAATTCATATCTGCAGCAATAGCAGAACGGCTCACCTTGTGATCTAGATGCCCCTAGTAGTTTGTGTACACCCTCAGAATGTGTCGAGTGACCTTTTGGGCTGTCAAAAGATTCCACGTGCGAGTCAACTGCTATTTCTGCTATTGCTAACATGAATATTTCCTCTAGCGATCTTGCCTTTTGAAATAGGTTCCTCCTGAAGCTTTGGGATTCACACCCTGCGATGATCTGGGATCTTAGCATCTCTGTGTTGGAATAATTGTTGAAATCACAGTGCTTCATTTTGCTGCATAGTCTCATTACAAACACATCTATTGTTTCTCCTTTGGCTTGTTTAGTAGTACGAAATAGATGGCTCTCATAATCCAACTTGGTATGTGGTGTGAAATAAGTGGCTAGAGTGGTCTTGAGGCTTTGGATTGTGTCAATAGTGTCGACAGGGAACTTATCAATAATGTCCCTTGTGGCTGGGCCCGCTGCTAGCTTCAATAAACATTGCTGACGGCCGTCCTCCACCGGCCAATTGCCCCTTCATATAAATCTAAGTCCTGGACCCATCTGGGTCCCATGTTGCTGGTGTCGCCATGTCGAAAATGCCTGGTAATTGCACTGTCAGGGACTCTGATACCCTTTGTGGGCCTTGTGGTTGTGGAGTCACTGGGACGGTGGCAGGGATGTCCTGGTCCGACATGCTGTACTCTGGCTATGCTTGATCTGATGTCTTGCTTCCTGGGCCCTTTCCCTCTGTGGCTTGTTTAAATGGGGTTTGGAGAGCACCCTGCTCATGAATCCCCCTTGAGACATGGTTTTTCTGCTAATCCACATGTCGCGGCTGCCTCGATTAGGCACAAGCACTGCTGCAGGGCCCTCCCAGGCTCCTGTCCACCACTTGTTCAGACCACCACGGCCACCGGCCCTCTGTAGTCTCCTTACACACACAGCACCAGCCTGTGTAGCAGCCGCTTGCAAAGGCACGAGCACTGCTTTTTTTCCCCGGGCTTCCTACGATCTCCCAGCACTCACCGCTGCAGCCCTGGGTTGCTGTTCAACTGCTGGGCCAATGTGTTGCCTTCAGGGCTCCTCCCTCCAGTGTTCATCGGCTTTCAGCCACACTTGCCGTGCGAACTTTGGGCCGCCTCTCGCCGCCAGTGGGAGATTTGCTCTGGCCTGAAACCACTGGGGCCTACAGGATCAGGCAGCCAAGGCACACATCACGCTGCACGCGGTAAAGAAGAGACAGAACTCTGGCTCTTCACGTCTTTATTCCTGTCCCTCCTTACATGGTCTGCCTCTTCCACCTGTCACTTCCCTCCCCACTCCCCCCTAGCCCCGGACTACATTTCCCAACAGTACATTATTATACAGGCACCCTTCCTGAGAATGCCTCCACCAACTGTAAATGTTTCTGATCGAAATTGACATCCCTGATCTTCAAATAAATGTAATTGCAGTACACAATCAGTAATGAACTTGAAACACCTGTTCAATGGGAATTTATACATTTCCAAAAGCAACCGCTTTACGGAATGGCCCAGTATGATTTCAAAATAGTTCTGTGTGCATGCTGCTTTTCGCGAAGGTTTTCTTATTCAGCTGTGTGTGCTTGTTTACTTAAAGCCAAAACTCGGTCACTGTAAAAAGATGTTGCCTGAACAGGTCCAAGGTGAAGTTTTGGGAAATGCGAGTGAGCAGCCGCGAGAGCGACAGTTAATGAAACTTGTTTATGCGCAGCAGATGGGGCATTTCTTTGCACAGAACAACCCCCACAGCTTCAGTTGCTGCGCTCCAACACCGATATCCTCATCCAGGGCCTGGCTAGTCGGGTGTTAATTTACGAAACTCCTTACTTGTAACAGGAGCCTGCTGTATTTGTCTGACACGTCGAGAGTAAACGCTGAATGAACACCTTGGCTCTGTCTATGGAGAACTTTCTTTGTTTGGCACAAAGGAGTGCATTTATTATTCCTCCGCGGAAGGCGGGGTCAAGTCCTTTAGTCTGCAGGTGTCTGGTATTCACCAGCTGTTGCCACCTCACATTTTGAAGGCTGTGTACTAAATCTTTTAAGGGACATTTGAGAGTGTTCCCGCGGAAGATTCTCTGTTTGACATTTTGTGCATGAAAGCTCTGCTCGCTGACTTTTGGCCTGCGAGCTATTCACCCGTGCGCTTTCTTTCTCAAGTGCTGCTTTTTCGCTTGAGGCTTCAGGTGTTGTATGTGCTTAATCCTTTTGAATGGGGGCCATGTATGATTATGTGGTGCCTCGTCGAGCTCGGTGAAAGCCCCTACGTATTGTGCGCATGGAATGAGATGCTGAATGCTTGCCATGCATCCATTCCTTCCTTCTGTTGCAGACCCGTTCAAATTAATTCAGAAGCCTACTTCTTCCTTCTGGCTTGTATCAGTGAACAGTTCCGATACATTTCATTCTGAGTCCACAAATTGCTGGGCCTCATAAAACAATGATGGTCATGTCATGTTAGCTTACATTTGTGGATCATGGGTTTGCCTTTTCGTGTCTTGTGTTCAAGACAATCCACCCAATGAGGTTTGTTATATTATGTCACAGTCACGTATGCCACATGTGATTTCTTGGCACTAGAAGCACAGAGAAACATGCAGAGATGGGCATCTGCTGATGGCCTATTTCAAGTAAAAGGTGTACTGTACTTAAGCCTTCTCCAGCAGCAAACTCATTTACCGTTTCCACCAGACAGTCCTGCAGATTTGCATCAGGATTATGAGTGGAGAAACGGCTGTGTTCATTCTCATTTTTGGAGTCAATACGACTCCATGGGGACTTCCTCGGATATACCATGAGCGGTAATTCCACTGCAGTAAATCCTACAATTTCTGGAGGTGAAGTGGAGGGTTAACCTCTACATTTTTGTGAATCCTCCCTTTTACCTCCATACACAGATTTTGCGATACCGGAAATTGATGTTAAAGTGGTGGTAATTCAGTGACTGACATTTCACCATAATTGTTTCTGTACCGCTGAACTCGTAATAAGGCCCATTATCCTCTATGGACTAGAGGGCAAGCGACAAGTGAGTTTGGGAGGAATGTCGCCTATAATAAGTAACAAAGCTCTTACTTCTTCCCTCTCACTCGTGAATTTATGTTGGGGAGGGAATGCTGCGGATGACTGCAAGTAACAGATATGACAGTGGCAGAGGAGGCAGGTTTTTCCCCCTGAATTAACGTGAGTGACCAAGCATAGTGGGTAGCGCCACAATTTGTATTTGTATTTTATTGAATTTTATAGCACTTGACGCCTAAACTCTAAACAAACTAAATAATGCTAGAGTAAAAATTAATGTGTCAAAGAAACATACCCACTAGATCAGTGAAAGGTGGATTCTAGAAAGGGGACAAGAGGATATGGAACGAGAGGGAGAGATTTCCAATTTTTGGGTGCAAGCAGAGCAAAGGAGCAGAAACGGGATGGAGCAAGGGAGGAACAGGGGACAGTTAAGAGAAAAAGGGATTGGGAACAGAGCAAACGTGCTGGAGAGTAGAACGAGATAAAAGAAGGAAGATATGGAGGGTCAAGGCCATAGAGACACTTGAAAAGAAGACACAGGAAGTTAGGGTAAACGACTTTCAAAGGAAAGCCAGTGTAAAGAGTGCAGAGCAGAATTGATAGAGTCATAGAGGAGTGCAGAGTACCCAGAATGATAAATGATATATTGAATGAAGAGGAGCAAGGTGAGGTGCCAGGAGACAAACGAGAAGAGAGTAGCAACAGAATGGTCTGGAGAAAACTAGAGAGGAGAGGAGGACTTTGGTAGAGGAGAAAGTAAGGAACTGACAAGCTTTTTGGATATTAAACAACCGATAGCGGCAGGAATAGGAAATAGAAGAGATATGAGCGGAGATGGAAAATGAAGATTTAAGAATGACACCAAGAGTATGTGCCAACAGAGAAAAGGAAAGGGCAAAGTGGGTAGAGGAGACTGATGGAGGAGAGAGGGGAATGATAGGAGCAGGGAAGTAAACAAATTCAATTTTGAAGAGATTAAGGTGAAGGTAGTGAGAGGCCATCCATAACTGAATAGCAAGAAGACAGGCAGACAAGGAAGAGTTAATAGTCAGTATAAGAGGTGAAGGATAGACACATTTGCGAGTCATCTGCATAGAGGTGGTAAGAAAAGCCACATGAAGAGATGCAGAGAGAAAAAAGAAAAGGGCTAAGGACTGAACTTTGGGTGTGAGATGGCGAAATGGAGTTTGTGTACACCCTCAGAACCCGAGAAGGTGCGTCTTCAGAGGTAAGAATTAAATCAGTTGCGAACAGAGTCACAAAAGGCAAGTTCAACAAAAGAAGAGTGAGGAATAGTGTTGTTGACTGTGTCAAACGAGGCTGAGAGATCTAGATGAAAAAGAAGAGAGGAAAGTTTAGAGTAGTTATAAGTGAGTTGGTGACAGACAAAAGAGCAGTTTCAGTGGCTTGTCGTGGCCTAAAGCCAGACTGGAAAGGAGGTAAGAAAGAGTGCAGGTTAATAAAAGAGTAAACAATACGCTCTTGAAGTTTTGAGAGAAAAGGGGTGGAAATTAGAAGGCAGGTGGGTTGAGTGGGGGCTTTTTCAGAATAGGAATAATTGAGGCATTGTTGAAGTGTTGAAGAAGGCAGTGAGATAGGGAAGAAGTGTAAATAAACAGGAAGGATTGGGGGAAGGAAGAGAAAACATAATGTAGAGGTGTTTGAAATAAATAATGGGTTAAAATGGTGCCTTTTACAGTCTGATTTTTGAGAAACCTTACTTAAAAAGTGATATAATTTACAATGAATCCTCTATTGTAACACACAAAAAATTCTCCTTGATGCCAAGTCACCAAGAGAACACAGGAGAATTCTTCATTTTTTCATGATGTCTGTTTCCACCTTATAGACCAGCTTTGCCCCTATACATTACAAAAATGCTCTGCTCACACTATATGCCGACATTTCCAGAGTGAATCACTTTCATGACATGACACTGCGCCCACAATGTAAATGCCTGCATTGCCATGGTAAAACGCTTTCATAAAGCTGCACTCACAGTATATGCCAGTATTGGCAGATGAAATCCCTTTAATAGAGCTGCATGGACAATATGTGTTGGATTGCCAATGTAAATCACTTTCATTATGCTTCACCCAAAATATGCAAGCAATGCCAGGGCCAATCACTTTCATGAAGATAAGCCCACATTACATGATAGCAATGGTCGGATAAATCAGTTCCTTGAAGCTGCAATCATATTGTAAATCATACTTTAAATCACGTTAATTATGTTTTGCCCACAATATATTCCTGTGTTGCCAAGGTAAATCACTTTCATGAAGCTGCAGCTTCAAAGTATGCCAGCAATCAATTTCTAAATCACTTTGATGATGTCACACCCATAAGGTATACCAGTGTAACGCTCACCTGGTTCCCAAGGAGGCGCGGCGTCGAAGGCGCAGAACTCTGAAGATGGAAAGGAAGGGCCCCTCTATTCTGGCTTCCCTGGCTCGTTGGATACCCTCCTGTGCGTGAAAAAGGGAGTATTACCAACTGTGGAACAATGCTCAAGCCTCCCACTCCCTTCCAACCCTCCACGATACCTCCTCCACGATTCCCCGTGAAGCCTCACCTTAGGGTTTGGAAGGATGAGCTCTCCATCCTGCTTCTGATGCAGGGGCGCGTTGAAACCCAGTTACTTCACTGGATTGAGGATTGATGGGAGTTCAGGTAAGCTTGACTGTTCAGGTAAGGCGCTGTAAAAGTTCTGTTCAAAAGTTCAAGCTTAATAATAATGTTCGTTGTCTAATTGCAGCAAGCGCTAATGCTTATGTCTTTTTCCCCTTAGGGGCCGGGGTTCGGAGTGCCGGAGATATGGCGCCGACCCGATGTGAAACAGTTCTGGATGAGCGCTCAGGTAATGTCTTTGCATTCGCTCATTCAATGTCTTTGTCTTTTTTCCCCATAGGGGCCGGGGTCCGGAGATGCCAGGAAGCGGCAGGACCCGAAATGCAGTGGGAATAATCCAACAGGTAAGACTTAAAAGGAAACTGAGCTTTCCTTATTCCTTTTCTCCCTCTCACCTTTGTTCTTGTCTTTTTTCCTCTAGGCGCCGGGGCGTAGCTGAATCCGGAAGATCGCTGCTGAAGATGGAAGCGCCTTGCAAAGGTGAGTAAAATGCAGCGCTGCAGCGATCGAAACGAAATGCCTTTAAAATGATGTCTTCCTTTTCAGGGCCGTTGGAGAAATGACTCCGGGATGCAGATTTAGCAGGTAAGGGCTTTTCTTCTCCTATTCTCTTCCTTTCTCCCCTTGCAGGTGTTCCAGGGTGCTGGCAGGCGTGGCTGAAGTCAGGATGCTGGAGCTGACACGGTGAGCGTCCAGCTGCTAGGTGCAGAACAACGCGAAGCATGTGTGGCTGTTCGGGTGGGGTTTAAATAGCCTTGGAAGAAGTTCCTGGTATGTATCCTTCCACCAATCAGGTATGTATCCTTCCCCGACCACACCCGGGTGGTGAAGTAGTCCTACAGGTTAAGTAGTCCCATTCAGGCCTCAAGAGGGCCTGGATGAAGCAGCAAGGTCTGCATCAGGTAAGTGTGCACCCAAGCACTTAAATACATATCCTCTTCTATGAGCCTGGCGCCTAAGGCGCCAGGACTGGGGTCCGCTATGAGCCTGGCGCCAGGACTGAGTCCAAAGGGCCCCGACTTGGGCCCGCTGAGACTTCCCTGGGGAAAATGATGTCTGCCTCTGGGGTTGCTGGGCCCGGCCTGGCTCCTTAGAGGTAGGCATCATGACAGTACCCCCCCTCAAGGCCCCTCCCAAGGTCTTTTCCTCGGGGGGTTTTGGTTTGTGCGGGAATCTTCGATGGAATCTTTGAATTAATCGTGGTGCGTGAACATAGTTACTGGGTTCCCAAGATCTTTCCTGAGGTCCATATCCTTTCCAATCAACAAGATAGAAGAGTTTCGACTTAACTATCTTGGAATCTAAAATGTCTTTCACTTCGAATTCTAATTCTCCATCAATTTGGACAGGGCCTGGGGGCTCAGACAGTCTGGTTCCAGGTTGTACTGGTTTTAGAAGAGATGCTTGAAAAACGGGATGAATCCGCATGTTGGATGGTAAATCGAGTTTAAAGGCCACTGGGTTGATAATAGCTTTGATGGGGTAAGGCCCAATGAATCTGGGATTAAAAGTTCGCTGATCCTTGAGGGGTAGATGTTTAGTTGCTAGCCATACCTGATCTCCTACTTGGTAAGGAGGAGTTTTGCTTCGGTGCAAATCAGCGTTTTCTTTATACTTTTTCTTGGCTTGCTGTAAGTGGGTTGTAGCTTCTTTGAAGGCTTGGGTTATTGTGGAATGTAGGTGATTTACTGCAAGCATCTCCAGGGTCAGAGGTGGATCTAGGTCAGAGGTCCGAGGATGGTGACCATACAGGGTATAAAAAGGCGTCTGTCCGGTTCCAGAATGCACTGAATTGTTGTATGCATATTCTGCAATCCAAAGGATGTCCTTCCAATTCAACTCGGATTGGTGTAACATGCACCGCAGATATTGCTCGAGAGTCTGATTGGTTCTCTCGGTTTGTCCGTCGGTCTGGGGGTGGTGGCTGGTGGATAACCGCACGTCTATTTGTGCTAGTTGGCAACATTTCTTCCAAAAGTGGGAGATAAATTGACTTCCACGGTCTGAGACTAATATGGAAGGGAAACCATGTAACCGCACTATATTTTCCATAAATTCCTTGGCCAAGGTGGAAGCTGACGGCAATCCTTTTAAAGGGATAAAATGGGCCATTTTGGAGAATAGATCCACTATTACGAGAATCGTGTTGTAACCACCACAAGGAGGCAGGTCAGTTATAAAGTCCATTGACAAGGTGTGCCAAGGTGCTGGTGGAATGTCCAAAGGTTGAAGTATGCCGGCTGGCCTTTTCTTTTGACTCTTATTTTGGGCACAGATTCCGCAAGACAACACAAATGACTTTATGTCTTTTCTCCAAGAAGGCCACCAGAAGTGGCGTTTGATCTTTTCTTCTGTTTTCGCGATACCGGGGTGTCCTTCCATTAATGATTCATGATGACGGGTAATGACAAGTTCCTGCAATTCTTTACTTGGCAGAAATAACCGCTCTTGGAAGTAGGGTAAATCATCCTTAACGGTGTAGTGAGGACCCTTTTGACTCCATTCCAGTAAGGCAGAAGAGTCAAAAAGCTGTTTTACTTGAGCTTGGATGTCCTCAATGGTTTGCAATGAAGTCAAGCCCAGAATTCTTTGTTCCGGTATGATTGGCACAGGTTCTAAACTCGAATTGGGTTCTTCCATGCCTATCCGGGATAAGGCATCTGCCTTACCATTCTTGCAGCCAGGGCGATAGGTAATTACAAAATCAAATTCCGCAAAGAATAAAGCCCATCGGAGTTGTCGCGAAGATTGAGCTTTGGCCGTCTTTAAATACTGCAAATTTCTGTGGTCCGTAATTACGGTGATGGTGTGTCTTGCACCGAGAAGATAGTGACGCCAAGCCTTGAAAGGTGATTTAATAGCCAGTAGTTCTTTGTCGGTAATTGCGTAATTGAGTTCAGGTGGAGAGAATTTTCTGGACCAAAAGGCTACAGGGTGTAGTTGGTTAGTTTCTGGGTCTCTTTGCGACAGGACACCTCCCATGGCCGAACTGGATGCATCGGTTTCCACGATGTAAGGGAGATCTGGGCGCGGGTGCTTCAATACAGGTGCAGAGGTGAATTTGGTTTTCAGGTCCTGACTTGTTCAGCCTCAAGAGTCCATTCAAAGCGTTTATTTTTCTTTAGGAGAGCTGTGATGGGTTGAACAGTTCGAGAAAATTCCGGGATGAACCTTCGATAGAAATTGGCAAAGCCAAGCATGCTTTGCACTCCCTTCACAGAGCTAGGAGATGGCCATTTGAGAATGGCGTCCACTTTCCGCGAGTCCTTTCGGATTCCTTGAGGTGTCAGGATGAATCCGAGAAACTCCACTTCTGTGGTATGAAAAACGCATTTTTCGAGCTTGGCAAATAATTTGTGCTGGCGCAATTTCTCAAGAACTGCCCTAACATGGTTTCTGTGATCAGATTCTGAGGAGGAATACACCAGGATGTCGTCAATATAAACGATGACACAAACATCGATAAGTTCCCGAAGAGCATCATTCATGAAGTACTGAAAGGCGGCAGGTGCGTTGCACAATCCGAAGGGCATTACTTGATATTCGAAGAGCCCAAATTTGGTGCGGAATGCAGTCTTCCACTCGTCGCCCTCTTTTATACGTACCAGGTGGTAAGCTCCTCGGAGATCTAGCTTGGTGTACACACGAGCATCTTTTACTTGGTCGATAAGCTCAGGTATCAGGGGCAAAGGGTAACGATTCTTAATCGTTATCTGATTTAGGGCGCAGTAGTCAATACAGGCCCTAAGGTCTCCTTCCTTTTTAGGTACGAAGAACAAAGCGGAAGAGACTGGTGACTTTGATGGGCGAATGAAACCATTGGCCAGGTATTGATCCAAATACTGGCGCAAATGCAGGTTCTCAGGTTCAGTAAGAGCATAAATCCTACTACAAGGTAGTTGTGCATTGGGTACCAAGTCGATTTGGCAATCGTAAGATCGATGGGGAGGTAAGGTGTTAGCCTGCTCTTTCTGAAAAACGTCTTGGAATTCTTGGTATTCAGATGGTAGCTGTACAGGGGTGGAAGTTACAGAGGCTAGAACCATAGCTGGATTCCTTGGGTAACAGGTTGGTTCACAATCAGGAAAAGTTATCTTCTTTGCTCGCCAGTCTATTCTCGGATTATGTGTTTCTAACCAAGGGATTCCAAGAAGTACTTGAAATTGTGGGGCCTTGATCACATCAAACACGATTGCTTCCCGATGTCCGTCCTGACCCACCAGAGTGATTTCAACTGTGGAATGCGTTACAGGCCCTGAGGCTATTTCGGTTCCATCAACTGTAGTAATTACATCTTGGGTTACTTTCGGGCGGAGAGGAAGCTTAATCCTGGAAGCCAATTCACGGTCTATGTAATTTCCAATAGCTCCACTGTCTATGTATGCTTTTATAGCATGCAACTGCTGAGGCAGTTTTGGGTTCACAAGCACCAGTGGCATGACAAAATGCGAGGTCAAAGAGTTTGTTTTCAAGCTCCGCAAGCGGACCCCTACGCTTGTCGGGCTAGGTCGTTTCCCGAACCAGGTGTCAATAACTCGTTATCAGTGGCTCCAACCACCTTCTTGGGTGGTTTAACTGGACAACTTTGAAGAAAGTGACCGGAAGTTCCGCAATACAGACAAAGTTGCATTTGTCGCCTTCTCTCTCGTTCCTTCTGCGTTAATGGTCCTTTAACACTGCCAATTTGCATAGGTCCGGAAACGTCAGTACTCTTGGAGTTAACGTGGGTCTTGATAGGTAGTCTGGTTTCATACTTGAGCCGATCTGCTTTTCTATTTTGAAGTCTGTGATCAAGTTGAACCACTAAGTCTATGTAGTCTGCGCAGGCCTGGGGTGGATCTACTATCTGAGCTATAACATCTTTAAGCTCTCCGCGCAGGCCTCAATGAAACAATGTGATCCTTTTATTTTCAGGCCATCCGGTTTCCACAACTAGTCTATTAAAGGTGGCGCGATATAGGACAAAAGATCCTGATTACCTTGTCGTAAGGATAGCAGTTCGTTGTCAAGGGCCTGTCCCTGCGAGTGTCGAGCGAACAATCTTTCCATGCTGGCCTGGAAGCCCTGGAAATCCCGGAGAATGGGATCATCCTGATTTACCAATGGAATAGACCAATCGGCAGCACAGCCACTGAGGTAAGATAGTACAAAGGCTACTTTGGTCTGGTCGTTGGGGAAGGCCCGAGGCCTGCATAAAAAGTGTAAACGGCATTGGTTCATAAAAACGGCATATTTCTTGGGATCCCCCGCAAAACGTTCCGGCGGGGCCAAAGGCATGTGTCCAGGTAGATTGATTTGTACCGGGTTATTCGAACCCATTGTTGTAGAAATATCTCCGGAAACAGGTAAAGGAGTGTGCTCTGCCTGGCCCTGCAATAACCTTTTGGCCAGATCATCAGTTCTTTCCTTGGATAGGATTAGTTCCCTTCTGAGAGCATTAGTCTCCTGGCGGGCTGAGTGCACTTCTGCCCGTAATTCCCCTAAAAGATGGGCCAGCTGATCTGTCTCGGAAGTCTCCATAGCGCCCAGGTGGGAAATTGTGGTAAGGCATCGCGTTCTGTAACGCTCACCTGGTTCCCACGGAGGCGCGGCGTCGAAGGCGCAGAACTCTGAAGATGGACAGGAAGGGCCCCTCTATTTTGGCTTCCCTGGCTCGTTGGATACCCTCCTGTGCGTGAAAAGGGAGTATTACCAACTGTGGAACAATGCTCAAGCCTCCCACTCCCTTCCAACCCTCCACGATACCTCCTCCACGATTCCCCGTGAAGCCTCACCTTAGGGTTTGGAAGGATGAGCTCTCCATCCTGCTTCTGATGCAGGGGCGCGTTGAAACCCAGTTACTTCACTGGATTGAGGATTGATGGGAGTTCAGGTAAGCTTGACTGTTCAGGTAAGGCGCTGTAAAAGTTCTGTTCAAAAGTTCAAGCTTAATAATAATGTTCGTTGTCTAATTGCAGCAAGCGCTAATGCTTATGTCTTTTTCCCCTTAGGGGCCGGGGTTCGGAGTGCCGGAGATATGGCGCCGACCCGAAGTGAAACAGTTCTGGATGAGCGCTCAGGTAATGTCTTTGCATTCGCTCATTCAATGTCTTTGTCTTTTTTCCCCATAGGGGCCGGGGTCCGGAGATGCCAGGAAGCGGCAGGACCCGAAATGCAGTGGGAATAATCCAACAGGTAAGACTTAAAAGGAAACTGAGCTTTCCTTATTCCTTTTCTCCCTCTCACCTTTGTTTTTGTCTTTTTTCCTATAGGCGCCGGGGCGTAGCTGAATCCGGAAGATCGCTGCTGAAGATGGAAGCGCCTTGCAAAGGTGAGTAAAATGCAGCGCTGCAGCGATCGAAACGAAATGCCTTTAAAATGATGTCTTCCTTTTCAGGGCCGTTGGAGAAATGACTCCGGGATGCAGATTTAGCAGGTAAGGGCTTTTCTTCTCCTATTCTCTTCCTTTCTCCCCTTGCAGGTGTTCCAGGGTGCTGGCAGGCGTGGCTGAAGTCAGGATGCTGGAGCTGACACGGTGAGCGTCCAGCTGCTAGGTGCAGAACAACGCGAAGCATGTGTGGCTGTTCGGGTGGGGTTTAAATAGCCTTGGAAGAAGTTCCTGGTATGTATCCTTCCACCAATCAGGTATGTATCCTTCCCCGACCACACCCGGGTGGTGAAGTAGTCCTACAGGTTAAGTAGTCCCATTCAGGCCTCAAGAGGGCCTGGATGAAGCAGCAAGGTCTGCATCAGGTAAGTGTGCACCCAAGCACTTAAATACATATCCTCTTCTATGAGCCTGGCGCCCGCTATGAGCCTGGCGCCTAAGGCGCCAGGACTGGGGTCCGCTATGAGCCTGGCGCCAGGACTGAGTCCAAAGGGCCCCGACTTGGGCCCGCTGAGACTTCCCTGGGGAAAATGATGTCTGCCTCTGGGGTTGCTGGGCCCGGCCTGGCTCCTTAGAGGTAGGCATCATGACAGTACCCCCCCTCAAGGCCCCTCCCAAGGTCTTTTCCTCGGGGGGTTTTGGTTTGTGCGGGAATCTTCGATGGAATCTTTGAATTAATCGTGGTGCGTGAACATAGTTACTGGGTTCCCAAGATCTTTCCTGAGGTCCATATCCTTTCCAATCAACAAGATAGAAGAGTTTCGACTTAACTATCTTGGAATCTAAAATGTCTTTCACTTCGAATTCTAATTCTCCATCAATTTGGACAGGGCCTGGGGGCTCAGACAGTCTGGTTCCAGGTTGTACTGGTTTTAGAAGAGATGCTTGAAAAACGGGATGAATCCGCATGTTGGATGGTAAATCGAGTTTAAAGGCCACTGGGTTGATAATAGCTTTGATGGGGTAAGGCCCAATGAATCTGGGATTAAAAGTTCGCTGACCCTTGAGGGGTAGATGTTTAGTTGCTAGCCATACCTGATCTCCTACTTGGTAAGGAGGAGTTTTGCTTCGGTGCAAATCAGCGTTTTCTTTATACTTTTTCTTGGCTTGCTGTAAGTGGGTTGTAGCTTCTTTGAAGGTTTGGGTTATTGTGGAATGTAGGTGATTTACTGCAGGCATCTCCAGGGTCAGAGGTGGATCTAGGTCAGAGGTCCGAGGATGGTGACCATACAGGGTATAAAAAGGCGTCTGTCCGGTTCCAGAATGCACTGAATTGTTGTATGCATATTCTGCAATCCAAAGGATGTCCTTCCAATTCAACTCGGATTGGTGTAACATGCACCGCAGATATTGCTCGAGAGTCTGATTGGTTCTCTCGGTTTGTCCGTCGGTCTGGGGGTGGTGGCTGGTGGATAACCGCACGTCTATTTGTGCTAGTTGGCAACATTTCTTCCAAAAGTGGGAGATAAATTGACTTCCACGGTCTGAGACTAATATGGAAGGGAAACCATGTAACCGCACTATATTTTCCATAAATTCCTTGGCCAAGGTGGAAGCTGACGGCAATCCTTTTAAAGGGATAAAATGGGCCATTTTGGAGAATAGATCCACTATTACGAGAATCGTGTTGTAACCACCACAAGGAGGCAGGTCAGTTATAAAGTCCATTGACAAGGTGTGCCAAGGTGCTGGTGGAATGTCCAAAGGTTGAAGTATGCCGGCTGGCCTTTTCTTTTGACTCTTATTTTGGGCACAGATTCCGCAAGACAACACAAATGACTTTATGTCTTTTCTCCAAGAAGGCCACCAGAAGTGGCGTTTGATCTTTTCTTCTGTTTTCGCGATACCGGGGTGTCCTTCCATTAATGATTCATGATGACGGGTAATGACAAGTTCCTGCAATTCTTTACTTGGCAGAAATAACCGCTCTTGGAAGTAGGGTAAATCATCCTTAACGGTGTAGTGAGGACCCTTTTGACTCTATTCCAGTAAGGCAGAAGAATCAAAAAGCTGTTTTACTTGAGCTTGGATGTCCTCAATGGTTTGCAATGAAGTCAAGCCCAGAATTCTTTGTTCCGGTATGATTGGCACAGGTTCTAAACTCGAATTGGGTTCTTCCATGCCTATCCGGGATAAGGCATCTGCCTTACCATTCTTGCAGCCAGGGCGATAGGTAATTACAAAATCAAATTCCGCAAAGAATAAAGCCCATCGGAGTTGTCGCGAAGATTGAGCTTTGGCCGTCTTTAAATACTGCAAATTTCTGTGGTCCGTAATTACGGTGATGGTGTGTCTTGCACCGAGAAGATAGTGACGCCAAGCCTTGAAAGGTGATTTAATAGCCAGTAGTTCTTTGTCGGTAATTGCGTAATTGAGTTCAGGTGGAGAGAATTTTCTGGACCAAAAGGCTACAGGGTGTAGTTGGTTAGTTTCTGGGTCTCTTTGCGACAGGACACCTCCCATGGCCGAACTGGATGCATCGGTTTCCACGATGTAAGGGAGATCTGGGCGCGGGTGCTTCAATACAGGTGCAGAGGTGAATTTGGTTTTCAGGTCCTGACTTGTTCAGCCTCAAGAGTCCATTCAAAGCGTTTATTTTTCTTTAGGAGAGCTGTGATGGGTTGAACAGTTCGAGAAAATTCCGGGATGAACCTTCGATAGAAATTGGCAAAGCCAAGCATGCTTTGCACTCCCTTCACAGAGCTAGGAGATGGCCATTTGAGAATGGCGTCCACTTTCCGCGAGTCCTTTCGGATTCCTTGAGGTGTCAGGATGAATCCGAGAAACTCCACTTCTGTGGTATGAAAAACGCATTTTTCGAGCTTGGCAAATAATTTGTGCTGGCGCAATTTCTCAAGAACTGCCCTAACATGGTTTCTGTGATCAGATTCTGAGGAGGAATACACCAGGATGTCGTCAATATAAACGATGACACAAACATCGATAAGTTCCCGAAGAGCATCATTCATGAAGTACTGAAAGGCGGCAGGTGCGTTGCACAATCCGAAGGGCATTACTTGATATTCGAAGAGCCCAAATTTGGTGCGGAATGCAGTCTTCCACTCGTCGCCCTCTTTTATACGTACCAGGTGGTAAGCTCCTCGGAGATCTAGCTTGGTGTACACACGAGCATCTTTTACTTGGTCGATAAGCTCAGGTATCAGGGGCAAAGGGTAACGATTCTTAATCGTTATCTGATTTAGGGCGCAGTAGTCAATACAGGCCCTAAGGTCTCCTTCCTTTTTAGGTACGAAGAACAAAGCGGAAGAGACTGGTGACTTTGATGGGCGAATGAAACCATTGGCCAGGTATTGATCCAAATACTGGCGCAAATGCAGGTTCTCAGGTTCAGTAAGAGCATAAATCCTACTACAAGGTAGTTGTGCATTGGGTACCAAGTCGATTTGGCAATCGTAAGATCGATGGGGAGGTAAGGTGTTAGCCTGCTCTTTCTGAAAAACGTCTTGGAATTCTTGGTATTCAGATGGTAGCTGTACAGGGGTGGAAGTTACAGAGGCTAGACCCATAGCTGGATTCCTTGGGTAACAGGTTGGTTCACAATCAGGAAAAGTTATCTTCTTTGCTCGCCAGTCTATTCGCGGATTATGTGTTTCTAACCAAGGGATTCCAAGAAGTACTTGAAATTGTGGGGCCTTGATCACATCAAACACGATTGCTTCCCGATGTCCGTCCTGACCCACCAGAGTGATTTCAACTGTGGAATGCGTTACAGGCCCTGAGGCTATTTCGGTTCCATCAACTGTAGTAATTACATCTTGGGTTACTTTCGGGCGGAGAGGAAGCTTAATCCTGGAAGCCAATTCACGGTCTATGTAATTTCCAATAGCTCCACTGTCTATGTATGCTTTTATAGCATGCAACTGCTGAGGCAGTTTTGGGTTCACAAGCACCAGTGGCATGACAAAATGCGAGGTCAAAGAGTTTGTTTTCAAGCTCGGCAAGCGGACCCCTACGCTTGTCGGGCTAGGTCGTTTCCCGAACCAGGTGTCAATAACTCGTTATCAGTGGCTCCAACCACCTTCTTGGGTGGTTTAACTGGACAACTTTGAAGAAAGTGACCGGAAGTTCCGCAATACAGACAAAGTTGCATTTGTCGCCTTCTCTCTCGTTCCTTCTGCGTTAATGGTCCTTTAACACTGCCAATTTGCATAGGTCCGGAAACGTCAGTACTCTTGGAGTTAACGTGGGTCTTGATAGGTAGTCTGGTTTCATACTTGAGCCGATCTGCTTTTCTATTTTGAAGTCTGTGATCAAGTTGAACCACTAAGTCTATGTAGTCTGCGCAGGCCTGGGGTGGATCTACTATCTGAGCTATAACATCTTTAAGCTCTCCGCGCAGGCCTCGATGAAACAATGTGATCCTTTTATTTTCAGGCCATCCGGTTTCCACAACTAGTCTATTAAAGGTGGCGCGATATAGGACAAAAGATCCTGATTACCTTGTCGTAAGGATAGCAGTTCGTTGTCAAGGGCCTGTCCCTGCGAGTGTCGAGCGAACAATCTTTCCATGCTGGCCTGGAAGCCCTGGAAATCCCGGAGAATGGGATCATCCTGATTTACCAATGGAATAGACCAATCGGCAGCACAGCCACTGAGGTAAGATAGTACAAAGGCTACTTTGGTCTGGTAGTTGGGGAAGGCCCGAGGCCTGCATAAAAAGTGTAAACGGCATTGGTTCATAAAAACGGCATATTTCTTGGGATCCCCCGCAAAACGTTCCGGCGGGGCCAAAGGCATGTGTCCAGGTAGATTGATTTGTACCGGGTTATTCGAACCCATTGTTGTAGAAATATCTCCGGAAACAGGTAAAGGAGTGTGCTCTGCCTGGCCCTGCAATAACCTTTTGGCCAGATCATCAGTTCTTTCCTTGGATAGGATTAGTTCCCTTCTGAGAGCATTAGTCTCCTGGCGGGCTGAGTGCACTTCTGCCCGTAATTCCCCTAAAAGATGGGCCAGCTGATCTGTCTCGGAAGTCTCCATAGCGCCCAGGTGGGAAATTGTGGTAAGGCATCGCGTTCTGTAACGCTCACCTGGTTCCCACGGAGGCGCGGCGTCGAAGGCGCAGAACTCTGAAGATGGACAGGAAGGGCCCCTCTATTCTGGCTTCCCTGGCTCGTTGGATACCCTCCTGTGCGTGAAAAGGGAGTATTACCAACTGTGGAACAATGCTCAAGCCTCCCACTCCCTTCCAACCCTCCACGATACCTCCTCCACGATTCCCCGTGAAGCCTCACCTTAGGGTTTGGAAGGATGAGCTCTCCATCCTGCTTCTGATGCAGGGGCGCGTTGAAACCCAGTTACTTCACTGGATTGAGGATTGATGGGAGTTCAGGTAAGCTTGACTGTTCAGGTAAGGCGCTGTAAAAGTTCTGTTCAAAAGTTCAAGCTTAATAATAATGTTCGTTGTCTAATTGCAGCAAGCGCTAATGCTTATGTCTTTTTCCCCTTAGGGGCCGGGGTTCGGAGTGCCGGAGATATGGCGCCGACCCGAAGTGAAACAGTTCTGGATGAGCGCTCAGGTAATGTCTTTGCATTCGCTCATTCAATGTCTTTGTCTTTTTTCCCCATAGGGGCCGGGGTCCGGAGATGCCAGGAAGCGGCAGGACCCGAAATGCAGTGGGAATAATCCAACAGGTAAGACTTAAAAGGAAACTGAGCTTTCCTTATTCCTTTTCTCCCTCTCACCTTTGTTTTTGTCTTTTTTCCTATAGGCGCCGGGGCGTAGCTGAATCCGGAAGATCGCTGCTGAAGATGGAAGCGCCTTGCAAAGGTGAGTAAAATGCAGCGCTGCAGCGATCGAAACGAAATGCCTTTAAAATGATGTCTTCCTTTTCAGGGCCGTTGGAGAAATGACTCCGGGATGCAGATTTAGCAGGTAAGGGCTTTTCTTCTCCTATTCTCTTCCTTTCTCCCCTTGCAGGTGTTCCAGGGTGCTGGCAGGCGTGGCTGAAGTCAGGATGCTGGAGCTGACACGGTGAGCGTCCAGCTGCTAGGTGCAGAACAACGCGAAGCATGTGTGGCTGTTCGGGTGGGGTTTAAATAGCCTTGGAAGAAGTTCCTGGTATGTATCCTTCCACCAATCAGGTATGTATCCTTCCCCGACCACACCCGGGTGGTGAAGTAGTCCTACAGGTTAAGTAGTCCCATTCAGGCCTCAAGAGGGCCTGGATGAAGCAGCAAGGTCTGCATCAGGTAAGTGTGCACCCAAGCACTTAAATACATATCCTCTTCTATGAGCCTGGCGCCTAAGGCGCCAGGACTGGGGTCCGCTATGAGCCTGGCGCCTAAGGCGCCAGGACTGGGGTCCGCTATGAGCCTGGAGCCAGGACTGAGTCCAAAGGGCCCCGACTTGGGCCCGCTGAGACTTCCCTGGGGAAAATGATGTCTGCCTCTGGGGTTGCTGGGCCCGGCCTGGCTCCTTAGAGGTAGGCATCATGACAGTACCCCCCCTCAAGGCCCCTCCCAAGGTCTTTTCCTCGGGGGGTTTTGGTTTGTGCGGGAATCTTCGATGGAATCTTTGAATTAATCGTGGTGCGTGAACATAGTTACTGGGTTCCCAAGATCTTTCCTGAGGTCCATATCCTTTCCAATCAACAAGATAGAAGAGTTTCGATTTAACTATCTTGGAATCTAAAATGTCTTTCACTTCGAATTATAATTCTCCATCAATTTGGACAGGGCCTGGGGGCTCAGACAGTCTGGTTCCAGGTTGTACTGGTTTTAGAAGAGATGCTTGAAAAACGGGATGAATCCGCATGTTGGATGGTAAATCGAGTTTAAAGGCCACTGGGTTGATAATAGCTTTGATGGGGTAAGGCCCAATGAATCTGGGATTAAAAGTTCGCTGACCCTTGAGGGGTAGATGTTTAGTTGCTAGCCATACCTGATCTCCTACTTGGTAAGGAGGAGTTTTGCTTCGGTGCAAATCAGCGTTTTCTTTATACTTTTTCTTGGCTTGCTGTAAGTGGGTTGTAGCTTCTTTGAAGGTTTGGGTTATTGTGGAATGTAGGTGATTTACTGCAGGCATCTCCAGGGTCAGAGGTGGATCTAGGTCAGAGGTCCGAGGATGGTGACCATACAGGGTATAAAAAGGCGTCTGTCCGGTTCCAGAATGCACTGAATTGTTGTATGCATATTCTGCAATCCAAAGGATGTCCTTCCAATTCAACTCGGATTGGTGTAACATGCACCGCAGATATTGCTCGAGAGTCTGATTGGTTCTCTCGGTTTGTCCGTCGGTCTGGGGGTGGTGGCTGGTGGATAACCGCACGTCTATTTGTGCTAGTTGGCAACATTTCTTCCAAAAGTGGGAGATAAATTGACTTCCACGGTCTGAGACTAATATGGAAGGGAAACCATGTAACCGCACTATATTTTCCATAAATTCCTTGGCCAAGGTGGAAGCTGACGGCAATCCTTTTAAAGGGATAAAATGGGCCATTTTGGAGAATAGATCCACTATTACGAGAATCGTGTTGTAACCACCACAAGGAGGCAGGTCAGTTATAAAGTCCATTGACAAGGTGTGCCAAGGTGCTGGTGGAATGTCCAAAGGTTGAAGTATGCCGGCTGGCCTTTTCTTTTGACTCTTATTTTGGGCACAGATTCCGCAAGACAACACAAATGACTTTATGTCTTTTCTCCAAGAAGGCCACCAGAAGTGGCGTTTGATCTTTTCTTCTGTTTTCGCGATACCGGGGTGTCCTTCCATTAATGATTCATGATGACGGGTAATGACAAGTTCCTGCAATTCTTTACTTGGCAGAAATAACCGCTCTTGGAAGTAGGGTAAATCATCCTTAACGGTGTAGTGAGGACCCTTTTGACTCTATTCCAGTAAGGCAGAAGAATCAAAAAGCTGTTTTACTTGAGCTTGGATGTCCTCAATGGTTTGCAATGAAGTCAAGCCCAGAATTCTTTGTTCCGGTATGATTGGCACAGGTTCTAAACTCGAATTGGGTTCTTCCATGCCTATCCGGGATAAGGCATCTGCCTTACCATTCTTGCAGCCAGGGCGATAGGTAATTACAAAATCAAATTCCGCAAAGAATAAAGCCCATCGGAGTTGTCGCGAAGATTGAGCTTTGGCCGTCTTTAAATACTGCAAATTTCTGTGGTCCGTAATTACGGTGATGGTGTGTCTTGCACCGAGAAGATAGTGACGCCAAGCCTTGAAAGGTGATTTAATAGCCAGTAGTTCTTTGTCGGTAATTGCGTAATTGAGTTCAGGTGGAGAGAATTTTCTGGACCAAAAGGCTACAGGGTGTAGTTGGTTAGTTTCTGGGTCTCTTTGCGACAGGACACCTCCCATGGCCGAACTGGATGCATCGGTTTCCACGATGTAAGGGAGATCTGGGCGCGGGTGCTTCAATACAGGTGCAGAGGTGAATTTGGTTTTCAGGTCCTGACTTGTTCAGCCTCAAGAGTCCATTCAAAGCGTTTATTTTTCTTTAGGAGAGCTGTGATGGGTTGAACAGTTCGAGAAAATTCCGGGATGAACCTTCGATAGAAATTGGCAAAGCCAAGCATGCTTTGCACTCCCTTCACAGAGCTAGGAGATGGCCATTTGAGAATGGCGTCCACTTTCCGCGAGTCCTTTCGGATTCCTTGAGGTGTCAGGATGAATCCGAGAAACTCCACTTCTGTGGTATGAAAAACGCATTTTTCGAGCTTGGCAAATAATTTGTGCTGGCGCAATTTCTCAAGAACTGCCCTAACATGGTTTCTGTGATCAGATTCTGAGGAGGAATACACCAGGATGTCGTCAATATAAACGATGACACAAACATCGATAAGTTCCCGAAGAGCATCATTCATGAAGTACTGAAAGGCGGCAGGTGCGTTGCACAATCCGAAGGGCATTACTTGATATTCGAAGAGCCCAAATTTGGTGCGGAATGCAGTCTTCCACTCGTCGCCTTCTTTTATACGTACCAGGTGGTAAGCTCCTCGGAGATCTAGCTTGGTGTACACACGAGCATCTTTTACTTGGTCGATAAGCTCAGGTATCAGGGGCAAAGGGTAACGATTCTTAATCGTTATCTGATTTAGGGCGCAGTAGTCAATACAGGCCCTAAGGTCTCCTTCCTTTTTAGGTACGAAGAACAAAGCGGAAGAGACTGGTGACTTTGATGGGCGAATGAAACCATTGGCCAGGTATTGATCCAAATACTGGCGCAAATGCAGGTTCTCAGGTTCAGTAAGAGCATAAATCCTACTACAAGGTAGTTGTGCATTGGGTACCAAGTCGATTTGGCAATCGTAAGATCGATGGGGAGGTAAGGTGTTAGCCTGCTCTTTCTGAAAAACGTCTTGGAATTCTTGGTATTCAGATGGTAGCTGTACAGGGGTGGAAGTTACAGAGGCTAGACCCATAGCTGGATTCCTTGGGTAACAGGTTGGTTCACAATCAGGAAAAGTTATCTTCTTTGCTCGCCAGTCTATTCTCGGATTATGTGTTTCTAACCAAGGGATTCCAAGAAGTACTTGAAATTGTGGGGCCTTGATCACATCAAACACGATTGCTTCCCGATGTCCGTCCTGACCCACCAGAGTGATTTCAACTGTGGAATGCGTTACAGGCCCTGAGGCTATTTCGGTTCCATCAACTGTAGTAATTACATCTTGGGTTACTTTCGGGCGGAGAGGAAGCTTAATCCTGGAAGCCAATTCACGGTCTATGTAATTTCCAATAGCTCCACTGTCTATGTATGCTTTTATAGCATGCAACTGCTGAGGCAGTTTTGGGTTCACAAGCACCAGTGGCATGACAAAATGCGAGGTCAAAGAGTTTGTTTTCAAGCTCCGCAAGCGGACCCCTACGCTTGTCGGGCTAGGTCGTTTCCCGAACCAGGTGTCAATAACTCGTTATCAGTGGCTCCAACCACCTTCTTGGGTGGTTTAACTGGACAACTTTGAAGAAAGTGACCGGAAGTTCCGCAATACAGACAAAGTTGCATTTGTCGCCTTCTCTCTCGTTCCTTCTGCGTTAATGGTCCTTTAACACTGCCAATTTGCATAGGTCCGGAAACGTCAGTACTCTTGGAGTTAACGTGGGTCTTGATAGGTAGTCTGGTTTCATACTTGAGCCGATCTGCTTTTCTATTTTGAAGTCTGTGATCAAGTTGAACCACTAAGTCTATGTAGTCTGCGCAGGCCTGGGGTGGATCTACTATCTGAGCTATAACATCTTTAAGCTCTCCGCGCAGGCCTCGATGAAACAATGTGATCCTTTTATTTTCAGGCCATCCGGTTTCCACAACTAGTCTATTAAAGGTGGCGCGATATAGGACAAAAGATCCTGATTACCTTGTCGTAAGGATAGCAGTTCGTTGTCAAGGGCCTGTCCCTGCGAGTGTCGAGCGAACAATCTTTCCATGCTGGCCTGGAAGCCCTGGAAATCCCGGAGAATGGGATCATCCTGATTTACCAATGGAATAGACCAATCGGCAGCACAGCCACTGAGGTAAGATAGTACAAAGGCTACTTTGGTCTGGTAGTTGGGGAAGGCCCGAGGCCTGCATAAAAAGTGTAAACGGCATTGGTTCATAAAAACGGCATATTTCTTGGGATCCCCCGCAAAACGTTCCGGCGGGGCCAAAGGCATGTGTCCAGGTAGATTGATTTGTACCGGGTTATTCGAACCCATTGTTGTAGAAATATCTCCGGAAACAGGTAAAGGAGTGTGCTCTGCCTGGCCCTGCAATAACCTTTTGGCCAGATCATCAGTTCTTTCCTTGGATAGGATTAGTTCCCTTCTGAGAGCATTAGTCTCCTGGCGGGCTGAGTGCACTTCTGCCCGTAATTCCCCTAAAAGATGGGCCAGCTGATCTGTCTCGGAAGTCTCCATAGCGCCCAGGTGGGAAATTGTGGTAAGGCATCGCGTTCTGTAACGCTCACCTGGTTCCCACGGAGGCGCGGCGTCGAAGGCGCAGAACTCTGAAGATGGACAGGAAGGGCCCCTCTATTCTGGCTTCCCTGGCTCGTTGGATACCCTCCTGTGCGTGAAAAGGGAGTATTACCAACTGTGGAACAATGCTCAAGCCTCCCACTCCCTTCCAACCATCCACGATACCTCCTCCACGATTCCCCGTGAAGCCTCACCTTAGGGTTTGGAAGGATGAGCTCTCCATCCTGCTTCTGATGCAGGGGCGCGTTGAAACCCAGTTACTTCACTGGATTGAGGATTGATGGGAGTTCAGGTAAGCTTGACTGTTCAGGTAAGGCGCTGTAAAAGTTCTGTTCAAAAGTTCAAGCTTAATAATAATGTTCGTTGTCTAATTGCAGCAAACGCTAATGCTTATGTCTTTTTCCCCTTAGGGGCCGGGGTTCGGAGTGCCGGAGATATGGCGCCGACCCGAAGTGAAACAGTTCTGGATGAGCGCTCAGGTAATGTCTTTGCATTCGCTCATTCAATGTCTTTGTCTTTTTTCCCCATAGGGGCCGGGGTCCGGAGATGCCAGGAAGCGGCAGGACCCGAAATGCAGTGGGAATAATCCAACAGGTAAGACTTAAAAGGAAACTGAGCTTTCCTTATTCCTTTTCTCCCTCTCACCTTTGTTTTTGTCTTTTTTCCTATAGGCGCCGGGGCGTAGCTGAATCCGGAAGATCGCTGCTGAAGATGGAAGCGCCTTGCAAAGGTGAGTAAAATGCAGCGCTGCAGCGATCGAAACGAAATGCCTTTAAAATGATGTCTTCCTTTTCAGGGCCGTTGGAGAAATGACTCTGGGATGCAGATTTAGCAGGTAAGGGCTTTTCTTCTCCTATTCTCTTCCTTTCTCCCCTTGCAGGTGTTCCAGGGTGCTGGCAGGCGTGGCTGAAGTCAGGATGCTGGAGCTGACACGGTGAGCGTCCAGCTGCTAGGTGCAGAACAACGCGAAGCATGTGTGGCTGTTCGGGTGGGGTTTAAATAGCCTTGGAAGAAGTTCCTGGTATGTATCCTTCCACCAATCAGGTATGTATCCTTCCCCGACCACACCCGGGTGGTGAAGTAGTCCTACAGGTTAAGTAGTCCCATTCAGGCCTCAAGAGGGCCTGGATGAAGCAGCAAGGTCTGCATCAGGTAAGTGTGCACCCAAGCACTTAAATACATATCCTCTTCTATGAGCCTGGCGCCTAAGGCGCCAGGACTGGGGTCCGCTATGAGCCTGGCACCTAAGGCGCCAGGACTGAGTCCAAAGGGCCCCGACTTGGGTCCGCTGAGACTTCCCTGGGGAAAATGATGTCTGCCTCTGGGGTTGCTGGGCCCGGCCTGGCTCCTTAGAGGTAGGCATCATGACAACCAGCATTGACAATGTGTTTGGCTTTAATAATAATAATTTTTTAGGAAGAATTTCATACAAATTTATGTGAATCAGAAAAGAGGAACACGTTTTGGAATTAATACTTGGCAGAGGTATATAGAGGTGATTATAAAATGAAGAATCATGACAGAGCGTTTATGAAACTGTGAACATAAGAATGACTGAATTTTGATTATTAATTATTCAGTGTAGATATGAAAAAGAACCAGAAACTTGGGTAGAGAACTCCTGAAGAAGGGGGACTACAGACCCTGAAACGCATAGAGAAACAAACAAATATTTAACACATTACATAATATTAAGGTTTTTCAATCTAGTCATATGAGGTACTTGTCTGAAATCCATTGTGGTAAGTTGTCTAACTCTGACCAGAAAATAAGTCTTTTTTAAGAGTAAATGATTCAAGCTATGCTATCAACTTAATGTAATAGCAAATTAAGTAGAGTGTTATATGATCAAATTGTTAGGAAATTACATTATGAAGTAAAATAATTGATCTTTTTCATCAAAAAAGTGTGTGTATGAATTCTATTATTGAACACAATTTGCAAATAACCAAATATGTGATTGTTTATACAATACAAATTGGGTGTGCAGGAGACGGGAGGGTTCCACAGGGTTGTGGACTTCTGCTGTCTTTACATAACGGCAGCGCCAACCCAGTGGTCAGTGGGGTTTGTGCAACAGGACGGAGTAGGGCTCCAAGGGGCATGGTCCCAACCTACTCCCCATCTGCTTCACCAGGGAGTGGGGGGTAATTTGGTGCATAATTCCCAGTGACACAAATATCCCACCTAGACATTCACTGTAGTGAGCATATGGCCGCTGTGATGTGGCATCTACTGACAAGGCAAATCGCTAAGCTGGGCACTGTGTTCTGTAATCGCTGCAAGCTATTCATAAGACATGCACGAAGTCCAAGCTAGTTACATTTCGTATATTTGAGGTGTGAGGTCATGAGGGAGGGCTGTGACTACTCAAACAAAATGGGGAAGGGCAACCTAGGGGTACCCTCTAGCAGTATGCGGAAAAAGAAGCCAGTTTTATTAACATTGGCAACCTAAAGTGCCTTGAGGAAGCAAACATCAATATGAACCACATAGCTATTTTTTACCAGGTTGAGACAAGGGCCAAATCATCATCATTTCATTTATTGTCGACATATACTTTACAAATCACAGCGGAACATTTTAATAAAATAACTGTAATCCATAAAAGCATCCAGAAGTGTATGCATTACATTTTGAAATATATAAACTATTCATAAAGCAACATCTTGAATGTTAACATATCTTTTAAAGCAACAAAGAAGAGCTCTGGGAAGATTCTTTGTCAGAGAGTTTAAAACTAAATGGCAAATGATACCGTGAGCCATGATCTTACCGCTCCCCACTATAGGATCTGCGCTTGAACCTGGTGTCGCTAGTTTACTCTACAGTGGATATGCCCTCTCCACTGAAAACTTCCCACTGAGAAAACCACTAATGAATTACTGGTAGAGGTTCAGAATCTGGAGCATTCTCGCACTTAGGGATGTGTGCCCACTTATATGTCACAGTTTACAAAGGGAGTCTGCCCAATCTGAACTTGGTATAGGTAGCTTGAGGACCATATCCTTCAAGTAACCCTCTGGACTCCAATTCCTTTTCACTACTGAGACAAATCTCGGAAGGCTAGGCAGAGCCGTCGTTGTGATAAACAAGATCAGTAACATCCATGCCATTGATGTGTTTAAAAGTAAAATATGTGCACAATTTTAAAGAACAAATTGTAACTAAACCCCGACACCTTGCCTTTACAGATACACACAATAGTTGCAAAACAAAACAATGTTATAAACAATTCAATGGTTGAATATCAAGCCATGTAAAATACCTACTGGTGAGAGCTTAGTTGCAGAGTGGTGATGGTATCAGCAAGTTAAAATACAAGTGGTTCTTGTAGAAGTTGCAGGTTCCAGACCAAACATGGCTGAAAAAATAGTAAAGTGTAATGTGGTGGCTTTTAGCGGTTTCAAATGCAGCGGTTGAGCGATGCACGTTGGAATCCTCACCAGGATGTGTTCGGGGTTGGGCCAGTTCAAGACCTGTTGAAATCGCTATAGGTCGGCAAGTGAGGCTCCTGTGGTTCGAATCGAAGGTTGGCAACGGTTCAAAGGGCTGATCCTGATGCTTCAGTGTGCAGTTAAACAAAGTAGCAGTTTAAGGTCGAGCCCAGTCGGGTTGTTGAGTACCTGCTGGTTTGAGTCGTGAGGGACACTCCCGCGGTTTGAGTCGGTCTCCGGCGATGCGCAGTTGATTCAAGCCAAGCAGGTGACTGGCTCTGCGAGGTATGATGTGGCGACAAGCTGGTCCGAGATGCAAGCAAGCTGATTTGAAGAGTTTGGTTGAGTGCCAAAGACTGAACAGGCTGTTTTTGTGGTTTCAAAATGCAGTGAACCCTCTTTGAAAGCTGTTCAACTGGCTTGGCGTGATGAAAACAGGGTTCTTGCATGGGTTGGCTGTCAGGATGCTGTGAAGCCCAATCCAAAGATTCAAGGAGCAGATAAGTCCTTGTTCTCAGGCTCCCAGAAACGGGCGAGGCTGGTACACAACTTCAGGGGTCCATCAGCACGTTGATGTCCTGGGTACCTTTGTTGCTGGCAGAGAAACAGTTCTCCTCCAATGGTCCCTGGGGATGGTTAGGGGACAGAGCATAAATCTGCCTTGGACACATTGGGCCTCATTATGACCCAGGTGATAGCCATGCCGGTAAAAACGGCACGGCTACCGCTGGAGTCATTTTTTTTCCTGCACCCGGCAATGTGGATTTACCGGGGCATTACAGCCCCGGCGGTCCCGGAAATTCCCCATTGCCGGGCGCTGGAAAAAATTACTCCCCATTCCCATTGGAGTCCCATTGGACTCAATGGGAATGGGGAGGACGATAGGACCAGCACCATTCATGATGGTGCCGGTGCTACGTCAAGGTCTGCGAGCGGGTGCCTTTCTTTGTTCAGGTGTTTGTTAAAAAAAGAATGGGGAGACCCTTCTTTTAAAGGCAAAATCACCCAGGTGATTGGACTAGAGCTAGCCTGCTTTCTGGTAAAATCCCTGTTTTTAGGACAAGTGGACTTTACCTCCTGACATCGCACCTAAACTAGGGAGTTAAATAATCCTTTCACAGCTGAGCTGGGCTCACAGGGCTGATTCATGTGTGATAGCAAATTGCTATGTCTGTGATAATTATGAGCGATACTAGCCACCATATCTTAAACTCAAGTATGGCTTATATTTGAAATTTAACGTGCCACTAAAGATAGCATCCTCCTTGTTATGTGGTTTTTGAAGCAGGGGTGCATGTCTTAATTGCAGTGCCTGCACTGTAGAGACTTGGCTGTCCCTGCAACTGTCAAATGGGCAACTGTGAACCCTGAAGCTGCTCTCTGCCACTGGATAGCAGGCGCTGCAGATCAGGCTACTGATCCAGCAGGGCACAGATGTACACTGTGCTTTTGGCATGGAGTTTATGAAAGGGGAATCTGATTAGCAAATTACCCTTCCTGAGAGGGAATTACCCAAATCATTGTATTACATTTACACAAATGAAAAAAGCTGGGGTTTCTACACCCTAGCCTGATGGCAATCTGTCACAGAGCCCAACTGTGTGTTGGGTCAGGCGGAAGAGGGAGGCCTAAGGGCTGTCAGTGACCTGCATTGGTTAATTGCTTTTGTTTTGTGAACTGCATGCGATTATCCAGGTGTGTGCCTCTCTAATATTTTGTCCATGACCTATGCTTGGGAGTCATTCTTCACGGCATTGGCTCATGCACATTTGCAGGATCTTGCAGGAGGAGCACATGCGTGGAAAACATTGAGGGATTCACCCGACTGTTTGGAATGGCGCAGGTTGCATTGCTCATAGTTTGTGTTTACCATCAGTGTTTATCTGAGGATGAGAGCGTGGGGACGGAGTTCACCCACTTTTTTTGCAGGGTGGACTCAGTCCCCCCCAGTTAAAATGAGAAACATTGAATGTCCTCTTTGAATTTATGAATTAACGCCGACCTCGAGATCGAAATGCAGTTGTCAGGTTTGCAGGCCGGAAACTTCACCACTGCACCATATAACCTGATGAAAAATAACAAACAACTAAACGTGAAATTTCCCATTTCGGTAAAGCAAATGCCAGGGAAAACAATAGTATTGGTTCGTGGATATTAAAACATGCACACTTTTTAACGTTTTCAAAAACCCTTTTAGAAAAAAAGAAAATATCCTCTCTTGGTTTTGTGTGTGTGTTGATTCTATGGAAGGCAAATGACATTCGTCCCCGGCAATTTGGGCGGTTATGCAAAGCCAATTTAATTAAATGTGAATACTTCAACTTGATATGCTGATTTCTGGTGACGTCACATCCCATTGCATTTGTCCCCCCACTTTAATTTTTAGGACTTGACCCATGGGTGAAAGTAAATTGTTAGCTCTTTCATTGTGGGGGTGTAGTCATAGACGGACTGGTATTAGGGAGTGAGTTAAAAAAGTTATGGGGTTGACCACCAACAATGTGCATTAAGATCGATCATGGCGCACATGACGTCTGAATCTGCCTCCTTCGTAGCTTTGACGTTCCTATGTTGGAAAGTCTTAACTTGGTGACAGGGGTACACATAGATAGTAGGTAGGACATTTGTTGAGACATCTGTGGCATCAGGGAGTTTGGGAGGTCTAGTGTTGGGCGTGGTCTGGACAGGTGAGTGAGCAGAAAGAGAAATGACATGGGAAGAAAAAGGTCAGTCGAGAAGTGAAGTGGAAGAATGAAGGTGGGTTTGGGAACAGTCTGCATCTTCCTTGGGGGGTGCAGTGTGGTCCTGTGCTTACCCGGGTAGGTGCACCTTGACATTATCTAGATGTCTCTCAGTTACTTTTGCACAGCAGGAGCAGAGGCACACATTGGGGACAGTGTGTTGATGTGTTGTGGTCGAAGTCCGAGGAGAGTACGAGCTAGTAGGGCCACAGGTGCACAGAATGTGGGGCGTAGGCATGGTGCACTGTGCTCCGCAGGGAGGGCTGGCAGCCAAGAGGGCAACCTCGTTTGTTGCCATATTTTGTAAATGTGATGGGGATAGCTACTTGTAGGACAGTGCACGAGTGCTACAGTGCTTGGCAAATTGAATGCGTAAGCTTGCTGCCTGTTACTGATTCCACCAGTCAAGCACAGTGGAAATCTCTTTATTTTATTGAGTCATGACGTTCAAGCGTCATGCGTCATGGATCATGCTTGGGTGAGTGCATTTGGTAAGTGTCCTGCATGCATCATGCTTGGGTGAGTGCATTTGGTAAGTGTCCTACATGAGCCCATAAGGACCACAGTTATACCCAAAATAACGTCCCAGTACCAAGAACTGCAATTCCTGTGATTTCTTTTTTTTTTTATAACTCCGGTATAAATGTTTACTAGCAAGCTTCTACTTGCAAAGAGCCCATGGATGTGAATCGTCTGCCGTTTTCACCCGGAAATGGGCTTCCCCATTGTTGTGCTTGAATGTGAGTATGTTGTTTCAAAGAAAATTAACTGTCAAAACTAGAAAAAGTACTTTGAAACCAAATTATATTGTCAATTTTAAATCCGAAATTGGATAAGGAACAGATTTTTTGCATACGTGTACCTTCGTGTTTTTGTTTGTTTTGCACAATGGGTAATCTTGTGCATTTTGTTTAAAAGTACACCTTCAGCCTCATTATAAGTCCGGTGGTAGCCGTGCTGGTAAAAACCATTGAGCCATGGAATCTCCTTTAAGCAACCGATTCAACAACCTATTCGGGGCCGAAGCATGAATTACAAGATCTGCTTGGATCAAATGCAGATTGAAATGGATTGTCATGATGGTCCACTGATGGAAACATATTCTCCATCCTCCAAGCAAAGGCCTTTGAGTGGAATCGAGATCAACAAAGAAACCCCACTGCATTTATCTGAGATGCATCCGACCACCCCCCTATGCTATTCACCACTTTCCAAAAATGTCCTGAATCTTTACTCTTAAGAATAGTCAGCATAGATTCTACTTCCTGCTGTATAAAGCTGGCCCGTTTGCTACGAGACCAGTTTTTATATCTCTGCCTGATTCTTTTAACCTGTTCCCACTCTGTAACCAAATATTTTTTTATCCTACCCCAAATATTTTCTGACCAGCAAAAACCTTACTCATACTATCCTCGAGAAGCCCTTTGTAGTTGATCAGATTGACAGGGTAATTCATAGAAATTCGCACAAAAGTGGCGCACGCGGCTGGCGCACAGCGTGCCCGTGCGAATGTCTGCGTCAGCCGCGTGCGCTAAAATCGATTTCCGCGCACAGTGTATTCATGGATTTTCGCATCCAAAACCAGCCGTGGCGCAGCGTGGCACAGCGACCCTGCAGCAGCGCCAGTTACGCCCCCAAGAACGCCCTCGCGCAAGGAAAAGCCTTCAAAATCCCCAAATAATCGCAAAGGGCTGCGCTAACCCTGGACCAGTTCACAGTGCTGGCAAACAGCAAACGCCAAGCGGGGAACGTGTATTTCAGTGGTTCGTGGGAAGTTCCACACGCGATTGTCCTGTGTACGTGTGCATCAGGGGTGCGTGGGAAGTAACACACGCAAAAGCAGCAGGGTACGTGTATTTCAGGGGTGCGCGGGAATTATCACACGCAAAAGCAGCAGGGTACGTGTATTTCAGGGGTGCGCGGGAAGTATCACACGCAAAAACAGCAGGGTACATGTATTCCAGGGGTGCACGGGAAGTATCACACGCAAAAGCAGCAGGGTACGTGTATTTCAGGGGTGCGCGGGAAGTATCACATGCAAAATCAGCAGGGTACGTGTATCTCAGGGGTGCGCGGGAAGTATCACACGTGATTCCATCAGGGTACGTGTATTCCAGGGGTGCGCGGGAAGTATCACACGCAAAAACAGCAGGGTACGTGTATTCCAGGGGTGCGCGGGAAGTATCACACGCAAAAACAGCAGGGTACGTGTATTCCAGGGGTGCACGTGAAGTATCACACGCAAAAGCAGCAGGGTACGTGTATTTCAGGGGTGCGCGGGAAGTATCACACGCAAAATCAGCAGGGTACGTGTATCTCAGGGGTGTGCGGGAAGTATCACACGTGATTCCATCAGGGTACGTGTATTCCAGGGGTGCACAGGAAGTATCACACGCAAAAGCAGCAGGGTACGTGTATTCCAGGGGTGCGCGGGAAGTATCACATGCAAAATCAGCAGGGTATGTGTATTTCAGGGGTACGCGGGAAGTATCACACGCAATTCCATCAGGGTACGTGTATTCCAGGGGTGCACGAGAAGTATCACACGCAAAAGCAGCAGGGTACGTGTATTCCAGGGGTGCGCAGGAAGTATCACACGCAAAAACAGCAGGGTACGTGTATTCCAGGGGTGCACGGGAAGTATCACACGCAAAAGCAGTAGGGTACGTGTATTTCAGGGGTGCGCGGGAAGTATCACACGCAAAATCAGCAGGGTACGTGTATTTCAGGGGTGCGCGGGAAGTATCACATGCGATTCCATCAGGGTACGTGTATTCCAGGGGTGCGCGGGGAGCACCACACGTGAATTGCACGTGTGGGTCCTCCCAGGTGTTCCCTCTACACCCTCCACGGCCCCTGCAGGTGGCCCACACCACAGGGGCCTACCCTGCACATGTCCTGCAGGCAACCCATCCACCATGGCCATGCCCCCCAGCCAACCCACATGTCACCTTGCACTACTGCCCACCAACACATGTCCCCCTGCACCCCCAGCCACCAGGGGCAGCCTCCACCAGGCCCCCACCCATGTCTACCACCACCCCACCCCCCAGCAGTGCAGGGGCAGCCTCCACCAGGCCCCCACTCATGTCTCCCACCACCCCCAGCCACCAGGGGCAGCCTCCACCAGGCCCCCACTCATGTCCCCTATCACCCCCACCCCCCAGCCACCAGGAGCAGCCTCCACCAGGCCCCCACTCATGTCTCCCTGCACCCCCACCCCCCAGCCACCAGGGGCAGCATCCACCAGGCCCCCACCCATGTCTACCACCACCCCCACCCCCCAGCAGTGCAGGGGCAGCCTCCACCAGGCCCCCAATCATGTCTCCCACCACCCCCACCCCCCAGCAGTGCAGGGGCAGCCTCCACCAGGCCCCCACTCATGTCTCCCACCACCCCATCCCCCAGCCACCAGGGGCAGCCTCCACCAGGCCCCCACCCATGTCTCCCACCACCCCCACCCCCCAGCAGTGCAGGGGCAGCCTCCACCAGGCTCCCACCCATTTCCCCCTGCACCCCCACCCCCCAGCAGTGCAGGGGCAGCCTCCACCAGGCCCCCACTCATGTCTCCCATCGCCCCCACACCCCAGCAGTGCAGGGGCAGCCTCCACCAGGCTCCCACACATGTCCCCCTGCACCCCCACCCCCCAGCAGTGCAGGGGCAGCCTCCACCAGGCCCCCACCCATGTCTACCACCACCCCCACCCCCAGCCACCAGGGGCAGCCTCCACCAGGCCCCCACTCATGTCTCCCATCACCCCCACCCCCCAGCCACCAGGGACAGCCTCCACCAGGCCCCCACTCATGTCTCCCATCACCCCCACACCCCAGCAGTGCAGGGGCAGCCTCCACCAGGCCCCCACCCATGTCTACCACCACCCCCCCACCCCCCAGCCACCAGGGGCAGCCTCCACCAGGCCCCCACTCATGTCTCCCATCACCCCCACCCCCCAGCAGTGCAGGGGCAGCCTCCACCAGGCTCCCACACGTGTCCCCCTGCACCCCCACCCCCCAGCCACCAGGGGCAGCCTCCACAAGGCCCCCACCCATGTCTACCACCACCCCCACCCCCCAGCCACCAGGGGCAGCCTCCACCAGGCCCCCACTCATGTCTCCCATCACCCCCACCCCCCAGCCACCAGGGGCAGCCTCCACCAGGCTCCCACACATGTCGCCCTGCACCCCCACCCCCCAGCCACCAGGGGCAGCCTCCACCAGGCCCCCACTCATGTCTCCCATCACCTCCACCCCCCAGCAGTGCAGTGGCAGCCTCCACCAGGCCCCCACCCATGTCTACCACCACCCCCACCCCCCAGCCACCAGGGGCAGCCTCCACCAGGCCCCCACCCATGTCTACCGCCACCCCACCCCCCAGCAGTGCAGGGGCAGCCTCCACCAGGCTCCCACACATGTCCCCCTTCACCCCAACCCCCCAGCCACCAGGGGCAGCCTCCACCAGGCCCCCACTCGTGTCTCCCATCACCCCCACCCCCCAGAAGTGCAGGGGCAGCCTCCACCAGGCCCCCACCCATGTCAACCACCACCCCCACCCCCCAGCCATCAGGGGCAGCCTCCACCAGGCCCCCACTCATGTCTACCACCACACCCACCCCCCAGCAGTGCAGGGGCAGCCTCCACCAGGCCCCCACTCATGTCTCCCACCACCCCCACCTCCAGCAGTGCAGGGGCAGCCTCCACCAGGCCCCCACTCATGTCTCCCTGCACCCCCATGCCGCAGCCACCAGGGGCAGCCTCTACCAGGGGCAGCCTCCACCAGGCCCCCACCCATGTCTACCCCCACACCCACGCCCCAGCAGTGCAGGGGCAGCCTCCACCAGGCCCCCACTCATGTCCCCTATCACCCCCACCCCCCAGCCACCAGGGGCAGCCTCCACCAGGCCCCCACTCATGTCCCCTATCACCCCCACCCCCCAGCAGTGCAGGGGCAGCCTCCACCAGGTCCCCACTCATGTCTCCCACCACCCCCACCCCCCAGCCACCAGGGGCAGCCTCCACCAGGCCCCCACTCATGTCCCCTATCACCCACACCCCCCAGCCACCAGGGGCAGCCTCCACCAGGCCCCCACTCATGTCTACCACCTCCCCCACCCCCCAGCAGTGCAGGGGCAGCCTCCACCAGGCCCCCACTCATGTCCCCCAGCCAACATGTCACCACAATGTAGATCCCTGGCCCTTATGGTCAGCCTCCAAATGCCAAACACCCACCCGAGTATTGCATCCACCCACTTACAAATGGCAAAAACATGATAGAAGCCCAATTGCAAGTTTGGAAATGAACACATGTCCCTCACATACACCCAATGGGTGTCAGTGAAGGTCAAAACCCATATCATGATATGCATCAAACCAATGAGATGATACTACACATTGAACTTTGAAGAAAAAATATGTATTAAAAGCAACATAAATTGAATCAAAAATAAACAAACACTAATGGAAATTAAAAAAAAAAAACAGCAGGTCCGTGAAATAATGCAAAACCACAAATCATAATGCAAAGGAAAGGTGTCCAAAGTCACAGTCCACAAAAGTAAATCCAATGGAAAATTAATATCGAAAACCATTGCTCCATGGCAAAATCATAATAAAAATTGAAAATACAAAAATCAACTATGTACAGATAAACAATCCAGGGTCCATGATCCCAACTGAAGAAATGAAACCTATCTAATAACACTACCTAAAAAAAATAACTATATACAAAAATGTGGCCCATTGTCCAAAAGATCCAAAAAAAATGCTAAACCAAAGGAAACCTAACACTAACTATGTAACTATTTACAAGGGCAGCGGGCTAGTCCGACGGCTCACTTCGGGATGTTCCGGGCCAGGGCATCATCGAACTCTTGCTCAATGTCCCGGAGACGCTCCTCCTCCATGGCCCCGAGGGTCCGCAGGGCCGTCCACATGTTCCCCCCAAACTCCCTGCGGATTGCCTCAAGGCACTCGGTACGCCACAGGGCACTCCGCATGGAGTTCTCCGCCCTGACCATCGTGAGCCGTGCCTCTTCCACCCGCTGGCGCTCCGCATCTATGGCGTGGCCCAGCCGCTGCCACACGGAAGACACTTCCCGTCCTGGGTCCTCCTGCCCTCCGGCCGATGCCTGCCCCTCCGATGTGGAAGGCCCTGAGCCATCATGGCTCCCACCACGTTGCTGCTGCTGCTGCTGCACCTCTGCCCGTGCACTGCCTCCTGCTGCCTGCACATCCTCCGCTGGCTGTGGTGCAGTCGTTGATGTGGCCACCCCTGCTGGACGTCCGACTCCCGACTGTGGCAGGGATGCCTCCTCCACCAGCCTGGCCGCACCGTCAGAGGCAGCTCCACAGGGCACCCAGGTGACTGATGGGTGGGAAGATGGCACAGAGGACGACTGGCGCATAGGGGGTTCAGTTGAGGAGGGGGTCGTAGCAAGCCCCATCAAACGGAGGAATCCAGCCTGGGTGCCTTGTCCCAGTAGGCCGACACGGTCAACGAGCCATTCGAGATGACGTGCAGTCTCATCATGAAAAGACTGCAGGTCACCTCGCATGGCCCGTTGAAGCAATGCCACACCAGTCAGGACAGGCTCAACCCGGACCCGGATAGCCACGTCCGCAGGCAGAGGAAGGCCAGATGTCGTGAGCTCATCCCCTGCCTGAAAACGGGTCTGGACGTAGGCATCCCTGCTGGTGCAAGATGATGCAGTGACAGGATCAGAGACAGGATTGCACACAGGCACCTCCGCAGCGACCTGTGCTGCCTCCTGTCCCTGGTCCTGCACTGCACCACTAGCACCAGTGGAATCCCCACCTCCAGACCCCATCTCTGTTGCTTGCACGGCCTCCTCCTCCACCAAACCCCCCACCAACCTGGATGACTCCGTGCCATCTTCCCCCGTTGTGCCATGTGGGGTCCCAGCTGCCCCTTCTGCTGCCGAGGAGTCCAACTCCGACCTCCGCCTCTTGGACCTCCCCCCGGCAGCTGCGGCCTGGGACGCGGCACCGGACTCCTCACTCCCCGACGAGATCACAACCTGGGAAGGGAGCCGGGCCTTGCGTCTCCGGCTGGCGGTGCGATCCCCGCCGCTGTGCTCCACAGCACCTTCTCCGCCCTCTTCATCAGTTGACGCTGCAGACAGGGAGAAATAAAACACAGGCATCAGGGCACTGTACAATGGACACATACACACATGACAGTTGCACATGAGTGGCATTGGCAAACCTCAGACATGGCATCACAATCGGCAACACACATGTCATTTCAACTTGCACACATGAGCCATACCACAGCCACATCGCAACTGCCAGCACCATCCATACACATACAACAGCATGAGCAGGCAAAGGTGAGCCAGACATCACATGCAACACAGGGAGTGCACCACACATGCACGCACACCACCACACTTGCATGCATGTGTACACCTCAGCCAACTGTCGCAGTGTTCCGATGGGCATCCATGTCACATCTGCCAATCAGGCTTCCACATCCCGCTGTCACATGCATACATGTTGCCTCACTGTTGCACCCTTGTCAAATACACACACATGCACATGTACACAGTGCTGATACATGCAGCTGAAAACAACATACATGTGTGACATCACGAACATGCCCACTTACATACACATTCATCCAAACATGTGTGCCCACACAACTGCATTTGGCATGCAAGCCTACACACACAAGCACCATCCATGTCTCACACATGACAGCCCTCGCATGTGTTAGCCTCACGGTCCTGTACACCCCCACCCATACTCAGCCCCATACAAACAGATGTGCAACCGGCACACTACTGGCACATCACCACACACCCAGCTTACAATCATGATGCATGTACACTTACCGCTCGACTCCAGACGGGTCTGCCTCTCAAGGACCTGGACGTGGAGCGCTGGGGATATGCGTTCCAGGACCCTCATCTGATCTTCCGACAAGTGGCCCCGGCGTCCCTTAGCATCCGCTGCCTTCAAGAGGCGCCGAGCCTTGTTCAGGGTCCTGGACCTGAAGTCCTCCCAGCGCTTCTTGACATGTTGGAAGTCGCGGACTGCCACCCCCTCCGCGTTGATGGCAGTCACGATGTCCGCCCAGATCCGAGTACGTCCTTCCTTGTCGGCGCGCACACTTCCGTAGAGGGCATCATACTGCCCCAGGACTTGCTCCACCAGGACACCAACTTCCCTGGCACTGAAGCTGGTGCCCCTCTGCCTCTCTGGCCGGGGGTTGTCAGTAGTGCCAGATGTTGCAGTGCCCGACATGACAACCCCAGAGGCAGGAGTGGGTGGGCAACTGGGTCCTGGGGCTGGGCTGTGGAGCGATGGAATCCCAGTCGGGAGTCTTCGGTTCCAGCAGGGATGGTCACAGCAACAGCACCCCTGGCTGATGTGCAGGCAGCAAATGGCAGGGCACGTGGGCAGCAGGCAGTCAGGCAGCAGCAGATGGCAGGTGGGAGCGTGCTCGGGGCTCTGGGGGGCAGTAATTCGGCCTTATGGGCAGGAGCGTGGTCTTCCGTGTGCTTACGCGTGGCCAGCTTGATACGGAGTGATTTGGCATGTGAAAATCCTGCACGTCTGCGTGTAAATCGAGGAAAGGACCTTAGCGCGTATGCACGTCAGCACGCATATGCGATTTCATTGGACCAAAGGCCCTTAGCGCGTAAGCGCGTCTGTGACGTGATGCCCGCGGGTGTTTCCCTCATTACACGTGATGACAGAGCACACGTGGATTTCCACCAATCGCGTGTGAAACTTCCTGCGCACCCCAGAAATACACGTACCCAGGCCAATCGCGTGTACGCTCACTTCCCTCCGATTACACGCGATGACACTCGGACGTGCCGTTTTACCACGTGTGCTTGCATATGCGATTTCATTGGCCCAAAGGCCACCATGCGGAGCTGTGATGTCACGCGCATGGCCATAGAGAATGGCGCGTGTAAAAAAAAGAGATACACGTCCGAGTGTCAAAGCGCGTAATTGGTGGAAATGGCCTCATCGCGTATGCGCGTCTGTGACGTGTGTATAAAAGGTACGTGTAGAACGCTATTTCCTTGTACGTGCTTTTCGTGGAGAGCGAGTGGGTGAAATCTGTACTTCTTGTCGGTTCACACGTGATTTACTTCACAGCGTTTCCAGTCCGTACTCCCTGTTACCTCTGACAGATTTTTCTCTTTTCCTCTTTTTCCTGGGCCTGTTTCCTGAAACAGCGTTCCCTTCTACTGTTGTCCTGTCTCCTCAGACAGCGTACAATTCTTCTTTCGGCGGGGGTGTTGCCAACGCGCACACGTGCATATTTTTCACGCTTTTGTTCCTGGCAGACAGTGAGTCGCGCACGTATTTAACATCTGTGCTTGCCCCGTGTGTCGCGTACCCCTTCAGAGGTCATTCTAGGCTGCGTGTGACACGCATACGTTCATTCTTGTGTTTCTGGGTGCCACAGCGTAGTGCAGGTTTATTTTTCCACGCACGTGGTCTAGGAGGGGTTGCGTGCACCTTACTTCCCTTTTTTGGGGTGCCTGTGCATTGCGTGACCCGTCATCTTTCCCCAGGGGTGACATACAGCCTTGCTAGAGCACTAGGGTACGATTACCATCTGGTACCCAACCCCTTTTACCCCCATTTGCCCAGGACAATAGTTCACATCGACTCCCATACGCACAATAACATCTGTGCCATGGCTGGGAGGCGACCAAGCTGTAAGGGTGGCAAAGTTGGCCGAGCCCCAAGTGGTGGCCATTGGTGGATCCGGTAGGGGACATGGCCGTGACTTTCAGGGTGCCCCTAGCCCCCCATGTGTGGAGGAGCAGTCAGGGACAACCATGCCCCCCCCCTGGTTGAGGGTAACGTGGCTGACACCATCCATGCTCAGCCCTTGTTGGACCAGCCCACTGTGGAACCAGACCTGGCACAGGGTGACTCCATGGCTGACTTCCAGGTCAGCAGGTCTAGGCCACGTGCGCCGGTGAACGTTGGTGTCATCAGGCCACGTGGATCAGGGGCAGCTAGGTCATCTGCTGCCCCGCATAGGCAGGCTGGGGAGGCTGCAGGGGCAGCTGCGGCTCCATCCACCCCACCTCTCACACACCCAGCCAGGACAGTGTCGGTCCAAGTCCATTATGCTGACATTCCCCCTGACACCATCACACTTGAGCTAATGCCTGCACCAACTCCCATGCTGAGTGTGCAATCCCACGCTCCTGCCCCTAGTGTCCAGAGCGGCATAGGACACTCAGGATCCCCACCACCTTCCAAGCAGAAGAGGAAGAGTGCTCATCCAGTAGAGGCTGATGCCCCAGACATGGTTACACAGTCTGGCCCGTCAAGGAAGCCCAGCTTCAATGAGGCCGAACTGAATGCACTTGTAGAGTATGTGTCCGCACATGACCGCGAAATTGTGATTGTTGCAGGATCCAAGACCACACCTGCACAACTTCAGGCACACTGGCAGACCATTGCGGACATCATAAGTGCCCTTGGAATCGTGAGGCGCACAGCTAATGAATGCTACAAGCGCTGGAATGACCTGAAGCGCAGGGCAAAGAATAAGCTGGCCTCAAGTCATGCCGCAACTCTAGTGACTGGAGGTGGATCTCCAGCAGACGACATAGAACTCACTCCACATGAGCAGGTTGCTGGGACCTACGTCACGGAGGAACAGATCCAAGGCGTGGGAGAACTGGTAGATTACGAGGCATTGTCCGGTGAGTGCACATGCATGTGTGTGTCATCCATGTGCATGGTGTGTGTGGGAGGGCTTCTGTTTGGGTGCCAGGTGAGGGTGTGTGTGCCTGAGTGGTTTGGGTCACCCATGTGCCTCTTCCTATACATTCTTGGCACCAGCATTTGGGTATAGCAGCATCCCTTCTGCCAACATTAGACATCCAGCCCAACACCATGCCAGTTGCCCTTGGAGTGTCATCTTGCCACAACATTGTTGCTTATTTACCTCTGTTTATTCAGGCAGATTGTTTGCATACCACCACTTTTACTCGGGATTTCTCAGTCCTATTGTCACATGTCTGACATGGCTATGGTACAGTGGACTGGCTTAGTTTCCTGGACATGATTAGTTTAGACATGTCCCTGTGCTATAGGACCATTTTGGACTGGCAGCTGCAGGTTAAACATTTGAACCATTTCAATGAAAAAATCAATGACATGAGCAAACTGGACTGAATGAACAATTGGTGACCTCCTCTTTCTCTTCACTTCATGGCTAGGGTACATGCCATCTGTGTGATGGCACGTGTATTTGACCTGCCAATCACTGGCCAATGTGTGATGCCACTGCTAGGCAGCATGCAGCAAATGTGTTCATCTTCCATCTTGGTGTCATCAATGTGTGCCATCTGCCTCCCCATCACACACAGTGACGGTGCATGCATGGGAGGGTTCTACTCATGTGGGACATGTGTCAATCAAGTACTGTTTCTGTAGCCTCTCAGCCCTAATTGTGTGTCATAGTGCTAATGCCTGTTTCCATTTGTTTTCTTTTATGTCTTTGCAGGGGATGACGCACTTGATACTGCTGGGGTTGTGGAGATGGTGCAGACCCAGGAGGGGTCTGAGGGCCGACCGACCACCAGTGAGGGACGTGGTGTGGTGGTGGGTGAGAACCACCAACTGCTGCAGGTCTTGCTCTCAAGGGGTGTCTTTGGCTGCACCTCCCCCAAGCTGTATTCAGGTGTCGATTCGGATGATGAGACCTATGTTCCGTCGCAGGTGAGTGTTCCTGGGAGGGATTCTGTTCTGTCTGACCCACCTGCACCAGGGTTAGAACCCTCAATGGGGATGTCAGTGTTGGCAGGTACGCCTTTGGTGGTTACGGATGCAGGGTCACACTCCGCGACATCTGATCCTGTTCCTGGGCCAGCAGATCAGAGGTGGAATGCAGTCCTGCAGCCTCAGGCAGTGCCGGCACAGCAAGGCGCAGTTCGCCTTGCCCCAGACAGGTGTGGTGCCCGCCGACGTGGTGGTCGTCAGCCACCTGGCAATACCGCATGGGAGCAATCCATATACGGTATGGCAACCCAACAGGCAGCATCATCAGAGATGATGGCTCAGGCCATGGATAGGGTGGCCACTTCCATTGTCCCCCCGAAAGGCTGATCGAGCGACTACAGCAGGCAACCGACTCCATCTGCCAGTCACACAGGGAGGACATGTTGGCGTCCGACAGGGACAGGCGGGCGGCACTGGCGACTCTGCAGGAAGCCATTTCCATAGAGTCCCAGGGCCACAGGGAAGCCCTGAGGGTGGAACTCCTTCACCTCAGGACGACTCTTGTTGAGCTTGAGGCTTCAACAAACAGAAGGACAGAACAGCAGCTGGAGCGTCTCACATGTACACTCTCAGCTGAGATGCAGGCAACTAGGGCGGAGGTCCAGGCATCCCGTGAGTTGTTGCATGGGGACCTCCGCACAATTATCCTCCAGAACGAGACCTACCACACCCGCATGCTTGCAGCCATGGAGGAACAGACTAGGGCTTTGCGTGGGCTGCCTCCCATAGTGCCACCACCTCCTGATGCAGCTGCAGAGGGTGAGGAGAGCGACAGCAGTGATACTCCCACAATAGGGTAGCCGTGTAAGCCATGAGCCCATGGAGGTGTTTTTTTTTTCGCAAGATCCACACAGGTTGGTTTTGGTGTGCACCCTGTCCTCGGACCTCCTGGGTGGCCTCCCCCACACCCCCCCCCCCCCGGGCCCATTAATGGCCATTTTTGATTTTTTTTTTTTTATTTGTTGTTTTTTTTTTTTTTGGGACAGTGTGTTGCCTTGTGTGGCTCCCGTGGGCATACGCTGCATTGTGGCTGGGCACATGCAGGCTTGTCATGAATTTGGTTCAGATGCTTGGGTTTTTGTGACACACACCCCTCCTGCTTCCCGTTTCCATGGGCTTGCAAAGGGTGTGCCCAAGTGACATTGACGTACACGGTGACGTTGGACTCCCATTTGATGTGTGGGCAGTCTGTAGTCAATACTGTGTATACATTCATAGTGCATATTGTTGTTGTATTGTACACTGCATGGTGTATTGATATGTGCCTCTGCATCCATCTCATCCTCCTAATTTGCAGGTCCATTCCTCATGTCTTCACAATGCGGTCCACCTTGGAACTGGAGTCCATGTTGTGAGCAGTGCACCTACACTCTTGCGTGGTGCTAACACTGTATACTTGGAAGTGTTCGGAGGGCTGGCATCATCAGGTAGTGAGGCTACCAAATTATTAAGTCTGTAATGTCATGTTTAAGGTAGGTTGGAGGTTGTGTAGGTGATTGGTATTCTTGGTAAGTATTTGTTAATGTGTGTTGTAGGTCCTGCATTACTGTGAGCATTTCATGTGTGGACATGTTTCCATTAGGGACACTGTAGCCGGTGACACTTGGGGCATGTTGTGGGGATTAATTTCTTTCCTCTCACATTGCATGACATGCCATGGTGTGTTGTGTGGCCGTGCCGGGGAGGGGTTGGGTGACATGGCACTGTTTTCATGTAGTATTTTGCGAGTGGGTATTCATTTCTGCAGCATGGAAGTGTCTTTTGATGACACTGCATTGGTGGTGTTTGTGTAGGTAGGGATGCACACATTGTGACACTTCCACATGAACAATCTCAGGCTGCTATGGTTCTGACAGTTGACTGTCCCTTTGTTCGTCTTAATTGTCAGGTCGAGTCATCATTGCTTATCAGATGGTATGTGCCAGGGCTGTGTGCACTCCACTGGGGTGTGATTTCTATGTGAAGTAATTAGCCACCAGCTGCGTACGGGCTGCCTCACCCTGTGCCCTCTCCCCTCCCATGCGCAGCGGGCGTGCATGTGGTTGGGGATGTGGGGGCACCACCATGTCCACAGCCAGGCCCCGGCGTGTTGCAAAATTGTGCAGGACACATGCTGCCACTATGATCCTGCACACTACTGGGGGCGCATATAACAGCTGCCCGCCAGAACGGTCCAGGGAGCGAAAGCGTGACTTGAGCACTCCGAATATGCGCTCCACTATGCCCCGGGTTGCAATATGGGCTGTGTTGTATCTTACCTCTGGAGGCGTGATGGGGTTCCGAATTGGCGTCATCATGTGGGTGCTCAGAGGGTAGGCACTGTCCCTTGGTGAGGAGGTGATGGGTATCATTAGTGGGGTAGTGACATAACTCTGCATCTGACATGCATGCATGTGCAGTGGCATTCATACTCACCAAGCAGCCATGTATCGCCATGCCGCCCAGCTTCTAGGTCCCGGCTTAGGGTAGACATTCGGTAAATGAAGCTGTCGTGGGTGGAACCTGGATAGTTGGCATATACTGAGGTGATGATTCCCTTAGCATTACATACTACCTGCACGTTGATGGAATGCCAGTGCTTGCGGTTTCTATAGATGTGCTCAGATGCCCTGGGGGGACGTAGTGCCACATGGGTCAATGGCACCTAGCACTTTTGGGAATTGTGCCATACCATAGAAATCGAGGGTGGCAGCCTGCCTTTCTGCAGGTGTCCTGGGCAGGTATATGTGCCTACGGACTGATGGGCGTGCAGTGATGATATTCAAGACCTGGTGTAGGCAGCGTGACTGCGTGGCCTGTGACACCCCACCCACTATGGCACTTGTCCGCTGAAATGATCCTGTGGCCAAGAAGAGCAGTACATTGAGGACCTTCTCCAGGGGGCTGAGTGCTTGGGAGCACAGGGTGGGTGATGTGAGGTCATCCTCCCACTCACTGACCAGGTCCAGTATTATGTGTGTTGGAAACCTGTGCCTCCCATACACCTGGTCATCAGGCATCCCAAAAAAGCTGGTTCTGGGAGTGAAAATTCTGGCCCTCACTATCCTCCTCCTCCTCCTTTGGTAACCCACGGCCACTGCTGCTAGGAACGGTATATTCATCCTGGCCTATGAGCTTGTTTGTTGTTTGCGCGCACTTTTATGCTGCGCGGGTCGACGTACGCCTGCTTCATGCTGGCGTATGTGTTTCAGGATTGGACCATTTATTTTTCGGCACGTCGTAGGCGAACGTGTGAATCTTCCCGCCCACCCCAGGAATACACGTAGCACGCTCTCCCAGGCCCAGTCGCAGTAAATATTCCCGCCCACCGCTGGAATACACGTACCCCACTCTCACAGGCCCAGTCGCGTGTGGAAGTTCACACGAACCGCAAAGTACACGTACCCAGGCCAATCGCATGTGGAACTTCCCGCGCACCACGAAGTACACATACCTAGGCCAATCGCGTGTGGAACTTCCCGCGCACCCCGTAGTACACGTACCCAGGCCAATCGCGTGTGGAACTTCCCGCGCACCCCGAAGTACACGTACCCAGGCCAATCACGTGTGGAACTTCCCGCGCACCCCGTAGTACACGTACCCAGGCAAATAGCACGGCTGGGGGGTGGGGGTGATGGGAGACATGAGTGGGGGCCTGGTGGAGGCTGCCCCTGGTGGTTGGGGGGTGGGGGTGCAGGGGGACATGTGTGGGAGCCTGGTGGAGGCTGCCCCTGGTGGCTGGGGGGTGGGGGTGGTGGTAGACATGGGTGGGGGCCTGGTGGAGGCTGCCCCTGCACTGCTGGGGGGTGGGGGTGATGGGAGACATGAGTGGGGGCCTGGTGGAGGCTGCCCCTGGTGGCTGGGGGGTGGGGGCGATGGGAGACATGAGTGGGGGCCTGGTGGAGGCTGCCCCTGCACTGCTGGGGGGTGGGGGTGATGGGAGACATGAGTGGGGGCCTGGTGGAGGCTGCCCCTGCTGGCTGGGGGGTGGGGTGATGGGAGACATGAGTGGGGGCCTGGTGGAGGCTGCCCCTGGTGGCTGGGGGGTGGGGGTGGTGGTAGACATGGGTGGGGGCCTGGTGGAGGCTGCCCCTGCACTGCTGGGGGGTGGGGGTGATGGGAGACATGAGTGGGGGCCTGGTAGAGGCTGCCCCTGGTGGCTGGGGGGTGGGGGTGATGGGAGACATGAGTGGGGGCCTGGTGGAGGCTGCCCCTGCACTGCTGGGGGTGGGGGTGATGGGAGACATGAGTGGGGGCCTGGTGGAGGCTGCCCCTGGTGGCTGGGGGGTGGGGGTGATGGGAGAAATGAGTGGGGGCCTGGTGGAGGCTGCCCCTGGTGACTGGGGGGTGGGGGTGCTGGGGGACATGTGTGGGAGCCTGGTGGAGGCTGCCCCTGGGGGGTGGGGGTGATGGGAGACATGAGTGGGGGCCTGGTGGAGGCTTCCCCTGGTGGCTGGGGGGTGGGGTTGGTGGTAGACATGGGTGGGGGCTTGGTGGAGGCTGCCCCTGGTGGCTGGGGGTGGGGGTGCAGGGGGACATGTGTGGGAGCCTGGTGGAGGCTGCCCCTGCACTGCTGGGGGGTGGGGGTGATGGGAGTCATGAGTGGGGGCCTGGTGGAGGCTGCCCCTGGTGGCTGGGGGGTGGGGGTGGTGGTAGACATGGGTGGGGGCCTGGTGGAGGCTGCCCCTGGTGGCTGGGGGGTGGGGGTGATGGGAGACATGAGTGGGGGCCTGGTGGAGGCTGCCCCTGGTGGCTGGGGGGTGGGGGTGGTGGTAGACATGGGTGGGGGCCTGGTGGAGGCTGCCCCTGCACTGCTGGGGGGGTGGGGGTGATGGGAGACATGAGTGGGGGCCTGGTAGAGGCTGCCCCTGGTGGCTGGGGGGTGGAGGTGATGGGAGACATGAGTGGGGGCCTGGTGGAGGCTGCCCCTGCACTGCTGGGGGTGGGGGTGATGGGAGACATGAGTGGGGGCCTGGTGGAGGCTGCCCCTGGTGGCTGGGGGGTGGGGGTGATGGGAGAAATGAGTGGGGGCCTGGTGGAGGCTGCCCCTGGTGGCTGGGGGGTGGGGGTGCTGGGGGACATGTGTGGGAGCCTGATGGAGGCTGCCCCTGGGGGGTGGAGGTGATGGGAGACATGAGTGGGGGCCTGGTGGAGGCTGCCCCTGGTGGCTGGGGGGTGGGGGTGATGGGAGACATGAGTGGGGGCCTGGTGGAGGCTGCCCCTGCACTGCTGGGGGTGGGGGTGATGGGAGACATGAGTGGGGGCCTGGTGGAGGCTGCCCCTGGTGGCTGGGGGGTGGGGGTGATGGGAGAAATGAGTGGGGGCCTGGTGGAGGCTGCCCCTGGTGGCTGGGGGGTGGGGGTGCTGGGGGACATGTGTGGGAGCCTGGTGGAGGCTGCCCCTGGGGGGTGGGGGTGATGGGAGACATGAGTGGGGGCCTGGTGGAGGCTGCCCCTGGTGGCTGGGGGGTGGGGTTGGTGGTAGACATGGGTGGGGGCTTGGTGGAGGCTGCCCCTGGTGGCTGGGGGTGGGGGTGCAGGGGGACATGTGTGGGAGCCTGGTGGAGGCTGCCCCTGCACTGCTGGGGGGTGGGGGTGATGGGAGTCATGAGTGGGGGCCTGGTGGAGGCTGCCCCTGGTGGCTGGGGGGTGGGGGTGGTGGTAGACATGGGTGGGGGCCTGGTGGAGGCTGCCCCTGGTGGCTGGGGGGTGGGGGTGATGGGAGACATGAGTGGGGGCCTGGTGGAGGCTGCCCCTGGTGGCTGGGGGGTGGGGGTGGTGGTAGACATGGGTGGGGGCCTGGTGGAGGCTGCCCCTGCACTGCTGGGGGGGTGGGGGTGATGGGAGACATGAGTGGGGGCCTGGTAGAGGCTGCCCCTGGGGGGTGGGGGTGATGGGAGACATGAGTGGGGGCCTGGTGGAGGCTGCCCCTGCACTGCTGGGGGTGGGGGTGATGGGAGACATGAGTGGGGGCCTGGTGGAGGCTGCCCCTGGTGGCTGGGGGGTGGGGGTGATGGGAGAAATGAGTGGGGGCCTGGTGGAGGCTGCCCCTGGTGGCTGGGGGGTGGGGGTGCTGGGGGACATGTGTGGGAGCCTGGTGGAGGCTGCCCCTGGGGGGTGGGGGTGATGGGAGACATGAGTGGGGGCCTGGTGGAGGCTGCCCCTGGTGGCTGGGGGGTGGGGTTGGTGGTAGACATGGGTGGGGGCTTGGTGGAGGCTGCCCCTGGTGGCTGGGGGTGGGGGTGCAGGGGGACATGTGTGGGAGCCTGGTGGAGGCTGCCCCTGCACTGCTGGGGGGTGGGGGTGATGGGAGTCATGAGTGGGGGCCTGGTGGAGGCTGCCCCTGGTGGCTGGGGGGTGGGGGTGGTGGTAGACATGGGTGGGGGCCTGGTGGAGGCTGCCCCTGGTGGCTGGGGGGTGGTGGTGGTGGTAGACATGTGTGGGAGCCTGGTGGAGGCTGCCCCTGGTGGCTGGGAGGTGGGGTTGATGGGAGACATGAGTGGGGGCCTGGTGGAGGCTGCCCCTGCACTGCTGGGGGGTGGGGGTGATGGGAGGCATGGGTGGGGGCCTGGTGGAGGCTGCCCCTGCACTGCTGGGGGGTGGGGGTGATTGGAGACATGAGTGGGGGCCTGGTGGAGGCTGCCCCTGTACTGCTGGGAGGTGGGGGTGGTGGTAGACATGGGTGGGGCCTGGTGGAGGTTCCCCCTGCACTGCTGGGGGGTGGGGGTGATGGGAGACATGAGTGGGGGCCTGGTGGAGGCTGCCCTTGGTGGCTGGGCGGTGGGGATGGTGGTAGACATGGGTGGGGGCCTGGTGGAGGCTGCCCCTGCACTGCTGGGGGGTGGGGGTGATGGGAGACATGAGTGGGGGCCTGGTGGAGGCTGCCCCTGGTGGCTGGGGGGTGGGGGTGGTGGTAGACATGGGTGGGGGCCTGATGGAGGCTGCCCCTGTACTGCTGGGGGGTGGGGGTGGTGGTAGACATGGGTGGGGGCCTGGTGGATGCTGCCCCTGCACTGCTGGGGGGTGGGGGTGATGGGAGACATGAGTGGGGGCCTGGTGGAGGCTGCCCCTGGTGGCTGGGGGGGTGGGGGTGGTGGTAGACATGGGTGGGGGCCTGATGGAGGCTGCCCCTGCACTGCTGGGGGGTGGGGGTGATGGGAGACATGAGTGGGGGCCTGGTGGAGGCTGCCCCTGCACTGCTGTGGCGTGGGGGTGATGGGAGACATGAGTGGGGGCCTGGTGGAGGCTGCCCCTGGTGGCTGGGGGTGGGGGTGGTGGTAGACATGGGTGGGGGCCTGGTGGAGGCTGCCCCTGCATTGCTGGGGGGTGGGGTGATGGGAGACATGAGTGAGGGCCTGGTGGAGGCTGCCCCTGGTGGCTGGGGGGTGGGGGTGCAGGGGGACATGTGTGGGAGCCTGGTGGAGGCTGCCCCTGGTGGCTGGGGGGTGGGGGTGATGGGAGACATGAGTGGTGGTCTGGTGGAGGCTGCCCCTGCCCTGCTGGGGGTGTGTGTGATGGGAGACATGAGTGGGGGCCTGGTGGAGGCTGCCCCTGGTGGCTGGGGGGTGGGGGTGATGGGGGACATGTGTGGGAGCCTGGTGGAGGCTGCCCCTGCACTGCTGGGGGGTGAGGGTGATAGGAGACATGAGTGGGGGCCTGGTGGAGGCTGCCCCTGGTGGCTGGGGGGTGGGGGTGGTGGTAGACATGGGAGGCTGCCCCTGCACTGCTGGGGGGTTTGGGTGCAGGGGGACATGTGTGGGAGCCTGGTGGAGGCTGCCCCTGCACTGCTGGGGGGTGGGGGTGATGGGAGACATGAATGTGGGCCTGGTGGAGGCTGCCCCTGGTGGCTGGGGGTGGGGGTGGTGGTAGACATGGGTGGGGCCTGGTGGAGGCTGCCCCTGGTGGCTGGGGGGTGGGGGTGATGGGAGACATGAGTGGGGGCCTGGTGGAGGCTGCCCCTGCTGGCTGGGGGGTGGGGGTGATGGGAGACATGAGTGGGGGCCTGGTGGAGGCTGCCCCTGCACTGCTGGGGGGTGGGAGTGATGGGAGACATGAGTGGGGGCCTGGTGGAGGCTGCCCCTGGTGGCTGGGGGGTGGGGGTGCAGGGGGACATGTGTGGGAGCCTGGTGGAGGCTGCCCCTGGTGGCTGGGGGGTGGGGGTGATGGGAGACATGAGTGGGGGCCTGGTGGAGGCTGCCCCTGGTGGCTGGGGGTGGGGGTGGTGGTAGACATGGGTGGGGGCCTGGTGGAGGCTGCCCCTGCACTGCTGGGGGGTGGGGGTGCAGGGGGACATGTGTGGGAGCCTGGTGGAGGCTTCCCCTGCACTGCTGGGGGGTGGGGGTGATGGGAGACATGAGTGGGGGCCTGGTGGAGGCTGCCCCTGCACTGCTGGGGGGTGGGGGTGCAAGGGGACATGGGTGGGAGCCTGGTGGAGGCTGTCCCTGCACTGCTGGAGGGTGGGGGTGATGGGAGACATGAGTGAGGGCCTGGTGGAGGCTGCCCCTGCACTGCTGGGGGGTGGGGGTGATGGGAGACATGTGTTGGTGATCAGTAGTGCAAGGTGACATGTGGGTTGGCTGGTGGGCATGGCCATGGTGGATGGGTTGCCTGTGGGACATGAGCAGGGGTGCAGGGTAGTACCCTGTGGTGTGGGCTGCCTGCAGGGGCCGTGGAGGGTGTAGAGGGAACACCTGGGAGGACCCACATGGCCAAATCACGTGTAGCATTCCCCGGCACCACCGAAATACACCTACCCTGCTGAAATCGCGTGTGAATCTTCCCGCGCACCTCGGAATACATGTACCCAGGCCAATCGCGTGTGGAACTTCCCGCGCACCCCGAAGTACACGTACCCAGGCCAATCGCGTGTGGAACTTCCCGCGCACCCCGAAGTACACCTACCCAGGCCAATCGCGTGTGGAACTTCCTGCGCACCCCGTAGTACACGTACCCAGGCTAATCGCGTGTGGAACTTCCCGCGCACCCCGAAATACACATACCCAGGCCAATCACGTGTGGAACTTCCCGCGCACCCAGGAACACACGCACACGCTATTTTTCACACAGCGGGTGTCCGTGTTTGTAGGTGCCCCTTTGCACCTCATTTGTCCTAGGGGGCCACTGTATGGCCCATTCATCATGGCTGTATATGGGTGCTTTTTGTTAGCGCACATTTTGGCGCACATTTTTATCAGTCGCAGGGGCGCTACCGCCTGCTTTCTTGTGGCGTACTTGTTTGGCCCTGTGCGCGTCTTTGACTGTGCGCTGGTTTGCCCTATTCGATTCCATGAATACGGGTTGTAGGCGAGCGTGTGGGCGTTCCGCGCACTTGCCTCCTGTACTTCCCCCGTGACGCCCATATTTTCACGCGTTGTTCCCCATTCCGAGTGTTACGCCCCGTGTTCCGCCTACTTTTGTGATGTGCGCCGCGCTATGTGCGATTTCGCAGTGGCCGTGGCGCACGCTGTTGGATGACCTGTGCGCCGGCGTGCGCGGCGCACATTTTTAACGCACATCCAATGTTTTTCTCGCGCACGGACTTCCATGAATCGATGTGCGCTGGTTTCCCTGCGATTTTTGCACTTGCACTGCGATTTTTGCACTTTTACTGCGATTCGCACGTTTTGGCACCTCTGCGCAGGAATTTTCGGCGCACATTATTTCCATGAATCGACCCCAAAATGCATTCATCTTCCACTCTAAGGTGGAGTTATTAACCAATGTCCCCACAAAACTGTTATGCCTATCAATAGAACCCTTTTCGCAAGTGATTCGATTCCCCCTACAATTTGCGGTCAATTCACTAGGAGCGTACCGGGGCTATTCATGGCTTCTTCTCCAGCAACTCACTCTCCCACCCTTCTGGAACGCAGGTGGGCCATTCCAGGGCAGGGATATAGAGGAAGTGGAGGTACAGGCGCAAAGTGAAGGGGAACAAATTAAATATTGTGAAGAAATTCCAACATATCATACGAAGCACTGACAACAAACAGAACGAAAACATTAGTAGTTAAGCACACATTCACACACACAGTAATATCCTCAGAAAGTCTACGTGCACACATTAAATGGCACATTAATTCTACCGAGAAGTAATAAGAGCATCTTCTACTACTGAAACATGCCTAAACTGTATATATAGCTATGTCACTGTTCTTTTACTAGCAGGCATACAACTATGGAAATATTTCTAGTTCTGTCGTACCTACAGATTTGGAGACTGAAACAAATACCTATGCTTGAACAACTTCACTGACTGATAACGTGAAGCCTACCCCGGCGCAGGAGACAGTTTGTAGAACAACATTTTTATGCCTCAACAAGAAAATGCCTCTGAAATAAACAGCAAGATTGCTGCCCTCAATAGAGAAAAAATTGACAGTTCCTAGATGTAATACAACCATTGACAGTGGCGCAACGTTTTTGGTAGAGAGTTCGTAATTATGGAACAGTGGTCCACATCTTCGATTAAGCAACATTAATGCATTTGCAAAAAGCAAGCATTGGCTAAGCCTACAGGTTGAGGTTTTGTGGTAGCGTACCTCCCTAGTCTCATGTACAGGTAACAAGGAGGCTGCTTGCAAGACAAGAGGAGATAGAAGAGATGCAACCTTGCCCTCCCAGCGTTAAAGAGAGGTTCTGGAATGTTTGGTTCTGCCTTCTATAAATGGTGCTATATGCATGTCATGTGCATTACAAGGCCTTTCTACCAGACACCAGCATCAGAGGTACTATTCAGGGCCTGGCATTATCGCACCCGGAAGGAGAAACAAATCCCTCTCAGCCTACTCCCCACCAGCTTAGTACCTATGCGAAGAATCCTCCACACCCCTAACCATCTAATCACAGATCTCCACAAATGCGACCACATAACTCCAACAAACTCCATTTGCTATGCCTTTTTGCTCAACTTTATTAAAACAATTCAACAAGATAACTTATAAAACACAGATGCGGCACAGTCAGATGAATGCAGGTAAAAATGGTGGTCATAAGCAGGAAAGGTTTCAAGTTTATGTGACTTCCTACACATTAAGGAAGAGGAAACACGTTTCAGTAAAGAGGGTCGATGTGTATTTATAAGTGAATCTTGACAGTAGTCGGGGAGAAGAGCCCATACAGTAAAAACTTTGATAATGTTTCATCCAAAATGACAGTACGTTTCACTACAGCCCATGTCTCCCAGGTTCTGCCCCACCATAGAGATTGTTGTGACCCCCTCGGGTTTTATCCAGGAGTGAGTCAGAGTTTTCCTGGCTGCACTAAGGACGAGAATAATGAAGGCAGAAGAGTGACCAATCCGAACATCCCGTCCGTCATTATATGTGTCTCCAAGTACCAACACCAATGGCTCCATCGGAAGCTGCAGTCCATCGGAAGCTGCAGGCCAGTAAACTCCCTAATCTTAGAGTCTATCTCCTTCCAGTAGAATTGCACTTGTGGGCACGGCCGCCACATATACGCCAATGTGCCTGTCTCCCCACATCCCCTCCAGTACAGCAGTGAGTGAGAAAGAATGAAGCTGTTGAGGCATTGAGGGTATAGATTCACCTAAGGAGTCCAGTGGTCTCTCTGTTGCTAAATCCCTATCCCATTTGGCCATATATTGCAATTTATTTCAGGGTTAACCCCTTCGAGGAGGTGGTACATTCTTGAGGTTTTACTCCTGCCTACCTTTTGTTTTAAAGTTATCTCTAGATTAGTTGCTTGGCTTGTTCCTGCAGCTGAAGTCAAAGTATGAGAGATCCAGTGGTGTTCTAGTGTTTCTGAACAATTCCTCCTCAGGCACAATGAATGTATTCTTTAATTCCTCAAACATAAGTGGGATGCCGTGCATGTAACAGCCTGAGGGTGATCCCAAACTGCCCAGAGACCACTGATAGAATAATCTGTTTCTATTGTAATTTGTGCAGGTGTTTATATGGTATTAAAATGGAGATACTGCTAAAGACCTAAGAAAACTCCGTGGATTCTTTCAAACCAAGACATATCCTGGCTGATCCATCTCTTTGTCTAAATCCTGCAATATTACCCTAAATAAGGGTGAGATATTGCCCGTTGGAGTGAGATTACTACCCATTTATTCAAATTAGGTGTTCATCCATCAAAAGGCATATTTCTTTTTCAGGGTTTCCATGATAGAGGCAGATTTGGAAATATTTAGCCCTGTCGCTTGTCATAATTAATAAAGAACCCAGACCCACTCTCAAGTTCTGTCAGGTTTTTCATAACAAAGGGCAATGGGTTAGTATAGCCGCAGCAGTACCATAGCAAGGGCAACAAGCATTGGCAATGCCAATAGTTTTGCGTTCACTGTTTTTTGCATTTTTAGGCAACCGGGTGCAAGGAGGAGAGTGCAAAGTTTTAAAGGAGGATGCAATAACGGTTGCTGTGGTGAAATGAGAAGGGTACTAGAGCAATGGAGGAAGCCATTGATAGTGGGTGCCGGTGATGAGCGAGAACGGGTGAGAGAGTAAGAGAAAAAGTGAGTGCAGAGGAAGGTGAGAGTTGGAGAAGACGAAATAAGGGGGTATCTTCAAGAGTGCGGGGGTGAGGAGTGACAGTGCACGGGGAGATAGAGAGAGAGAGAGAGAGAGAGAGAGCAACAGCGTGCACGTGGATAGCAAGAGCAACAGCGCGTGGAGGGAAAGAGAGAGGGAGAGCAATGTTCTCATTAATGTGCGTGTTGCAATGTTATTTGGGTATGTGCGCACTTATAAAGCACCACCGAATAACTGGGCTTTCTGACCGTGAAGCAACAGCCGACCCACATGCTCTTTAATAATTAAAAAGATAACAATTAGGGAAGGACAAAGTGAAAGAAAGGAAAGAAGGGTGGCTAAAAGTAGACAAGCAAAAAAGAAATAAACAAATAAAAGCAGGAGGATAGTGAAATATGGGATTGTATTTCTTTTTATATGCAATTCCTGACATTTTACAGAATTATTGCCTACTATCCCGAGCCTTAGAATTTCTAGGAACTTGATTGCACATTTTAAGAGCCCTCACTTTCAGGTTTTGAAACTCTACTAAATGCTTATTCAAAGTTCGCATGATGTATTAGCCTTTATTTTAATGCTGAAAGAAGGTAGCAAGATCACTTCTCTCTATTAGGCCCAATGCAACCCAGCACTTTCACCTTTGCGAACTTGCGGGAAAAGCCTGCAGACTTCTTCCCACAGAAGTTAATCTTTAGCCACACGAGGCTGCAGACGGGAAAAATGGCACGAAAAACACAGGACAAAGCTTGACCTGCAGCATGGCTGGTGGAGAGGAGAAAGAGCGAGTCTGTGTATGTCTCCATCTCAGACCACTCCATGGCTTTAAGTCACACAGACACGTGACATATGACACTACTCCTGGTTGGGAGAAAATACGTTAAACAAGCCACTATTGAATTACATCCGTGTAGTACAACATGACTGAACGCTTTGTGTGTTGGGAATTGTATGCCACAGCATTTCCAGTAGTCATGACAAACACAAAGACTGCTTCTTGGAACCCCTTTCTTCTTGTAGCAATTGTTTTGGTGATATTTGGTGGTTTACGCCACCAAAAAGTGCCAAAAGCAAAAACGAAAGGTGATAAGGGACATACTTTGCACGTCCTCCTGGCGAGTGATATGGGGCTGATAAAGTAGTCATTCATTGTTATTTTATTGAACGGGTAGGCTAATGTTGCTGATAAGTGCTGAATTTGGGGACAAAACCCCAATCACCCTACCAAACGCTTTGATGGTGTTTAAGGTTAGTATCTTGTTTCTGGACCCCATTTCCATTAGATCTATGTTTCTAGGAAAGTTATCATGTCTGGTCCTTGTGGTGATGAAGCCACATTGATATGAGTGCATTATCGAGTTGTCTGGCTATTCTTACAAACTTGCATCACCTTCAATGCCACTTTCAAAATATGCAAAGCTGTCACCTTAAATGCTCCTTGCTACATGACAAACAAAGTTGCCATCTGTGTCAGTCAACGAAAAAACATATAGTTTTTTCTAGTCTAGAGCAGGAGAAATGTAAAAAAGAAAGAACCAGGAATGAATCTCCAACATTGAGGAACCTCGTACCCATTAACATCAGACTCACGCCCCCTTCAAGGAACACCTTATTTACACTGCACAGTTTTCCCCCTGATGACCACCCTTTACAGCCCATGGCTGCTTCACCCATCACCCTTTCCAAGCACTGCTACCTGCTCCCAAAAACTGAATTTCAATGATTCCCTGCTACACTGCAGAACTGATCCGCCCTGAAATCATCTTATGTTTGCCTGTAACCCCCACTTAGGTACAACACGATGTTGCTTTCCGAAAGCTAGATTTCTGCTTAATAAATACCCAAAATAAATTAAATAAGCAATATGGGTAGATGCAGCATGTGCAATGGATAAGTGTTCCATGTGTGTCAGTTAAGTGTAAGCTAAAACATGGATGGTGACCTGGTGGGAACCTTTGAGAACCTTTTTTGAGAGTACAGAATATATTGCATCTGAAACAAGTCTCTCCATGTCCTGATCAAGGCCCCTCCTACGAATAGTTGGGATTGTCTAGGATAGGCAGGTCCCTTCGTAGGGGCCAGAAACATAATGTGTCGACCCACAGCCTGACTAATTATGTATGTCAGTCTCTAACCGATTTGGCTGTGTATTTTCCAGTATGCATTATATTTTGTCTATACACAGCAGTCATTTTAAATTTTCAATACATCTACACAAAAATTCAGACGGAATTTTCTTGCTCTGTGGTTTTGAAGAGTATTAGGAAACAAAAAGAAAGAAAAAACCTTGCTTGATGAAAAATATTGTCCTGGGTGTACAGCCAAAGTATCACACGTGGATGAGTACCTAGGTGGCATGTTCATTAGAATCTAGACGGTATTCAGAAAATTGAGTTCTCGCTGTGATAATTGAGTCACGACCATACACTAACCCCACGTTACAATAAGGTGTTTTTAAATATGTGGACGGGATGTGAAAGTATTTTGGGGAAAAGTGATGGAATTCTGTGATTGTTGTACAGTCACATATAGTTTTCTATGTATGAACTGTTTTAACTATGAATTATGGAATATTTAACAGATTTTTTAACACATCTCTGACAAATTCGCATTGGACTTTTTCAACCGTATCACTAATTAAATTGTAGGCCATTGACAAGCATATAGATTGCAGGAGTAGCCTTTTTCCTTGTTTCATGTTATATGGTTTCTACCCCTTTGAAATAGGCCCCCTCGTATCAAAAAAGTGGGAAGTACCCATAGCATACTCCACAGGTTTTAGGGCACTTGCATAGGTTTCAGATTTAGGAGGTTATGAATCTAATAAGGATATGAGGTTATCAGGCTAAGCTTGAGAATGCTGTTGTCATCAAGATTAATGTGCACGTTTTCTTAAATCTCAACTTAACATCATATGCTAACATAGTTTTTCAGTCTTTCCTGGGCTACAAAGACTATGGTTTACATCACCAGTCAGTCTGTTTAGGCATGCGTCAAGTGTTCACTCAATCATTCAGCACTCTTCTTGCGTTTCACACAAAAGCTGATTTAGACACTTTTAACCTGGGGCCCACTGGGCGAGTCACACTAGGCAATGGGCTACTAGCACATAAAGTACTCCTTAAAATGCTAATTTCCTTGTTTTCACTATGTGCTCATTGTGGCCTCAGGCTACATTTCCCAGCTGCCAATCGTATCTGTTGCTGTGCCAAGAGCCTCTAAAAGATCAAAAACCCCTGCTTGAAAGAGGAGCATCTAAAGAAGTCTTTGTGCAGTGAAGAACTTTAATCTGGGGTCCCTGGGCCAGGACTTGGAACTCTTTTATACAGAGCTGTCCCCAATAGTCAGAGCTTGGCCGCCCACTGGATGCTTCGCCTTCTGGGATGTGTAATCTCTTTGCCCCAACACGTGCCTGCAGACCACCCAGGAATGGACTGGAAACCAAAGGAGCCCAGGAAATGTTTTCCAAAGTGGCCCTATATTACACAGTGGGCCATTTTGTTTTATACTGGAGCATTTCTACTCTAATCTAATTGTTGCATTATGTAACTCAGCTATGTACAGTTTCCTCACCAATAATATATGTGAAATTGAATCTAACATTTCAATCACAGATTTGAAAATAGATTTAAAAATAGATTCCACCACTGCATGTTTGTAGAAGAGTATGGGCACTACGATGTTCATCAGCAGAGCATGTACATTAGTCTAACTTGTGTGGTAGACAAAACAACATGTCGGTAGTCATTTATAAATAATAAACAGCAACCATATCTTGCACTTTCACAATTTGCTTGAAAATAGTGTGCTTTGGAGGGGCAGGAACTTTCTTGGGTTCCATGCTATGTGATCACATATGTTGTTACACAATGCACAGAGATAGGAAGATGTAAAATGAATGGGGGTGCATAGTAATTCCTATCATCAAACAAGCAGCATACCTCTACCCTTGAAAAATATTGCAGCTGTGTTTGTGCTTCAAAGTTGGAAATCAAGCTCTTCTCTATGACCCCATATTAGTAACTCCTTTTGTGTCAGACTTGTGGAAGTGTTTGAATGTGGCCTTACATATGACAGGCCTTATGGTGGAGTGCAGCTGATCAATGCTAACTTGCTTATGACGTTTGCAAATCTTCTTTGGTAATTCATGTATTCTGCCATTTTACAGGGAAAGTTCATTTTGTAAGTTTCCAGTGAACATTTCTTCTCTTGAGAAGTGGTTTGGGAATTGTACTCTGATGTTATGGCTAGAGTATGCCAGGTATTACAAAAGAAATGTTAACTGGGATGGGGCCAGGGCAATATTGGTTAGGTTCGCCAGGGTAGCTTTCTGGGGATGCCCAGGGCACTTGGCATTCAAACCCTCGTGAGAGTGGGGATGAGTAGTGGAGGGAGGACACACATGGTGATGTCTTTTGTTGAGTAGCAGTAGTAGTGATTAGTTTGTTGGTGACATGCAGGATCGCTGGTCAGGCCATTGGCCCTAACAGGCCTGAACAGCTACAAACAGGTGAGGCCCTTGTATTTGCATGTCCTTTGATTATATTATAATTATAATTATTATAATTAGGACACCTAAGGAGAACTGATGAAATAGGTGGTGGGAGGAGCAAATGAGTGGCAGGGCCTGGTCATGTGACCAGCAGCCTTCTCAATGCTGTCTCCCTTGAGCTGGCCTCCAGTCCTTAAGTAGAGGTTTGTAAGGTATGAAAACTGGAGCTGGGTGGAGCAACTGCATGGCAGTGCATTACTTTCCAGCTCTCCTCCCTCATTACCTTCCTCATAAATTGAGGACACACCTGAGATTCATGAATGCCAGGTTGCTACATCAAACCAAAGATGTGTAACAGATTATCTTGCAACACCTTTATGTATGTGAATTAAAAAGTTATGCTAATTTATGCAATGTTTACTGTGCTAAGGGCTAAGATGCCCACTTTGTACCTTCAGTTTATAGTGATCAATGAATGTAGAGGGAGAAGACCATGTGCCCTTCATTCAAATTTCTGGTAAAGGAAGAATGTCTTTTGCCCAATAGACAGACATACCTCTTGTAGATTAGCCTCATATGATTGGAGAAAATATGTGAAGGATAGCATGTAGCACAAATAAAACAGAGTTTCTCAGTTTGTGATGCATTTGTGGTTGGCATAGTACATTTTCAAGATGCTGCGCCTGAATGAAACCTGAGCTAATTGTATAGATCATACTGACCATTTGTTTCATAGCCTAAGAATTCACAATAAGGCATATGAAGTGAAAGATACGCACCATCTATGGGATTTGACAGGCCATACTTATATAAAAAGAAGGAAGGAGATTTGATATGGGAAATATATTGTTCTCAAAGATAACCATAGCATAACATGTACTACTGCCTGAACACTCTTCAGAAAACACTGAAATAAAATATGGAAAACCCTACTTTCCAAGTAATACCTATAAACTGTACTAAATTACAAACCTAAATATACTGAATACATGTTATATAAACAATTCATATTTTATATTGAAAATATAAAAAAACACACTCACTGACCTTCACCATCCCAGATTTTTTTGTTTACAGCTTTTTTCTAAGATGCCACTAAGCAAGCAAAAACAACATGCTAGAAGGAAGAATCGTGTCCAGGGAAGTAAACTTTTACAATATATTTTTTAAAGTAGTGTTCTCAAATCTGTACATACAAATACTGTAGATAATACAACAATACCTGTTATCGATAATACTTTTTCAAATCTGCAATTTCAAATAGGAGATGTGTGAATTGAACAAATTAATGGAACCCATAATGTTTTTAGTGAAAGTAATAAAAGAAAGAATGTATCAAATCTGTAAGTAGTTAGTAAAAAAACAAAATCTCTTAGAATAATTGGTATCAATTGAGCCATGAATTTGAAACAGAGGAATAAAGATTCATATAGGAAAATGTACCACTCTCAAGTTTTTACACATTTTTGGACAAGTGTGAAACCAAAATCTAGATATGTTGTAAAGCGTTTTTTACAAAAGAAAAAAGCATATGTAATAATTAAAAAATCTTTTCATATAAAAAGAAAATTGTTAATTTTTGTGTTGACTAAACTTACTTAAGCTGATTGCACAATTCCATAGAAATATAGAAGCAGTTCATGTACCTACACGCAACAACTTTGTGACATGTTTGGCGGAGAGTGGAAACACACTTCTCATACAGAAAGATAGTTCAATGAGGAGAGTTACATTCAAGAAAAGAATGTGCCCGTTGCCATTGATGAGGGTGGGTATAGCTATGAAGTTCAAAATTGTGGGATTTCTAATAAAGAAGGTATTCTAAGGTCTGATAATGCTGAAATTGAAAGTTTAGGTCTGTCTAGAATAAAACTTAAAAAGCAAAGTGTGGTATGGACATGCAATTTTTTGTGCACTAGTGATACGTTTTCTTCTAATGTCTTAAAGAGATTTTTGGAACAAGGTGGAAAGATTTCAAAGGCACTCATGTGGTAAGTACTCTCAGAGAAAATACAAAAGAAAAGTACTATACTTAGTGCAGATTTGGCTTTCCAAAGCCTGTGACACCAGTTGGTCGAGTGAACAGTTTGATGTCATCTGTTCGATATCATGTTACTGGTAGGCCACCAAGAAATACCTATAATTGAAAAAGAGATAAGGAATGCCAATTAATCAAGGATTACAATCCTATCACTGCTCAGCTTTGGAATGCAAATACTGATATACAGTATATTGCTGATGATACAACAGCTGTTGCTCGTTATGTTACAGCATACATGACAAAACCTGAAAACAGCAATGCAGCTGAGGTATCGGCAGACTTATCAACAGATAAAAGTCTTAGTCAGAAACATCTAAGCTTTGGTCTGAAATTGCTCTCACATAGAGAGTATGGTAGCTATGAAGCTGCAGGTCAGCTAACTCCTCTGCCTCTGTATGGATATAGCATTCATGTACTTAGGTTAAGTCTTGGCCCAGCTATACTAGAAATCGGGTTGAACAGTACAGAGATTCTGAAAACCAACTTGCTTGATACATATTATCCAAATCGATCTGTAGAGTTGGAGGATCTTTGTTTATATGAAGTAGCAGAACACTCGTCATATTGAAATATTGAAGCAAACAGTGACAGGGGCAGTTTAAAGTACATGGATGTACTGGTTGTCTAGTGAGACATGAGAAGTCAAGTCTCTACAACCACATGAATCTGCCTTGCCAAACTGCATAGAAAAATGAATTATTTAATTTTTGTCTTGTGCAGTTGTTCTTCCCATGGCGTGCAGAGAGTGATTTTCTTGGAAGTTTTGAAACATGTGAAGAATAATGTTTTGCTAATAAAAAGCTTCTTTACATATCCAAAATGTGAGTAGTACTTGGAGTTACTGGTGAAAGAATTACCTCAAGAAGACATTTTGGCAGCTGAATTGGCAATAGAGACTCCTGATGGAAGTCCAGATTCTGTAGCAGGAAGTCAAAATGTGCTTGGTGAGCCAATTATTCAAACTGATGTTGAGCTTGCCCTAGAAGAAGTAGAAAGTGCAATGCAAAAAACTAAACCTGCAGATGCAAATTAGGATGAAATCGTTAGTAAACTTAATATAGAACAAAAATAAGTTTATTATAAAATCAAAGATCAGTTCTCACATGGTTTACAGCATGACAAGCATTAATATTATTGTGTCCAATACAAACCTGTATTGTATGTTAGTGGACAAGCAGGAACAGATACATCTTTTTAATTCATGCAATAAGAGCTATGATTCAAAATGTAACGTATTGCTCTTTGTCATGTATTGTAACTGCTCCAACAGGTTTAGCAGCATTCAATGTAGGAGGTGTTATTTTACATTGACTATCGATGCTACCAGTGGAGCATGACAACAAACTCAAGTATCAAAAGTGTGTATCAAGTGCTGCACAAGAAGAAGGAAAAGGTCTTAGAAAATGAAATACCTCAATAATAGATGAAGTAAGCATTGTGTCTTACTTGATGCTAGCTTTCATTCACTTGCGAACGCAAGAGGTTTTGAAGACTGAGTACAATATTTTATTTGGAGGTAGACATGTGCTTGTTAGTGGTGACTTGTTACAATTAACTTCTGTGAAAGGTCAACCGGTTTTTGAAAATGCTGCAATCTAAGGATAGTCAAAAAACTATAGGAAGTATTGGTCATTTTAACCTTTGGAATCGTTTTGAATTCCTGGAACTTACCATTAATATGAGGCAATCTGCAGACTTAGAGTATGCATAAATGCTTAATAAGATTTGTATAGGTGTTCTTAAGGCGAATGGGAAAGCAGTTTTAAAGAGAAGACTGATGTTTCCTGCAGATTGAAGTCTGTCTGATGTCATGCTGACTCTTCAGGGAAGAAACATTTCTTGTGTTGCTTTAATGTATACCCTTGCAAGGGGGTAACAAGTTTAAATCTACAATGCTATGGTCAGAGAAGCAAAATATTGTGGTGATAAAATCATGCGATGTTTTAGATGCTCATGTTATGCCATTAGAGTTGGATAAAAGAGCAAAAGTTTGATTAGTTCAACTAGAGAATTCAATTTCTAAAACAGCAGGTCTAGAAGCAGTTTTAAAGCTATGCATCAATGCACTAGTGAAGTTAATTAGGAACTTTAATGTATGAATTGGTCTAGTCAATGGAGCGCTGGACGAGTGATTTCATTTAACACTTTTCCTCAAAATACAAATATTGAACATGTTGAAGTAAAGTTTGATCGTGTAGAAGAAACTCATTTGATTTCTCGGACCTCTGCACGTTTCATGCTTTTTAAGGATACCTTTGTGAAAAGAACACAATTTCCATTGTGCTCTGCATATGCAATTACTATTCATATACCCCCTTTCATACACTTCCCCCCCTCTCCCATGCACTTGCACGTTCTCAATGTCACTGGGCCTAGTAAGATGGTTGTTTTGTTCTCCCGTTCCCCTCCCTTGCCTTGTCGCGCTCTGAAATACTTGTGTACGAGTGTGATATAAATAAAATATCAATATCAATATCAATGTTAGTAAGAAAAATGTACAGAGTGTGCAATTATTTTTCATGAGGATGCATCCATTCACTGTGGACATTTCACAACATGGGTGCATACAGAAGTAGAGTGGCTTGTTTGTAATTACTATGTAGTCACACACCAAGCTAGTTTGCTAAAGGGTTTAAAGAATGCTTACTTAATTTTGGTAGAACCAAAGTTTTAAAATATATGTTTTATATTCTTTGTTAATATAAACATGTAAAATACAAGTTTGAAATGGAAGAATATTTAAGTGTTTTATGTAAAGTAGAAGATGGATTGTTACTAGGATGTTACTAGGATGTATTTAAAAATCAGTATGAAATAAATGTAGAGGTAATATTCTGAAGATTACAAACATTTGACGAGAAAACAGCATTCTGCAATGGTCTATTTCTGTTTTTTTGTGTAAAACAGTGTGTATTGTAATATGTACAAGTGTTCCCCAGAAGTGCCAGATTTTTGGGGCAGTTAGATACCTGTTGGCGTATTCTAACTGTTTATTTCCTCTTATATTTTAGTGGTATTGATTTATCTGTTTGGTTGTTGCAAAATTTTGGGGCAGTTAGATACCTGTTGGTGTATTCTAACTGTTTATTTCTTCTTATAATTTAGTGGTATTGATTTATCTGTTTGGTTGTTGCAGAATCTTGGGGCAGTTATACCTGTAGGCGTATTCTGTTTACAGTTTTCTAATTGAAGTTTCATTAATGTTTATGCACAGATTAGTTATTCAATTTTGGCTTTAAGAATATTAAATAAGCGTTTATAAGATTTGCTGGTAATCTCTGCTTTACAGTAATGGTACTATCATTACATTCGAACCATCCCAATTCTTTTTTATATATGCAGTATAGTGACCTGCATTGGTTGTGGCTCCTGTGTGGTAGAATATACCTATTGCTGTGAAGGTTTTCTTACCAAGTGATACTTGACCATGTGTGAATCCAGTCAGCTTGCAGTTGTTTTTGGTACCATCTGCATTGTAACGTAGAAGCATTAGTATTACATTTTACTATGTGTTTGTATTTGTAAGGTGGAGTGATTATCTGAATTGCAGGTAGTACATAATCTGCCATGGTTTGCATGTTGTACACGTTGCTGAAATGGAATGGATTCACAGTTAGGTATGGATACATACACAAAGCATTCATTAGGGATTTGTTCCTGTGCCACATTGTTGTAGAGAGTGCATGTTTGTTTCCACATGTATGAACTCTGGAAGATTTCATTTATAGGTATGTTTTTGTTTTCCAGTACTTGTAGTAAGAACATTAGAAATTCTTGTGGATCTTCTTGTGAGTTTATAGTGTATTTCACCATTCCAGCACAGTAGTCCAATTCTTGTCTTATTCCATGAACACTGTATGTGTTGTCAGGATTGATGCTTGCATTTCTATGAAGGACTATCATGTGCCAACACAATTGGTCTGTATTGTGTAAGTAAATGTTGTCAACAATTGGTGGCAATTGGAATAGAATATGTATTGCTACATTTGCATTGCAATTTACACCAGTTATATTTGAAAATTTGAATGGACCAGATAGTTCTGTGTCCAAGTCATTTTCTCGGAGTGTGTGTTGCTTCTTTGAGTTACTTTGAGTGGTATATTCTTCTTTGGCTGTAGTAATTGATGAAGTATTAGCTTCTTTTACTATTTTTGGAGGATTTGCAGTGAGATCCTGTTGCATTTCTGTTTGAAGTAGTTTTCTTTTACAACATTTTGCTTTTTGTGCAACAGGATAGATTTTTAGATGGGGGTGTACAGTGAACATAGTCTATTGCATTCTAAAATGCAAGGAATATCAGCGTTTACTTTACTTGCATCAAAGTTGATTAGAAATAGACCGTCAAGTGTACATAAGCGTGATAGTGCTACGTAGCTCATGCCTTCTTTAAAGACTGTGTTCCCAATATCTATCAATGCTTTATCTAGGGTAAGACCTTGTGATTTGTGAATGGTGACTGCGTGTGCTAGTATCAACAATGCTTGACGCTAGGGGCGTATCAACAGGGTTATCTGTTATATTGTCCAACCCACTCGAACCCTGAGAGTCTTCGAGCTCCCCTTCCTCCTCACCTGATGATGATGAGAAATCCAACTTCTTCCCGCGGGACCGATGAGTAGGAGTCCTCCTCTGCTTGTGTAGATATGGTCGGCCTCGGGAGGAAGCCACCGTGACCCTTTGGGAACGAATCAACGGTGAGTCCCCCCAGCGACAGACAAGCGGGCAAGGGGAAAAGCCTTGCGGCACAAAAACCCCTTCGGAGCGTAGGAAACCGATGAAACGGAAACAAGATGAGGATCCGAATCAGCTGGATATGGAGACCGGCGAACCTGGCAGGTATGGGCTCCGCAAGGTATGTTAAGAGAATGGAACAGATGGAAAGCAATGGGGGGGTGAGCCAGGGCGAAAGAGAGATACACAAGAAGGGCAAAGGCAGGAGAGAAGAGAAGGGAGAACGAGCCAACCAAGCACCCCAGGAAGAAAGGGGCGCAGCGAGAGAGGAGAGGGAACTACGGGACGAGAGAGGCAAAAGGGGAAAAATGGACAGAGGCGGAACACCGCCAAGCGAGTGAACAACGGAGCGCTAGCAACAAAGAGGAATCAGAAGTTGCAACGCGCCAAACCGCCGAGCGTAAACAGGTAAATACACCTGGCGGCGGCCATGATGGAAAAGACTACACCGCTAATGACGTTTGGGAACACAGCGTGGCGGCACAGTCTGACGTCCGCCATGTTTCCACCTCTTCCACAAACGCCAGGAACTCGCGGTCGTGACAGCTAGAGCTAGAGAAAATTGCTCTCTGCGTAAATACATGTCTTTAAAAAGAAGGAATCGAGCTGTTGAGCATCCTATCCTTTTAAGTTCTGATAGTTTCTCAAAGAGAATATTGACAAACTGAATGTTGTTGTCACGTGCGTATGTTTGAAAGCCAACAACTGTACCAAGTCCTCCATTAACTAGTCCTTGCTCCACGTCAAGGTTACGTTTAAGCATTACTCTACAGTTTAAAGTTAATTTTGATATTTTCTCCAAACCAGCTGAGTTTTCTAAGATATTTATTCTTGTTGTGGCTTGTTGACACATGGGTAGTGTCATACCATGTTTGTCCAGTTTGTCTGTGGAGCAAATTTCAATTATTGGTTGCATTTCTTTTTTCAACATTGTTTCATTGAATTTTGAACAGCTTGCAAGAGTTGGCATCAAGGACACAATTGACATTTTTGTGTGCTAATTTTTCCATGACATCAGTAGCACATGAATTATGGCCATACAGTGCATGGATGTGCCAGGTTTGTTTTTTTTGTTTAAATTTAAATGTTATTGGTTTTGAAACACAAGCGTTATATGCATAAATACACTCTTGTTGCAATCACATAGGTACATCAATATGTTATTGAAATTAAACAAGGGTATTGTTACTAACAAAGGTGAACACCCTCTCCCTTATAGGTAAAGTGTTCTTGTTCCCTCCCCCCCACCAAGACGGTCTGACAAGTTTGTCCATTTTGTCAGTGACAGTTTAATCTGTGGTTAGCGCGAGATGGGATGTCAATCTCGGTTGGCTTGCAGGTGTTTGTTCGGTGCGACAGGCCTGGTTGTTTCTATGCTGTAGGATGGTGGCCGGGTCTCGTACTCATATTTGATTATGACGGTTCTGGATCTTCCGGCGTATTGTCTTTGGCTTGGGATGTGTACATTGGCGAATTCACACCAGGTTTCTTCATGGTGGGCTGCCTTTTCATGGAGGGCTGCTGTTATTTTTTCCATCGTGTATATGTTTGTTGCAATGGCAGTCTATTCTTTTTTGGTTGGAAGGCGTGGAGATTTCCATTTGATAACCAGACTGGCTCTTGCAGCAAGTAGGAGTGGGGAAGCAAGACCCTTTATTCTACATAGTTCATCCTCCTCCTCTTCCAGGCCAAATAAAGTCGGAAGGGGGGATGGTTCCCGCTCAATGCCGTCTATTTCTTTGATCCATCCGAGCACTTCGTTCCAGTATATACAGACTTTGGGACAGTCCCACCAAATGTGCCAATAGCTGGCTTCCACACCACATTGTCTCCAGCATTTGCGGCTGTTGGTCTGGTACATTTTCGATAGTTTGTAGGGGTCGTACTGCCATCTATGAAGTCGGTTTATGGCATGTAGTTTGTATTGTTCAGCGATGGATATTCGGGACGGAGTTTTGAAGATTGTGTCCCATGCCTGTTGATCAAATTCTCTGTTGAAGTCCTTTTCCCATTTCTCCTTGAGGTGATGGTTTGGGTTTTGGTCTTTGGTGATCAGGGTACTGTACATGCGTGCGATCAGGCCTTTGTTCATAGAGGTTGTATTAAGGATTCTCTTGAAGGGAGTGAGTTCTCTCTGTATCTTGGTCTTCCACTCCCATCTGGTTAGAACTCCCTTCAATTGGAGATAAAGGAAAATCGGAATAGGATGCAGTTGGAGGGCGTCTTCCAGGTCTGTGATTGATATAAATTTGCCATCTCTCCATAGTTGTCCAACCCTTTCGAGTCCTGCATCAAACCAGGTTTGATATCTTGGATGTTCCGGGATTTCCTCTCTGACCCCAGGGGCCCATAGGTGGCTCAAGGGGGATGGCCATGTGGTCACTCCCACCATCCCTTTCCCTTCTTTCCATATATTCCATATGCTTCCCAGTATAGGGTGGTTTCGCAATGTTCGTGTGAGTTGTGGTCTGGGAACCATAACCATTCAGATAACGTCGCAGGGGTCAGGTTATCGTTGTCCAGCTGGACCCACTGCAGATCTTTCCTGTCTCTGAGGTGGGGGATAAGGACTCTCAACTGTGCTGCCTGATAATATCGTTCAATGTCGGGGAGGCCTACCCCACCTTGATCCTTTGTTAATATGAGAGTTTCATAGGGTATTCTAGGCTTCTTTCCTTGCCACAAGAATCCCGTTATTGCCCTTTTCACCTGTTTGCAAAATTCTTCTGGGACTGTGACGGGAAGTACTTGAAAAGGGTACAGTAAGCGTGGTAGACTCACCATCTTAATGGCGTTCAGGCGTCGCATCCATGAGATCGTGAGGGGTTGCCATTTTGCGAGGTCTGCTTTGAAGGCGGCGAGGATTTGGGGGGAAATTGGCCTCGTATACATCGGCAATGTCTCTCGTCAAATTGACGCCTAGGTATCAGAGTGTGGGGCCCCCTATGATGAGGCTGAGTTGCTCGAGTTCTGCTCTTTGGTTGGTGGTGGGTTCCTGTAACGGGAAGAGGATTGATTTAGCTTTGTTGATTTTGAAGCCTGACAGGGCGCCATATTGTTCAATGAGGCAGTTTGCTTCTGGAATTGATGTCATCGGGTTCTGCACGTGGAGCAGGATATCGTCCGCATACAAGGCCAACTTATATTCTTTGCCGCACACGTGAAGCCCTTCAACGCCTTTGTTGGCTCTCAGCATTTGCGCTAGTGGTTCCAATGATAGCGCAAATAGTATTGCGGAGAGTTGGCACCCTTGTCACGTTCCTCTGCTTAAGTTAAATTGGCATGAGTATTGGGAGTTTACGGCTACAGCAGCTCGGGGTGAGGTGTATACAGCTTTGATTCCACGTCAGATAGTAGGGCCCAAACCAATTTTCTGTAATGTAGCTTCCAGGAAACACCATTCGACCTTATTGAACGCTTTTTCTACATCAATTGAGAATAGTGCCGGTGAGTTTGGCATCTTCTTGGCTTTGTGTATGAGGTGAAGGGTCTTGCGGGTTGAGTCTGCACCCTGTCTTCCAAGTATGAATCCCACCTGGTCATTGTGCATTGTAGCGAGCATGTGCGTCTCCAGTCGTCCCGTGAGGACCCTTGTGTAGATTTTGGCATCCGTGTTTAGGAGGGAGATGGGACGGTAAGAGGTGCATTGGGTGGGGTCTTTTCCTTCTTTCGGGATGACCGTGATCAGGGCTTCGGAGAAGGATGCGGGGGCGGTGCCAGTTTGGAGGATATAATTAAAGAGCTCAACCATTACTGGGAGCAGGGTGTCACTAAAAGTTTTGTAGAATCCTGCTGTGTAACCATCATTGCCGGGGACCTTCCCCGTTGGGAGTCTTTTGATTGCATCTGCTATTTCTTCGCCCGTGATAGGGGCGTCAAGAGCTTGCGCTGTGTCGCGAAGTAGGCTAGGAATGTTAATCGTATTCATGTATTCTATGATTGCACTCTCGTCTGTCGGGGTGTCCGAGGTGTACAAATTCTCATAAAAGTTAGCGAAGGCTTCAGGAATGTCGCAAGGGTGGTCCATGTGGGGTTCCATTTCTTCGTTTATGGCTGACACTCATCTCTCTTTGCGTTGGCCACGAAGTCTAGCGGCAAGGAGCGCGTTGGCTTTGTCCCCTTTCTCGTATTGTTTCTGTTTTAAATATTGGAGTTTTCAGATGGTCTGGTCTATTTCCAGCTGCCGCAGTTCCTCTCTCTTGCTGGCGGCCTCCTCTATTTTTCTGTCTCTGTCGGAACTGGGGGATTGAGTGCTGCGGTCTAATTGCATTATTTCGTTCTTTAACCTGTTTTCTATGAGTTGGAGCTCTCTTTTACGTGCTGCTCCTTCTTGGATTAGGGCTCCTCTCCAAGTAGCTTTCCCCGCCTCCCATACTGTGTTTATCGAGACTTCACCTGTATTATTGAGCTCGAAGTATTGGTCACTCTCCTTCTGAAGATGTTCACAAAATACTGGGTCTTTCCAGAGCGTCTCGTTGCAACGCCACTTCGAGGTTCTGTGGGGGAGTGCACACGATCGAGGGTGACCGTGACCATATCATGATCCAACCATGTTATAGGGGATATATCGGATGCAGACATCGCCTCTGTTAGCTCTGGTGTGAGGTAGAGATAATCGATTCTGGTGTATGTGGCGTGTGGCGCTGAGTAAAATGTGAACGTCGTTCCTTGCGGGTTCATGTAGCGCCAGGCATCTGTTAGTTTGTAGGTATCCATATTGACTATCCTTGAACGGCCAGCTTCTGGTGGGGTATTCGCCAGTGGGTTTCCGGCTTGTCTGTCCAGGGTTGGGTCGGCCTACATGTTGATGTCGCCTACCATGATTACTTTGCCTTGTGCTTCAAGCATTACTTTAGGGACCATGTGTTGTAGGAACCTGGATTGGCCGAAGTTAGGTGCGTATATAGAGGGGAGTGTGATGGCGGTGCCCTGTATCCTACCGACGAGCACCAGTACTCTGCCACTCACATCTGCCCAGGTTTTCTGTACTTCGAATTGTATCCTTTTTGCGTTCAGGATACCAACGTCAGCTTTTCTAAGCAAGCTCGTGCCCCAGTGATCGGTGCCTGTACGGGCGTTTAAGATCTTCCTTTCTTTCCCTTTAATGTATTTGGTTTCTTGCAAGAAGAGTATGTCAAGATTTGCTCTTTTGAATTCCCTCATCACGAGTGACCGTTTGGTGGGGGAGTTAAGTCCCTTGATGTTCAATGTCCCTATTTTGATTGTGGCTGGCCTGTCGCTTACCTTGATGTTATTTGCCATTGTGGTGTGTTCTAGGTTTATCTGCTGAGTCCCATCTTTTGTTACTGGGTGCCACCGGGATTGGAGTGTTCCGCTGAGTGTGCCAGACAGTCTTAATCTTTGCCGTCTTTATTTCCCCTCCCCTCCCCTTAGGAGAATACAACGCGGTATCCCCTGCCCTCTGTTCGTTTTGTTCTTCTTTCCCCCTATCATTGAGAGCTTGCATGTTGACTTGGTGGCGTCCAATTCGGACTGGATGGAAACTGAAATCCCCCTCTGCCCCCCCTTCGCTCCCCCTTCCCAACTTTTATAACTCTACAAAAAATGTTATCCGAACAAAAATAGATATTTTGATACATGCAGTTTTCAAGGTCCATCATCAGGCAGCTTTGTCATTCCTCCCCTTACGAAAGGTCTCATCTGCAAGTCTCGATCCACTCTGGACCCTTATGGTTCGCCTAGATCGTATCGGATTGTCCATGTTACACACTGGGTCCTGGGCCTTCCAGGTGCGGACCACGGGAGGATGGGGTAATTTGTCGCTTTCTGGAGTGTTGTTGCCCCTTCTGTACTTCCTTGAGCCTTTCACTCTTTTTCTCCTTGTTCCCTGGAGTTCCCAGCACTTACTGTTCCGTTCGGGCGCTTAACGTTCTCCTTCCCTTAGACCCGTGCCGAGGAGGTCAGCGATGCAGTCACAGATTTCCTCTTCGGATCGCAGCTGGATTCTTCTGCTTCCATGTTCGAAGGTGAGGGAGAAAGGGTATCCCCACCTATATCGGGTGCCCTGATCTTTGAGCCATTTTGTGAGAGGGCTGCATAGAAGTCTCAGCACCAGAGTGAGTGAGGATAGGTCCTGAGAGATTGTTATCTGGGCACCCCCAAGGGTGAGGGGGACCTCCAGATCTAGCCTTTTCCAGTATTCTGGCTGTCTTGATATCGATGGAATCTTGCAAGTACTGATCTTGGTCCACCTGGCGGCCCACCGGCTCTGTGTATTCTCTCTGTTTTGCGCTTGTCGATATCCTCATCTGCCGTCAGAATTTTGACAATATCATGAATGGTGTTTTTGAGGTCCTCCTCCGTTTCACCTTTGTGTTCTGGAATACTGAAAAAGCGTAGATTGTTTCTCCTCTCACGATTTTCTAAGTAATCCATTTTGAGTCGAAATTCCTCCTCTCTCTTCGCAATCTCTCGTATTCTAAGGTCCATTTGGGTCTCGAGAGTGTCTATGGAGGCTTGATTATTCTCGACCCCTTCCAGCCTTTTTTCGATGTTGTCCATTCTGTGTGTTATTTTATCTATTCTGCCACCTAGATTAGCTCCCATATTTTTTATCTCATGGAGCAAGGCTGCAATGTCGCCTTTGGTGGCAGCTGTACCTGTTTCTGCGGATTCCATTGTCTCAATGTTCCTGGTGTCAGGGATAGGTGGGGTTGAAGAGTAGGCAAATTTGGCCAGCTTCGCCCTGGTGTCCATGAGGTGGTCACTACAGCAGAGGAGGCGCACGCCCCTGAGCCGGGGGGCCTAAACCCTCTACACTGCAGTGCTCGCAGATGTCTTCAGAATGATTCAAGAAGAGGGGTGGGGTCCAGGGTCTCCTTGCCCACTGGTGGTGGAGGGGAGATGCGTAGGGCACGTTGGTGTAGTGCGGTCACTAACGATTCTCTTAGTTGAGGGGGGCTGGTTCTCAGTCTTATATATTCCTTGTTGGTTGCTGTTTTATTTAGGGTCGATGTTCCTTTTCAGATGGAAGTAACGAGGTAGGGTGGTGTGCTATATTCTGCTGGTGATATGAGCTCTTTGGTGCGATCCAGTGCCAGAACGTGTGGATGGTGGGGAGGATGACTCCTCGTTCTTCTTTCGGATGCGTAGATCACTTGGGTCTGCTTCAGGCTACTGGGCGTGCCTCAGCTCCAGCTGACGGTGCTTCTGAACAAAGGGTCGGGCGTCTGGGCCTTCGTGGGGCGTTTGCAGTTAGATGGGCCTGTACACCCTGTTATCTTAGCCAACTATGCAATGGGGTGTGCCCTGAGGCTTGTGAGTGGGGTCTACAGGCTCTGTTATGTTTGACAGGGTACCCAATGAGGAAGGGGAAAGGCAGTGGGCCAATGTCCGGTATTTGCACCTAGTGCATCTCGTTGCTGAACTGAGGGAAGTTGGATTTGCTGCACAGTTCAAAGGCTGTACACAACCTTTAACACCCTGTGTTGTAGGAGAGTTTGTGATAGGGTGGCTCTCAGGCTCGGCTCCTCCTGGGATTGGCCAGAGTGTGCTGTGTTCAGCAGGCGTATTATTTGCACATTGAAAATCTCTGGGGGTTTATTTTCCCTTTTTTTTATTATTTATATATTATTTTGATTTTTTTGATTTTTTCTTTTCCTCCCCTGCTCTGTTTACTGGAGGACCATCTTCACGTTGCATCTATTCCTGTACTGGAGGGCTCAAGGGTCCGGTAGGTGTACTTGCCCCTCCTCTCCCTCCTGACTTGCACTGGAGGACACGGGCCACAGGGCCCGTGCTGGCAAGACTTTCTTCACAGCCCACAGCCCCCGGCAGGGGGAGGAGGGCATTGCCGCATTGATTTACAACCTGTTTGCAGGGTTAGAGTGGCTCCCCGCCGGGGGTTTAGCAGCAGTGTGCGGTGGCTGTTTACACTGCGCTACTCCGTGGGCAATGGGGGGGCTGCTTACCTTGTCTACTTGGCAAGCGTTTCTCCGTTACTGCCGGTTGCACTGGGTGGCACGTCCCGCAGCACGGACACGCAAAGCATGGCACAGGGGGCAGGATTAGTTTCCTCCTCAATCCCAATGGGGGGACTCCGACCGCACTGGGGGAGAGTCGGACTGGACCTCACCTCAGCCACACCGTCAAGGACCCGCTTCTGAGGACTGCGTGGGTTCCCCGGGCTCAGGTTCTCATCAGAACGGTCGCGTGTCAGCTCCTCTTCGGCGTTGGGTTTCTCCACTCTCCGGGGTCCGATTTCAGTCGGGTTTTCTACCAGTGGGGGGGGGATCTTTCACTAGCTTTCCCTTGATTCTGGTTCTGAGTGGGTCACAAGGGGGGGCTCAATTCTCCCAAGGACCCATTGCCACGGAGCTCACACAGAGTTAGGACTCATCCGTGTGCCCCCTGGTGGCCAACCGCTCTGTGCCGGGTTTTTAATATTGATTGTGCTTCTTGAGGTAGTACACCAACTCTAATGCTTTTTAAAATGTTGGTGTATGTGAGGTCTGCAGACTGGGGCATGTTTTCTGTTAATTCTCTGTATTGGAAATGTTGCCAAAGGTTGACATTTCCTATGCTGCCAACAGTTTTACGGCAGAGTTTGTGTCCTAAGGTTTTAAAAATAGGTTCACCTTTCACTAGTGTCAATTGAAGATCTCCGAAAACAATAATGTGTTTTCCTCCCAAGAGCTCTTCGTAGTTTGTTTTGAGTACATCTTGTTATCTGAGGTAAATCAAAGCCAACATTGGGTTGGAGACCATGCTCACTTCATCTATTAGTAGCATTTTCATTTGTTTTAAAACTCTGCATAGTTTCATTGCAGCTTCTGTAGAAAGTTTGTAATATTCTAATTTGTTTTGGTGTTCTACTGGAAGGAGTAGTAATCGGTGTAAAGTGACACCACCTATGTTGTAGACAGCTAAACCTGTGGGGGCAGTTACAACAGCTGACAGTTTGTTGTTTGTCAATTGTTGAAGGAACTTGCTGATGATTTTGATTAAGAATGTTTTGCCTGAACCAGCTTGACCACTGATGTATAGTAGTATATGTTTGTAATTTTGGCAGGTACATTCTTTATTTTCATGTTGTACACCATGAACAATTTCTTTTGTTACTTCTTGAGAAATGCTATGCTGCTCATTGTTCAGTTTTGTTTGCAGTACAGTTAAATCTTCTGTATTTTCTTCATAGTGACACCTGGTGTTTTCTACTTCTGTCATAGCTAATTCTGTCTCATTTGCTATTAATGGCTGTCCCAGTGGTTCTTGGCTTCCTGTTACAGAAGGTTGACTACTGTCAGGAGTGTCCTTATCTAGTTGGGCCTGGAGTTCTTCTTCGTGTTGCTGTTCATTGTGCAACATTGTTTTGTACTGTGTAAAGTTTAGATCGGTTATAGTGCTTTCATTTGCTTTGAAAGCATCTTCATAGGAGTCATAGATATCTAATAACTCTTCTTCTTTTCTCCATGGTTTAAAAAGTTGTCGCAGGGACATGTAATATAGTCCTTTATGTTGAGGAGTTTTTAATGAAAATTTGATATGATTAACTAAGCTTTGTTTGGTAAGTTTCACTAAGCCGCCTTCACAATTTGTCACTCTGTACCTACCTTTTTTTTCATCTGGTTTTATATTATTTTTGTATGTGAAGTTTTGGGCTATGTGGTATAGACACATGGTTTCCAAAGTGGTACTCCTGTTTGGGTAGTATGTGTCTGGTAAATTGTTTTTCAAAATGTCTTGGCTGTTGGGATCATTATTGGCTGTTTGTTTCTATATTGTCGTATGATTTAATAACTCTTTTTCTAGATTTAGCAGGACCAAGATTTAGGGCCTCATTACACGGACGGCGGTGGACCAAGGTGCTATTAGCACCTTGGTCCATGCCGGTAAAATACCGGCACCGCCTTGGTGGAAAGGGGAATTACCGCCCTATTCCAAGGTTGGTGGGGCGGTAATTCCCCCTTCCCCCATTGACCTTCCCCATTCCCATTTTTGCACCATAGGGCATAATGGGAATGGGGAAGGTGCTAATTACGGCACCGCAAATTGCGGTACTGTAATAAGCTCCCTGGTCCCTTTGCGGGTTGGTTTTTAACGCCTGCAAAAAGCAGGCGTTAAATTCTCCAACCCGCAAAGGGACCTCGTAGTAAGGCGGTAAGGGTTTACCGGTACCGGTAAAATACTGGTACCGGTAAACCCTTACCGCCTACCGTGTAATGAGGCCCTTAGCCATACTATATTTTCTGATTTTCCATACAAAGCAATACCGGTTAAACGGTCTGCAGCTTCATAGCAGCCACATTCTCTATGAGAGAGCATATTTATGCCTAAGCTGTACAATTTCTGAGACAGTGTTTTGTCCAATGATAGTCATCCCAGAGGTCTTGAAGCTCTGTTCTTTCTGCTTTGGTTAAGTAGGCTGTAACATATCGTGCAACTGCAGTGGAATTGTCTGCAATAGACTGCACATCTATGTTTGCATTCCATAAGAGGGCAATGATTGCATTGTAATCATTGATATATTTTGATTCTTCTGTTCTTTTTATGTAATATGTGTTCTTAGGTGATTTACCTTTAACACTAACTGAAAACATGAAATTGTTTACTTGACCTGTTGCTGTAACTGGTCTAGGGAAACCAAAGTGGCATTTGGTGTAGTATTTCCCTTTGTTTTTGTATTTGCGACAACAATATTTCCCATATTTGTGTCTTTGAAAGTGTAAAATGTGTGCATGAAGATCACTATTTGTTGTTTGTGAAGGAATTTCACAAGTGACATATTTTTCAATAAACTGTAAAACAGTGGCATCACTGTCTTGACCAAATTTAGGAGCATCTTTAATCCATAAAAGCATGTGGATATATGGTGCTCCTTTGGCTTGGTATTCTTTTCTCCAAAAGAAGTGTTGCACTTCTCTGAGGGGAGGAACAGTTTTATTACAATTAAATTGTAGCATAGCAATGAAGCAATGATGGAAATATCTTGAAACATTAACAGGATCTAGAGAACAAAGTTCTCCAGGTGTTAGTATATCTATGTTTGTTTTGTTTTTGTTTGATATGTGTAGGAAATCATGTAACTCTTCCCATGCATATTCTGCACAACTTAATGTAACAAACCAAGTGGGTGGGCCAAGGTTTCTTATCATACAACGTACATCTCTGTGAAGTCAGAGCCAGTATTCTTTAGTACCACGCATGTTGGCTAACAGATTTTATAATGCTTGATTATAGAACACCATCTTTTTCTTGCACTTTTTTTCTGCTTTTAGTTGAAGGTGTATTATTGCTTGAAATGGATGCACTGTTTGAATTATGATGATCTCATATAAATTGATTTGTTGCAAGGGTTTTGGTAGTGGAAATAATTCCATGTTATTTGTGAGAGCACGTGAAGGAGTTTGGTTGTTGTCAAGATTTGCAGTGCAGTAACTGCAAAATATTAAGGGGTCATTTATTTCATATTTGTTTCTGCTATAAGGTAGAGAGCTCATTCAAACCATTTGGAATCTTCATTGTATTCTATTTTGAATGTTATGTCTACAGTTTTGGTGCCACTTTTATAAAAAGTTCTGCGGCAACACACACACACATGGTTTGGTACTTCAGCGGATGTACTTTTAAATTTTAGTATTTCTTTTTTGTATGTGTGTAGTAGAAGGTTGCCATTTGTAAAAGTGTTCCTAGTCTGTTGTAAAGCTATTGCATTTTGTAAGTGGCTTTCACTTCCAAAATATTTTCTTTGGATATGCTCTATTTCTTCGAGTAGGTCTTTGACTGTACCATGTAGAATATTGTTATTTAAATGTCCTAATGCTAAAGCTGGACTTTAGCATAGTACAGTTTATGGACTAGATTTCTTATATTTGAATGATGTGTTGATATCATTTTGATATGATGGAAGGTGCTTTTGCAGTTAGGTCCTGAAATGCAGGCTAAGGAATGTCCTTGTAGTCCTGTGTATTTGCGGACTGGACAGGTATCCATATTTTGTAGTACTTTCATTTTTAATTTGTCTTTGCCTTTCACATACTGATTGAGGAACTGGCTTAAAGATTTGAAAGTCTTTTTGTCAATGTTACACATTGACGTGCACGGCCATTTGTACACTGGGCGTTTTGGTTCAATTGGATGGAGAGGTGATACTGAGTTTTCTGGGGATATTTTTGTAAGCAGCATTTCTCGTTTCATTATGGTATTATTTTTTATACCCCCTGTCCACTGCTATGTATGGCAATTATGTTTGTTTGCTTTTGTTTGTATGCTTCTTCATTGAAATATGGTTCTGTGCTTGTGGTGTAACTCCATTCACCTCCACAGATATTTAAGAAGTTATTTTTGTTGACATTCCATTTATTGAGAAGTCTTTTTGTAGTTTAGTAGTTCATTTTGTTAGTGGTTTCATTCTGTTTAACATTAAAATAAATAACTTCCTTTTGAGAAGGATTGCACTGTCTATGAGAGCTTCTAAGATTAATTTTATACGGTAGGTTTTAAGGGTTGTGCATGATTTCTCTCCTGTTTTGATAAGATTCTGAAGGACTCTGTGGTGGAACATTTTTTGTAAAATACTTTTTTTGGTATGGTTACTTGCCACTACATGAAGATTTATAGGAGCAGTGTTAGCAGTAGTGGTAGCTGAATTCTTGCTAATCACTTTCTGTTTCATTATACATTTTGAAAGAGGGGGCAACGTTTTTGTACTGGAAGCTTGTTTTGTTTCACTTAATGACTCTATTAGATCTTTTGTTTGAACTTTTTATACAAATTCTGCTAGAGATGGACGCTTATTTTGGACACTTTTATTTTCATTTGCTCTACTTCTGCGTTGCTTTCTACGGACTTGCTTTTTGGTAGGCATTCTTTGGGGTCTGTTGAAAAAAAGAAGGTATGGGTTGGGCTGTTCTGCAATGTTTGTGTGCTGTGTGCATGAGTGTCTGAGTATGATGGTAAGGATGTATGTGGAGGTGTGTGATTGTGCATTGGGCAGCTACAACTAGTTGGGAAGGCTATTCTTGTATTTGTGTGTTACTATACCAGGGTTCAGATGACATTAGAAAGTAAACTAGTGTTGAGGAGAAGCACTAATACTAAATCTAATGGTATAGAATTAAAACAGTTCTTTGTTCTGCAATACTAACATTCTAGGGAATGATTTATGGAATTTGTACCCCGAAAAATGGGGATTTGTGTGCCATTCTGTCTGCAAATCCCTGTTTAACAAATGGGGATTTGTGGGCAGAATGGCGCACAAATCCCTGTTTTCCGGCGCACAAATTCCATGAATCAACCCACAGTGTGTTTGAGTTACAGTTAGAATATTATGGTAGTATTGTACTTACTTTTTTTGTTTGGAATGAGTAGGTTTCTTCTGAGTTGTTTGTCTTTCAGATGCTGCTGCTTTTCAGGAGAGTGGTCTTCACTGCAATTGTAAACAAAAGAAGTCAGTAATTTTGTGTGTTTATAGCACTGATGTTAATTTCGACAATAATTTTTATGTTTTTGTAGTAGTATTGTTGTTTGATATCTGAACATAGTGTGTGCTTGCAGTTTCCTTTGACTATGTACAGCTTTTATATTTTACATACAATCTGTTAGTTCAACATGCTTTGCAAATGAGTATAATACTAAGTGTTTGAAACTCACTTGGTTTCTTAAGGCTGTGTTATTGGACGTTAGGAGATAGAAAAAATAATGATATACTTATTTTGCAATTTTTATAAGGTAAATGGCAGAAACTGTATAGAAAAGCATAGAATGTATGCATTTGTGAAGGTGTGGATAATAAAGCAGAAGGATGTGATGTACAGGCAGTGGTGTTATTTCATCTGGGAGCTTTTCAATGATAGTGTCTATCTGTGTGAGTGTATAAAGATGCATGAACTTATCCTGGCTGTGTGTAATTTTATAATACACTACTAAGTGTGTTTCTACAATTATACTGTTATTTCTCCAAACTTTTAATATTATAATGTTTTAGATAGCTGTGTGTGTAAAAAAAGAATTTAGATAGTAGACAGGTTTGGAAGTGACAGTTGATTATAGCAGATGGGAAAAATAATAGTAAATTCATTTTAAAGGTTATACAAGTTAAGTGGCAGTTACTCTGTTTATATGCATTTATAAGGGTTGTACATGTACTGTGCATAAAACATGCATACCTGTAGTTTGTATTCATGGATGTGGATATGCATGCAGCTGCAAGTAGAAATCTTGTAGATTTGTACAGTAGTTTTTGTAGTAGGTGCTTTCCAATGATATGAGACTTGTACTCAGAGTGATCAACAGTATATTTGAAGTGCTGAACTATGACGATGGAGTTAGATGTAGAGTTCTTGGATGTGACTGGTGGATGGTTGTGTGACTGCTCAGCTGTATCCAATGAGGGAATGGCACAGAGAGTGAAGTGGAAAGGGTAGAAGGGCTGTCTAAGAGTTATGCGCTCCGCGGACAGCTGCGCTGTCTGCGGATAGGGCGTCCCACATCCTGGGTTTTCCAGCAAATCCAGCATGGAAAGGGGTCTGTAGGGATTAGCCAATCAGGTGTTGAGGTTGTGGATTTGTTTTGAAAGAGGCTGTGTGTAGTGAAGATGGCAGAGGTGGAGAAAGTCAGGGTGTTGGTGGTTGGAGATATATTTGTGCATGGTTTACAGCAGTATGCTCAATGCAGGCATGTGGCAAACGATTTTGATGTTAAAGGAGTTGAGGTGGTGTGGACCACTGTGCCTGATTGTAATGTACAGGAAATTGTACAAGTTTGTGCAGATATGAACAGGATGAACAGTCCACATATGGTAGTTTTGCACTGTGTTGCTTTGCACTTGTCAGTGCCCCTACTTTGTTGGCAGATTTGGAACACTTGGTTCAAGCAGTAATGAACGTCCTTCCAAATGCCAAAGTTATTTTTTCTGTATTAGTACTTATGGAAATATGGGACAATAGTTCTGTTTTTTGTCCTCACAAAAGATTGCTAGGTGTGCAATCAACTGAGGCATGTTTGCTTTCATGCTTAGAGCTGGTATGTACTTCTGTAATAATGAGAATATTGATTCCAGTAATGCTGTTTATTTTAAAGAAGTTGGCTTTTATGGGAAATGGCATGCTGTTTGGGAATTTTGGAATGTAAGGGTTGCTTTGGAGAAGCTTATGTGAAGATTTTAGGAGTAAAGTAAGAAAAGAAAAAGAAAAAAAAGAAAGAAAATACAAAATAACAGGTGTTTGTCAAGCATCTGCAAAAACACCCCAAAAGAACGTCTCTTTTCAGAACCAACCTCAAAGGAGAAATGGGGCACACTATTTAAATTTAAATTCATCATGCTCAGATTTCCGATATGTCCGCGGACATGGCGGTTGTCCGCAGACAGCACGTATTACATACAGGGATTTTGGGGTGGAGAGGCATGCAAATGAGAAAGAGTAGAGCAAGGGATTGTCCATACAGTTTACTGGGTGTGTTGTGTAAGGAGAGAGTTTGTCAGAAAGTCTTTTTCCTGAGAAAAGAACAGATAGCTATGGATGGCTGTGTGTTTTAGAAAACAGATTATCTGGATTTTGGGAGACTCATGGATACATTGGTTGGAGGTGCATGCAGAACGTTGTGGAGTAGCTGTAGATCTTGGATTCCCTCATGTGGAAGTGCACTGGCATGGAGTCCGTGGAATGAAGTGGCTGGACTTGGTACCTCTCTATGCTACTTTGGAGACACAGCATCATACAGACATAATTATAAATCATTGTGGAGGGAACAGTTTAGGACATGTGTCTGGAATTTCTTTGCAATTTGCAATGAAAGAAGGACTTGGGAAGGTCATGGACATATTTCCAAATTCCCAAGTAATTTTTTCTCCTATTGCGCAGAGAAAATGTGGCTGCGTTCTTCTTCATTTGGTACACAAATGTCAATAAGGCTATTTGTGCCTTTTTAAGAGATGTTGGCATGTCCTCTTTTCACAATGAAAATATTATGTTTCGTAGCACATACATTTTTCGCAGAGATGGAGTCCATCTTGCTTATGCTGGAAATCAAATTTTTCTGAGAAATGTACAAAATGCATTGCAACCTTTTTTGGAATGACAGCCATCCTTTTTTCAGTAGGTGTTGACCATTTGAAGTTTTTCAAACACAAAAAAACACCACCAAAAGGCTCTTTTCAGAGCCACCACTTCCTCCCATAGAAAAGTGGAATGCTTATGATAGGGCAGCACCCCAAAAAATAAATGTCAGCAAACTGTCCGCAGACTTCTAAAAAATGCACAGGGCCTTGCACTATTTATTTGTCACTTCTATTTTTAAACTGTGAAAGGCAGCTCTGAAAAGAGCCTTTTTCTTTTTTGGTTTTTGTTTTATATTATTTGTTTTTTTTTACACACGACACACAAGTAAACGAGGGGAAAGGAGGTTAAGGAAGGGACACCAACCACGGGTATAAGAAAGGGCAGGTGGAGAGAGGAAGATGTAGCGTGGGCCTTATTCAGGTAATGGGCAGACCTTCTCGTGCCCCTTGACCACAGTCTCGAAAGCACTCCGAAGATTCTCCCCCCTGAAGAGTACTGCGTCGCAGTACATACACAATATTGTGACCCTCAAAGGTAAGGGTCAACAGCATCATGAATGGCCTGTGAGCCAGCTGGAGGGATACACTGTCCCACAGGAGTTTCTCTTGTGGTGACAGGAGCGGAAACAGAGGATGTTGTAGAGGAACTCAACCTACTACGTTTATCAGAAGGTACAACCTTGTGAATAGCCCCACCGTGGAACGAATTTCGGTGTTGCTTCATTGATGTCATACCAAAGCTGTACAAACCAGGCCTCCCACGACTCAGCACCATGTGGCACTGATTGCAGGTGACCTTATTTGCACGTGCTTTTGGCACTCCACCAAGAGCAGTAAACAACCGCCACACCCAAGACTCATGGCGAGCGCTGGTAGTAGGGACTTCCACTACCTCATCCTCTTCATCCGTCTCCTCTACATCCTCCTGCCTGTTCCCCTCTGCAGGCCCTTGGGGAGGTGGTGGTGGTGTAGGGTTGGGGGTGGTGTTTAGGCAGAAGTAGCACCAACAGGAGCAGCAGCAGCCATGGATACCATCAGGTTTGATGATGCAATCGCAGCAAGAGCAGCAAAGGCAGCAAAAGCAGGTCAATCTTCAATAGTAGAAAGACAGAATGAAGATGAGCTCTTGGGTGTGGCCTTTGATAGGGGTGCAGGTGCACGCTCCGCAGACAGCCGCGATGTCGGCGGACAAATCGAACACCCAAAAAAGGCTCAAAAAGTTCCAAAAAGTATGTAGAACGCCAGGGACATTGCCTTTACTGTAAAATACTTTGGATTGTCCCAAAAGGTACTTTTAAAATGTTCGGGGACCCGGACAGTGTCCGCAAATCTGGACACAAACTCAGCGTGGGTGTGGTCACATGATGACATCGCAGACACGTTCGCGAATGGGACGGCTGTCCGCAGGACACCAAATGTGCAGGGACGGTTGTGTGCATGCGCGCGGGTGTTCTACGGAAAGTGTTCGGGTCCTCAACCTAATTAAAAGTGTGACACATGTGCGACAGACAGTTACGGACAGGCGCGATGTTCGTAGGACCTATGGGTGTAGTGCGCATGTGCGTAGATGTTCTACGGACAGTACGGACACTCCCATTATAATCACGAACAGTACGAATAGGTATTGTGTCCTTAGGACACCTCCATTCTGGTTAATTACACACATCCCGGAAACCGAATGTGTTCTAAGAACAGTTCCATCTTGATTGCGGACAGTACGGACAGGTATAGTGTCCGTAGGACATCTCCATTTTGGTTAATTGCGGACATTCCGGACACTGACCGTGTTCTAAGAACAGTTCCATCTTGCTTGCGGACAGTAGCGACAGGTATAGTGTCCTTACGACACCTCCATTTTGATTAATTGCGGACATTCCGGACACCGATTGTGTTCTAAGAACAGAACAGTTTACTTTTGTTTGCGGACAGTACAGACAGGTATAGTGTCCTTAGGACACCTCCATTCTGGTTAATTGCTGACATTCCGGACACTGATCCTGTTCTAAGAACAGTTCGATCTTGCTTGCGGACAGTACGGACAGGTATAGTGTCCTTAGGACACCTCAATTTTGGTTAATTGCTGACATTCCGGACACCGATAGTGTTCTAAGTACAGTTCCATTTTGCTTGCGGACAGTACGGACAGGTATAGTTTCCTGAGGACACCCCCATTCCAGACGTTCCGGACACCCGCGCTGTCCGCAGACACCCTAACTGCCTTTTTAAAAAAAATAAGACACAAAGGACTGAATTAAAACACACATAATTTTTCATTATATACAAATATAAAATTTCTGAAAGAGAGGGGAAGCAGAAATTGACACAAATACAGTGGAATTAGGGGCTTGGAGAGGATGGATGAGAGGGAATGAAGGGATGGAAGTCTCATCATAACATTTTTCTAGGTACTGAGGGTTTGGGGATAGTCGACTGGGACATGGAGAGTGGGAACAGGTGCACGTGGGACAATAATATTAAATTTTTTCTTTTATGTGATCCTCCAGAAAATGTTTTAAAAGATTGAAATTTTCCATAAGCATATCCATTTTTTTTCAGGCGCTGCAGAGCATTTTCTAATGTCTCTTTTGCTATATTATTTTCACTGTTAGTGTGGTCTGTTAAAAAAAATAAAGTAATGATTATTAATTTGCTTATATAGAGAAGTGTCTACCTTTAGTATCACTGTCTTCAGTCATTTCCTTACGTGGGAAATTTTCCTGAAATCATTCCAAAGTACTGGACATTTCTGTGTAAACAAAATATGACTTTTAGAGGGTAATTCATAGAATTCGGCGCACAAGTGGCGCAATTGGCTGGCGTACAGAGTGCGCGTGCAGCAGTCTGCGCCAGCAGCGTGCACCAAAACCTATTTCAGCGCACAGCGTATTCATGGATTTCAACATCCATAACCATCCGTGGCGCAGAGCGGCGCAGCGACCCTGCAGCAGTGCCAGTTACACCCCCAACCCCGCCCCATGCACCAAAAACATTGCACAAATCCCCTACATGGTGCAAAGGCCAGTGGACCAGCATACAGCCCCCCAAACACGGAAACGCATGGAAATTCCCTGTACACCCCTCGGAAGATGCGTACCCCGCTCGCGCTAGCGAACACGCGTGTAAAAGTCCATGCACAACCCCCGGGATACCTATACCTCGCTCGCATCAGGTAAAATGCGTGGAAAAAGTCCCCCATGTGGTGTGGGCTGCCTGTGGGGCATGGGGAGGGTGGATGGGCTGCCAGTGGGCCATGGGGAGGGTGGCTGGGCTGCCTGCGCATATTCCAGGGGTGTGCATGGACTGTTACATGCGTGTTCGCTAGTCCGAGCGGGGTACGTGTATTCCGGGGGTGCGCTTGTACTTTTACACGTGTTTTCACTAGCGCGAGTGGGGTACGTGTATTCCAGGGGTGAGTGTGGACTTTTACACGTGTTTGCGCTAGCGCGAGAGGGGTACGCGTATTCCGAGGGGTGCGCGTGGAATTTTACACATGTTTTCGCTAGCGCGGGTGGAGTACGCGTATTCCGGGGTGCGCGTGGACTTTCACATGTGTTTTCGCTAGCGTGGGTGGGGTACATGTATTCCGTGGGTGCGTGTGGACTTTCACATGCAATTTCGCTAGCACGGGTCGGGTACGTGTATTCAGGGGGTGCGCGTGGACTTTCACACGCATTTTTGCTAGCGCGTGCGGGGTACTTGTATTCTGGGGGTGCGCATGGACTTTTACACGCGTTTCACTAGTGCGGACGGAGTACGTGTATTCCGGGGGTGCACATGGACTTTCACACGCGATTTGGCAGTGTGTGCCCTCCTTGGTGTGCCCCTCCTCCCCATGCCCCTCAGGCAGCCCATCACCCAGACCATGTCCTACAGGCAGCCCCTCACCCCACACCATGCCCCACAAGCAGCCCATCACCCCACACCATGCCCCACAGGCAGCCCACATGGCACCATGCACTCAGGAGCACCGACACATGTCCCCCACCCACCCCCATTGACGGGCACCTGCCAGCAAGCCCCGACTCATTTTCCCCCACACCCCCACCCACCCCCATTGACGGGCACCAGCCAGCAGGCCCAACTCATGTCCCCCTACACCCCCACCCACCCCCATTGACTGGCACCTGCCAGCAGGCCCCGACTCATGTCCCCCCAATTCCCCACCCACCCCCATTGACGGGCACCTGCCAGCAGGCCCCGACTTATGTCCCCCCACACCCCTACCCACCCCCATTGATGGGCACCTGCCAGCAGGCCCCGACTTATCCCCCCACTCCCCCACCCACACCCATTTACAGGCACCTGCCAGCAGGCCCTGGTTTATGTCTCCCCACACCCTCACCCACCCCCATTGACGGGCACCTGCCAGCAGGCCCCGACACATGGCCCACCAAACAACATGTCCTAACAAAAGAGACCCATGGCCCTAATGCCAACCAAAATACCCCTTGCCCCACAGTACAAGCATGCAACCATCCACAGCACCCACTCCCAAACTACACATTCCACAACAGTCTTAAAAGAACCACCATGCCCATGCATAAATGCACAACAGAGCCACACAGTGGCAACACATGACTGAGGCAATGTTCATTGAGACATGCACAAAACCAATGATAGTACACAACACCAATCATGAAGTTAGAATGAATGTATTAAAAACATCATGAAATAACATAAAGAAAATCAAACTTGAAAATCAATAAACAACAACAGATATAACCAATAAAAAGGGTAATCCAATGGAAAAAAAGCAACGTCATGTAAAACTAAAATGGTCCATCGCCAATGTCAATCAGAAATAAATAATCCAAAAAAAAAAGAAAACCATTGATCCATGGGAAATTTTAAAAAGAAAGGATGTACAAGTCTTCAACTATTTACAATCCAAGTCCAAAGGGTCCATGATCCCAAAAACAAATGAAACCTACAAAGAAGTCCTATGAATCAAAAACTATATACATGAAGTGGAGCAAAGTCCATTAACTCCAAAATAAAAGAAAAAACAAAGGAAACCTAACACTAAAGAACTATGTACAAAGGCGGCGGGCAAGTCCAATGGCTCACTTGTTGATGTTCCAGGCCAAGCATCATCGAACTCCATGTTGATGTCCCGGAGGCGGGCCTCTTCCCTGGCCTCGAGGTCTTGCATGCCTGCAGTCATGGTGTCCTCCAACTCCCTGCGAGTTGCCTCGAGGCACTCAGCCCGCCTCAATGCCCTGCGCATGGAGTTCTCCACCCTGACCACAATGAGCCGTGCCTCCTCCGCCCGCCGCCGCTCTGCATCTATCCGCTGGCCCAACCCCTGCCACGCGGAAGACACCCCCAATCCAGGGTCCTCCTGCCCTCTGGCTGATTCCTGCCCCTGTGATGTTGAAGGCCCCGAGCCATCATCGCTCCCACCCTGAGCCTGCTGCTGCCGTGCATGTGCCCTGCTTGTCGATGCCTGCACGTCCTTCTTTTTCTGGGGTCCAGCTGTTGGGGTGGCCACCCCTGCTGGACCTCCGACTCCCGACTGTGGCAGGGATGTGTCCTCCACCAGCCTGGCCGCTGGGTCAGGGGCAGCTCCACAGGTTGCCCAGGTGATACTTGGGTAGGAAGATGACACGGAGGGCGACAGGCGCATAGGGGGTTCAGTTGAGGAGGGGGTTGCTAGAAGATCCAACACATGGAGGAACCCAGCCTTGGTGACCTGTCCTAGTAGTCCTCACGAGAACCCTCCACGTTATCCCGAATACCACATTGACGCAACACCACCCCAGCTAGGACAGGCTCAACCCGGTCGCAGATTGACACGTCTGCAGGGAGAGGAAGGCCAGTTGTTGTTCGCGCATCCCCTCCCTGAAAACGGGTCTGGACAAAGGCATCCCTGCCGGTGCGGGATGATGCAGTCACAGGATCGGGACAGGATTACACACAGGCATCTCTGCGGTGGCCTGTGCTGCCTCCTGTCCCTGCCCCTGGACTGCACCACTAGCACCAGTGGAATTCCCCCCTCCAGGCCCTGTGCATGGGCCTTCCACGGCCTCCTCCTCAACCAAACCCCCACCAACCTGGATGACTCTGTGCCATCTTCCACCATAGGCCCCTGTGGGGGCTCAGCTGCCCCTACTGCTGCCGAGGAGACCACCTCCAGCCTCTGCCTCTTGGACCTTCCCTCGGCAGCTGCGGCCATCGACGCGGCACCAGACTCCTCACTCCCGGAAGAGATGACAACTTGGGAGGAGAGCTGGGCCTTGCCTCTCCGGTTGGCGGTGGGATCCCTGCCTCAGTGCTCCACAGCACCGTCTCTGCCCTCTTCATCAGTCGACGCTGCAGACAGGGAGAGAAAGAACACAGGCATCAGGGCACTGTACAATGGTTGCATACACATGTGACAGTTGCACATGAGTGGCAGTGTCAAACTTCACAAATGCCATCACACTCCCCAACACTCATATCATTTGAACCCACACACATGCATAAATTGACAGGAATTGTGCAGCAGGCAGCAGCATCCATACTCATGCACCAGCATGAACGTCTGAAGGTTGCCATGACGTCACAAGCAACATGGGGAGTGCCGAACACATGCACACATGCCAACAGACAGACATGCATCTGTACATCTCCACTACCTGTCACAGTGCAATCATCGGCAACTATGTCACATCTGCCAATCAGGTTCATGCATGTCCGTGTCACATGCATCCATGTTGTATCACTGTCGCACACGTGCAACCCACACATGCACATGTATGCCGTGCACATACATGAAGGTGTAACCAGCATCCATGTGTCACACCCCAACCATGCCATAGTACATACACAGAAATACCAACATGTGTGCATAGCCACATGCAGTTGTGCATCATGCTTTGGAACACATATACCATTGATGTGCATCACTCATGACAGGACTCCAATGCAGCAGTCATGTCCCTGCACATACACATCCATACATGGACCCTTTCAGACATATGTCCAAGCTGCACACTCCTTGCACACCTCAACATGCACTGCGTCCAATAAGTACGCATGGACACTTACCGCTCGACTCTGGACCGCTCTCCCTCTCGAGGACCTGACGGTGAAGCACTGAGTTAATACGTTCCAGAACCCTCATGTCGTTGGTGGTAAGGTGGACCCGGCGCCTCGCTGCATCCGCTGCTGCCAAGAGGCGCCAGGCCTTCCGGAGGGCCCTGGACCTGAAGTCCTCCCAGCACTTACGGACGTGTTGTATGTCGCGGGTTGCCACCCCCTCCACGTTGATGGCAACCACGATGTCCAGCCAGACCCTCTCCCATCCATCCTTGTTGGCGCGTCTTCTTCCGTAGAGGGCATCATAATGCCCCAGGACTTCTCCACCAGGATGCCAACCTCTCCTGCTGTGAAGCTGGCAACCCGCTGCCTCTCTGGCTGGGGGTTGTCAGTGGTGTCTGATGGTGTTTCCCCCAACATGGCAACCCCCAAGGCAGGTGTGGGTGGGCAACTGGGTCCTGGTGCTGGGCTGTGGAGCGATGGTACAGCAGTCAGGAGTTTTCTGTTCCAGCAGCGGTGGTCACATCAACTGGACCCCTGCAGATGGCTGACTTGCAGGCACCAAATGGCAGGGCACGTGGCCAGCAGGCAGGCAGGCAGCAGCAGATGTCAGGTGGGAGTCTGCTCGGGGCTCTGGGGGCAGGATAATGGCCTTCTGGGCAGGAGTGTGGTCTTCCGGGTTTTTTCGCGTGGCCACCTTGATACAGAGTGATTTGGCATGTGAAAAAACAGCATGTCAGTGTGTAATTCGAGGAAAGGCCCTTAGCGCGTAAGCGCGTATGTGACGTAACACACGCGGGCGTTTCCCTCAGCACGGGTGCATCCACACGTGCAAAGAAATCATGTCTGGTGTGTGGATGCATGTAATTCGAGGAAAGGGCCTTAGCGCGTAAGTGACGGTACATGCGCGGGTGTTGCCTTCAACACGGGTTAAAGGTGAGCGCGGGCCAGCAGACCACTGTACGTGCTGTTCGTGAAGACCGATGCGTGTGTTTACACTGCTGGAATCACACGCGAATACTTCACAGTGTCTGAAGTCTGTACCTCTTCTTTTGGTGGGGTGTCGCCTACGCGCACAAGCATGTGTGTTTTTGTTTCTTTTTTACATGCAAGGCAGGCGGTGAGTCACATACGCTATTTTTCCCACTGTCGTTCCCCCTGTGCATGCGTACTTTTTTCGAGGTCATAGTAGCCCGCGTGTTCCATGCGTATGTGTTTTTTGTTTTCCTGGGTGCCACACTGTACTGCTGGAGGTATAATTCACGCACGTGGGCTACCGGGGTCGCATGCAAATTTTTTTTTTCTTTCCAATTTCCTGTTCCTATATTTTTAGATTTTTTGATATTTTTTTTGGGGGGGGTGCCTGAGCATTGCCTGACCCGTCATTTTTCCCCAGGGGTCACAGACAGCCTTGCAGGGGCACTCAGGTTCCTATTCCATCAAGTACCCTACCCCCTTCTAGCCAATTGCCCAGGACAATTGTTGAGTGAACCTCCCATAGCCTATTTTCCATCTGTGCCATGGTTGGGAGGCCACCAAAGGCTAAGGGTGGCAAAGTTGGGTGTCCTCCCAGGGCTGGGCATGGTCGGGCATGTGGGCGCGGAGACCAGTGAGGACAGGGAGTCCAGGGTGGCTAGGGTGGTTACAGGAGGGGAAGAGGCAGGGGTGCCACTCTGGAATGGGATGCCCAGCCAAGTGCTGGTGCAGACATGCCACCAACCCCTGTGGCTCCTTGTGATGGAGCTGTTGCATCACAACCTGACGCCCATATCACCCAACAGCTATTTACATCTGCTGTCACGGGCCCACCGGTGGGGGTAGCTGCAGGTGCAGCTGTGGGCACCTCCACCCGGGCTCTGGGTCAGGCAGTGCATGTTGCGTTGTGTAACGAGGACTCCCAGGATGATTTCCATCTTGTCTGGAGGTTGGGGTCATGTGTGTCCACTGTGGCTGTGACTGTGGCACATGTGTCTGGGGCAGTTTATGACATCTGCTTCCCCAAGCAGCCGGGTGATGGTAACTGCATGTGCAGATGCAGCCAACACCACCCCGGCAGTGACTCAGACCCAAGCCAGACCTTCTGTCCTCATACCACTACCTTGGTCCAGTCCACAAGCACCATTGGCCCCACTGATCAGGGCCACATTGCCCACTCAGGATCAGACCCACCGGCCAAAAGGAGGAAGCGTGCTCCTGCACAAGAGGCTGGGACCCCAGACACAGCTCCGACCACGGGCACGTCAAGGGAGAAGCCTATCTGCCAGCAGGAACTGGACTTCCTTGTGGACTACGCGTCGGAACACCAACGCGATATGCTTGTGGGCCCACAGTGCCATACAACGCATCACCAGCATTGGATCCACTGGCAGCATGTTGCGGATGGTGTGACATCCATGGGATTCCAGGTGCGCATAGCTCAGGACTGCTACATGCGCTGGAATGACATCAGACGCAGTGCTAAGCAAAAGCGTGCCTCCAATTACACCATGTCTCTGGTGACTGGTGGTGGGCCACCACCAGAGGAGGATGAACTCACTCAGCATGAGGAGATCGCTTCAGAGTTCATCCCAGAAGAACAAATCTGTGGAGTGGGAGAGAGGATGGATTATGATGTATCATCTGGTGAATATTGATGTGTGTAACTCAATGACATGTGTGTTTGGCATGTGCGACCCGCCAAGCTACAAGTTGGCTCTTTCCTATCTTCAATCTCCCTCTCCACCTGTGTTGTTCACCAGTGGTCTGACCTCTCGGCCTCAATTCACAAAGAGCACCTGGCAGCTCTTGACTACTGCATTATCAGTTTTTTGTACGAGTTCCGGTGCTATGCTGATGACAACCAACTCATTTCCTGGCTGCCCTTGGCCACCTCTTGTCCCTCCCTTATTTCCGATAGCCTCATTGCCATTTGCTTTTGGTGTACTACCAGCAAGACTGACATCCTCCTCATCGATACACCTTCACCATCCTTTGCCCTCAATCTCTGGCCAACCCCACTTGGCCCTCCTCCTGCCTCCACCTGCAAGGCCAAGAACCTCAGGGTCACCTTTGACTAAACACATTCCTTTTACACACACATTTGTGACGTATCTTGAGATGGATTAACTTCTTGCTTCACCTCCTCAAGGGTACTGTGCCTTTCCTAACATTCTCATACATGCTCACAGTCTGCCAAGCTCTGGTTTACTCAAGGTTGGGGTACTGTGACAGTCTAATTCAATATTCGACCTGCCTCCACACTCCACCCTCCACCCCTAATCTAGTACAGGACTGCAAGACTTGTCCTTGGCCTCAAGCCCTGGGATCCTATCTTTCCAGCTCTGTAACCCCTTCATTGGCTACCAGTGGATACAGGGATGATCCTTCAGACCCTCTGCATTGTGCACAAGGATTTTTTGGGACTGGGTACAAAATACCTTCAACAATCCCTCTACCAATTTTTCCCCTCTTGAGTCCTTTGCTCCTCTATCCCATACTCCTTCAAGGTCAGTCGTTAATTGAATAAATAAGGTAGGAGCAGATCTGTGTGTACAGCTCGGAGCTCACTTTTGAACAGCCAACTGGCCACGTTGAAACTTGAGGAGAAATATATTTGCTTCTGGAAGCAACTCAACACCTTCCAACTTGCTCCTGCATTAGCCCCTCTTCTACCCAGCTGAACAGTTTCCTCTGTTGGCACTGTGCCCCTGCACACACTCTGTCCATCGGATTAGGTACCTGCTCACCATGCCTCCCTGCTGCACTGCCTACAGGCCTCCCATATCAATGGGTCCAGTGCGTGTACCCATACAGTCCAGCACTCTTCGTCTGCACTCATCAGATTTGCCCTGTCCAAATCATCTTGCACTTGCCACTTGCTGGCTGCACTACCACTTTTTGAATGGACATTCTATCATTGTACTTCATTTTCCTTATTTGGTCTCCTCTGTTTGGCACGTTCCCCTTCTACCCCATCCTGGGTCTTCAACCCTTTATCCCTTTTCCTTGCACTTGCATGTTCTCAATGTCACTGTACCCAGTATGATAGTTGTTTTGAATTCCTTTTCTCCCTTGTTCCCTTCCCTTTGCTTGTTTGCGCTCTGAGCCACTTGTGTATGGGTGCAATCTTGATGAGATGTCACATCATGTCATACACATCCTTAGTCCTTGGTGGAGTGTGGCTCACTCTGAGTGTGCTGATGGCAGTGGCTACCCATGCACATATGTGCACGATCATGTTCCATGTGCATTCCATTTATGCCCCTAGGTGTCCTTGACCACCTGCTAATTGTTGTATTTGTCCAGGATGATCCGAGTGTCATCTCATTTGGACAGCCATGTCATGCTCACTGTAGGTCTGTGTGTCATCACGCACGACTTTAGGCTGTGCACATCTGTATCATGCACATGGCTCCCCCTGTTACAGGCCCACTACCACTTTTCAACTGGTGTTGTCTTCTACATGCATGGGTGTACTATGGATGGTTCCTCACCTCGCCTCCATCAGGTCCACTTCTCATCAGCTGTAGTGACATTTGAATGACAAAATTCAATAGACGCACGCCTACACTGTCTGGCAATGCACAGTTCTGCATGGAACATGTCATTGCCATGCAGTGCCTCCCTGCTATTGGCCAGAGGGTGGGTGTTTCACGGAAACCATGCTACCTGGTGCATGCCATTTGCACATGATGGCTGCAATTGCTATTACACTGCCATAATGTTTGAATATTGTCATCACTACGTACGTGTTGATGTTGTAAATTGAGGGGCTACACATGCACTGCACCGCACACACCCACTCCTGTGCCACATTAAGCCCTTCAACATGCAATCATGATGGTGCTGTGTGATGTTGGCCTGACATGTATGTACCCATGTCCCTCCTTTTACAGTAGGGAAAGGCACTAGCGTAGGTGCCTCCTATGACACATGTACTGTGCATAGTTGATGGTAGTTGAGTGCTGCACATGAACATGCATGTATCGTGTGTTAGGTTAGATTTCTAGCTGTGTCTATTTGTGTGTTCACACATGCTTGTGCTAGGTGCCAACTATGTGTTCCCATCTCTCATTTTGGCATTGGATATATGCCTGCTAGAGGTTGTGTGTGATGCAGGTGATGTGCAACATCCAACACATGGGTTGCCTTCACATTTTGCACACATCCTTTTCTGCTTTTGGGATGGCCTTGCATTGCAATGCCACTGGATGCATGTTGGGGTTTGAGTTGCCCGTGACATGGCTGTTTTATTATTTGGCTGTCAATGTTGTGACCTGTAGGTGTGTGGTATGTGCTACTGACATGCATGTCCTTGTTTCTTTTCTTTATGTTGCAGGTGATGACGCACTGGCGGTAGAGGATGAAGATGTCATCCCAGACACAGTGGTCAGTTCACATGACCAACCATCACCAGTGGTGGTCGTGGGGTGGCAGCCCACGAGAACCCACAGCTGCTCCAGGCCATCGTGTCCAGAGCTGACTCTGAGTCAGGCTCTGATGTATCCTCTGACCACTACGTTGTGCCGGATCTGCATCATGATGTGTCGTCGCCGGTAAGTGATCCTGTGTTGGATGATCTTCTGTCTGCGACACCTGCAGTAGGGGGCCAGGCAGGGTTGGAATGTCCGCCTGTGGTGGTTGCGGGTGCACGGTCACACTCGACACCAGTTGGCCATGTTCTTGGGGCATCAGGTTGACAGAGGTATGCAGTCCTGCAGCCACGGGCGGCACCAACCCAGCAGGGACCATGGCTACTTGGGCCCAGCAGGTCTGGTGTCTGGCAACGCGGTGGCTGTGTGCCACCGGGGTCAACTGAGTGGGAGCATTCCATGATTGCCATAGCACAGCAAAGGGGGGAGTAGTTGAGATGATTGCTCAAGGTATGGAAAGTGTGGCCCATTCCATCCTCCCCTCTGTAAGGCAAATGGTGCTCCAGCAGCGGGCTACGCATTCCACGTGCCGCTCACTCAGGCTGGGCATGGCGGCGTCTGACAGGGCACGCCGGGCTGAAATGGTGGCTCTGCATGAAACACTTAATGCTCAAGCAGAAGCACACCCTGAGGCCCTGAGGGTGGAACAACAAGCACTCCGATCTACTCTAGCTGACCTCATGATGGATGAGAGTAGGGAGACGGAAGACAGGATGGTACAGCTTGAAAGGACCATCTCGGCTGAACTCCATTCAAGCCGGGAGTCACTCTGTTTGTCATGTGAGGCCATGCAGGCAGAACTCCGTCTCACACATCAGTCCCTGCAGGAGGAAGCACGTGTGACACGTGAGGTAATGCATGCTGGAAAATGCAAAAAAGAAATTGCACACCCTATATTATAAATAAGTTGTTAGACTCTGTTAAAGAAATTCAAAGCTCCAATGGCTTGTTCAGTCATTAAATACTCTTTAGGCGTGCAGGGGAGAAAACCAACAACCTCGGTATCCAAGGTCAGTAATATAATGAAAAAACATGGAATTCCTATTAATAATAGGTACTCCCGTCCCCTGCACACCTCTTGATATTGGAAACAAGATCCAACCAAAATTTAAATAAATGTCATGATTTTCACTAGTTTATGTTTTTGGAACAGCTAAATTCGTAAATCATTGTGTTTTGTAATTCTTAATTAGAAAGCAAGTTTCAATAGACACATTATTATACAAAAATTATTATTTTATCCACATGATATTTTTAGTGCTTATTTTCAACAAACATCAGAGTTCAGTTCACTCATGGTTACATAATATACAATACAAAACAATCTTGATAAGGAGCTCTACGCGTTTCGAGAGTATACCTCTCTTCTTCAGGAGCAATAACTATTTCATTAAACAAAGTATATCCTAATAATGATAATTCAGCAATCCTCTAAATAAATATAAATTTCAACAAATAATTTCTCTTCCAAACACAAAACAACAGTGTTTTCTTTTCTTTAGGACTTCAATTGTTCATTTCTATGTGGAATGATGGAAACGTCATCTTATGAAACAGTTCTCATATGTTCTGAAAATAATAATAGTGATATGTGTATTAGATAATGGATAGATCAAATTGTCACTATGGTGTTAGGAGGATAAGTATCCTTGTTCCTACCCGAGTATTGTTGTCTAGTCCTGTGTGTTTCCAGATTCTGTAATACACCGTGTGTCGACGTGTTTATCCACCGTAATGCCTAGTCAGCTTATATTCTATATAAGGTATAATTACATGCGTCAGGCTATAAAAACGCTTTTCCAATTCTACAAATTTAGATTCAAAAGTCAGTGTGTTACCTGTGTGTTGCTGCAGTATCGGGTTATAGCGATGTTAGCAATCCCAGCACAGAAGTCAATTCCCGTTGGTTCTCGAAAAATCTACACGAAGAATAACGAGTGTAAATGTTTTGAATGATCAACTACGTATTACTCATTTTTAGATGCTGGTCCATCCGCATTCTTACCTATGTCGGTGATTTCCTCGCCTCAAAAGACATATCAATGATTTCCTCACCTCAAAAGATTTGTCCTACAGATTTCTCATGGGTAACATGGTTCACTCGCTATCTATGATTATTTACTGTCATGTGACATATGATCTCTGTTACGTGATGTCCTAGACTTCTGGAAGTTGTAGTGCCCACGGACCTACAAAGACATTTCAATGTCTCACTTTGTCGCACACTTTGTCTCACATTAAACTCGTGTGGTTAAAGACATCTAGCTGTTGGGAATAATAATGTTCAACGAGTGGATATGTCTACAAGCACTTGCGGGCATGAGTTTATTTGTAGTCAAGAGGTATCTATATCTAATGGTGTGGAATTCTGGGAATTTTAGTATTTTATACTGAATGGTATCTCAACACATATTAATTGTTCATTTTGTTTCACCAATGTGCAGTTTAATAAGCTGTCTTTCCATTATTCCGCATCATTTCACCTTGATTATTACTTATACAACAATATGAAAATTAATATAAAGGCAGGTATAGAAAACAAATATTGATAACAAGGGAAAATTCAAGGGAACATCAATCAACGTTTTCCACAGCAATATGTGCTAGTCATCTCACTATTTCATTGTTGTTTTTCATAAGAATACAGTCAGAGAATACTCTCCGTTCATGCCTCTAGGTTCTAAGGCATCTAATTTGTGTACCCAGAACATTTCTCTACGGGATAGGATTTGTTGTAGGTTCCCTCCTCTGGGTGGTCGTGTAATGATTTCAAGAACAAAAAATTTGAGTTGTGAAATTGTATGTTTGTGATCTCTAAAATGTCTTGTAACCGGTGACTTCAAATTTCCTGTTCTTATGTTAGACTTATGTTCCGAGATGCGGTCTTTCACCCGTCTCAGCATCTGGCCAATGTAATATTTGCCACATGGGCAAATTAGTCCATATATTACACATTTTGTTCTCGCAGGTGGCAAAATGTTGTAAATTGATCTTCTGACCTGTGTATGGATGTCTGATTATTGGACTTTTTTGGACATTGTTACACCGGCTACAGTTTAAACATGGAAATGTTCCTTTTTTTCGTTTCAACAATAACCGTTGTTGTGTTGTACTTATTTTCTCTGCCTTTACCAATGAGTCCCGTAAATTTCTTCCTCTTGTGTAGGCCATTAGCAGTGGTTTTGGGAACAAAGTACAGAGTTGTGGATCCAATCTAGTAATTTTCCAATTTTTATGCAATATCCTTTTAATTTGTGTACTTTGTGACAGGTAGATCAGTGGAGGATTATCCTTGTCTTGTTTAGTTTTTTGAATCAGAAGATCTGATCTGTTTTTTTAATTGGCACTTCTCTTTAGCTTCTGTTAGAATTTTTTCTGGGAATCCTCTCTCTTCAAATCGTAGAATCAATTCTCTCTCTGCTTCTGCATATGTATTTTCATTTGAGACAATCTGTTTGATTCTTTGCAATTGGCTTAGAGGTAAATTGTTTTGCAGCTTTTGAGGGTGATGACTCGTGAAGAATAAACTGTTATTCACATTGGTGGGTTTCCTGTAAACCGTTGTTTGCAATTTCCCATTTTCTGGGTAGATCTTTGTATCTAGGAAATGTACTGCCGGTGTTCCAATTTCAAGGGTAAACTTAATACGGCTGTTACATGAATTCAGGTATACAATGAAACTTCTCAATTCTTCTGTTGTGCCTCTCTATATTGCAAAAACGTCATCAATATAACGTTGCCACATTATCAGATTGTCTGACCATCTTGGATTTTCTAGAACATGCTGAGTTTCAAAATAAAACATAAATGTATTTGCATATGCCGGGGCCATGGCTGCCCCCATTGAAGTTCCTGATATCTGTAAATAATATTGACCTTGAAATCTAAAGTAATTGTTGTAAAGAATCATCTTGGCAAGTTGAAAGCAAAAGTTTTAATGGATGGAAAAAATTCTTGTTGAAGTAACAGCCATTCTAGAGCTTCCAGTCCTTCTTCATGCGGGATTGATGTGTACAAAGATTTTACATCCAGTGTGAACAGTATCCAGTTCTCTTCAAATTGATATAATGTGTTTAAAATATTCAATACGTGAGTGGTATCTCTTAGATAAGTTGATGTTGCTTGAACAATTGGTTGAAGTAACTTATCCAGGTACCTAGACAGTGGATCAAAAACACTTTCGGTCGCTGCCACAATTGGCCTAAATGGAGGATTTGTTAGTTTTTTGTGAACTTTAGGTAATCCGTAGAATACCGGAAGAATTGGATTTTTATTCAATAGAAAATCCTTGGTTTTCTATGTGATCCACTTTTCTTCGGCTGCTTCATTCACCACTTCTTCAATCATACGTTTGATCTCTTTTGTTGGATCATGCTCAAGAATCATGTTGGTATTAGTATCTTCGAGTAAGGACAGGCAGCTTGTTTATATAAGTCAGCATCCATTACAACTATTGCGCCCCCCTTGTCAGCTGGTTTAATCTCGATCGTCCTGTCATTTGCTAATTCTTGAAGTATTCTCTGTTGATGTTTCCGAAGATTTTGTTGTCTAACTTCTGCAAATTTCATGGACCTCAGATCTTTCTTCATTTTTATCTCAAACAAATCTAGGGTTGGATTTCTAACATTTGAGATGAAATTACTTTTGGGCTTCATTTCTAATGTGTCAAATGATGTTGATCTCTCTTGCATTGGTGGTATAGAATCAAAAAATAATTTCAATTTAATTTTCCTTATTAGTGTAAATAAGTTCACTTCCTCATTAAAAAGATTTGTTTGATTTGTTGGTACAAAGGATAAACCTAAACTGAGCCGGTCCAGTTGTTGTTTATTGAAAACTTTGGTCAAAATATTTATGATCAGGTTGGGGTTTTCTTTTTGCTCCTTAGCTTTCTTCCTTCCTCTTCGCGCTCGCCGTCTTCTAAAAAATTAGGAGTGTCTGGTTGGACTTCTTCAATTTGGGGTGTTGGAGTTGTTCCCGTCGGGGTGACTCCTGATGTTGATGGTAATGGTTGTGTAGATATTGGTTCTCTTCCCACACTTGATACGTCACTTAATGGATCTGTGCTTTTACTTCCTCTTCTTGGTGTTTTGTATGGAGGTGTTCTTAGTTTTGAATTTTGAAATTGCTGATTCTGCTGATGGTAATATTCTTGCCACGTGTATACTATGTCCCTTTAATAATCCAATGTATCTCTGCTGTATTTTCGTATCTTCCTCTGTTCTATGTCTTTCTTATATGAATCTAATTTCTCATTCGTAAAGGCCAAAACATTCTTCAATTCATCTACAGAAGTTAACAAAACTAGTTGATCTTTCAATTCTGCTATTTCTGTATCCAGTTTAGATAATGATGATGGTAGTTCTTCAATTGTAAGAAGAATTAGGTCCAGTGAGCATTTATTTAAAATGCATTCCTATCTAGCCACAAAACCGCTGTTGTCCTTGCAGAGTGTTGGCTTAAGATAAATTTGTAGTCCTCTCAGTATTTTTTGTGACTTATAATATTCAGTGAGGGTTGTAGCATGTAGTTTCTGTGCTATTTCTCTCCTAATGAGTTTTTCTAGGTTATTGATGATTCTATCAGGTTTGTCCTGAGTTGTCGTTGGTTTCCCTGTACTTTTTATTAAGCCCAATATCCGTACAGCTTCCTCTTCTGTGAATGCTAACGTTTTTGCATGTTTACTTGTAAGTGCATTTATTTTAGAAAAGGACATCTTCTGATGAAAAGAACCAGGGTATTCACTTCAGAGTGGTGGGGTGCTGACCTCAGTCTTATTGCCAGCCAGGACCTGGCTTACCAGACCTGCATGCTTGCTGCCATTGAGGGGCAAGGCGCGGCTAGGCATGGTGAGTCAACTGGGCCACGTCCACCTTCTGATTTCCATCCAGAGGGTGACGATGACAACCCATCTCCCACATAGGTCGGGCCGTGCAGGCGCTGAGCCCAGTGAGGTTTTTTTTTAATCTCAACATCTACACATGTGGGTGTTGAGGTGCACCCTGTACCTCCCCCCTCCTGGGTGCCATATATGGGCATTTTTGATAATTTATTTTTCCTGCACATTTTTTTTTCCAGCAGTTTTTTTATACAAATATTTTGGATTTTTCATCCAAATTGTATGGTTTTTGGTAAGTATGTTATCTTTTTATTTTCATTTTTCATTTTATTTGTATTCCTTTATTTTGTTGTTCTTTTACAATGATTTCACTTTGTTTGCTTTTAACTTTTTATGATTTGTTAAATTGTTTTCTTAAATTTTATTGATTTTCTTTTTCTTTCTTACATTACTCTTTTCATTTTTTATTTCAATTGATTATTTGATTTAATTTGTATTTTCTTTAGAATTCTTTTTTTTTAATTTTATTTTGTCGATTGTGCATACATGTGATAGTGTGGTGCTTTGTGGCATCGGAAGGCATCCACTGTGTTTTCCAGCTGGGCCCATTCAGGCTTGTCTTGTGCATGTGTTTTGCTTGGGGTTATGACACATATGCTACTCCTGTTTCCCTTTTCCATGGGCTCGAAAGGATGGTTCGGTGTAACAGCATATCACACATGGGCATTGGGCTTCCGTCATATCTGTGGCCAGCCTGCCGTTATACTTGTGTGTACACCCCTAGTGGGTCTTCCAGATGGTTTCTCCAATGCATGTCTGCACTTCACTTTGGTGAGTATTATACTGACTATGCATTTTATCATGTTGCTTGAGATGTTTTTTATGTATTGACTGTCTATGTTAATGTGCTTCCTGCTGTAGCTGGTACCATGCACCCTTTGGCTGTGTACAACACAATGATGGTGGGAGGGGTCCATGTGCTGAGAATGTTGAATTGGGACAGTTTCCCACCAGTGATTGTGATATGCCACATGAAGGCTGCACGCTGAGTTACCCCTGTCACCACGCATTTCAACAACCACCCATTCCTTGCTAGCACCATTTTGGCCATTTTCCATCCCTGGCTGGTGTTTGGATGTGCCATCTGAGTTATGACTGCATTGTTCGTGATTTGAATTTCCTGTTTGTGTCCTAGACCTGCTGCCCCCCCCACTGTTTGCACTTGGACCTTGTGACAATCCGGCCAACCAGGATGCTTGAGCCTGCCAGCACTACCGAAAGCCCACAAAGGTGGCCCTGTGTAGACCTGTCCACATGCCTTCTCAGTCACTTGAATGCCCCCCTGTATCCCCTGCCCCTGTTAGTGTCCCTCTGTCTCCCCCCTTCATCATCACATCCCCTACTCTCCTGCACCATCAGGTTTCCCTCTGCCCCTTGTGTGTGCTTTATTTTACCATCTTCCCCTTAGTCATTTTGAGCTTGGGCCCCTCCTCCCTTCTCTCCTCCCTCTCCCTCTCCACCACCCTTCACCCTCCATTTGTACTCTGGCTGTCATTTTCAACCACTTCCCCAATTGCCATCGGCCATGGTGATACGTAGGCGCTTGTTCTTTGCAGACATTTGCCCTTCTGCCTCCATCCTTCCACACCCCACCTTCAACATTTTAAGTCAACATTTTAAGTATAATCTTGCCAGTTACTTTCATCATAAGTCCCTCCACCACTGATTACAGGTCGTCTCTTCCCCCTTTCCCTTCTGTCTTTCTTCTCCCCCTCCCCAGCACTATCTTGATTCTTTGTGGACCTACCACAGTTTGTCACTTGTTTTGTTACTCTCCTGACCTCTTCCCTCCTCTTCCCTCACTCACCTCCTTATGTGACTCCTGCACTGCGATTATTGCCGTCAGGCATTGGGAATGTTGATGCTAGTTATGTCATCCAACATTCCCTCCCTAGACTGTCCCTCATTGTTCCAGGCACTTGTAATATGTACTTTGCTTTTCTAGTTCATTATCACACTGTGGACTGTTTGAAGCACTAGTAGGAATGTACTGTCCTTCTCCTTTGTTCCCTCCCTCATTGATGCGCTTTGATGAACTTTGTGTGTAGGTTGTATTATGGATTTCTATGATTCAGTAATGGGTCACTGTCTGCCATTGCCGATGTGGGGTACTCTGTACATAATATGTTCTGCTGGTCAATGGCTGATGCAATGTTGTGCTTTATTTTGAGGTGTCAGGGGATGGGTGTGGTTTGACACACACGGGGGTCCTTGGTGCTATGTTCACATGTGCTGTGTACGGGACACTGGCACTCACTTCATTTCACATGCATGTATTCTGGCATGTCCCTACGGACAAATACACTTAGGCAACGCCCCCACAACTACATTGACACCATGCAAACGCATGCACCCAGATTGCCTTCTCAAGCATGCTGTGTTACGACAATCCATGTTCACTTCTGAGTCATTGATCGTGTGCATGCATGACAGGGTACTATTTGGTTGAATGCCATTTTTTAAAATGATGCAGAAGGGTTTTCACCAATGCAATGCACACTCACTGTGCTGTCCAGTGTGCGGTGTTTGATATGGCAATTTGCAATTGTCCAATGTGCATGGCAACAGGTATTCTGACTTTTGTTGGTTGCACCACTGGTGGCATGCATTTGTGGCACCATTTTCATGGTGCCACAAATTTTCATGGTGTGAGGTTTTGGTCAGTCATTTCTTTCGATTCCATGTCAGGTATAATTGTCTGGTGCCTATTTACATTTCTCATGTGGCACTTCATGACTATTGTGTCATGTGTTCTGCATATGGTTGAATGTTTTACCATTGCATACCATGGTATGGTGTGGCAGTTGGGGTTCAGGAGTGTTGGGAGGGTTTGGGTGGCATACCAGACCTTTCATGCCCTGTTTAGCAAGGGGGGGGGATACCTTGCAAGTGTTCCCTTTGGTCACATGGGATTGGTTGTGTTTAATTAGCTAGGGATGTACACAATGTGGCACTTCTGTGTACACATTCTCAGGGTGGTAAGGTAGTGACAGTTAACTGTCCCTTTCTCATCATCGATTGTGACCTGGTATGTGCCAAGCTGGTGTGCACTCTGTAGGGGTTGGAGTTTAGGTGAAAAATGTGGCCACAAGCTGGGTACGGGCTGCCTCGCCACATGCCCTTTCCCCTCCCATGCGCAGCGGACGTGCATGTGGTTGGGGATGTGGGGCACCATCATGTCCACCAGTACACCATAGCGTGTTGCAATGTTGTGCAGGACACATGCTGCCACAATGATCCTGCACACTACTGGGGGTGCATATAGTAGCTGCCCACCAGGGCGGTCAAGGGAGTGGAAGTGTGACTTGAGCACTCTGAATGTGCGCTCCACTATGGCCCTGGTTGAAATATGGGCTGCGTAGTATCTTACCTGGAGTGGTGTGGTGGGGTTCCATATGGGCGTCATCATGTAGGTGCTCAGAGGGTAGGCACTGTCCCCTGGTAAGGTGATAATGGTTGTCATTAGATGGGCTTGTATATTTGTCTGTGTGTGACATATATGCATGTGCACAGGCCTTTGTACTCACCTAGGAGCCATGTGTCGCCATGCTTCCCAGCTTCCAGGGCCCGGCTCAGGGCAGACATTCTGAATATGAAACTATCATGGATGGACCCGGGCTAGTTTGCATAGACAGAGGTGATGATTCCCTTGGCATCACATACCACCTGCACGTTGATGAATGTCAGTGCTTGCGGTTTCGATAGATGTGCTCAGTGGCCCTAGGTGGACGTAGGGCCACATGGGTGCAATCTATGGTACCAAGCACTTTGGGGAAGTGTGCCACCCTGTAGAAGTCCAGGACCACGGCCTGCCTTTCTGCAGGTGTTCTGGGCATGTATATGTGCCTGCGGAGTGAGGGGCACGCAGTGAGGATTGCTAACACCTGGTGTAGGCAACGTGACTGCGTGGCCTGTGAGACACCCCCAACTATGGCAGTTGTCCGCTGAAATGACCCAGTGGCCAAAAAATGCAGTACATTGAGCACCTTCTCCAAGGGGCTCAATGCTTGGGAGCACAGGGTGGGTGATGTGAGTTCATCCTCCCACTCCCTGACCAGCTCTCCCGGGAGGATAGCTCAGCGGCAGCGTGCGCGTCTTGGAAGCAAGACGACACGAAGCAACAACAGGTTTGATCCCCGGGTCCGCGCTTAGAAACCTCTGGGTGTTTAAGCGCGTTATAAATACGTAACTAAGACAAAAAAAACACAATTACGCAACTAAGAAAAACAAACAATTCCTGTAACAGCGCCTCGATGCCTGTGGGCTGTGTGAGCGCTTTATAAATGTTAAATAAAATATGAGGTGGAAATCTATACCTGCCATGGACCTGGTCATCAGGCATCCCAAAAAGGCTGGTCCTGGGCAAAAGAATGCAGGCATGGCTATTCTCCTCCTCCTGCGGTGTCCCACGATCACTGCTGCGAGGAACGCGACATTCATCGTAGCTGTATATGCTTGTTTGTTGTTTGCGTGCACTTTTATGCTGCGCAGGGGCGCTTCCACCTGCTTTCGTGTGGCAAACACAATTGTGCGTGTGTTTTGACGTGCGCAGGTTTTCCCTTTTCGATTCCATGAATACGTGTAGTTTGCGTGCGTGTGGGCGTTCTGTGTACTTCCCAGTGGTACTTCCCCAGTTACGCCCTTATTTTCATGCGCTGTTCCCCATTCCACGTGTTTTACGCCTTGTTCCAGCCCCTTTTTGATGTGGGCGCTGATGTTGTGCGCTTTCGCTGTGCGCGTTCGGGATGTGGAAGTGACGTGTGCGCCGGTGTGCGCCACATGTGGATTTGGCACACATCCCAGAAAATGCACACGCAGGGCCTTCCGTGAATTGCACGCATGCGATTCGCACGCATGCCCCAGTTTTTTCACGCTTGCGCCAGCTTGTGCCACTGATTCAGGCACACATTTATTCCATGAATTACCCTCTATGTGTACCTAATACAGAAAGTTTAGAAATATATAAGAAAAATGAAATTTACTTACTAGTTTCAGGTAAGTTGTGTTGTTACTGTTGTGTAGGTCTACTGTTGCTTCTTGCTGTGCAGTTTCTGTGAGGTAATTATGTTGGAGGCATATCTTTTTTGTTTTGGTATATTCCATTTTAGTACATGTGCTATTTAAATGGACGTTTGATGTGTTACATATATAGGTTCCACTTCTTATTTATTATTACATATAATGTGTTTATGTGCTGCTTTTTTAACTTGTTCAGTGTTTAAATGGCATGATAGAACAATCTAAGATACCCTTTGAGTTTTTGGGTAGTGTTGATGTTGTCCGCATACGCACAGTCCGCGGACATCAAAATCACTAGCGAGGGATTCAGTATATTCTATGTTACATGTATATAAAGTAAGGAAATCCTAGTAAACATCTATCAAATTCACACTATGTATATGTATATTCAGTAAAAAAAATGTGTTAAAGGGACGTTATGGTTAAGTTGTGCTACTAAAAACCTATGAAATTCAGTAAAAGAACTTTGTTAAAGGGGCGTTATGGTTCCAAGTAAACCTGAAAAACCCCTGAAATTCGCTAGTTATGGTAAGCTAAGCAACCATAACTCGCGCCACCGCTGTGCATTGCTAAGACTAACACCCAGGACATCAAAGATGACATCACAAATGTCATTGATGACAACACTGATGACATCACATGTCTGACTCGCTCTTTTTTCCTTTAGTGATATATCTTGGGCAGTAATAGTTAGGAACAAAAAATTCAAAAAGTACTATATTTGTAGACTTATACTTCAAATATGTTCTTACAGTAATTCACTTAGGGTCCACTCACAGCATATGAAACAATCAGTAAGGTTATCAACACTTTCTTATTGTTCTGCTGTTTTTTTTATTACTGTGCTTTCTCTGGATATGGTCATATTTGTATTCTCATTACTTTCTTTAGGGTGCAGTCACATCATGTGATAGTTGTACATAGGGAAGTAGTAGGTTTGAAGCAGAGCAATAATTTCTGTGCATAAAGATAATCAGTTATGTTATGAACACTTTCTGGTTCTACTTCTGCTTTTTTGTGTACTTCACTTTCCCTTTATATACTCATATTTGTATGTGTTGTTCTGTCTTTGTGTTTTGTATGTAATAATGAAATTATGTAGTAAGTGGGTTTTATTAGCTACTTATTTATTACATGTTGCACAGTACGCAAAACTCTAATAAGAAAGCATTTATCATTTCACTATTCAACATGGGAAGATTATGAATATTGCACCTCCATCATGTATGATGCACACAATACTTATGTGTATACATGAGTAGGTTACTATACTGTAAAGAACTTCATAATAGAATGCTATTTATATCAATGCATTGCTTAATGCACTACATAGCTCATGATATTTATTCCATTGATCCTTGACACTTTTTTGTCAACATTATAATAAGAATCCCTTGTACAGACTTTTCATGAAAAGTAAATGCACGTGTGATGTCATCAATGACATTTGTGATGTCATCTTTGATGTCCTGGGTGTTAGTCTTAGCAATGCACGGTGGTGGCACAACTAGCGAATTTCAGGAGTTTTTCGGTTTTACTTGGAACCATAACGTCCCTTTAACAAAGTTTTTTTACTGAATATAGATATATATGACATGCATATGCAGGGTGAGGGCGCGGTGTGTGGTGTCCCGGAAATCCTTCACTGCTTCCTGCAATTATTGGCCATGCCCCCCGGGACATATTCTCGCAGCCAGATCCCCGCAGCGTTGAGGCCTGCGGCGGGGCAAGTGCGTGGTGTGTGGCAGCCTGGAAATCCTCCACTGCTTCCTGCAACTATTGGCCATGCCCCCCTGAAAATATTCTTGCAGCTGTAGCCCTGCAGCGGTGAATCCGTGGCTGGGCAAGGACGCGGTTTGTGACAGCCCCGTATCCTCCACTGCTTCCTGCAATTATTGGCCATGCCCCTCTGGACATATTCTCACAGCCGTAGTCCCACAGGAGTGAAGCCCACGACGGGGCAATTGCGTGGTATTTGGCACTGCAGGTGTTCGGCGCAGCGGGGGGAGGCGAACACAGGACGATCCTTCCCTGAGGAGTCTGCAGGGTTGGAGAAGCAAGTAATTCCTCCAAAGGAGGGGGCTATCCAGGCTGTACCTGCAAGTGGTCGTATATCACCAGGCTCTACAGCTGCAACTTTCACCCTGGGGTCTGCCTATGCACCTGCCATTTTTGCTCCCTGCACTGACATTTCCTCACCCACCACTCTTCTTTTCCCCCTGGACAAATTGAGTAGAGCGATTAATGATACATCCCCATCCAACCTCCCCATGTGCTCCACTAGTAGTGCCTGGAGTGAGTTCATGTCATCCACGAGCTCAGGGGCCAGCCTTTTTCTCTGCTTAACCCCACTTTGGGCTCCCAAGCCCCCATGATGTGTATCTGATACTGGTACTGAAATGGTTATTGATCAACCTGTCGAGGATGATTGCACAGCTAAGGGGTGTAAGTGCAACCAAGTGCTCACTGAGTTGGCAGCAATTAGAAAAATGCTATTAATCTTGATAGAGTCTCAGGGGAGTGGAACAGGGTTGCAGGGGGAATCCTGTACTACCCCAATTGCCTGCAAGGGGCCTAAAAATCCACACTTGGAATGCCCTATTGAACAGGCCCATCTGAGTCCTTCAACCTCTGAAACAATTGCATCCTATCCCAATTTGGTACCTGGGAGATTACTCTCTGTTAATGTCCCCTGTGAAAGTAATGTTAAGATCAGGGAGATCAAGGGGGCGCCCCACCCTAAGGCAAATTAGGCTCTTGTGGCAGATCATGTTCCAAGCTCCGCAGGTGTACGACGTCCTAGCTCAGGGGGTGCAAGAGTTTTCAGCCTGTGACACACGGAGAGTTTGTTTAAGTATCAAGGCAATGTAGGGCCTAGATGTGCTACTGTATACCTCCATGGGGTTCCCAAACTGGTAACAAACAATCCAGAACCAAGGGATGCCCTTCTAAACAAAAGCTTACACTGGCTGTGGACTGTCTGAGGTTGTGCTTTCGTCACCAGTAAGCCATGACAGGATTTTGTAAAATGTCAAGCATGGAGAAGAATTCCCATCACACCGTAAAACTGTTTTTTTGGGACTGGAGAGTGGCGAAAGGGGTCCTGGGAAATAGTAGGGGGTGAGCTAGAATGCTAACGGTGGGCTCGTAATCAGTCTGCACCCTTACCGAGGACTTGACGGCCCATCTGGATCAACTTTATTGAACACTCCTTTAACTGGTGCAAACCTAATACCCCTGGGCCGATGCATATTGCGACCTAATGCGGCTGGGCCTATGGAGTTGGAAATATCCTGAACTGGGCTGGTTTCTTTGCATTGCCTCTTTTCCCCGCATTTTCTTTGGTGTGCTTATCAAGGTCTGGATTGTTTTGTATATATTGTGATAGGATGAACTTTGATGGCCTGATGGCCGAATAAAGTTATGATCGTATACTTGTAATTGTAGAAAGTGAGATACTGTATCATAGGGCCTCATCACGAGTTTGGCAGTAACCCTTAAATCCGGCGGTCGCGCTATTACCGCCGGATTTAAGGGTCCGCCAAATCAGGGCTTCGGCGGATTTCTCCCCAGCTCTGAGCTGGGGGGAAATCCGCCGAAAATTTGCGCTATTACCGCCGGCGGGAAATCCACTGGTGGTAAGAGCGTGAAAATTCCCCATTGAGCCCAATGGGGAATGGGGCATTCCCGAATGGGCTCAGTGGGGAATGGGGAATTCCATTACCGCCAAACCCGTGATCCGGCGCTAATAGCGCTGGGGGATTTGGCGGTAGGGCTAATACCGCCGGCGGTAATACCGCCCAACTCGTGATGAGGCCCATAGACTGAATGGAAAAAACTTTGCTCATGCCTACAGCCGAAACCGCTGGACGGATTTTCACCAAATTTCCGACAGGAGCAGCAGCTTGGTCTCAAAAGCGTGCTTTTGTAAATTTGGTGGAAATCTGTCCAGTAGTTATTTTTAAAACATCCAAAAAGTAGGTCCAAAAGAATTTTTGATATCTGGGTCCGCTCCGTTGACACACTTCCCTGTTCACACCGCGGACAGGACACCGATTGGCTTGTGGGTCTATGTCATGTCTGAGGACAAGCAATGTGTTCACTGATTGGTTGGAGTGAAGCGTGCAGTGTATCACATTTTCCCGATGCACCCGCCATGTTGGATTCGCGGATATCCACGGACAGCGCGGCGTGGAACAGAGCAGAAATCTAATTTGGAGAGTGTGTTGGTGTGGAAGAGTGGGTAGATAGGGTGGGGAAATGAGAGATGGGTCAATTGCTGTATTTGTTTAGGTGGAAGAAGGATGTGATGTGGTTGCGGTGTCCGCGATCACTGCGGTTGTCAGCAGACATACTAAACACTGGCCACACTACTGGCTATTTTACTATGCTTGATGTATTGGTTTTGGGTAGTTAGTTAGAGTATTGGATGAAGAGGGTATGTATTTAAGAGTTTGTGCATTTGCTGTAATTATTGTTTTAGGATGTTAATTGAAGTGGATAGGTCTTGAGGTGGTTGTGTTATGTTTTTGGGTTGTGGTTAGTGGGCAGGTGTTTGCTTGCATGGGTGTGTTATGCTGCGGTGGTTGTGGCCAGGGCCTAGAGTCTTGGGTGCATGGCTGATGGCTGTAGTCCTTAAGTACTTAAGTAGTCCTTAAAATAACAGTTTTGCGGTATAGTATTTTAGCGCATTTGGAGTACTCTTTTGATGTTATGAACAAACACTGCATTTCCTTCATCAGTTAGGTGTACTCCATCATGTCTATAGATATTAGCCATGTGGAAGTGTATGTTGCTGTTTAAAATACATAATTGGTTGTGGTCTCTAATGAATGCTGAGTGGTCCATCTCCATTTTTGCCTCTCAGTCCGATTGGAAAAGATGAAGATTGTGTGAGGAAAAAGGCCATTAGATTTCCCATGTCTTGTTTCATCATTAAAGTAAGGGCCACACCTTGTACATTCCCCAAATCATTGCCTTCACAATGAATTAGCATGACGTATGGCTGCCCTGTACTTGACAGACTGAACAATTTTGGAAAAACTATTAACCAACGCATTCCACCAATCCAAACCATTTAATTGTAAAATCTCTCAAAACTAAGTCCATGTTAATATTTAGTTTCTCACAAAAAGCCAGTAACCAAAACAGCCAGCTGTCTCTGGTCACCCACACAGTTTTCAAACCAGCCATATCTGCAGTCTTTCTCAGTTTCCAGGAAAATTATTCCTAGTTTGAATTTCTAGTAATTTGTACGAATGTGTGTTTTGGTGTTTGTAATTGGTTAATGTTACTGTTGTAATTCTTTGTTTGTCTGTGATAGTTTACACTCAAAATGTGTCTGCCATTTTGGTTAGCAAATATAGTCCTCTTTTTGTAGTTTTGATTTAGAAAGTATAAAAGCTATCATTTTATGCAAGCTTTTCTTTCTGATTGTAGAACTCTCTATGCACTATACTATCCACCCTACCTAAACCAAATCTTGTATATCCTAACTACTATTTGTACTTTATTATCATCCACTTTAAATAACTCCACGAGCAGTCATTTATTGTGTTGATGCCTGAAGTACCATTGTATCACTACTGTCTCTCGTGTCATTTATATTCCATGCTCAGATTTCTTTAAAAAAAAGAATTTGTATAGCTGCCGCTATAGAAAAAAGGGGAGTGATTGGCGTATTGAGGATTGTGCCTAGCAACAGCAATGGTTTGGGTCTGTTAACCTGCAGCTATACAGCACCCACCCAGTGTACGACTTAACTACCAGTGGGTTAAAGTGGCAGCCTGTGCAGCCATGACTATATACTGGCAAATGGCACATGGTGTGTTTGTGGACGTGTGGTAGCCATGGCTATGAGAGATGCTGGGCAGGGATGAAAAGGATTTCAGTGAGTTTGTTTATTTTATTAGTATATAGTCCTCTTTTGTGGTATTCATTTTTGAAAGTATAAAAGCCACCATTTTCTGCAATGTTCTCCTTTTGATTCCAGAACTCACAGTGCACATGCCAAGAGGGTGGCTAATGTGAAAGTGAATGTTAATAAATATTAACATATTAGAACGTTTATTTGCAGTATTGTGTGTGTCAGTTATATAAACCATTGCTAACAGATGGTTTTCATTACCATTTTTTTATCTGCTCTGATTCTATGGCAAGTATTTTTAAATGTATAGTTTAACTTTCACTAACATGGACCTACACAATTAAATTTATCAATCAATGGCATTTATATGCAGCTGTTAAATTTTTGTATTCATGTTAGTAAGGATGAACATCAATTTGCAATTTGATTGTATTTGTTGTAATACACTTTCACTATGCAGTACTTTTAGCGGTTTTCAGTTTTCTGTGAAGTAGTACAATTGATGGTGTTTTGCAAGTTTATTTTAGTCTTTTTTTATTTTTTTATTTTCTTGTAGCTGCATCGTTCTCATCATACCAATGGACTTGAACCAGATTTTGTAGAGTCAACTCCAGTGAAAGGCCAACCCATATTCAAAACATAAGAGTGGATGGAGGTGGTTGTGGAGGAGGTATTGCTTTTCTACATTCATTGTTCCAGTGTAAAAGTAACAGGTGGTTGATCAGTACTGATGTTCCTAAGTTTTAGGATGGAAGATGGTTCACTAAAAAAGACTGTTTGTAATGATCAATATAAAGTTATTTTTTTGGGTGTGGTGGCGCGCACCTGTAATCCCAGCATAAGTGCGGGAGGCTGAGGTTGTGGATGGGGGTTGGCGGCTGCTGTTCGCATCCACTGGTGATCTGTGCTAGAGCTATTCTGAGTATATGAGGCCTGTGCTCTGTTCCTGTGAACCCCAAGTGATTGGTCATGGGTACTGTTTCTAGATGTGTGACTGTTTTGTTTCCCATGTTCTCCAGGTTTACTTAATCTACCCCATTATCTCTTGTTTTCCAAGTTTAATTAACCTACCCCATTCACTGTATTGTAATTCCTTAGCATCCTGTTACGCTCACCTGGTCTCTGCGGGGACGTTGGGGCACGGTTGGAGCCCTCCCTGGACTTGGCTCCCCTGGATCGTTTCTCTCCCCCAGCTGCTGCAATGTTGACTGCTCCGGTTGCTGGTACTGCCTCTGAGGGAATACGAGAGGCAATGAGAATAGTGTGGTGGTATCGCGATTCCCCCCAAACCCTTTATTCCAAAACGAGATGAGCAAGTGTTTGCCCATGTACGCTCACCTGATTTCTTGTAAGGATGAGCTCTCAGTCCTGCTTCTCATTAGCAGGTGCGCCTTGGATGAACCTAGTTGCTTCACTGTCTGTGGATGTGGCGGCCCAGACCATCTGCAACCGACCACTTGGAAGGTAAGAGTCTTTTAACAATGATTATTGTCCGTGTTCTAATGCAATGTCGTTTTTGCCATGATTATAGATCGTAATTATTGCAATGTCTTCTGTCGTGATTATAGTTCGTAATTCTTGCAATGTCTTTTCTCTCCCCTATAGGTGTGAAGATGACTTCACGGAGTCGCAGAGTTTAGAGCAAGCCCCAATGAACCCAAGAGAATGGCGAAGTACCCAAGTAGGTGGTAAGTTGGCTTTCAGGGTAGAACGCAAGACTCAGGTGTGGCACGGCCAAGCACAAGTTATTTATGCAGTTTCTAACTTTGTGTGTTCTTTTCTCTTACAGGGATGGCCTGGCTATGTCAAACGGGAAGCGGCTGTCCAAAGGCCTGTCCATGGTTGCCGGATGGAAGATTCCGTGAAGAGGATGGATGGAAGAAGCTCCCACGTAGCTGGATGTCTGCAACAGGTAAGGATGCACTCCAACTCTGATGACTATGGAACCAACTAAGATGCGATGCGCTGCAGGCGATGGTGTAGCTGGAGCCAGGTAATGCGCTTTCAGTGATGGTATAGCCGGAGCCAGGTAAGATGTGCTTACAGCGATGGTGTAGCTGGAGCCGAGTAAGACACGCTTCGAGGTGATAAGCTGGAAAACAGGTAAGGACTCTGCAGGCAGCGGTAAGCGTTATGCTGCAGAAAGCAGATTACTGCGAAGCGCCAGGATGCGGGCGGATTGGCCTTAAATAGGCTGGCCCCAGCCCCTCGCTTTGGCCCCACCTTGTGGCTCCACCTTGCCTCTCCCAGAGGTTCTTGCACGTGCTCCCCAATGTTCTCCTATGGCCACGCCTGGCCTGGATGCATGTGCCTTAGGAATAAAGTGTGCCAAGCACACTTTTGCATGAGCCTGGTGCCAGAGGCGCCACACTGGGTCCATTTGGACCCTGTAGGTGGTAGAAACATGGGCTTTTTTCCAGTGGCCATGACCGCACCCCCCCAATGCCCCTCTCATGGGCGTTCTTCTCCCCGGTCCTGGTTTGGCGGGGTTATTACAGTGAAACAGTCTGATTAGTCGAGGCGCATGGACAAATTCAACAGGTTCCCATGTGCGATCCTGAGGTCCGTAACCCTCCCAGTCGATCAAGTAGTACAGTTTTGATCGTACTATATTAGAGTCCAGGATGTCTTTAATCTCGTACTCGGGTTCTCTCTCTCTCTATGATTTCAGGCTCAGTTGGTTTTTTAATCCTAGTCTCTGGTTTCACAGATTTTAGGAGGGAAACGTGAAATACTGGATGGATCTGCATATTGGCTGGTAGATCTAATTTTATGGCAGCAGGATTAATGATGGCCTTGATGGGGTAAGGTCCGAGGTATCTTGGATGGAAGACCCGCGGTCCCTTCAATGGAATATTCTTGGACGCCACCATACTTTATCACCAACTTGGTAATGCGGGGCTTCCCTCCTATGCCTGTCTGCAAACCTGTTTTGTTGTTCCTTGGCCTTGATCAGGTTCTTGGTTGCTTCCTTAAGAGTTTGAGTAATGGTCTATGTAAGGAGGTGATCGCTGGCATTTCTAGTTCATCAAGTGGATCAAGGGAGGATGTCCGAGTGTGCCAACCATTCATGGTATAGAATGGGGTTTGTCCAGTACTGGTGTGAATGGAGTTATTGTAAGCAAATTCAGTCAACCAGAGAATGCTTTTCCAAGACCCTTTTGTCTGCTGTAACATACATCTCAGGTATTTTTCTAGCATCTGATTGGTTCTTTCAGTCTGACCATCAGTTTGGGGATGGTGACTTGTCGATAGGCGAAGATCGATTTACAACATCTCCTCCAGAAATCTGAAACAAATTGAGTTCCACGATCCGAAACCAGTACCAAAGGAAAGCCATGTAGTTTAATTATTTGTTCCAAGAATACAGTGTCCAGGGTTGCAGCAGTGGGAAGCCCCTTTAGTGGAATAAAATGTGCCATTTTAGAGAATAAGTCTACTCTGACTAGAATTGTGTTGAAGCCGTTGCAGGGTGGCAGATCGGTAATGAATCCCATGGACAACGTATGCCATGGTGCTGGTGGTACAGCCAATGGACGCAGTAACCCTGCAGGACTTAACATTTGAGATTTTTGTTGTGCGCAAACACGACAGGTTGCAATAAACTGGGCCATGTCCTTTCTCTAGGTTGGTCACCAACAGTTTTTCCAAATTTTGATCCGAGTCTTGGTAATTCCAGGATGTCCCTCCCACTAATGACTCGTGGTAGTTTACTATAATTTTGTTTTTTATTTCTTGTCTTAAACATACAGTCTTCCCTGAAAATAAGGTAAATTGTCCTTAATGGAGTAATGGTCCCCTTTAGCTAACCATTCTCGTTGGGCTGTTTGGTCCATGTGAGATTGGAGATCGACCTTCAAGTCTTCCCAGCAGGCGGTTACTGCGATCTGGTTTTGAATCCGCTCTTCGGGAATGATGGGTATTGGCTCAGATGGTATAAACGCGCCTTTGTCCTCTCCCATGCGTGACAGGGCGTCAGCTTTTCCGTTATGCACTCCTGGTCTGTAAGTGATAACAAAGTTGTATTCTGTGAAGAAAAGAGCCCAGCGAGGCTGACGCGAAGATTGGGCCTTAGCAGTCTTCAAATACTGCAGATTACGATGGTCTGTGATAACTGTGACTGTATGTCTTGCTCCTAGCAGGTAGTGTCTCCAGGTTTTAAGAGCTCCTGTAATTGCCAGTAGCTCTTTGTCGGTGAAGGCATAGTTCATTTCTGGTGCAGTAAACTTACGGGACCAAAAGGCTATACGATGTAATTATGATATGATATGATATGAAAGTTTATTTATATAGCGCCTATACACAACGGGCCTCATTACACGGTAGGCGGTAAAAAACGGGATTTACCGGCATGGCGCTATTAGCGTGTCCGCCCTCACAGGAGACCGCCAATAGCGTACCATTACGAGTAAGCGGACACGCGCATAGGGCCATGCCGGTAAATGACCCTACCGCCATGCCGCCAAAGCACCTTACCGGGGCCGCCCAAAGTGCTGATAGCACCTCTGCCCTCACTCTACATGCTATTAGCGGTCACCGCGATTAGCGGTCACCGCTATTAGCATCGACCGTTAAATTGCGGAACCGGAAATAGCGTCATCGCACCGGAACGGGAAAGAGCACGGCAGCCATCTTTAAAAACACAATCCATTGCCACCCTCTGCCCCCTGGACCATTTTGGAGTTGGGAGCTGTGTTAAATCATCCGTGACACCTGCATCATGCCCAAGGCCTTGAAGAAAACCTGTGACAGGCAGCGGAAGGAAAAGTATACTAACGAGGAACTGGTCATGTTGACACAGACCCTTGCAGAGCATGCAGAGGTAGTCTTTGCCAATGACATGCGCCGCGCTACCTTGCTGAAGAAGAAAGCCATCTGGGAGGAGGTGGCTGTCAAAGTCAGTGCCGTGGGCAGCAGCACGCGCACTGTGCGCGAATGCAGGAAGAGGTGGGACGACCTCAGGCTGCGGGTGAGGGGCATCCTGGGGGAGAACCACCGCATTGCCAGTGCCGGTGGAGATGGCTCCCCAATACGCCTGAAGGAATGGGAGGAGACATGCGCCAGCATGATTGCCACCGAAAGCATCGAGGGAGTGGGCAGCATGGAGGTCGGCGTGGCTACCACTTCCGATGGAGGTGAGTGTACACATGACAGGATGCGGTGTGAATGTACAGTCACCCCCATATGTGAGCACAGACCCCACTCATGCATGGACACACATCCACACATGCATCCATCCATCACCATGTCAGTGTCAGACCCAAACACACACACATGCAGACATCACCAGAGACAAGTCCCAAACTCAACCATGCATGGATGAGGCACTGAACTGGCACATCACCTGCATCCACAACTGCTAAGTCCCAATGGCCACAACTGCATCATTCCTGTAATTTACATTGAGTATATTGAAACGCAACCAATGCCATCCCCCTTCTCGTCCCTGACAGGCTCACATACAGATGGGGAGGATGCGCTGATGCATCAAAGGCACCACCTACATCCAAGAGGCCAAGGGCACAGGAGCTGGGGGATACCCCTGCAACATCCAGGGGAAGGGGGGGAAGGCCACACCTGAAGAGTGGCAGCCTACGTCATAGTGCCACTGCCAGGGCATCAGTAGCTGCACCACCAACTGTGGCCCCACCACCAGAGGAAAACCCACTGTCAACAATGCCAGACACCCAGGGCCCACTATCAGCTGCGGCAAGCTCCGATGGTGAGGCAGCCGCCACTGGCCCCTTGTCCGATCCAGAGGACACCCTACTCCAGCACATGGAGATGCACACCCCAAACCCCCCAGGAAGCCCAGAGGCAGTGGCATCCCAGACCCCTGGTTCTGATGGGACTTTCGAGGACACCAACCCTGCAATCATGTCACCCATGCTACCATCACCTGTTGCATTGGAGCCATCTGAGGGCACGGCATCCAGTGCACAGTCACCCGGCACTGACCTCCAAATTTCCACCATCCTGCAGCGCCAACAGGAGCTGACCGTGCTGGTTGGCCAGCATGTCGCTGAGGCTGCCAATCTCAGTGAGAACATTGTCCAGACGGTGAGGCACTCCACTGAGCGCATGGACGCCAACACGGACAGGATATGCAATGAAATTGCAAGGCTTAGGGAGGTGCTTGTCCGCATGGCAGACACAATGGACCGCCACTTTCACCAACAAGGCCAGTCTGCCCCATCCACGTCTTCCGGGTCGACACAAACAAGCCCCCTCAGGCGCTCGATGCGAACCACCAGGCGCGCGTCTGGCAACCCTTAAGATCCTTCCAAGGACAATTGAAATTAGGGGGTTGATGGGGATACCTCGGTGTGCATTGGCCATGGCAAAAATGGCAGAGACATGAGGGACTGTTGTGGGGGGTGGTGGGAAGGGTGTTATGGGTCTGTTGTGGGGGTGGTGGGAAGGGTGTTATGGGTCTGTTGGGGGGGTGGGAAGGGTGTTATGGGTCTGTTGGGGGGGTGGGAAGGGTATTATGGGTCTGTTGGGGGGGTGGGATGGGTGGTGGGATGTTGTGGGGCTTGCACTTCTTCACCTTTATGTTAGTCAATACACTGGTTTCTGATGAAAACACAGCCTTGGACATCTTCATTGTGTGTGTGTGTACTTCATTGGCGACAGGGTCCATTGCGTGCTCTGAGACATACACCAGTGCATTCCTCCTCATATCCATGTGACAGTACGAAAACATGTTCCGCAGATTGATTGGCTGATCAGATGCTGTCACACAGCACGTGCCTCCTGGCCATCCCCTCTTGCAACACCTGCATCCCCTTCACCTCCGCCCTCATCAACATCATCATCCTCATCATGTTCTTCTATTCCAACGTCAGGGGGCAGTGGGCCATTCCGTCTGTCACACATATTGTGCAGCATGACACATGCCATGGTGATCTTGGCCACATTCTCATGTCCATACAGGAGAGCAGCACCAGACCTGGTAATGCACATTCAACGTGACTTCAAAAGTCCAAAGGCCTGCTCGGTCACGATGCGGGTACGGGTATGTGCACGATTGATTACCTCCTCGTGCCTGTTCTGTGGACTCCGTACAGGTGTGAGGAGCCAGGTTTTCAGGGGATAGGCTGCATCACCTGTATGGGCCTCAAGGGCGGCCTGTTCACATCACACAAATTGACATGGCATTGTGATGCAAGTGCTAAAATGAGAGCATACATGCAGATGGTCTGTGTGACAGCAACGTGCAAGTGTGTGGCCGACCCTGCAAGTAGAAATGGCACAATAATGCCTACAACAGTAATTTTGACATGTCCTGGGTGTGGCCAGGTTTTAGGTGTCCCTGGCCCAGGCACATTTTGTAGCACACTGCTTGTGTGCTGACATTCTGACAGCAATGTTGCCATGCTGTGAAGCATCACTTCCGTGGTGCTATAGGTGTGTGGTTCAGTGCTATGTCTAGGGGTGTTCCCTTTGCATGCATTCAAGGGTACATTGCTGGATTGATGCTGTGATGCGCTGATTCTGTATTACCATCTTGACGCCATGTTGCTGATTTGTGTAATACGTGGCGTGGCATGATGTGCAATGGGGATGGATGTGTAATATTTTGCAGCCTGCATTGTTCTCATAGTCGTGCACCTTCAAATTGCATGTGGGTTCTTCTCAGGTACATCGTGGCCTTCCCTGAAGGACATTGGCGTACATCTGTATGTCCATTTTCCCTACGGATGCCAGTCAACACCCAGTTGGAGTATGTATCTCTCCCCCCCCATTCACACCCAGTTGGAGTATGTATCTCTCCCCCCCATTCACACCCAGATGGAGTATGTATCTCTCCCCCCCCATTCACACCCAGTTGGAGTATGTATCTCTCCCCCCCCAAATCACGCTGCCATGTGCTTGCCCTGCTACTCACCAAGTAGCCACGAACGTTGTCCGGTGTGTCGCTCCATGTAGCGTGGGATACTTGAGTTCCGCAGAACCATGGAATCATGTGTTGATCCTGGGAATCTGGCACAGCAATGTGTGATTGTCTTGTTGGCGTCACATACCATTTGGACATTGATAGAGTGGAATTGCTTCCTGTTTCGGTACACTACTTCATTGTGATGTGGGACCACCAATTCCGCATGGGTACAGTCGATGGCCCCGATGCAACTTGGAATGCCTGCCAGTGAATAGAAGCCAACTTTTGTGTTTGCAATCTCCTGGGCAGTCTGTGGCATGGATATGTGTTCAGGTGCATGCTTCAGGAGTGCATCGAGTACCTGGTTCAGCGTGCGTGAGGATACTGGTTGTGAGATGCCATGCATCTGTCCCACTGTATGCTGATAGGTGCCTGTGTCCAGGAAGTGGAGCACACTCACCACCTTCAGTAGCGGGGGGATGGCAGTTCTGATGTCTATGAGGCTCGCAATGTTGTCGTGGATCATGTCCACGATGCTGGTGATGGGAGCCCTGTCCAGACGGTACAGGGTGTGTATCTGCTCAGGGGTCAGGTTGAATGGACTGGCTCTGATCCTGGGTATTGGTGGGTGCCTCTGTGGTATGATTAGGTGCCGTTGTGGTGCCTGCTGTGCCTGTCTTGCCCTCCTCCTCCTCCTCCTCCTCCTGCGTCTCCTTTGTGCTGCCTGTTGTTGTAGCAGCTGCGCTGCAATGAGGTCCTCCAGGCCATGTAATGCTGCCAGTATCGGAACCATCTTGGTGTGGGGAGGGGTGTGGGAAGGGGTGTGGTGTGCTCCTTTTGAGCTGCCACAGTCTCCATTGCCTTCACCTGTGCTGATTTGGTCCACCTGTGGCAGGTGGAAACACTGCTCATTTCCCTTAACGGGTGGTCCGCGATGCCGGTATTTGCACCATGGCGGTAAGGGGTTTGGGGGGATTTACCATGCCGCTATTAGCATGTGCACTGGCCTTGTGATGCTGTGCTAATAGCGGCATGGCGTAATTAACGGGATGGAGGGTCACGCGCATGCGGCCTGCCCGCTATTAGTGGCACCGTAATTAGCGGTGCCGCTAATAGCGGTGTGCCGGGTCGTGATCCACATGGGGATTTAACGTTACCGGTAATACATTACCGGTAACGTTAAATCCCTACCGCCATCCGTGTAATGAGGCCCAATGTGTTTCAAAGCGCTTCAAGGCAAGGGAGGGAACAAGGGAAAATACAACGACATTCTTACAGGCCATGAACAGTAAGGATGTGAAATTAACTATCGTACTCGGCCTGACGACATTTCAGCTAGTGCAAGTGCTAAGACATAGATAAGGAAGGGAGTGGGAGAGTGGGAAAGACACCGAAACAGACAGGCGACTACCGTACTAGGCCTGACGACATTTCTGGTAGAGCCGGAGGAAAACAAAAGGTGAGGGAGAGGGGTGCAGAAAGGGAGGAGAGGAACAAAACAAGCGACAATCGTACTAGGCCTGACATTGTTTCATGTAGTGCTGGATGGAGGGGGGAGGGGAACAGTAAGGTGATGGGGGAGCGACAGACTAGGTTGCTATTATACTAGGTCCAGGGAATTTTCTGATAGAGTAAGTGCATAGAAGAAAATAAGTGGAGGAGGGGAGGAGATAGGAAAAGGGAGAGGGGAGGACAGAACAGAGAGTAAGCAGTCAAAAAGAGTGGAGAAGCAAGAGGGGAGAGCGAATACCATTGCAGAAATCAGTAGTAACACATAATGTTGCAGGTCTGGATACAAGATGAAGATGGGAACAGCATGATTCAGGGCCACCACGAGTACAAGATGCAAAGTAAGTCCAGCATGAGAGTTGAGAAAGGGTGACGCACCATGAATCAATGAAGTCCATAAAAGTAAAATCCAGCATTGGCCACAAGACGGTGATGGTGAAACCAGAATGTATCAGGACAGACTCCTGTGTGCAGGAAGGAGGGCACAAGAGAGCAACACGGGAGGGCCAGAGAGGGTGGGGATGGCCTGTGGGGACAGAGGGTGTAAGCACATGTTGGTGCATGCTTACCTGCTGTTTTAGCAAGGGGTTGGACCCTGGATCCTCCTTGTCGAAACAGGTCCAAACAGGAATTGCCCTTTTCTTTGACTGCCCTTCGCTTTGGACGCCCGGGCGAGACAAGCCCTTGATCTAAGAGTTAAGAGCAGGAAGGAAGAGGCAGGGCTAAGAAGGTGGGAGGTGCTTAGACCAGGTGACCTAGATCCACTTACACCTGCTCCCCAGCTGCAAAGGAAAAGAGGATGGAGGGCTCCTTAAGTAGGGAAAAGAGCGGCAAGCAGGAAGGCACCAGGTGGGCGGGGCTTTCTAAGTGGTGAAAAGGAGCGGCAAGGAGAATTGCCCCGTGTCTAGGTACTTTTGTGATAACACTGCCCCATGGCCCTGCTGGAGGCGTCTGTCTCAACTACATAGGGCAGGTCAGATCGGGGGTGCCGGAGAACTGGTGCTGAGGTGAAGGCCAGTTCTAATTCCTGGAAGGCCTTTTCAGCTTCAGGGGACCAGGAACACTTTTTATTTCTCTTTAATAAAGAAGTGATTGGATGAACGATCTGAGAAAAGCCCCAGAATAAACCCCCTGTAAAGTTGGCAAATCCCCTGGTCGATGTTGGAGATGGCCACTGAAGAATAGCATCCATTTTGCGAGTGTCCATGTGAACCCATCGTGGGGTAAGCATGAAGCCCAAAAATGCAACTTCCGTGACATGGAAGAAGCACTTTTCTAGTTTGGCAAACAGCCGATGCTTACAAAGCTTTTTCCAGAAGTGCCCTTACATAGCCAACATGATCTTCCTTGGACGCTGAGTAGATAAGAATGTCGTCGATGTACACAAGAACGCAAACATTCAACAATTTGTGAAGTACATTGTTCATGAAGAACTGGAATGCTGCTGGAGTGTTGCATAACCCTAGGGGCATAACTTGATATATTCGAAGAGCCCGTATTTGGTTTGGAATGCGGTTTTCCATTTGTTTTACCCTTACCAAATGGTAAGCTCCTCGTAGGTCCAATTTTGTATAGATTTGAGTATTCTTCACCTGATCTAGTAGCTTGAGAATGAGCAGCAGAGGGTATCTATTCTAGACGGTGATCTGGTTCAATGCCCTATAATCTATACAAGTTCTGAGGTCCCCTTCCTTCTTTGGTACGAAGAAGAGAGCTGAGGAGGCGGGAGACTTGGATGGGCGGATGAATCCGTTGGCTAGTTACTGGTCTAGGTACGTCCTCAGGTGCTGATTTTCTTGCTCAGTCAGAGCATGAATTCGACTGCAAGGGATTTGCGCTCCAGGAACCAGGTCGATTTGACAGTCGTAAGGTCTGTGTAGAGGCAGGGTGCTTGCTTGTTCCTTTTGGAACACATCCAGATAGTCCTGATATTCGGGGGGGTAATGAACCAGAGATTCCTAGGATTGGTTTCGCCTTGAGTTGTAGATTCCTCACGTCTCTGTGGTAGCAACTCTTTGCACATTCTTGAGGAAAGGTCAGCTCCTTTGTTTGCCAGTCAATACTAGGGTTATGGGCTTCTAGCCACGCATTCCTAGGATCATTTGGAACTGGGGGGCCCCAATAAGATTGAAAGAGATGTGTTCCTGATGACCATCCTGAAACATTAGCATCACTTTGTCGGTATGTCGCATTACTGGGCTGTAGGATAACTGAGAGCCATCCACTGCAGTGACGTTTTCCGATTATAGTTTTTGTTGGAAAGGAAGGCCTATCCTGGTGGCCAGATTCTGATTGATGTAGTTTCCCACCACTTCACTATCAATGTAGGCTTCTAGAGCATGCACCTTTGATGGTTGTTGGTGGTGGATCAATAGTACCGGGATGACCAGGTGTGAGGTCTGTACAACTTTCTTTATTCCGCTCGACAAGTGGACCCCTACACTTGCTGGACATCAGAGTTTTCCAGATTCAGTTCCTTCTCGTCGTTGTCGTTGTCTGTGGCGCCTACTATTTTCTTAGGGGGTTTGTCTGGCAATCACAGAGGAAATGTCCAGCTTTTCAGCAATATAAACACAGTTGTTGCTGCCTCCTTTTTTCACTTTCAGCCTTGGAAATAGGGGCTCATAATCCCCCAATCTGCATGGGCTCAGTGGGTTCATGAGCCTTGGTTTGGTGATCTCGGGGTCACATGTAAACCGACCTCCCTTCGGTTCTCGTGCGGTCCATTTTTCGGTCCTGTAACCTATAGTCCAATTGTACCGTCAGATTGATAAACTTTGCACAACACTCGGGAAGATTGACTACTTGAGCTAACACATCTTTTAGCTCACCACGTAGCCCCCGGTAAAACAGTGTGGTCCTTTTCTCCTCAGGCCAATTAGTCTGTGCTACGAGTTGATTGAAGGTGGCAATATAAGTCAACAAATCGTGGCTTCCTTGTCTGAGAGACAACAATTTGTTATCTAAGGCTTGTCCTTGGGTGTGTCTGGCAAACAATTTTTCCAATTCCCGTTGGAATTCCCCAAAATCTCAAAGTATTGGATCATCCTGATTTACTAATGGTATGGAACAGTAAGCTGTGCTGCCTCCCATATATGAAAGTACAAATGCAACTCTGGCGCTATCGTTAGGGAAGGCCCCAGGACGACAAAAAAAATGAAGACGGCACTGGTTCATGAATATGGCATATTTGTTGGGGTCGCCGGTGAAACGCTCTGGCGGGGCCAGTGGAACTGCCCCTGGAAGCACCACTTGCGCTGGTGGTGATGGCTGCGGCAAAGGAGTTGGTGCAATCTTGGGTAATGTAACCTGCCCTGCGTGTGCCTGAAGCATTTGTCTTGCCAAATCATCTGTCCGTTCACGGGCTACAATAAGGTCTCCCCTCAAGTCGTTGGTCTCTTGCCTAGAGGCATGCACTTCAGCCCGCAGCTCCCCCATTAGTTGGGCCAACTGGTCAGTTTCCGAGGTCTCAATAACACCCAGGCAGAGATTCAGAGAGGCTTCATTTTCTGTTACGCTCACCTGGTCTCTGCGGGGAAGTTCGGGCACGGTTGGAGCCCTCCCTGGACTTGGCTCCCCTGGATCGGGTCTCTCCCCCAGCTGCTGCAATGTTGCCTGCTCCGGTTGCTGGTACTGCCTCTGAGGGAATACGAGAGGCAATGAGAATGGTGTGGTGGTATCACAATTCCCCCCGAACCCTTCATTCCAAAACGAGATGAGCAATCGTTTGCTCATGTACGCTCACCTGATTTTGTTGTAAGGATGAGCTCTCCGTCCTGCTTTTCATTAGCAGGGGCACCTTGGATGGACCTAGTTGCTTCACTGGTCCGTGGATGTGGCGGCCCAGGCCGTCTGCAACCAACCACTTGGAAGGTAAGAGTCTTTTAACAATGATTATTGTTCATGTTCTAATGCGTTTTTGCCATTATAATAGTTTGTAATTATTGCAATGTCTTTTGCCGTGATTATAGTTCGTAATTCTTGCAATGTCTTTTCTCTCCCCTATAGGTGTGAAGATGACTGCACAGAGTCGCTGTGTTTAGAGCGAGCCCCAATGAAGCCCAAGAGAATGGCGAAGATCCCACGTAGGTGGTAAATTGGCTTTCAGGGTAGCACGCAAGACTCAGGTGTTGCGCGGCCAAGCGTAAGTTATTTATGCAGTTCCTAACCTTGTGTGTTCTTTTCTCTTGCAGGGATGGCCTGGTGAGGTCAAACGGGAAGCAGGTGTCCAAAGGCCTGTCCGCGGTTGCAGGATGGAAGACTCCGTGAAGAGGATGGATGGAAGAAGCTCCCGCGTAGCTGGATGTATGAAACAGGTAAGGATGCGCTCCAACTCCGATGACTATGGAACCAGGTAAAATGCGATGCGCTGCAGGTGATGGTGTAGCTGGAGCCAGGTAATGCGCTTTCAGCGATGGTGCAGCCGGACCCAGGCAAGATGCGCTTTCAGCGATGGTGTAGCTTGAGCCAGGTAATTCGCTTTCAACGATGGTGTAGCCGGACCGAGGTAAAATGTGCTTTCAGCGATGGTGTAGCTGGAGCCAGGTAAGATGCGCTTTCAGCGATGGTGTAGCTGGATCCGGGTAAGACACGCTTCGAGGTGATGAGCTGGAAAACAGGTAAGGACTCTGCAGGCGGTGGTAAGTGTTACGCTGCAGAAAACAAACTAACGCGAGGCGCTAGGATGCAGGCGGGTTGGCCTTAAATAGGCTGACCTCAGCCCCTCCCTTTGGCCCCGCCTTGTGGCTCCACCTTGCCGCTCCCAGAGGTTCTTGCACATGCTCCCCAATGTTCTCCTATGGCCACGCCTGGCCTGGATGCATGTGCCTTAGGAATAAAGTGTGCCAAACACACTTTTGAATGAGCCTGGTGCCAGAGGCGCCAGGACTGGGTCCATTTTTGCACAGAAAAAATGGTACAAACAGGGGCCTTTGTCCAGTGGCCATGACACATCCCTTGTTTGTTCTCATTCAGTTTATATAGTATGTTTATTGATTATAGTAACTGTTTTTATATTTTTATTGTACCCCTATTGTGTTAGTGAATTAGTAATGGCAATGTATATTATGTTTGGAGAGAGTCATTTCTCATTGGGCTAGTGTGGCATCTCCTGGAAGAAGCCAATTGTGGCAGAGACCGCACATTTTCTCATAACTGAAACATTGGGAAAAGATTTGTTTTTAAAGCACTAGTGTGTCTTGTTGTGCGATTGTGGCTGTTGGTGGCAGCACCTTTAATGTGTGCTGATTGATTCTGCACAACCACCACTCACAGCACCAGTGAAGAGGAAAGACCACATGTAAGTAAAAAAAGGAAGTATTTTTTTTTTAATCCAAGTTGTTTTTCTTCACCCAATGATTAATATGAACAACAGTGTACTGTGCACCACTGTTGTATCTTATTTTGTGTATTTATTGCACTATATATGAGGGTCAGAAATGTGTTGAATTGTTCTTTAACTAATTGCATTTTCTTATTTTTTACAGATAGAAGGATACTAATGTATATGAACTTGTTTGCATGCAGCCAAGTTAACCCCATGTTCTGTACCCTAACTACTATGCATTCTGTGCTTTTCTTTTCATCATCCACTTTAAATAACTTCATGAGCCATCATATTCTGTAATGACATATTTGAACTACAATTGTATCACTACTTACTCTTTCAGCATTTCGATTTCATACTCACATTTTTTATAAAAATCTAATAACCACGGCTACCCAACACACACCTATTGCGCTGCGTTGCTACCCGTGGATAAAAGTGGTACCCTGTGCAGCTGCAGCTATATACCAGCAAATGGTACGTCGAGTGTTTGTGGACGTGTGATACTTGTGGCTACGAGAGGGTTTTATATAAAAGAATCTTACAACCATGGCTATACAAAAAGGGAGTGATTCGTGTTTTGAGGATCATGCCTAGTTACAGCAACAGCTTGCATGTTTAACCATGGCTACCCTGCTCCCACCTGGTGCGTGGTGTTGCTACAAGTGGCTAAAAGTGGTACCCTGTGCAGCCAAGGCTACACACCAGCAAATTGCACATTGAGTGTTTGTGGACGTGTCTTAGTGGCATGTAATTAATAAAAGCCAAACCAGTGAGGTTCTCTATAACCGCGGCTATAATGAGCACATGCAGGGCACGTCAATGCTTTTTGATTTTTCATTGGTTGTTGTGGTAGACGCGGCTTTTGTTATAGCCGCTTCTATTGGACCATATATTTTCTGTGCAATAATCATAATTTTATGTGGATGATACAGGTCAGAATTGTATCTGTGTTTTTGAATTTTATGTGCTTAGGTATTCCCTTGTCTTATTTGAAGTTTTGAAAGTTGGCTTAGTTTGATTTTCAGTTTGTAGAAAATGTACTTGTAGCCACAGCTACAAGGCAAGATTTGTAGCTGTGTTGAAAAGCCACGGCTACTAGAGATGCTTGGCATGTTTTTGTTTGTGTTTCAGTGTTTGTAATTGGCTAGTGTTAATGTTGTAAATATGTATTTCTTTGTGATAGGTTGCAGTGAATATGTGTCAGCCATTTTATTAGTTTTCTTATAATATAGTACTCTTTTTCTGCTTTTGATTTTGGAAAGTATAAAACCCACCATGTTGTCTACATTTCTCACACTTTGCAGTTCATGTTACCTGTGATAAAATATTATTGCCATTTATCAGTTGTTTGTCATTGTTTTGTTGAAAGTTTTATTAGATAATATGTTGATAATGGGGCTTTGTGATTTTTTTGTATCTTACTGTATTTCTTACCAATGAAGTGGCACTGCTGTATATGTAGAAAAAGGGTGGGAACAATTGTTGGACGTTGTTTATTAGATAAGAAAATGTATTTTAGTGAGGTGCATGATGTAGACTCACTAAGTATACTTCCTGCACTAAAAAAAAGAATGATCTCGTAGCAGTAAAAATATGATTTTATTTACAATGTTTTTATAATCTCTTCTGGTGTTTATTACAAAGTTTTTTTAGGATGATTTGAAAATGTCTACTTTATGCTTTAAAAAGATGTTTTATGCTGAAGTGTATTACTGTGTGGTAATAAGAGAAAATATATTGTTTTCATGTGTTGTTTGTTATTTTGTGAAACCTAGTGTTTAATTTGATGAAAAATATGTTTGTTTGGTTCTATTTTTAAAGATACCTCATAAAGAATATAGGAATGGTATTAGTTGTGCAAACTTCTATAATGTAAATAAGAAATAGAATGGTTTTTCTGGTGCAAATTGCCCCAATAAATACAGAAGCACTGGGCTTCAGCAATGGAATTTCAATACACAATTAATATTTGAAGTATGGGTTTGTTGTGGTTACTCTTTTCATTAGCTTTTTTCTGTTTTTAGGATTGTAAAATAAGGGAATAAAAGAAATTTCCACTGAAAAAAATATATATTTTTTTGTAGTGGCAGCAATTGCCTTAGTGTTCTAAAATAGCTCTTCTCTGTAACCATGTAGGGTGTGATCTCACACCATGATGCAGTTTTCATATTTCAAACACATTACTTTGCAGTTGTGCATATTGGCTATCGGAAGTATGTGAGGAGGTTGGGTGGAGGTGGCTGGAACAGAAGAAGTAATAGAAGTGGAAGAGTGGGACGCAGACGTGCTTTTCTACAATAGATAACTGTGCGCAGATTATAGGCCATAGGTTTGTACATTTTGATGGCCATTACCCTTCCTATAGGATTCCTCCACATTGTTGTAATGGAATCGGATGTGGTGTGAAATAAAATTAGAGGTTGCAAAAGTTTGGGGTGGTTTATTGGAAGCTTCCATCTGCAACAGCTTTCAATAGAAACGCACTGAACGTCTTTGCTGTCAATGACAGCTTTCTGGGCACACTGGTTCTTCCATGGAGTTAAGGCGAAGATTAAGCATACCGATGCACATCTTCATGACTTTCTTTCATTGCTTTTTCCTCTCTGTGCTGAGCATGTTTCGAAATTTCCGAACGGGGTTCGAAAGGCGGTCTTCCACTCATCCACCAGCCTTATCCTGATAAGATGGTATGCTCCTCGCAGGTCCACCTTAGTGTAGATAGCAAAATGTTTAACAGCCTCAAGAATGTCCGGTATAAGAGGCATTGGATATCTGTCAGAGATAGTGATTTTGTAGAGCCCACAGTAATCAATGCAGGGGAAAAGTTCACTGGTGTTCTTCTTCGGAATAAAAAAGAGAGATGCCCCAGCTGGTGATGTAGATTCTAGCATGAGACCGTTACGGAGATTGGTCTGTAGATGGTCACGCAGTACCTCCTTCTCTGTGGTCGATAGAATGTACATCCTCTCAAAAGGCAACGGCTGATCCGGTACAAGTTCTATTATGCAGTTGTCCCTGCGATGGGGAGGTAGCTCAGAGTATTCTGAGACAGAATATACATCCTGGTAAGGAAGGTAGGGTACTGGGATTTCCTGAATTTGGTTGAGGACAGTGGGTGTCGCGGACTCCCGAACCGTGAGATAGGGTGGAGGGAATCCGATGGCCCCATGGGTGAGCCATACAGCTAGACAATATTCTTACCCTAAAAAGAAGGTGCCTGCTGTCCAATTAATATAAGAATTATGAATCCACAATCACGGCAACCCCAGAAGTCTTGATTAAGTCTAATACAATATGCTCCTTGTGAGAGGACATCAACATCTCCAGAACTTGTGTATGTTCCACGATGGGTCCCGAAGTCAAGGGGCTACCGTCGACACTTTCGACTGGAATAGCAATTGTCTTGGGGGAACGGGGAACACCATGCAGGACAGCCCACTTATCGTCCATAAAACTGCCCGCAGCCCCACTGTCAATCAAAGCTGCCACATGTGTGACTTCTGTGTTACCCCAAGAAAAAGAGACAAGTATAACTAGCATAACAGGATCAGGATGGTTGGAGGGAGGAACAGGAATGTGATGGACTGGGGAACCCTCTAACAGGGACGTCATTTCACCAAAATGTGAGGGGCCACGGAAGTGACAGCGACGACCCTTGATGTCTGATGATATCACAGGAAGTGATGTCATTTGACCCCGTGCCCAAGTGATATCACAGGAAGTGATGGAACACGACCTTTCACCCCTTGACAAAACAGGAAGTGGTATCACATAGCATTGTTCCTAAGTACAGTACGAAAAATAGGGTTATATCACATCAGTATAATGTGATATACATTTCATACAAGAATGGATCGCCATATGTATCATTAAGATCAGTGTGTATAGGCCCATATTACCAAATTACTGTGAATGCAAAGCAAACGTCCATGGCCAAATGTTAATGATGTTTTATTATATAGCACTTACACTTGAGCTCTTTACATAGAACAAATATACATACAATATCACGCAACCTGTGTTAGTACTCATTTATCGACCTCAGAAGGATGAAAGGCTGAGATGAGGTGTTTAAGAACAGACCAAATCAGTGACTCACCCCCTGAAGTGTGCCAGAAATAAACCTTTCATGAGTCTAGCAATTATTGTATAGAATTCCAGAAAGACAAATTATTTGGCATTCCTATTCCTTCTTATTTAGAGGCACTGCTGAAAGTGTTAGACTTGTGGAAACCCTGTTCTTTTTGGTCTGTTATTTTTTTAAGAGGCCTGAACAAAAAAGCCAGACACTACAGAAGCAAAGAGCCACATGGTGCTGGCCATAGCCCAGGAGCTTGGATTTAATAATTAAAAAAAAATGTTTCTCTAATTTTTTTTGTAGGGGTAGCAATGGAGACCTCAGGGATTTCCTGAATTTGGTTGAGGACAGTGGGTGTCGCGGACTCCCGAACCGTGAGATAGGGTGGAGGGAATCCGATGGCCCCATGGGTGAGCCATTCAGCTAGACAATATTCTTATTCAATATTCTCAGTTACAGCCCCTGGCTGCCCCTAAATGACGTCCCTGTCCCCTAAATATCTCTGAACCGTGGTTCCCATTATGGTCGGATGCTTGCGGTTCCTGATCTCCTGGGAGGGGCCATTGGACAATCGCATAGGATATGGGTGTTGTCACCACAGTACATACTTAGTCCTATCAACATCCTCTGAGCATGTTCTTCTGGAATCAAGGGACCTCGAGCCAAACCCAATTGCATGGGTTCCTCGAGGGATATTGTTCTCCCAGAAGTGGAGGGTTTACTGATTGGATGGGTAGTTTTGAAGGGGAGACGAGGGCTATAGTGTCTCCTTCTTTCTGTCTGGCGTTCACGTATGCGATAATCCAACTGCATAGTTAAAGCAATCATCTCAGCAAGATTAGGGGGACGAGGTACACGCAAAACCTTGTCCTTCAATTCCTCAGTAAGTCCTCTGTGGAAGAAAGTAATTAACCCCTCGTCTGCCCAAGAGGTGTCAGTGGCCATCTGTTTAAAGGACGTAATATAGGAAAGTAGGTCTTGTCTACCCTGTTTAAAGTCTAGCAATCATTCCTGTGAGTCTACAGTGACCTCTTGTCGACCGAACACAGACTTTAGACTGTTCACAAAGGCAGGGTAAGCATCCAATATGGGGTTGTTAGAGGTTACTAGAGAGGTGGCCCAGGCCAATACTAGCCCTGTCAAATGGGAGATCATATGAACTACCCTATCACGATCCTTAGGAAAAAAGACTGACTTAAACGTAAACTGTATCATGCAGGACTCAATAAATTCCTTCAGCCTGTGAGGATTACCATTGAATCGACCACACGGAAGTGGTCCTGGAGGGATTTCAGAGCTTTGTGGGGAACGGTCATGTGTTGCATGTTGTGCTGCGTTTTCTTGTTTTAATGCCTTAACTTCTGCTATGAGGGATTGGACTCCAAGGGAAACCCTCTGGGGAAGAAAACCCTGTGCGTGATCCCTGGAAGCTCAGGTTCCTTTGCTGGCAGCAGGTCCATCCTCTTGACGAGTGTAGGCAGCCTCAATGGAAGTCACGAGTGAGAGGGTGCTGCAATAGGATGAAAAGAGCAGGATAGAATGAGTACCCAAAATGAGCAGACGACAGGAAGGACCTGCCTGAAGGGAATAATTAGTACCTCTATATTCGAATACCAGAGAGAAGAATGAATATGTATTCCGGACTAAGGTTGGATGGAATTCTGCCAAAACCTCTGTTGATGCAAGAAATGAGAATGAAGACCTTGATAGCAGAGAGAGAGAGAGAATGGTAGAATACCGTAACACTACCTACCCTGTGGTGGCGTTATCTGTGCTTTATGGTAATGATCAAGGCGGGGTCGAAAATCTTGCTGTGTGTCAAGCGCTTCACAGAGGAGGGAGAGATTGGCTTGCCGTGTATCAGGCGTTCTGCCAAGGAGGGAGAGATTCACGTCAGTATCGTAATGAAACCTGGGGGTCATGCGATACGGCTCCTCGCTGTTCCCTGTATGTTGCTACATGATAGAAGCGAGAAGTCTTCAGAACGCGAGAGTAACCACAATGTTGCTATGGCAACCAAACAAGGGCTCCTTACCTGAAGGAGGACGAACGATCGAACTCGCTATCTGGGAAGCAAATAGAGGCAATGCAAATGGAGTGCATCTAAGGAAGAAAAAGAGGGATAGGGCACAAGCAATAGGTAAGGATAGAGGATTCATAAGACAGCTTCGAACTTACAGAGCGTTCACTAATAGCAGTAGCAATGCAGTACATTCCGTATTCTGCAGCCAGAAAAGCCTTCTCCTGGACAGGGGCGGAGCCAAGCGACCATGTGGTTCCTGAATGACTGTAGCGCTGCAATCACCAGAAGGCGCCATCTTGGGAGGCTGTAACCAGGCAGAAGCAATGCGTCTCCAACGGTGCCATAATGACCAAAGGAAACTTTTCCGCATGACACATACTGTATATATGGATCAAAGACCTTTAATTGATCCTTTCAATACAATGGGCCTCATTACGAGTTTGGAGGCAGCCATGGAGCGATTAGCTCCATGGCTGCCTCCAAACCGGGCTCCATTACCGGGTTTCTGCAATGGGGACTTTCCGGGTCATTCCGACGTAGGAGGAGCCGGTAAAACCTCCTTGCAGGAACCATTCCCCTTTCCCATTTGAGCCCCCATAGGGCTCAAATGGGAATGGGGAGGGTGGTAGCAACGGGCACATTACAAGTGTCCCGTTGTTACCTCACTCTTCCCCTCACGGGACCCAGAAAAGGCGTCTGGTTTTACCAGGCGTCTGATCCTGGTCCCGCAAAGGGAACCTCGTAATCAGCCCTGACGGAATGAAGGGTGACGGTCCCGTACCGGCCAACTTCATTCCGTCAGCGCAAGCCTCGTAATGAGGCCCAATGTATGTTAAAAAAAACAACACATCCTTATGTATTTAATTATAGCCACCGTTATCCCCTGTGGAAGCCGCGGGTAAAACCCCCCAGTCGTTGCCGTGTTGAACCGCGCATACGTCTTTTGTAGCCGTGGCAATAAATCCATTTTAAAATGTGGGCAGTAGTCTTGTAAAGATTTATTTTAAGATACATTGGGCCTCATTACGAGGTAAGGGAAAAACGATGCCGGTAAAGGATTACCGGCATCGCTTACTGCTCCGGGCTATTACGACCCGCCAACCGCTATTAGCCCCACCGTAAATAACAGTGCCTCTAATAGTGGCATGGGCACGGGCACGCGACACGTCATGCCGGCAATAGCGGCATGACATAAACAGGAGCACATCACAAGTCAGGCGGACATGCAAATAGCGGCATGAAGAAGGCGCTAAAAGTGGATACCGGCATGGCGGCCATACCGGCATCGCGAACCACCCGTAAACGGCCATGTACAGTGTTCTCAACTGCCACAGATGCACACAATCAGCACAGGTGGAGGCAATGTAGACTGGGCCAGCACAAAAGGAGCACACCACACCCCTACCCACACCCATTCACACACCAAAATGATTCCAATACCAGTAGCAATACTGGGGCTGGAGGACATGCTTGCATTGCTATACCAGCAACAACAACAACAGGCAGCACAGAGGAGACGCAGGAGGAGAAGGAGGGTGAGACAGGCACAGCATGCCCCACCAGTGCAGGCTGTTGTACCACAGAGGCAGCCCCAATCCCTCGAATCAGAGCCAGTCCATTCAACCTAACCCGTGAGCAGATCCACACCCTGTACCATCTAGACCGGGACACCATCACCACCATTGTGGACATGATACACAACAACATCGTCAGCCTCATAGACATCAGTACCGCCATCCCCCCTCTACTTAAGGTGGTGTCTGTGCTCCACTTCCTGGCCACAGGCACCTACCACCACCCGGTAGGGAAGATGCATGGCATATCACAACCATTATTCTCACGCACGCTGAACCAAGTGCTCGATGCCCTCATGAAGCACACAAGTGACCACATATCCCTACACGGACTGCCGAGGAGATCTCCAACACCAAAGTTGGCTTTCATTCACTGGCAGGCATCCCAAGTTGCACTGGTGCCCTCGACTGCACCCATGTGGAATTGGTGGTCCCACATGCCATGGGGGTAGTGTACCGCAACCATAAGCTATACCACTCCATTAACGTGCAAATGGTATGTGATTAAAACAAGATCATCACACATTGCTGTGCCCGATTTCCCGGATCAACCCATGATTCAATGGTTCTGCAGAACTCTACGATACCATGCTACATGGAGCGACATGCTGGACAACGTTCCAGGCTACTCGGTGAGTTGCATGGCAAGCACATGGCAGTGTGATGTGGGGAGATGATTGGGGGGGAGATGCATACTTCACCTGGGTGAGATTGGGGGGGGGTGCAAACTTCACCTGGGTGAGATTGGCGGGAGAGATGCATACTTCACCTGGGTGAGATGGGGGAGGGAGAGATGCATACTTCACCTGGGTGAGATTAGTTGAGAGACTGAACAATGCCCATACTGCAATACACTGTGCCCCAAAGCAGCTCAGACTGAACCTGACACCGGAAACCAATATGCAAGACGTAAGCTGCACAACAATGACAACAAACCAGTACTGCAACCATACCACATCCATCCACATGTACACTGCACATCATCAGACCATACCCTCTGCAACACAATGCAGTGACATGCTGTTAGTATGGCCAATGCAAAAGACCGCTGAACAGCATCACAACAGACATGCGTCCATGAGTGCGTACAAAGGAATCACATGAAGCCAATATACAGAATTTCACTCGTACACCACCACAGAAGTGTAGCATGGCAGCATGGGGACATCAAGTGTGGAATGGCAGATCATTAAGAGTCTGGTTCCAAAGGTGACAGGATCAAAGGATACGAATAACTACACATCACCTAGATCATGGCAACAACTGCCTGTCATGATGCCTACCACCGGGGACCCAGACTAAGTCCAGCAACCCCGGAAGCAGGCATCAAGTCATTCCAAGCAAGCCCAACAACCCCTGCTAGGGGCTAATTGGATGCAGTCCTGGCGTCTATGGCGCCAGGCTCATATGGAGAGAGGCTCATAGATTAAAACTTACCTGATGCAGACCATGCTGCAAACTTACCTGATGCAGACCATGCTGCAGGCGCTCCAAGCCAAGGGAGGCTTGGAAGGGACTACTTTACTTAGGGACTATTTTTTACTCGGGTGGGGCTGGGGAGGAATACTTACCTGGGACTACTTTGGAGGCTATTTAAACCACGCCCGAAGAGCAGCACACGCTTTGCGTTATTCTGCATCCAGCAGCGTAACGCTCACCGTGCCTGCAAGTTTGCATCCAGTCTTCTGCCACGCCCGCCTCGAGTCTGGAGCTCCTAGAAAAAGGGAGAAAGAAGGAGAAAAGGTTAGAACATGAGCAATACCTTTGATCCTTACCCGAATTCCCGATCCATCGCACCTTCGAGCTGGAAGAAAGAAGTTATTTTATGCGTGTCACCTCGCCTGCTGCAGCGCCGAGCTGAACTCACCAGCCTTCGCAGCATCTTCACATTCCACCGCATCCTTCTGCATGTTCCCGCCGCACTCCGGCACCTAAGGGGAAGACAAGAACAGCAAGGGAGCCAAGGGAATGACTTACCTGATTTTACCACCGGGGGTACTATTCCTCTTCACGGGTCGGCGCAGCTTCCACTGCATCCTCGTCGAACCCCGGCCCCCAAGGGGCAACAAAAGGACAGCAAGGTGAAACAAAGGGACAAACAAGGGGAAACCTCCTCACCACAATAGACTTACCTGATTTTACCGCCGGAGGCATTATTCCCGGAGACTTCATACTTTCTCTCAGCGCCTGAATAAGGGAGAAAGCAACAGGTTACATATTGACATTATTTTATCGAACTGTGTTGGATAATACAAATCCTTACCTGAACATTACCTGTTGCCACGAGGAACTCTTCGCTAGGGTCAAGCTGCAACCTGCAAGGAATCGAACAAGAGTGAAAGTCAGACATTTGAACTCTTACGAACTACATACTTATGGCGTCTTGCCGGGAATCTCAGAGCCAATATTGTTCTGGAACTCATCAATTCCTTTGAGCCAGTGAAGTAACTGGTTATCTACGCGCCCCTGCGCTCAATGCAGGATGGAGAGCTCATCTTTCCAAACCATCAGGTGAGACTATAAGAGGGAACAACAAAGGTGATCAGTGGGGAGAACAGCGGGAGAGGGGGAAGGGAAGGTTAACGCTCAACTCCACGGGTGGTTAATTCCCTTTCTCCATTTGCAAAAGAATATTCCTCCGGGCCAAGCAAACGAAGCTAGGTGGGCCAGGCCAGTCCGTCATCTCGGCACTACGTGTCACATTGGTGGAGACCGCAGCTGTCCAGTTCAGATCGACGCCCCTGTGGGAGCCAGGTGAGCGTAACAGAACGCCAAGCCTAACCACAAATTCCCACCCGGGCATTATGGATACCTCAGAAACTGACCAATTGGCCCAATTACTAAGGGAACTGAGGGCTGAAGTGCATTCCGCCCGTCAAGAAACCAATGCTCTTAGGAGAGAACTGATTTTGTCAAAGGAGCGAACTGATGACCTTGCTAGGCAACTACTGCAAAGCCATGCTGGACAAGCACCCCTACCAGATCCCGGGGGAAATCCAGCTCCTGTGTCATCGAGTAACCCTGTGCAAATAAACCTACCAGGAAATATTCCATTAGCTCCGCCCGAACGCTTTGCCGGAGATCCCAAAAGGTTTGCTGTGTTTATGAACCAATGCCGCTTGCACTTTTTATGCAGACCTGGAGCCTTCCCAAACGATCAAGCCAAGGTAGCCTTTGTATTGTCATATCTCAGCGGCAGTGCAGCTGATTGGTCGATTCCACTAGTTACTCAGGATGACCCAATTCTTCGGGATTTTCAGGGCTTTCAATTAAGCATGGGAAGACTATTTGCCCGGCACTCCCAAGGACAGGCCCTGGATAACGAACTTTTGTCCCGACGACAGGGTAACCAGGACCTTCTATCTTACTTTGCGACCTTTAATAGGTTGATAGTGGAAACTGGATGGCCTGAGGTAAAACAAATCACGTTATTTCATCGAGGGCTTCGAGGAGAACTCAAGGATGTCTTGGCTCAAGTCGTGAACCCACCTCAAGACTACGCTGAATATATAGACTTAGTGGTCCAGTTAGATCACAGACTTCAGAACAGAAAGGCTGATCGAGCCAAGTTTGAGAATCGGGTGTTGGTCAAAACCCACGCTAACCCCAAAGGAGCAGATGCTTCAGAACCCATGCAAATCAGAGGAGTTAAAGGACCCTTAACCCAGAAGGAAAGAGAAAGGAGACGGCAAATGCAATTGTGTCTATATTGTGGAACTTCTGGGCATTTTCTACGGGATTGCCCTATAAAACCACCCAAGAAGGTGGTAGGAGCTGCTGATAAAAGCCATATGGAGTCAGACTCGGGAAACGACCATGCCCGACAAGCGTAGAGGTCCACTTGCCGAGCTTGAAGAAGGATACTCACACCTCGCATTTCATCATACCAATGGTCCTCTTAGATCCACGGCAGCCATCGGGTATGCACGCAGTAAGGGCATACATTGATAGCGGGGCCATAGGAAACTATGTGGACTACGAATTGGCTTCCAGGATGAATCTACCTCTCTGCCGAAAAACCACCTCAGATGTCATCACCACAGTCGATGGAACTGAAATTGCCTCTGGGCCTGTAACTCATTCCACCGAAGAGATGACACTATTGTGTTTGATCTAATCAAAGCCCCACAGTTCCAAATAATATTGGGGATACCTTGGTTGGAAACACATAATCCTTGTATTGATTGGCGAGAGAAGAGAATAACCTTCCCGGATTGTGCACAAGCCTGTTACCCAAAGAAAAATCAGAACGCAGGCCTGGCCACAGTAACCACAGCTGTCGTGCAACTACCTCCAGAATACAAAGAATTCCAGGATGTCTTCCAAAAAGAACAGGCAAACACCTTACCACCTCACAGGTCGCACGATTGTCAAATCAATCTCATACCCCATGCACAACCCCCTTGTAGCAGGATCTACGCCCTTACGGAACCTGAGAACCTTCACCTACGACAATACTTAGACCAGTACCTTGCTAATGGCTTCATTCGCCCATCCAAGTCCACTGCATCTTCAGCTTTGTTCTTCGTTCCCAAAAAGGAAGGCGACCTCAGAACGTACATAGGCTACCACGCATTGAACCAGATAACTGTTAATAACCGATACCCATTGTCTCTGATCCCTGAACTACTAGACCAAGTGAAGGACGCTTGCATACACACTAAGTTAGATCTCCGGGGGCATACCATCTGGTACGTGTAAAAGAGGGCGACGAATGGAAGACTGCTTTTCGCACTAAGTATGGGTTATTTGAATACCAGGTGATGCCTTTCGGGTTGCGCAATGCACCAGCAGCCTTCCAATACTTCATGATCGATGTCCTTTGTGAACTCATTGACATTTGTGTTGTCGTATATATCGATGATATTCTAGTATACTCCTCTTCAGAATCTGACCATGTGAAGCACGTTCGAGCAGTCCTTGAGAAATTGCGCCAGCACAAACTATATGCAAAACTGGAAAAATGTGTTTTTCATGCCACAGAAGTTGAATTCCTTGGGCTTATCCTGACCCCAAGAGGAGTCCGAATGGACTTGTGAAAGGTGAACGCAATCCTTAAGTGGCCATCACCAAGTTCAGTGAAAGGAGTAAATAGCATGCTCGGCTTTGCCAATTTCTACCGCAGATTCATCCCGGATTTTTCACATGTTGTACATCCCATCACAGCACTCTTGCGAAAAAATAAATTCTTTATGTGGACTGAAGAAGCTGAAAATGCCTTCCAAGAGCTGAAAGTGAAATTCACGTCTGCACCTGTATTAAAGCACCCACGCCCTGAACTTCCATACATAGTGGAAACTGATGCATCCAGTCTAGCCATGGGAACTGTCCTGTCTCAAAAGGACCCTGAAACTGGCCAGCTTCACCCAGTAGCATTTTGGTCCAGAAAGTTCTCGGCACCCGAGTTAAAGTATGCGGTTACCGACAAGGGGTTATTAGCCATTAAATCCGCCTTCAAGGCTTGGCTGCACTATCTTCTCGGTGCCAGGCATACCATTACTGTGATCACCGATCACCGGAACTTACAGTATTTAAAGATAGCCAAGGCCCAATCGTCACACAAACTCCGATGGGCATTGTTCTTTGCCGAGTTCGATTTCGTGATAACCTATCGACCAGGTTGTAAGAATGGTAAAGCAGATGCCTTATCCCGAATAGGGATGGGAGAGGCAGAAGTGAACCCAGAACCAGTACCTATAATTTCCGAACAAAGGATTCTTGGCATGACTACTCTACAGACACTAGAGGATATTCAGGTAAAGATCCAGCAACTCTTTGATCCTACAGCCCTGCAGGACTGGGTAAAGAAAGGCCCAGACTACTCTGTCACCAATAACCTACCTTATTACCAAGGGCGGCTATTTCTGCCACACAAGGAACTACAAGAGCTAGTCATTTCCCATTATCATGATACCCTAATGGAGGGGCACCCAGTTATTGCAAAAACTGAAGCTAAAATTAAGAGACAATTCTGGTGGCCCACCTGGCGAAAGGATATTAAATCATTTGTGATGTCTTGTGGCATTTGCGCCCAAAACAAAAGTCAAAAGAAAAAACCAGCTGGACTCTTACAACCTTTACGCATTCCGCCTACACCATGGCACACCTTATAGTATCGTTAGACTTTATTACTGATCTACCCCCATGCAATGGATTTAACACCATTCTAGTTATTGTGGATCTTTTTTCCAAGATGGCCCACATTATTCCTTTAAAGGGATTACCTTCAGCTTCAATCCTGGCCAAGGAGTTCCTCGAAAACATTGTTCGCATACACGGATTTCCATCCGTATTGGTCTCTGACCGGGGCAGTCAATTCATTTCACATTTTTGGAAAAAATGTTTGTCAATTGGCGCAAATCGATGTGAGGTTATCGACCAGTCACCACCCCGAAACCGATGGTCAAACGGAGAGGACCAACCAGACTCTCGAACAATACCTATATTGTATGTTACATCAGACTGATAGCCTCATTACACGGATGGCGGTAGGGATTTACCGGTACCGGTAAAATACCGGTACCGGTAAATCCCTACCGCCTTACTACGAGGTCCCTTTGCGGGTTGGGGGATTTAACGCCTGCTTTTTGCAGGCGTTAAAATCCAACCCGCTAAGGGACCTCGGAGCTAATTACGGCACCGCAAAATTGCGGTGCCGTAATTAGCGCCTTCCCCATTCCCATAGAGCCCTATGGGGCAGAAATGGGAATGGGGAAGGGCAATGGCGGAAGGGGGATTTACCGCCCCTCCAACCTTGGAATGGGGCGGTAAATCCCCTTTCCGCCAAGGCGGTGCCGGTATTTTACCGGCATGAGCCATGGCGCTAATAGCGCCATGGCTCACCGCCTACCGGGTAATGAGGCCCTGAGAGTAATTGGAAAGACATTCTTTGGATCGCCGAATATGTATACAATAATTCAGTACATTCAGGAACTGGACAAAGCCCCTTTTATACCTTATATGGGCACCATCCTCGAACCTCAGACCTTGACTCACCCTTAGAAATGCCCGCAGTGGACCATCTGCACACTACGATTACACAAGCCTTTAAGGAAGCAACTGCACATTTAAAACAGGCGAAATAAAAATACAAGAAAGATGCTGATCGGCATAGAGGTGATACTCCACATAACCAGATAGGAGACCAAGTATGGTTAGCCACAAAACATATACCTCTAAAGGGAACACGGACCTTTAACCCCAGATATTTGGGACCTTACTCTATTAAGGCCATTATCAACCCGGTGGCTGTCAATTTGGACTTACCTGCTAATATGCAAATTCACCCCATGTCACTTTTGAAGCCAGTGCAACCAGGGACAAGACTAACCAAGCCACCAGACCCCATCCTTGTAGACAGGGAACCCGAATTTGAAGTTAAGAACATCCTGGACTCCAAGCTGATAAAGTCAAAACTTTTTTATTTAATCGACTGGAAAGGTTACGGACCACAGGAAAGGTCATGGGAATCTGGTGACCATGTTCATGCACGCCGATTGGTGAAAAAATTCCACCGAAATTTCCCAGACAAACCGAAACCACAGGGAAGAATGACTTTAGGAGGGGCCTTGGGGGGGGGGGAGTGCTGTCATGATGCCTACCCCTGGGAACCCAGACCAAGTCCAGCAACCCCGGAAGCAGGCATCAAGTCATTCCAAGCAAGCCCAACAAGCACTGCTAGGGGCTATTTGGGTACAGTTCTGGCGTCTATGGCGCCAGGCTCATATGGAGAGTCAGTCCTGGCACCATAGGCTCATAGATTCAAACTTACATGATGCAGACCATGCTGCAAACTTACGTGATGCAGACCATGCTGCAAGAGCTCCAAGCCAAAAGAGGCTTGGAAGGGACTACTTTACTTAGGGACTATTTTTTACTCGGGTGGGGCTGGGGAGAAATACTTACCTGGGACTACTTTGGAGGCTATTTAAACCACGCCCGAAGAGCAGCACACGCTTCACGTTATTCTGCATCCAGCAGTGTAACGCTCACCGTGCCTGCAAGTCTGCATCCAGTCTTCTGCCACGCCCGCCTCGAGTCTGGAGCTCCTAGAAAAAGGGAGAAAGAAGGACAAAAGGTTAGAATATGAGCAATACCTTTGATCCTTACCCGAATTCCCAATCCATCGCGCCTTCGAGCTGGAAGAAAGAAGTTATTTTATGCGCATCGCCTCGCCTGCTGCAGCGCCGCACTGAACTCACCGGCCTTCGCAGCATCTTCACATTCCACCGCATCCTTCTGCATGTTCCCGCCGGACTCCGGCACCTAAGGGAAGACAAGAACAGCAAGGGGAGCCAAGGGAATACACAGAGGCAATATTAGTTACCCCCCATAGACTTACCTGATTTTACCACCAGAGGTACTATTCCTCTTCACGGGTCGGCGCAGCTTCCACTGCATCCTCGCCGAACCCCGGCCCCCAAGGGGAAACATAAGGACAGCAAGGTGAAACAAAGGGACAAACAAGGGGAAACCTCCTCACCACAATAGACTTACCTGATTTTACCGCTGTAGGCATTAGTCCCCGAGACTTCATACTTTCTCTCAGCGCCTGAATAAGGGAAAAAGCAACAGGTTACATATTGACATTATTTTATCGAACTGTGTTGGATAATACAAATCCTTACCTGAACATTACCGGATGCCACAAGGAACTCTTTGCTAGGGTCAAGCTGCAACCTGCAAGGAATCAGACAAGAGTGAAAGTCAGACATTTGAACTCTTACGAACTACATACTTACGGCGTCTTGCCGGGAATCTCAGAACCAATATTGTTCTGGAACTCACCAATTCCTTTGAGCCAGTGAAGTAACTGGTTATCTACGCGCCCCGGCGCTCAATGCAGGATGGAGAGCTCATCTTTCCAAACCATCAGGTGAGACTATAAGAGGGAACATCAAAGGTGATCAGTGGGGAGAACAGCGGGAGTGGGGGGGGATAACGCTCAACTCCACGGGTGGCTAATTCCCTTTCTCCATTTACAGAAGAATATTCCTACGTGCCAAGCAAACAAAGCTAGGTGGGCCAGTCCAGTCTGTCATCTCGGCACTACGCGTCACATTGGTGGAGACCGCAGCTGTCCAGTTCAGGGGTAAGGAGCCCCTGTGGGAGAGAGGTGAGCGTAACACTGCCGTAGGCAAACACATGCATGAACACTTGCAAGGAATAGGACACCCCTGCATCAACTAGACGATGCTACGCACACCTGTGGATCATGTGAACTCTCACATTGCAGTTACTTTGATTACCTCCATTCATGCAGGGATATGTGGATGTGATCAAGAAATCAATGCAGGCATGTGTGTGATAGGAACAGGTTCCATTTGATGAAATTACTTACACATAAGCATTGCTACACCCATGCAGGTGATGCTGGCTATCCCTTGAAGAGGTGGCTCCTTACCCCTGTCCGGAACCCGCAGAACAGGCACGAAGAGGACTACAATCGTGCACATACCCAAACCCAGGGGTGTTGCTAGGTCTGGAAAAGATCCGGGGCTATGATAATGTCCGGACTGTCGGGACTCAGGGCTAGCTAGCCTTTTGCTTGTAGCCCCTAAGATTCTATCCTGGGCTACAAGCAAAAGACCCGGGGCTATAGCCCCCTAAACCACTCCCTAGCAACGCCTCTGCCCAAACCCAAGTGGTGATCGAGCAGACGTCTGGCCTTTTGAAGGCACGGTTTCGCTGCCTCAGCAGGTTGGGTGGGGCACTCCTGTACGGGCATGAGAAGGTGGCCAAGATCATCATGACATGTGTCATGTTGCACAATATGTGCATCAGACGGAACGTGCCTATGCCCCCTGACATTGAACTGCCTGGTGAGGATGAGGAGGAGGGAGAAGATGGGGCTGCATGTCAGGCAGGTGACGATGCACTGGAGGGATGTGCTGTGCACCAGCATCAAATAGACCAATATTTCTAATACACATGGATGAAGAGGGTGCAATGGATGTGGGACTCAGGGAACTGGGTGTTGGGGAGACATGAACACTGTGCACTGTTCACCAATAAAGCACACTTGCACAATAACCAATGTCCAGTCATGTGATTGTTCTTGACACAACAGGTGTATTAACAATTAAGTGATTAGGAAGTGCATGAACCCTCCACCCCATACACCCTCTCCCCCCTTCCCCCACAACTCGCCCAAACACCCTCTCCTCCTCCCCCCACAACTCCCCCAAACACCCTCTCCCTCCTCCCCCCATAACTCCCCCAAACATGGCATGCACTTCAGTGCAGCATTAGTGTGCAAGAGTCACCAAAAACAGGCTGCCCCTACTTCCCACGTCCTCTACCAGCATTGGGTGGTTGTAAGTCTGGCCGCCGCAAGGACCACATGGACCTGCGCAGGGGGCTGGTCTGCCTGGAGCTGGCAGAGGATGAGGTGCTTGGTTGCTCCAGTCCCTGTGCGGGACGCTGGCTCTCCATTGCATCCGCGATGCGGCTGAGGACCTGCCTCACAGCTGCCAACTCATCGCAAATGCGTGTTGTGCTGGCTTCTATTGTGAGTTTTATGCCCTTACCATATTCCCGACACTCCTCCCTCGCCAGGGCACCCTCGCTCACGTGCTGGACAACCAGCGCATTGAGCTCCTCCTGGCCCTGTTAAATGAGGCTGATTCCCTGGTCTCTGTCCCTGCCTTTGTTTGATCTTGGCGCAGCTTGTGGCATGTGTCCGCCATCAGGTGAGCTCTCCCTGGGACTCCATCTCCCTGCCAATGACTCACCACCAGACAGCTCATGGCTGCTGACATTGGATGTGGGGTGTGGGCTGTGGTGGGCTGACAGCTGCGGGCTGGGTGTGCGCTGTCCTACGGGTGTTTGGCATGGTTCCTCTACATCCGACAGTGGTGCCGTGGCAGCTGCTTCTCCAACCGAGCTGTTGGCAGCGGACAGTGAGCCTTCTGCCACTGGCTCCTGTGTGGTGGGAGTGGCTGCTGTGGGTGCTATTACATTGTCGGTCATCCTTTCACGCCTTGGTGATGTATCTACATGAGTGGCTTTGGCCCTCTGCGGCAGTCCAGGTTTGCCAGTGCCCCTTGATGTGCTAGGCCTGGTGCCTCCTTCCATGATCCTGGATTTCTTCATCGGTGTTGGGTCCTGCACCGTAGAGTCCTGGTCCTCACTGTCAGATTGTGATCCTGTGGGGGACCAAGAGAGGGACAGCATCAGTGATGGATCAACGTGCATCATGCATATGTTGTTATTGCTGCAGTTCTGTGCAAGTGGACTTTGAGTTGTGACATACAGGTTGCTTGCCATATGGGTGGGTCATACAGGCATATGTCTGGGTGACACATGTATGAGGTGCTGCATGCATGGGGATGTGATGGGGATGTGCACAGCATATGGGCAGGGCTGTGTACATGTGTGTGTGATGCCCCATGCATTGCCTAATTTCAGTGTCACATTTGGGGAACTACGTCATGCTTTGCATTGCAGTGTTTTGTGTGGACACTCACCGCCATCTGCCGATGACGGCACACTGAGCTCCATTTCCCCAACTCCCTCGATTGTCTCTATGCCAATAGTGCTGGCACATGTCTCCTCCCAGTGTGTCATCTTGATTGGGGAGCCTCCTCCGCCTCCTGTCCCTATGCCCTGGCTCCTATTGGCTGCAAGTATGCTCCGGACACGGAAGCGCAGGTCATCCCAATGCTTGCGCACGTCCTTTACAGTGCGGGGGTGGAGCCCAACGCACTGCCTTTTCGTGCCCCTCCTCCCAGATCTCCTTCTTTCTTATCTGGGCGGGATGCTGCATGACTTGCGCAAACACAACCTCCGCATTTGCAGCTAGTGTGTCGACAGCCATAGTTAGTTCTTCAACTGAGAACCGGAACTGCGCGGGCATGCAGCACCTTGTTTCAGGGCCTTGGGCATTATGATCTGGTGTTGGATGAAGTTGGGGCTGCTGTAGTGGTGATGCAGGTCCTGGGGGCTGAGGATGGCAATGGATTGTGTTTTTAAAGATGGCCGCCGTGCTCTTTCCCATTCCTGTGCGATGAGGCTTCTTCCAGTTCGGCTTATTTACGGTGACCGCTAATGCCATATCCATGGATGGCAGTAGTGCTATCAGCGCTTTCCTTGATGCCGGTAAGGGCCATTTTGGGGTCTTTAGTGGCATGGTGGTAATGTCCTTACCGGCATGGCACAAAGCACGTGCCCGCGTACTCGTAATGGCATGCAATTAGCGGGCTGGTTACTACACGGACCGTTAATTGCTCCCTGCCGGTAAGGACCGTTATTTACCTCCTACCTCGTAATGAGGCCCATTAAGTGTAGTCTTTGTACACAGTTACTGTTACACTTTAATATATTGTGTGGTTCCCATTTATGGATGTGATGGTTGAAGAGGCACTCAAGACATGCTTCCTTTGATCCTTACCCGACTTCCCGATCCATCGCACCTTCGAGCTGGAAGAAAGAAGTTATTTTATGCGCGTCACCTCGCCTGCTGCAGCGCCGCGCTGAACTCACCGGCCTTCGCAGCATCTTCACATTCCACCGCATCCTTCTGCATGTTCCCGCCACACTCCGGCACCTAAGGGGAAGACAAGAACAGCAAGGTGAGCCAAGGGAATGCACAGAGGCAATATTAGTTACCCCCCATAGACTTACCTGATTTTACCACCGTGGGTACTATTCCTCTTCACGGGTCGGCGCAGGTTCCACTGCATCCTCGTCGAACCCCGGCCCCCAAGGGGCAACAAAAGGACAGCAAGGTGAAACAAAGGGACAAACAAGGGGAAACCTCCTCACCACAATAGACTTACCTGATTTTACCGCCGGAGGCATTATTCCCGGAGACTTCATACTTTCTCTCAGCGCCTGAATAAGGGAGAAAGCAACAGGTTACATATTGACATTATTTTATCGAACTGTGTTGGATAATACAAATCCTTACCTGAACATTACCGGTTGCCACGAGGAACTCTTCGCTAGGGTCAAGCTGCAACCTGCAAGGAATCGAACAAGAGTGAAAGTCAGACATTTGAACTCTTACGAACTACATACTTATGGCGTCTTGCCGGGAATCTCAGAGCCAATATTGTTCTGGAACTCATCAATTCCTTTGAGCCAGTGAAGTAACTGGTTATCTACGCGCCCCTGCGCTCAATGCAGGATGGAGAGCTCATCTTTCCAAACCATCAGGTGAGACTATAAGATGGAATATCAAAGGTGATCAGTGAGGAGAACAGCGGGAGTGGGGGGAGGGGGGGTTAACGCTCAACTCCACCGGTGGTTAATTCCCTTTCTCCATTTGCAGAAGAATATTCCTACGGGCCAAGCAAACAAAGCTAGATGGGCCAGGCCAATCCGTCATCTCGGCACTACGTGTCACATTGGTGGAGACCGCAGCTGTCCAGTTCAGATCGACGCCCCTGTGGGAGCCAGGTGAGCGTAACAGAACGCCAAGCCTAACCACAAATTCCCACCCGGGCGTTATGGATACCTCAGAAACTGACCAATTAGCCCAATTACTAAGGGAACTGAGGGCTGAAGTGCATTCCACCCGTCAAGAAATCAATGCTCTTAGGAGAGAACTGATTTTGTCAAAGGAGCGAACTGATGACCTTGCTAGGCAACTACTGCAAAGCCATGCTGGACAAGCACCCCTACCAGGTCCCGGGGGAAATCCAGCTACTGTGTCATCGAGTAACCCTGTGCAAATAAACCTACCAGGAAATATTCCATTAGCTCCGCCCAAACGCTTTGCCGGAGATCCCAAAATGTTTGCCGTGTTTATGAACCAATGCCACTTGCACTTTTTATGCAGACCTGGAGCCTTCCCAAACTATCAAGCCAAGGTAGCCTTTGTATTGTCATATCTCAGCGGCAGTGGAGCTGATTGGTCGATTCCACTAGTTACTCAGGATGACCCAATTCTTTGGGATTTTCAGGGCTTTCAATTGAGCATGGAAAGACTATTTGCCCGGCACTCCCAAGACAGGCCCTGCATAACGAACTTTTGTCCCGACGACAGGGTAACCAGGACCTTCTATCTTACTTTGCGACCTTTAATAGGTTGATAGTGGAAACTGGATGGCCTGAGGTAAAACAAATCACGTTATTTCATCGAGGGCTTCGAGGAGAACTCAAGGATGTCTTGGCTCAAGTCGTGAACCCACCTCAAGACTGCGCTGAATATATAGACTTAGTGGTCCAGTTAGATCACAGACTTCAGAACAGAAAGGCTGATCGAGCCAAGTTTGAGAATCGGGTGTTGGTCAAAACCCACGCTAACCCCAAAGGAGCAGATGCTTCAGAACCCATGCAAATCAGAGGGGATAAAGGACCCTTAACCCAGAAGGAAAGAGAAAGGAGACGGCAAATGCAATTGTGTCTATATTGTGGAACTTCTGGGCATTTTCTACGGGATTGCCCTATAAAACCACCCAAGAAGGTGGTAGGAGCTGCTGATAAAAGCCATATGGAGTCAGACTCGGGAAACGACCAAGCCCGACAAGCGTAGAGGTCCGCTTGCCGAGCTTGAAGAAGGATACTCAGACCTCGCATTTCATCATACAATGGTCCTCGTAGATCCACGGCAACCATCGCGTATGCACACAGTAAGGGCATACATTGATAGCGGGGCCATAGGAAACTATGTGGACTACGAATTGGCTTCCAGGATGAATCTACCTCTCTGCCGAAAAACCACCTCAGATGTCATCACCAAAGTCGATGGAACTGAAATTGCCTCTGGGCCTGTAACTCATTCCACCGCAGAGATGACACTATTGGGTCAGGATGAGCATCGAGAGACTATTGTGTTTGATCTAATCAAAGCCCCACAGTTCCAAATAATATTGGAGATACCTTGGTTGGAAACACATAATCCTTGTATTGATTGGCGAGAGAAGAGAATAACCTTCCCGGATTGTGCACAAGCCTGTTACCCAAAGAAAAATCAGAACGCAGGCCTGGCCACAGTAACCACAGCAGTCGTGCAACTACCTCCAGAATACGAAGAATTCCAGGATGTCTTCCAAAAAGAACAGGCAAACACCTTACCACCTCACAGGTCGCACGATTGTCAAATCAATCTCATACCCCATGCACAACCCCCTTGTAGCAGGATCTACGCCCTTACGGAACCTGAGAACCTTCACCTATGACAATACTTAGACCAGTACCTTGCTAATGGCTTCATTCGCCCATCCAAGTCCACTGCATCTTCAGCTATGTTCTTCGTTCCCAAAAAGGAAGGTGACCTCAGAACGTACATAGACTACCACGCATTGAACCAGATAACTGTTAATAACCGATACCCATTGTCTCTGATCCCTGAACTACTAGACCAAGTGAAGGACGCTTGCATATGCACTAAGTTAGATCTTCGGGGGGCATACCATCTGGTACGTGTAAAAGAGGGCGACGAATGGAAGACTGCTTTTCGCACTAAGTATGGGTTGTTTGAATACCAGGTGATGCCTTTCGGGTTGCGCAATGCACCAGCAGCCTTCCAATACTTCATGAACGATGTCCTTTGTGAACTCATTGACGTTTGTGTTGTCGTATATATCGATGATATTCTAGTATACTCCTCTTCAGAATCTGACCATGTGAAGCAAGTTCGAGCAGTCCTTGAGAAATTGCGCCAGCACAAACTATATGCAAAACTGGAAAAATGTGTTTTTCATGCCACAGAAGTTGAATTCCTTGGGTTTATCCTGACCCCAAGAGGAGTCCGAATGAACTCGCGAAAGGTGAACGCAATCCTTAAGTGGCCATCACCAAGTTCAGTGAAAGGAGTAAAAAGCATGCTCGGCTTTGCCAATTTCTACCGCAGATTCATCCCGGATTTTTCACATGTTGTACATCCCATCACAGCACTCTTGCGAAAAAATAAATTCTTTATGTGGACTGAAGAAGCTGAAAATGCCTTCCAAGAGCTGAAAGTGAAATTCACGTCTGCACCTGTATTAAAGCACCCACGCCCTGAACTTCCATACATAGTGGAAACTGATGCATCCAGTCTAGCCATGGGAACTGTCCTGTCTCAAAAGGACCCTGAAACTGGCCAGCTTCACCCAGTAGCATTTTGGTCCAGAAAGTTCTCGGCACCCGAGTTAAACTATGCGGTTACCGACAAGGAGTTATTTGCCATTAAATCCGCCTTCAAGGCTTGGCTGCACTATCTTCTTGGTGCCAGGCATACCATTACTGTGATCACCGATCACCGGAACTTACAGTATTTAAAGACAGCCAAGGCCCAATCGTCACACCAACTCCGATGGGCATTGTTCTTTGCCGAGTTCGATTTCGTGATAACCTATCGACCAGGTTGTAAGAATGGTAAAGCAGATGTCTTATCCCGAATAGGGATGGGAGAGGCAGAAGTGAACCCAGAACCAGTACCTATAATTTCCGAACAAAGGATTCTTGGCATGACTACTCTACAGACACTAGAGGATATTCAGGTAAAGATCAAGCAACTCTTTGATCCTACAGCCCTTCAGGACTGGGTAAAGAAAGGCCCGGACTACTCTGTCACCAATAACCTACCTTATTACCAAGGGCGGCTATTTCTGCCACACAAGGAACTACAAGAGCTAGTCATTTCCCATTATCATGATACTCTAATGGAGGGGCACCCAGTTATTGCAAAAACTGAAGCTAAAATTAAGAGACAATTCTGGTGGCCCACCTGGCGAAAGGATATTAAATCATTTGTGATGTCTTGTGGCATTTGCGCCCAAAACAAAAGTCAAAAGAAAAAACCAGCTGGACTCTTACAACCTTTAGGCATTCCGCCTACACCATGGCACACCTTATCGTATCGTTAGACTTTATTACTGATCTACCCCCATGCAATGGATTTAACACCATTCTAGTTATTGTGGATCTTTTTTCCAAGATGGCCCACATTATTCCTTTAAAGGGATTACCTTCAGCTTCAATCCTGGCCAAGGAGTTCCTCGAAAACATTGTTCGCATACACGGATTTCCATCCATATTGGTCTCTGACCGGGGCAGTCAATTCATTTCACATTTTTGGAAAAAAATTTGTCAATTGACGCAAATCGATGTGAGGTTATCGACCAGTCACCACCCCGAAACCGATGGTCAAACGGAGAGGACCAACCAGACTCTCGAACAATACCTATATTGTATGTTACATCAGACTGATAGCCTCATTACACGGATGGCGGTAGGGATTTACCGGTACCGGTAAAATACTGGTACCGGTAAATCCCTAACGCCTTACTACGAGGTCCCTTTGCGGGTTGGGGGATTTAACGCCTGCTTTTTGCAGGCGTTAAAATCCAACCCGCTAAGGGACCTCGGAGCTAATTACGACACCGCAAAATTGCGGTGCCGTAATTAGCGCCTTCCCCATTCCCATAGAGCCCTATGGGGCAGAAATGGGAATGGGGAAGGGCAATGGCGGAAGGGGGATTTACCGCCCCTCCAACCTTGGAATGGGGCGGTAAATCCCCTTTCTGCCAAGGCGGTGCCGGTATTTTACCGGCATGAGCCATGGCTCTAATAGCGCCATGGCTCACCGCCTACCGGGTAATGAGGCCCTTAAAGTAATTGGAAAGACATTCTTTGGATCGCCGAATATGTATACAATAATTCAGTACATTCTGTAACTGGACAAAGCCCCTTTTATACCTTATATGGGCACCATCCTCGAACCTCAGACCTTGACTCACCCAACACTTAGAAATGCCCGCAGTGGACCATCTGCACACTACGATTACACAAGCCTTTAAGGAAGCAACTGCACATTTAAAACAGGCGAAAGAAAAATACAAGAAAGATGCTGATCGGCATAGAGGTGATACTCCACATAACCAGATAGGAGACCAAGTATGGTTAGCCACAAAACATATACCTCTAAAGGGAACACGGACCTTTAACCCCAGATATTTGGGACCTTACTCTATTAAGGCCATTATCAACCCGGTGGCTGTCAAGTTGGACTTACCTGCTAATATGCAAATTCACCCCATGTGTCATTTTTGAAGCCAGTGCAACCAGGGACAAGACTAACCAAGCCACCAGACCCCATCCTTGTAGACAGGGAACCCGAATTTGAAGTTAAGAACATCCTGGAATCCAAGCTGATAAAGTCAAAACTTTTTTATTTAATCGACTGGAAAGGTTACGGACCACAGGAAAGGTCATGGGAACCTGGTGACCATGTTCATGCACCCCGATTGGTGAAAAAATTCCACCAAAATTTCAGCGCCGCGCTGAACTCACCGGCCTTCGCAGCATATTCACATTCCACCGCATCCTTCTGCATGTTCCCGCCGCACTCCGGCACCTAAGGGAAGACAAGAACAGCAAAGGGAGCCAAGGGAATACACAGAGGCAATATTAGTTACCCCCCATAGACTTACCTGATTTTACCACCAGAGGTACTATTCCTCTTCACGGGTCGGCGCAGCTTCCACTGCATCCTCGCCGAACCCTGGCCCCCAAGGGGAAACAAAAGGACAGCAAGGTGAAACAAAGGGACAAACAAGGGGAAACCTCCTCACCACAATAGACTTACCTGATTTTACCGCTGTAGGCATTATTCCCCGAGACTTCATACTTTCTCTCAGCGCCTGAATAAAGGAAAAAGCAACAGGTTACATATTGACATTATTTTATCGAACTGTGTTGGATAATACAAATCCTCACCTGAACATTACCGGATGCCACGAGGAACTCTTCGCTATAGTCTTTTACTTGAATTTTTGTTAATGTTGAAGTACACGATAGTTATTACATTTTGGCTTTAAGAAGATTAAATACGCATTTGTAAGATTAGCTGGCAATCTGCTTTAGAGTAATGGTGCTATCATTACATTCGAACCATCCACATTTCTTTTTAATGTATGCAGTGTAGTGATCTGCATTGGTTGTAACTCCTGCGTGGTTGATTATACCTACTGTTGTAAAGGTTTTCTTTCCAAGTGACACTTGACCGTGTGTGAATCCAGTCAGCTTGCAGTTGTTTTTGGTACCATCTGCATTGTAACCTAGAAGCTTAAGTATTATGTAGTTACTATGTGTTTGTATCAGTAAGGTGGAGCGATTATCTGAATTGCACATAGCATATAATCTGCCATGGTTTGCATTCTGTACAAGTTGCTGAAATGGAATGGATTCATAATTAGGTATTAGGTATGGATACATACACAAATCGCTCATTTGGGATTTGTTCCTGTATCACATTGTTACAGAGAGTGCATGTATGTTTTCACATTTATGAAATCTGGAAGATTTCATTTATAGGTATGTTTTTGTTTTCCAGTACTTGCAGTAAGTACATTAGAAATTCTTGTGGATCTTCTTGTGAGTTTATAGTGAATCTCACCATTCCAGCACAGTAGTCCAATTCTTGTCTTATTCCGTGAACACTGTACGTGTTGTCAGGATTGTTTGTTGCATTTCTATGAAGGACTAACATTTGCAAACACAATTGGTCTGTACTGTGTAAGTAAATATTGTTAAAAATTGGTGGCAATTGAAATAGAATATTCATTGCTACATTTGCATAGCAACTTACACCAGTTTCATTTGACAATTTGAATGGACCAGCTAGTTCTGTATCTAAGTGGTTTTCTAGGAGTTTCTGTTTCTTCTTTGAAGAAGTACCTGATTTACTTTCCCTAATAGGTTCTTCTTTGCTTGTGGTAATTGATGAAGTTTTAGCTTCTTTTGTTTTCTTTGAAGGATTTGCTGTCAGATTCTGTTGCATTTCTGTTTGAATTATTTTTCTTTTACCACGTTTTACTTTTTCTGGAACAGGATATGGTTTCAGATGGGGGGTGTACAGTGAACGCAGTCTATTGTATTCTAAAATGCAAGGAATATCAGCGTTCAGTTTACTTGCATCAAAGTTGAATAGAAATAGACCGTCAAGTGTACGTAAGCGTGATAGTGGTGCTTTGTCTAGGATAAGACCTTGGGATTTATGAATGATAAGGCCTTGGGATTTATGAATGGTGACTGCATATGCAAGAGTTAGAGAAAATTGTTCTCTACGTAGATACATGTCTTTGAAGAGAAGGAATCGAGCAATTGACCGCTCTATCCTTTTCACTTCTGAAAGTTTGTCAAGGCGAATATTGACAAACTGAATGTTGTTGTCACGTGGGTATGTTTGAAAGCCAACAACTGTACCCAGTGCCCCATTACCTAACCCTTGCTCCTCGTCAAGGTTACGTTTAAGCATTACTCTACAATTTAAGGATAATTTTAATATTTTTTCCAACCCAGCTGTGTTGGAGATTGAATTTTCTAAGGTATTAGTCTTGTTGTGGCTTGCTCACACATGGGTAGTGTCATACCATGTACGTCTAGTTTGTCTGTGGCGCAAATTTCCGTTACTGGTTGCATTTCCTTTTTTTTACATTGTTTCATTGCATTTGAAACAGCTTGCAAGAGTTGGCATTAAGGCCATACAATTGACATTTTTGTGCGCTAATTGTTCCATAACATCAGTAGCACATGCGTTATCACCATAAAGTGCATATATGTGCCGGTATTTCAATATTGCTTGAGCTTTTTGAGATAGTACACCAACTCTAATAACTCTAAAAATGTTGGCGTAAGTGAGATCTACAGATTGCCACATGTTTTCTGTTAATTCTCTGTATTGGAAATGTTGCCAAAGGTTGACATTTCCTATGCTGCAAACAGTTTTACGGCAGAGTTTGTGTCCTAAGGTTTTAAAAATAGGTTCACCTTTCACTGGTGTCAATTGTAGAAGATCTACTAAAACGATAATGTGTTTCCCTGCAAAGAGTACTTCGTAGTTTGTTTTAAGTACTTCTTGCAATCTGAGGTGAATCAAAGCCAGCATTAGGTTTGAGACCATGCTCACTTCATCTATTAGTAGCATTTTCATTTGTTTTAATACTCTGCATAGTTCCATTGCAGCTTCTGCAGAAAGTTTGTAATAGTTTAATTTGTTTTGGTGTTCTACTGGAAGGAGTAGTAATCGGTGTAAAGTGACACCGCCTATGTTATAGGCAGCAAAACCTGTGGGGGCAGTTACAACAGCTGACAGTTTGTTGTTTGTCAATTGTTGAAGGAACTTGCTGATGATTTTGATTAAGAATGTTTTTTCCTGACCCAGCTTCACCACTGACGTACAGCAGTATAGGTTTGTAAGTTTGGCAGGTACATTATTTATTTTCGTGTTGTACACCATGTGCAATTTGTTTTGTTACTTCTTCAAAAATGGTGCGCTGATCTTTGTTAATTTTTGCTTGTAGTACAGTTACGTCTTCTATATCTTCTTCATAGTGACACATGGGGGCCGATTCATGGAACAAACGTGTGCCGAAAATCTTGGCGCAAGCGCAAAAAAACAGGCGCACGCGTGCAATTCATGGAAGTCCCTGCGCGTGTTTATCTCGGGATGTGCGCCAAACCCGTGCATGGCGCACAAGTCACTGCAACATCCCGAAAGATGCGTGCGACGCGCACAGTGAAAGCGCACAACCTCGGCGCATACACCAGAAAGTGGGCGGGACACGGGGCGTAACGCGCGGAATGGGGAACAACACGTGAAAATAAGGGCGTAAATGGGGATGTACTGCAGGGAAGCAGACGGAACGCCCACACGCACTCGAACCACACGTATTCATGGAATCGAATAGGGCAAAGCCACGCACAGCCAAAGACACGCACAAGCCGAAACACGCCCGCCACACGAAGGCAGGCGGTAGAGTCCCTGCGCATTACAAAAGTGGCAACATACAGCAATTGGGCCTGTGCGAGCGGGGCACGTGTATTTCGGGGGTGCGCGGGAAGATACACACGCGATTGAGCGGGGCACATGTATTTCGGGGGTGCATGGGATGTTACTTATGCGATTGAGCGGGGTACGTGTATTTCGGGGGTGCGCGGGAAGTTACACACGTGTGAAACTTGCCCCGCACCCTGAAATACACATACCCTGCTGAAATCGCGTGTGGCACTTCCCGCGCACCCCTGAGATACATGTACCCTGCGCGCATGGGCCCAATCGCGTGTGGAAATTCCCGCGCAACCCTGAAATGCACGTACCCTGCTGAAATCGCGTGTGAAACTTCCCCCGCACACCGAAATACACGTACCCTGCGGAAATCGCGTGTGGAACTTCCCGCGCACCCCTGAAATACGCGTACCATGCTCGCACGGGGCCAATCGCGTGAGGTACTTCCCGCGCACCCCAGTGATACACGTAGGCCGCTTGCCGTGCTGGTACAGGGTTAGCGCAGCCCTTTGGGCTGGATTGGGTATATTGATGGCTTTTCCCTGCGTGAGAGGCGTTCTTGGGGACGTAACTGGCTCTGCTGCAGGGTCGCTGCGCCACTGTGCGCCACGGCTGGTTTTGGTGGCTGGAATCCATGAATACGCTGTGCGCGGAAATGTATTTTAGCGCACCCACTTGTGCGCTGAATTCTATGAATTACCCCCATGGTGTTTTCCACTTCTGTCATAGCTAATTCTGCCTCATTTGCTATTAGTGGCTCTCCTAGTGGTTCTTGGCTTCCTGTTACAGAAGGTTGACTTCTGTTGGACGTGTCCTTATCTAGTTGGGCCTGAAGTTCTTCTTCGTGTTGCTGTTCATTGTTTTGTACTGCGTAAAGTTCACATCGGTGATAGCGCTTTCATTTGCTTTGAAAGCATCTTCATAGCAGTCATAGTTATCTAGTATCTCTTCCTCTTTTCTCCATGGTTTAAAAGGTTGTAGCAGAGACATGTAATATAGTTCTTTCAGTTGAGGGGTTTTTAATGACAATTTGACATGATTAAACTTCATTTGGTAAGTTTCACTAGGCTGCCTTCACAATCTGTCACTCGATATCTACCTTTGCTTTCATCGGGTTTTATATTATTTTGTATGCAAAGTTTTGAGCTATGTGGTATAGACACATGCTTTCCAAAGTGCTACTCATGTTCGGATAGTATGTGTTCAGTAAATTGTTTTTTAAAATGTCTTGGCTGTTGGGGTAATTTCTGGCAATTGTTTCAATGTCCTCATATGATTTCAGAACTCTTTTTCTAGATTTAGCAGGACCAAGACTTAGCCATACTATGTTGTCTGATTTTCCATAAAAAGCAGTACCGGTTAAACAATCTGCTGCTTCATAGGCGCCCCATTCTCTACGAGAGAGCATTTTTATGCCTAAGCTGTACAATTTCTGAGATAGTGTTTTTTCTGATGATAGGTCATTCCAGAGGTCTTGAAGCTCTGTTTTTTCTGCTTTTGTTAAGAAGGCTGTAACAGATCGTGCAACTGCAGTGGAATTGTCTGCAATGTACTGCACATCTATGTTTGCATTCCATAAGAGGGCAATGATTGCATTGTAATCATTGATATATTTTGATTCTTCTGTTCCTTTTATGTAATACGTTTTCTTAGGTGATTTACCTTTAACACTATGTCGAACTGAAGACATGAAGTTGTTAACTTCACCTGTTTCTGTAACTGGTCTAGGGAAACCAAAGCAGCATTTGGTGTAGTATTTCCCTTTGCTTTTGTATTTGCGATGACAATATTTGCCACATTTGTGTCTTTGAAATTGTAAAATCTGTCCATGCAGGTCACTATGTGTCCGTTGTGAAGGGATTTCACAAGTGACATATTTTTGGATGAAATGCAAAACAGTGGCATCACTGTCGTGACCAAATTTCGGTGCACCTTTGTCCATAAAAGCATGTGAATATGTGGTGCTCCTCTCGCTTGGTATTCGTTTCTCCAAAAGAAGTGTTGCAGTTCTCCAAGGGGAGGAACAGTTTTATTACAAATAAAGTGTAGCATAGCAATGAAACGATGATGGAAATATCTTGACACATTAACTGGATATAGAGAGCAAGGTTTTCCAGGTGTTAATATATCTATGTTGGTTTTGTTGTTGTTTGATATGCGTAGGAACTGATGTAAATCTTCCCATGAATATTCTGCACAACTTAGTGTAACAAACCAAGTCAGTGGTCCAAGGTTTCTGATCATACAACGAACGTCTCCGTGCCGTCGGAACCAGTATTCTTTTGTACCACGCATGTTTGCAAACAGATTTGTTATACTTGATTGTAAAACCTCATCTTTTTCTTGTACTTTTTGTATTAATTGCTTATCTGACATATTTTAAAAGTGGGTTCCAGATTTCAAAATGTGTGCAAATCCATAACATAGGGTTGCTAGTTCACTTTCAAAGAGTAGGTGGAATATGTATTCCACATTTTGTCTAATTCTGGGATCTTGCAAATACATTCGTAATGAGCAGTATTCTGATGCCGTAATCTGAGTGGGTCTATCATCGTATCTTCTGCCTTTGCCAGTAGGAAATAGCAGTGGAAAAGCACGTGCTTCTATCCTTTTTTCCCATATGCTCATTGGTGACCATTTGGTTTGTCGCATTTGGTAAGTTTCTAGTGCATCATCTATTCTTTCATTGGAATGCAATGGATGAATTGTGTAATGGTCCAAAAGAGTGGATACTGCAGCAGGATCCAGAAGTGCAAATTGACCAGTTTCTGATGACTCTTGAATTATTTCAGTTGTTTCCCTTAAGCTTTCTTCAATATTTATTTCTTTGTAGTATTCGTTATTGTCTTTCAGATATTGCAAGGCTGGTCTAACTTTATGTAAATCCACCAGTTTTTGCCAAATTTGTTTGTCTTTTGTTGGTACACCATTTACCAAGACAATTAAAGAATGCTCTATTGAACGTTGCACTCCTAGAGTGTGTACATTTTCTGTCCTATCTAATGGCAAATAAACTACTTTGTCACGAATGCCTTTCACCAATTCAGAGGGAGGTAATTTTGTTGTTCTTGGTTGAAGGCGTATTATTGCCTGAAATGGGTGAACTGTTTGAATTATGATGCTCTCATACAAATTGAGTTGTTGCAGGGGTTTTGGTAGTGGCAACAATTCCAAATTATTTGTGATAGCACGTGAAGGAGTTTGGTTGTTGTCCAGTTTTGTAGTGCAGTAAGTGCAACATATTAGGGGTTCACTTATTTGGTATTTGTTTTCTGCTAAATTGTAGAGAGCTAATTCAAACCATTTTGAATCTTCATTGTCTTCTGTTTTGTATGTTATGTCTATATTTCTAGTGTTCCTTTTGTAAAACGTTCTGCGGCAACACACACAAGGTTTGGTACTTCAGCCGATGCACTTTTACATTTTTGTATTTCTTTTTTGTATGTGTGTAATAGAAGGTTACTATGTGCAGAATTGTTGCTAGTCTGTTCTAAAACTATTGCATTTTGTAAGTGACTTTTTCTCTGGATACGGTAGATTTCTGATTGCAGGTATTTGGGTGTACCATGCAGAAGAGTGTTATTTATATTAGCTAATTCTAAAGCTGGACTTTTAGCATAGTACATTTTATACACTAGATTTCTTACATTTGAATGATGTATTGATATCCTTTTGATATCATGGAAGTTGCTTTTGCAAATAGGTCCTGAAATACAGGCTAATGAATGTCCTTGTAGTCCTGTGTATTTGCGCACTGGACAGATATCCATATTTTGGAGCACTTTCATTTTAATTTTTTCTTTATCTTTCACATACTGATTGAGGAACTGACCTAATGATTTGGCCATTTGTATACTGGACGGTTTGGTTCAGTCGAATCGAGAGGTAATTCTGACTTTTCAGGGGATACTTTTGTAAGCATTGTTTCTTGTTCCATGATGGTATTATTGTTTTTTTCATACCCTCATCCACTGCTGTGGATGGCAATTGTGTTTGTTTGATTTTATTTGTATGCTTCTTCATTAAAATACGGTTCTGTGGTTGTTGTGTGACTCCATTCACATCCACAAATATTTAAGAAGTTATTTTTGTTGACATTCCGATTATTGACAAGTTTCTTTTGTAGTTTAGTACTTAGTTTTGTTAGTGGTTTCATCCTATTTAACACTAAAATAAATAACTTCCTTTTGAGAAGGATTGCACTGTCTACGAGAGCTTGTAGGTTTAATTTTCTACAGTAGGTTTTAAGGGTTGAGGATGATTTCGGTCCTCTTATTAGATTCTGAAGAACTCTGTGGCGAAACATTTTTGCTAAAATACTTTCTTTACTATGGGTTCTTGTCACAAAATCAGGATTAATAGGAGCATTGTTAGCAGTACTGGTAGCTGATTTTTTGTAAAGCGTTTTCTGTTTTGTGCCACATTTTGATAGAGGAGCCACAGTTTCGGTAGTTGAAGCTTCCTTTGTTTCGCTAAACGACTGTATTGGCAATTTTGTTACAACGTTCTCTACAAACTCTGCTACAGGTGGATGCTTATTTTGGACAGTTTTATTTTCATTTGCTCTATTTCTGCGTTCCTTTCTACGGACTTGCTTTTTGGTAGGCATTCTTTGGGGTCTTTTGAAAAAAAGAAGGCATGGTTTGGTCTGTTGTACAATGTAGGTGTGCTGTGTGCATGCGTGCATGAGTTTGATGGGGAAGCTCTTTGTGGTGGTGTGTGAATGTGCTTTGGGCAGTTACAATGAGTTGGGAAGGCAATTGTTCTGTTTGTATACTACTACACTGTGCTTCAGATGAGAGTAGAAAGTGAGCTAGTGGTGAGCAGAAGCATTAATAGTAAACGTAATGGTATAAAATTGAAACAGCTATTTGCTTTCTAGTACTAACATTCTAAGGCTTCTGTATGTTATTTGAGTTCCAAAAACACAGGGATTTGTGAGCTATTCTGCCTGTGATTCTTTCTTTAGTAAATGGGGATTTGTGGGTAGAATGTTCAGAAATCAATGTTTGTTTTGGTGTGCAAATTAAATAAATAACCCACACAGTCTGTTTGAAGAACAGTAAGAATATAAAGGTAGTACTGTACTTACTTTTTTTGCGGAATTACCAGGTTTCTTCGGATATGTCATTTGCAGTGTAGATGCTGTTGATTTTCAGGAGAGTAGTCTTCACTGCAATTGTAAAAAGAAGAAGTTAGTAACTGTGTGTGTTTAAAGCAGTGATGTTACTGTAGACGTAAATTTTGCATCTTTCGTTGGAGTATTCTCTTTTGATATCTCAACACAGTGCATGTGTGCATTTCACTTCACTATGTGCTGCCTTTGTATGTTATTTGTAGTATGTTAGTTGATCGTGATTCGCAAATGAGTACAATTTTTAGTTTATGAAAATACCTTGTATTTTTAAGCTGTGTTGTCCATAGCAGAGAGGTTTGTAAGTGATAGGTCATTATAGTAGATGGGAAACATTTCACTACTTTCATATTATAAGTACGAATCCGAAAAATCGGGAGACGCTCAAAGGGAGATGTCACCACAGCAATCGGGAGCATTTATTTTTCTCATACGATCACATTGGAAGTAGAATTAATGTAGGCGGTACACAGTAAAAAATGGTGACACTTTCTAATGGAAAATCGAGTTTCGCGCTAAATAGCGAAGGTTGTTACGTATGTATAGGTTATGCGGGAGACAGTAAGAAGTAGTGCGGTTTGTCAATGAAAAATTGGAAGTCTTGTACTTAAAGGGGCAGCATTGGTATGTATTGGATATTCAGATTTAATGCCATTAATTTGTTTAAATGAAATCATAAGGGTTGCACATGTTCTCTGATTAAAATATGCATACCTGTAGTTTATACTCATGCATGTGTGGATGCATGGAGCTGTACATAGAAATCTGCGACACTTGCACAGTAGTTTTTGAAGTAGGTGCTTTGCAATGATATGCAACTTGCATTCAGAGTGATCAATAGTACATTTGAAGTGCGAAGTTTTGATGACGGAGTTAGATGTAGAGATGTTGAATGTGATTGGTGGATGCTTGTGTGACTGCTTAGCTGTGTCCAATGAGGGAATGGACTCAAGAGTGATGTGGAAAGGGTAGAAGGACTGGGTAAGAGTTACGTGCCGCACGTAGACAGCGCTTGTCCGTGGGCAGGGTGTGCCACATACGGGGTTCTACAGCAAATCTGGCATGGAAAGGGGACTGATGGCATCAGCCAATCAGATGTTCACATTGTTATTTTGTGTCGAAAGACGGTGCGTGTACTGAAAATGGCAGAGGTGGAGAGAGTCAGGGTTTTGGTGCTTGGAGATATTTTTGTCCATGGTTTACAGCACTATTCCGAAAGTCGGCATGTGGCACACAATTTCGATGTGAGAGGAGTGGAGGTGGTGTGGAGCGCTGAGACTGATCGCAATGTTGCAGCAATTCTCCAAGTTTGCAGAGACATGCGTAGGATGACCAGTCCCCATGTGGTACTTTTGCACTACGGTGCTTGCCATTTGGGCTACGTGAGTTCACGTACTTTGTTGGAAGACTTGGTACAGTTGGTGCAAGCAGTCATTAACAGCTTTCCAAGTGCAAAAGTATTTTTTTATGGCTTACTCCCTAGAGGAAAATGGGACAACAGTTCTGTTTTCTGTCCTGATCAAAGTATTGGGAGGTGTAACATCAATCGCGGCATGCGTGCTTTCATGTTACAAGTAAGGTTGGTGTGTTCTGAACGGAGAAATGTAGTCACAACGTCTTTTCCCTGACAGGAGACCAGACAGCGATGGCTCTGTGTGCTCAAAAACAGATTATCTGGATTTTTATAGACTCATGGATACATTGGTTGAAGGTGCATGCGGAAAGTTGCGGTCTATCTGCAGATCTTGGATTGCTTCATGAGGAAGTGCACTGGCATGGCGTGCATGGAATGAGGTGGCTGAACTTGGTACCTCTCTGTGCTACTTTACAGACAGAGCTTCATCCTGATATAATTATCATTCATTGCGGAGGAAACAGTTTACGCCATGTCTCTGGAATTTCTTTGCAATTTGCTATGAAGGAAGGACTTGCGAAGGTCATGGACATGTTTCCAAATTGCCAAATAATTTTTTCCCGTATTGCACAAAGAAAAATATGGCTGCATTCTTCTGTATTGTCCACAAATGGAGAAAGAGAGGCACAATGTCAATAAGGCTTTTTGTGCCTTTCTAAGAGATGTTGGAATGTCCTCATTCCACAATGAAAACATTTTGTTTCGCAGCACTTTCATTTTTCGCAGAGATGGAGTTCATCTCACATATGCTGGCAATCAGATTTTTCTTCGCAATGTACAAAATGCATTGCAACCTTTTTTGGATTCATAGTCATCTATTTGGCAATCCGTTTTTTCAAATCCACAGTTTTTGAAACACACAAAACACCACCGAAAGGCTCTTTTCAGAGCTACCACTTACTCCCAGCGAAAAGTGCATTGGTTTTGCTCTGCTTGCACCCTCCATTTTTGTGCGTCCTATGACTGTCCGCTGACTTTTTGAACAATGCACGGTGGCCGACACCAGTCACTTCATAGTTCTATTGTTAAACTGAGAAAGGTTGCTCTGAAAAGAGCCTTTTTTGTAATTTTTGTTGTTTAGAGTTTATTGATTTTCAGCACACGACACACTAGGAGAGGATGGCAAAGGAGGGTAAGGAAGGGACACCAACCAGGGGGATAAGAAAGGGCAGGTGGAGAGAGAAAGATGTAGGGTGGCCTTTACATAGGTAGGGGGCAGTTCTTCTGGTGTTCCGTGACCGTAGCCTCAAAAGCACTTCGAAGACTCTCCCCCCTAGAGAGTACTGCGTCGCAGTACATACACAATATTGTGGCCCTCGAAAGGTAAGGGTCAACAGCATCGCGAATGGCTTGTGAGGCAGCTGGAGGGATACGCTCCCCCACAGGAGTGTCTCTTGTGGTGAGAGGATCGTATACGGACGATGCTATGGAGGAACTCAATCTACTACGTTCTTTACATGGCACCACCTTGCGAATGTCCAAAATGTGGAACAACGTTAGGTATTGCTTCATGGTTGTCGTACCAAAGCTGTACGCACCAGGTCTCCCGTGACTCAGCACCAACTTGCACTGGTTACACCTGACCTGGCTTGCACGTGCTTTGGGTACGTTCCCAAAAACGGTAAGCAACCGCCATACCCACGACTCCCGGCGAGTGCTTGTAGTGCGGAGTTCCTCCACCTCATCCTCTTCTTCCTCTTCTTCCTCGCTCTATACATCCTCACCCGTATTTCCCTCTGCAGGCCCTTGGGGAGGTGGTGGCGGTGGAGGGTTTGGGGGTGGTGCTGAGGCTAATGAAGCAACAGCAGCCATAAAGATTAGTCGGCTAATGTTCGCTACAGCAGTAAAGGCAGCACAACTCAATCTGCTATAGCCAGAAGCACAATGAAGATAAGCTCGGGGGTGTGGCCATTTATAAGGGTGGAGGGGTGCGGTGTCAAGGGTATCGAGAATCTCCTCTTGATCCTGTAGGATCTCGGCCTCCCTTACTTCCCTTTCCTCCTCACCTCGTATTCCCCGGCGTAGGTTCAGGGTCTGGTTCTCCTTAGGCTTGGCTTTCCCTTTTTTTTGTAGATGAGAGCGGCCGAAGGAGGCCGCCACCGCGACACCCCAAGGGTGAGCGGTGGTGACCCTCCGCGGCCGCGGAGTTGGGGGGAAAAAAGCCAGAGGCTGAAAAAACCCCAGAGATCTGTAGACGAATTGTCTGTAGTAGGAAGCACTTGACACTTGCAGGAGCTGAGTATCTGCTGGAGAAGAGGCACACACCCTTCCAGAACTGGGCAGCAGGCCTCCAAGGAGGAATAGCAGAGGCAGGTAAGAAATCGGAAGTCCAAAGTATCAGCAACAAGGTAAGAGGGCTAGGCAAGGCAAATCCGAAGTGTATTCCTGGGTACGGTACAACAGAAGGAGCCAATAAACAAGAAAAGGCGAGTGGAGGAAGGTAAGTAAGAAAGGCGGAAGGATTGAAGAGACGGAAAGGCAAGAATAGTAAACAAAGGCGGGCGGAAGGGGAGGTAAGGAAACGGGAACGAAGTAATAGAGGGAAGTTAGTTAGGCGGTAGGACGGGAAGGGAATGGAGAACGGGAGCGAGGAAAGGGGGAGAGGGAGGAATCAAGAATCGGAGCGAGCTCCGGAAAGAGAAACCTGGGAAGGAGAGTACCTAGAGCCGGAGCGGGGTGACCGGAGAGGGTACAAGAAAACTAACAAGGAAGGGGGGGTTAGAGTACGGAAAACAAAAACGGTAGCAGGGGACACGAGCACGAAAGACAAGCAGCAGCCGAAAACAGGAGCGTTGCAACGCACCCGAACACAGGAAGGGGCGGGCTATAGCCTGTGTCGGGAGACGTTGCTGAAAAGACTAGACCGCTGCACTGGGTAGAGGAAGCGTGATCGGGATATCCGTACGCCGCTTCCACCTATTCCAGAGCTTCCAGGCTCCCCGAGCCGTGACATGCGGCTCATGACCACATCAATCACTCAAAAGTGTTGCGAAAATTCTAAACAATAATTTGAAAGGTTGGGCCATTGTATGGGACATGTGAAATGGTGATTTTATACTGTAAAATAATTTCCCATGTTTGTATAAATTCTTTTGAAATGTTGCGGAAGCAGACAAACTGCGTAAATTAGTCCACACGCTCAGCGTGGGTGCGGTCACATGATGACGTTGTGAACACATCCACGAAGGAAATGGCTGCCCTCTGGACACCAAATGCAGAGTAACGGACATGCGCATGCATGCAGGAGTTCTATGGACAGTGTTCGGGTCCTGAAACGAATTAAAAGTGTGACACAAGTGAGATGGACAGTTAGGGACAGGCGCGATGTTCGCAGTACTTATGGGTGTGCTGCGCATGTGCGTAGATGTTCTGCTGACTGCACGACCAGGTGCAGTCTCCTTAGAACACCTCCATTTTGTTTGACTACGGACATGTAGGACACCGCACCTGTTCTACGGACATTTCCATCTTGGCTGCAGACGGTACGGATAGGTATACTGTCCTTAGGACACTCCCATTTTGTTCATTTACAGAGATTCCAGACACCTAGTGTGATCTAAGAACATGTTTTATGTTGGTTGTGACCAGTATGTAGAGGTCTAATGTCCCTAGGATGCCCCCATTGTGTCCAATTGCGGACAAATTGGACACCTGGTGTGTTATAACATTAGGTGCAAATTAGTTGCGATTGCTACGCGTAGGTGTATTGCTCCTAGAACATCCATACTATATTGATTATGGCCGGCCCGAACAGGCACGCTGTCCGCAGACATTTTAACTCTTTTAAAAAAAATGTTTTACCTCAAACCATTCCACTACAACTAACATAAAAAACACAGACACACCAATCAAGAGAAATACAGGGGGAAGCAGATACTGAAACGAATATAGGGGAATTAGGGTTTAACACGGGCTGGTTGTGAGGGGATGAATTGTGAGGGGATGAAGGGATGGATGTTTCATCAAAACGTTTATTTTCTTCTTGAAGGTTTGGGGATGGTTCACTGGGAAATGGAGAAGGGGGCAGGTACAGGTGGGACAGTGATATCGTATTTTTCCTCTCACATATTCCTCCACAAATTGCCTTAAACTGTTAAAATTGTCATTTAGTATGTCCATTTTCACTTCTATCCTTTTCAGACTGTCTTCCTCTGTGTCCTTTCTTGTCCTTTCTTCTTTTTTTACCTGGTCTGTTAAAAATAAATATATATATGTTAAATGCCCATAAAATACTGACCATTAATTTGCTTATGCAGAGTAGTGTGTACCATTATTATCGCTATCGTCTGACATTTCCCCAATCGGAAAGTTCTCCTCCAGCCACTCCAAAGTACTGCACATTTCTGTGTCAAAACAACAGAAATACATTATTTTTTCTGCCGCTCATACAAAAAAGTACACACATATATCAGACAAATGAAGTTCACTTACTATTTTGTTGTAATTTGTCTTCGTTGTACTTTGTGCGTCTACTGTCGCTCCTGGCTGCACAGTTTCTGTGAGGTAATTACGTTGGAGGCATACCTTTTTCTGTTATGGTATAATCCATTTCATTCTACATGGTCATTAAATGCATGGATATTGTTTCAGACGTTTAGGTTCAATTGGTTATTTATTAGTACGTATAATGGCCCTCATTACAACCCTGGCGTTAAGGGGTTAACGGCCCCGTAAAAGGTGGCGGCGCTGTTAACCCCTTAACGCCTGTTTACGAGGTCCCTTTGCGGGTTGGCGATTTTAACGCCTGCTTTTTACAGGTGTTAAAATCCAACCCGCAAAGGGACCTTGGTGCTAAGTACGGTGCCGCAATTTGCGGCACCGTACTTAGCGCCTTCCCCATTTCCATTGAGCCCTTTATGTCTTTATGTGTTCTAATTGAAAGTTGTGCATTTTTCATGTAACACAATAGTACAATTTCAGATACCCCCTGACTGTTTGGGTAGTGGTGATCTCGTCCCCGCGCGTCCGCAGACAGGCGCTCAGTCCGTGCCTTTCAAATATTATTAGCGAGGGTGTTTAGTATGTTTTATGTTACATGTATATAAAGTAAGGAAATTATAGTACATATGTCCCAAAATCACATGATGAAAGTGTATATTCAGTTACAAATAACTTTGTTAACGGGATGTTATGACTAAGTTCCTCTTCTAAAAACCTGTGAAATTCAGTAAAAGAAAAACTTTGTTAAAGGGATGTTATGGTTAGGTTGCCCTACTAAAAACCCGTAAAATTCACTAAAAAAAACTTTGTTAAGGGGACGTTATGGTTAAGTTGCGCTACTAAAAACCTGTGAAATTCACTAAACAACTTTACAAACGTGACATTATGGTTCAAAGTAAAAATGAAAAACTCTTCAAATTCGCCAGTTATGGTAGGCTAAGCAACCATAACTGCCCGCACCACTGTGCACTGCTAACACTAACACCCAGGACATGAAAGATGGCATCACAAATGTCACTGATGACATCACTGATGATATCACTGATGATATCACATGGGTAGCCCCTCTGTTTTTGTTCACTGCCATATATATATATGTATATTCAGTAAAAAAAACTTTGTTAAAGGGACGTTGTGGTTCAAAGTAAAAATGAAAAACCCCTGCCATTCGCTAGTTATGGTAAGCTAAGCAACCATAACTCACGCCACCTATGTGCATTGCTAAGACTAATACCCAGGACATCAAAGATGACATCACAAATGTAATTGAAGCAGGACACCATGGTGCACAACCTGCAAACAACGTGTTTCGTGCTATACCGAGCGCTTGATCACGTTTTTAGTGAATTTTACAGGTTTTTAGTAGGGCAACTTAACCATAACGTCCCTTTAACAAAAACTTTGTTAAAGGGACATTATGGTTAAGTTGCGCTACTAAAAACCTATCAGATTCAGTAAAAAAACTTTGTTTAAGGGACATTATGGTTCCAAGTAAAACCGAAAAACCACTGAAATTCGCCAGTTATGGTAAGCTAAGCAACCATAACTCGCGCCACCACTGTGCACTGCTAAGACTAACACCCAGGACATCAAAGATGACATCACAAATGTCATTGATGACATCACTGATGACATCACATGTCTGGCTCCACCTTTTTTCCTTTACTGACATATCTATGCCACATGGTTTTCTTCAGTAACAGTCAGGAATTAAAAGTGGAAAAGGTAGTATATTTGTAGACTTATCCTTCAAGTATGTTCTTACAATAATTCCCTTAGGGTCTAGTCATACTATATGAAACATATACATAGGGGAAGACACAAGCATGAAAGACAGCAATCCTTTCTGTGCATTAAAATTAGCAGTAGAGTTATCAGCACTTTCTGATAGTTCTGTTGTTTTTTTATTACTGTACTTTCCCTGTATATGCACCTATTTTTATATCTGGTATTCAATCTACTTTCCTTAGGGTCCAGTCATATCATGCGATATATATACATAGGGTAAGTAGCAGCTTTGAAACAGAGCAATCATTTCTCTGCATAAAGGTAATCAGTTAGGTTATGAACACTTTTTGCTACTAATGCTGTTTTTTTTCTTCAATTTCCTTGTATATACTCATATTTGTATGTGGTGTTGTCTCTTTGTGTTTTGTCTATAATAATGTCTAGAAAAGAAGCAGCCGAATTTGAAGTACAAAGAACAACTAAGAAGTAAACTGCTAATTTTAGAAAAAAAGTAAGTAGAATGTTACCATAATATTTGAATTATTACTCGAACACACTGTAAGGTTAATTCATGCTATTTCTGTACCTAAAAATAGAGATTCTGCACCATTCTGACCAAATATCCCCCCGTCTTAAACAGTGATTTACTGGCAGAATGGCCCACAACTTCCTATTTCTCGACACACAAATTACCCAACTCAGCCGCTAGAATTTAGATGTTGTAGAACAAACAACTGTTTTAATTGTATAGCTTTAGATATACTATTTATACGTCTTCCAAACCACTGGCTTACTTTTTTATGTCATCTGAACCCCAGTTTAGTAACACATTAATTCAAGAATACCCATCTCTAGTAGATGTACTTCCCAATGCACAATCACACACCATTACATACATCTTTATCATCTTACTCAAACACTCATGCACACAACACACATGCATTGCAGAACACCCCAACCCATACCTTCTGTATTTTTTTCAACAGACCCTAAATAATGCCTACCAAAAACCAACTCCGTAGAAAGGAACGCAGAAGTAGAGCAAATGAAAAGAAAACTCTCCAACATAAACATTCATCTATAGCAGAATTTGTAAAAAAAGTTGAAACACAACAGCTAATACAGTAATGTAGTGAAACAGAAGATGTTTCTAGTACAAAAACTTTGCCTCCTCTATCAAAAGGTAAAACAAACCAAAAAACAATTAACAGAAAATCAACTATCACTACAAATAAAACTGCTTCTATAAATCGTGATGTAGTACAAAGTAAGCATACCAAGAAAAGTATTTTAGTCAAAATGTTCCGTCACAAAGTCCTTCAAAATCTCATGAAAACAGGAGAGAAACCAGGTTCAACACTTCAAACCTATCATAGAAAAGTAATCTTAGAAGCGTTGATAGACTGTGCAATTCTTCTCAAAAGAAAGTTATTTATTATAGTGTTAAACAGAATGAAACCACTAACAAAACTAATAACTAAATTACAAAAAAGACTTCTCAATAAACGAAATGTCAACAGAAATAACTTAAATATCTATGGAGGTGAATGGAGTCACACTACAAGCACAGAACCATACTTTAATGAAATAGCGTACAAACAAAAGCAAACAAATACAATTGCCATACATAGCAGTGGTCGAGGTTATGAAAAAGTTAATAATACCATAATGGAACAAGAAGTACTCCTTACAAAAATATGCCCTGAAAACGTAGATTTACCCCTCCATTCAACTGAATCAGAACATCTAGTGTACAAATGGCCATGCACGTCAATGTTTAACATTCCCAAAAAAATGTTCAAGTCTTTACGCCAAATCCTCAATCAATATGTGAAAAGCAAAGACAAAATCAAAATTAAACTACTGCAAAATATGGATGCTTGTCCAGTGCGCACGTACACAGGACTACAAGGACTACAAGGACATTCATTGGCCTGCATTACAGGACCTACTTGCAAAACAACCTTCCAGGATATCAAAAGGATATCAACACATCATGCAAGTATAAGAAAACTAGTTTATAAACTGTACTATGCTAAAAGTCCTGCTTTAGCACTAGCCAATTTAAATAACATTCTTCTACATGGTACAGCAAAAGACCTACTAAAAGAAATCAACTATATCCAGACAAAATATTTTGGAAGTGAAACCCACTTACAAGTTGAATTAGCTGTAAACCAACTTTGTAACAATTCTGCACATAGAAACCTTTCACTACACACATACAAAAAAGAAATACTAAAATTTGAAAGTACTTCACACCAAACCACGTGTGTGTATGTTGCCGCAGAACTTTTTATAAAAGTAACACAAAAACTGTAGACCTATAATCCAAAATTGAAGACAATGAAGATTCTAAATGGTTTGAATTAGCTCTCTACCTTATAGCAGAAAACAAACACGAAATAACTGACCCCATAATACTTTGCAGTTACTGCACTACAAAACCTGACAACAACCAAACTCCTTCACGTGCTATCACAAATAACTTGGAATTATATCCACTACCAAAACCCCTTCAACAACTTAATTTATATGAGAGCATCATAATTCAAACAGTGCACCCATTTCAAGCAATAATACGCTTTCAACCAAAAACTGCAAAATTACCTCCCTCTGAATTAGTGAAAGGTATTCATGGAAAAGTAGTGTATTTACCATTAGATCTAAAAGAAAATGTGCACACTCTAGGAGTGCAACGTCCAATGTAACAATCTTTAATTATCTTGGTAAATGGAGTACCTACAAAAGACAAACAAATTTGGTAACCACTGGTAGATTTACATAAAGGTATAGAAGCCCTGCAATATCTTAAAGAGAATAATGAATATTACAAGAAATTAATATTGAAGAAAACTTGAAAGATACAACTGAAATAATTCAAGAGACACAAGAAGCTGGTCAATTTGAGCTCTTAGATCCTGCTACAATATCAAACACTTTAGACCATTATACAATTCATCCATTGCACTCTAATGACACCATAGAAGATGCACTGGAAATGTACCAAATGAGTCAAACAAAAGGATCACCAATCAGCATATGGGAAAAAAGTATAGAAGCACATGCTTTTCCTCTACTCTTTCTGACTGGCAAAGGAGGAAGATACGATGATAGACCTATTCAAAAATCAGCATCAGAATATCGCTCATTACGAATGTATTCTGAAGATCCCAGATTTCGACAAAATGTGGAATACACATTCCACCTACTCTTTGAAAGTGAACTAGCAACTTTATGTTACGGAGTTGCACACATATTAAAATCAGGATCACACTTTCAAAATATGACAGCTACACAATTATTACAAAAGGTTCAACAAAAAGATGAGGTTTTACAAGCAAATCTTACAAATCTATTAGCAAATATGCGTGGTACTAAAGAGTACTGGTTTCGACGTCATGGAGATGTACATTGTATGATCAGAAACCTTGGCCCACCCACTTGATTTGTTACATTAAGTTGTGCAGAATATGCATGGGAAGATTTACATGCTTTCCTACGCATATCAAACGAAAACAAAACAAACATAGATATACTAACACCTGGAGAACTTTGTTCTCAGGATCCTGTTAATGTTTCAAGATATTTTCACCATCGCTTCATTTCTATGCTACATTTTATTTGTAATAAAACTGTTCCTCCCCTTGGAGAAGTGCAACACTTCTTTTGGAGAAAAGAATACCAAGCCAGAGGAGCACCACATGTCCACATGCTTTTATGGATTAAAGATGCTCCTAAATTTGGTCAAGACAGTGATGCCACTGTTTTACAGTTTATTGAAAAAACATGTCACTTGTGAAATTCCATCAGAATCCACAAATAGTGATCTTCATGCAAACATTTTACAATTCCAAAGACACAAAAGTGGCAAATATTGTTGTCGCAAATACAAAAACAAAGGGAAATACTACACCAAATGCCGATTTGGTTTCCCTAGACCAGTTACAAATACAGGTCAAGTGAACAACCTCATGTCTTCAGTTAGACATAGTGTTAAAGGTAAGTCACCTAAAAATAAATATTCCATAAAAGAAAAGAAGAAGAAAAATATATAAATGATTACAATGCAATCATTGTCCACTTATGGAATGCAAACATAGATGTGCCGTACATTGCAGACAATTCTACTGCAGTTGCACGATATGTCACAGCATACTTAACCAAATCAGAAAAGACAGAGCTCCAAGACCTCTGGAATGACCTGTCACCAGATAAAACAGTGTCTCAGAAATTATACAGTTTGGCATAAAAATGCTGTCCCATAGAGAATGTGGATCCTATGAAGCAGCTGATCGATTAACTGGTACTGCATTGTTTGGTGAATCTGCAAATATAGTATGGCTAAGTCTTGGTCCAGCTAAATCTAGAAAAAGAGTTCTAAAATCATACGAAGATATACAAACAATAGCCAAACATGATACCAACAGCCAAGACATTTTAAAAAACAATTTATTGGACACATACTACCCAAACAGGAGTACCACTTCGGAAACCATGTGTCTATACCACATAGCCCAAAACTACACATACAAAAATAATATAAAACCTGATGAACAAAACCGTAAATACAAAGTGACAAACTGTGAAGGCAGCTTAGTAAAACTCACCGAAACAAATTTAATTAATCATATCAAATTGTCACTAAAGACTCCTCAACATAAAGAAGTATATTACATGTCCCTGCTGCAACTCTTTAAACCATGGAGAAAAGAAGAAGAAATACTAGATAACTATGACTCATATGAAGACGCTTTCAAAGCAAATGAAAGCAGTATAACTGATGTAAACTTTGCACAGTACAAAACAATGTTGCACAATGAACAGCAACACAAAGAAGAACTCCAGGCCCAACTAGATAAGGACACTCCTGACAGTAGGCAACCTTCTGTCACAGGAAGCCAAGAACCATGGGAGACCCACTAATAACAAATGAGGCAGAATTAGCTATGATAGAAGTAGAAAACACCATGTGTCAGTATGAACATAAAGAAGACTTAACTATACTACAATCAAAGCTAAACAATGAGCAACGTAGCATGTTTCAAGAAGTAACAAAAGAAATTGCACATGGTGTACAACATGAAAACAAAGAATGCACCTGTCAAAATTACAAACCTATACTATTGTATGTCAGTGGTGAAGCTGGTTCTGGCAAAACATTCCTAATCAAAGTCATCAGTAAGTTCCTTCAAAATTGACAAACAACAAACTGTCAGCTGTTATCACTGCCCCGACAGGTTTAGCTACCTACAACATAGGTGGTGTCACTTTACACCGATTACTACTCCTGCCAGTAGAACACCAAAACAAATTAGATTATTACAAACTTTCTGCAGAAGCTGCAATGGAACTACGCAGAGTATTGAAACAAATAAAAATGCTACTAATAGATGAAGTGAACATGGTGTCCAACCTAATGTTGGCTTTGATTCACCTCAGATTACAAGAAGTACTCAAAACAAACTATGAAGAGCTCTTTGCAGGAAAACACATTATTGTTTTCGGAGATCTTCTTCAATTGACACCAGTAAAAGGTGAGCCTATTTTTAAAACATTAGGACACAAACTCTGCCGTAAAACTGTTGGCAGCATTGGAAATGTCAACCTTTTGCAACATTTCCAATACAGAGAATTAACAGAAAACATGCACCAATCTGCAGATCTCACTTATGCCAATATCTTAAAAAGTATCAGAGTTGGTATACTTTCTAAAGAAGCAGAAGCAATATTGAAAACCCGGCATATTCATGCACTTTATGGTGATAATGCATGTGCTACAGATGTTATGGAACAATTATCCCACAAAAATGTCAATTGTATGGCCTTAATGCCAACTCTTGCAAGCTGTTTCAAATTCAATGAAATAATGTTAAGTAAAGAAATGCAACCAATAATGGAAATTAGCGCCACAGACAAACTAGATGTACGTGGATTGACACTACCCATATGTGACCAAGCCACAACAAGACTAAATAGTTTAGAAAAATCAATCTCAAACACAGCAGGCTTTGAAAAGATATTAAAATTATCCTTAAATTGCAGAGTAATGCTGAAACGTAACCTTGACGTAGACCAAGGACTAGTTAATGGAGCACTGGGTACAGTTGTTGGCTTTCAAACATACCCAAGTGACAACAAAATTCATTTTGTCAATATTCTCTTTGATAAACTTTCAGAAGTAAAAAGAATAGGACGCTCAACAGCTCGATTCCTTCTCTTCAAAGACATGTATGTACGCAGAGAACAATTTTCTCTAACTCTTGCATACGCAGTCACCATTCATAAATCACAAGGTCTTACCCTAGACAAAGCAATGATAGACATTGGTAACACAGTCTTTAAAGAAGGCATGAGCTATGTAGCACTATCACGCTTACGTACATTTGACGGTCTATTTCTAATCAACTTTGATGCAAGTAAAATAAACGCTGATATTCCTTGCATTTTAGAATACAATAGACTTTGCTCACTCTACACCCCCCATCTAAACACATATTCTGTTCCACAAAAAGTAAAACGTTATAAAAGAAAAATAAATCAAACAGAAATGCAACAGGATGTCACTGCAAATCCTCCAAAGAGAGTAAAAGAAAGTAATACTTCATCAAGTACCACAAGCAAAAAAGAATCAATTAGGGAAAGTAAACCAGGTACTTCTTCAAAGAAGGAAGACAAACTCCAAAAAAAGCAGTCAGATACAGAACTACCTGGTCTATTTAAACTCTCAAATATAGTTGGTGTAAGTTGCTACGCAAATGTAGCAATTAATATTCTATTTCAATTACCACCAATTGTTGACAACATTTACTTACACAGTACAGTCCCATTGTGTTTGCAAATGTTAGTACTTCACAGAAACGCAACAAACAATCCTGACAACCCGTATAGTGTTCATGGAATAAGACAACAATTGGACTACTGTGCTGGAATGGTGAAATTCACTATAAACTCACAGGAAGATCCACAAGAATTTCTAATGTACTTACTATTAGTACTGGAAAACAAAAACATACCTATAAATGAAATCTTCCATATTTCGTACATGTGGAAACATACATGCACTCTATGCAACAATGTGACACAAGAACAAATCCCCAATGAACGCTTTGTGTATATATCAATACCTAATTGTGAATCTGTTCCATTTCAGCAACTTGTACAAAATGCAAACCATGGTAGATTATGTTCGACCTACAATTCAGATAATAGCTCCACGTTAGTAATGCAAACACATAGTAAATACGTAATACTAATGCTTCTACGTTACAATGCAGATGGTACCAAGAACAACTGCAAGCTGACTGGATTCACACATGGTCAAATATCACTTGGTAGGAAAACCTTCACAAAAATAGGTATAATCTACCACGCAGGAGCCACAACCAATTCCGGGCACTACACTGCATATATAAAAAAGAAATATGGATGGTTTGAATGTAATGATAGTACCATTACTGTAAAGCAGAGATTACCAGCAAATCTTACAAATGCGTATTTAATGTTCTTAAAACCAAAATTTGATAACTAAACTGTACTTAAACCTTAAGTACACTTGTAGTAAAGAAATATAAACTTTCACAATATTCCAAAAGCTATCTAACTGCCCAAAGATGCTACAACAACTAATCAGATAAATTAATACCACTCCAATAGAGGAAAAAACAGACAGTTAGAATACGCCAATTGGTATCCAACTGTCCCAATATTTCGAAATATCCAAACAGATAAATCAATATCACGAAATTATATAAAAAAATAAACAGTTAGAATACGCTACTGGTATCTAACTGCTCCAAAATTTTACAAAATCCAAACAAATACCTAATATCTTACTGCTCCCAAAAACTGGAACAATCCAATGTATAAAGCATTAGCCAGAAACAACTAGTAAACACTCAAAACAAACAAACAAATAAACTGTAGCATAACAGAAAAAGGTTTTGTTTTTAATCCAACAAGGATTTTCTTTCTCCCTCAGACCTAATGATTTTACTAACAAACACAGAAACTGAGCAAATTGCACAGTACTCTGGTTTGTCATCTACTAAATATGAGGGTCAAGAAAAATTCGAAAATGTTGATTGTACAATGTAATAAGTCTTTATAAAAAACTAATACTAACATGCTATTTTCTTTTATCACAGAAATGAACAAGAAAAACATGGACTCCCGTTACTAAACCAAATAGTAAGTATAACATGATAAATACAACCATCGCAGCATATCACACCCATACTGGCTTATAACAATGTTCCTTATAAATTTGTTTTTGACACAAAATTGTAAGCCACTATGAGTGTGATATGCTGCGGTGCTTGTGGCCAGGGCATAGACTCTTGGGTGCATGGCATATGAGTGTGATATGCTGCGGTGGTTGTGGCCAGGGCATAGAGTCTTGGGTGCATGGCCAAATGGCCATGCACCCAACATTCTATACCCTGGCCACAACCACTGCAGCATATCACACCCATAGATTCAAGCATTGCAACCATTTTAATGTCCGCGGACACAAGGAAGTTCCTAGAACACATTCAACTTGCCAGAGGACGATACGGACAGCGTCCTCAGGACACCCCCATTTTCTTTATGTACGAACATTTTAGGACACTGCGAGTGTTCTTAGAACACTTTCAGATTGACAACGAACAATACAGACAACGTCTTCAGGACACCCCCTGCGAACGTTCCAGGACCCCATGAGTCTTCTTAGAACACTTTCAACTTGACACCAAATCCATTCTGTTTATTTACGAACATTTCAGAACAGCCGTGTTGTCCGCAGACAAATCGAACACAACAAAAGCGTCTAGCACATAAAAAAATACAACATTGCACCTATCTCATACTCCCCCACCCTCCCCAAACACTCTTACACACCAACACACACAATACAATTTTTAAACCAGTTTCACCCCGCTGTCCGCGGTCGTCCGCGAATGCAAGATGTCAGGCGCCACCAAAAATCTGACGCGCTCCACACCCCACGCCGTCCAATCAGCGAACCGGGAAGTCCGTCCGCGAAGCGAACTGAGATATCACTAATTTTTTTGCCTTACATTTTGGTCATTTTAAAAAAAAACTTTTTTTTTGGGATTTACACCAAATTTGCAAAAGCACGCTTTCGGGAACAAGCACCCGCTCCTGCCGCAAATTTGGTGTAAATCCGTCCAGCGGTTTGGGCTGTAGGCGTGCGCAAAGTTTTTTCCCATTAGGTCTATGGGAAAAAACAAAAGTTTTGAGACCCCCCCTATAACTTTGCCCCCCCTGGACCAAACCTCTCCAACCTTTGCAGAAAACTTCAGAGTGGGCCACATACTTTTTTTGCAAAGTTTGGTGAGGATTCGTCCAGAGGGAGCGAAGTTATAAGCCACTCAAAAAATGCTCTTCCTATGGAAACACCAACTTAACCATAAGTATATATATATATATATACATATATATATATATTACAGGGCCTGGTGTAGCGGCCCTCTAGTTATGGTTAAGTTGCTCAACCCATAGGGAGAGCAAGTTTTGGGCGGCTTATAACTTCCCCTGTCCCCCCAAATCCTTACAAAACTTTGCAAAAAAAAAGGATATGGCCCCGTCAGATTGATTCCACGAAGTTTGGTGAGGTTTCGTCAAGGTGGGAAAAAGTTTTAGGGGGTGGCCAAAATATGTTTTTTTTACCCATTGATGCAATGTAAAAGCAAAGATTTGCTCACCCCTACAGCCCAAACCGCTGCATGGATTGTCACCAGATTTGTGGCAGGTGCAGAGGCTTGGTCTCGAAAGAAAGCATGCTTTTGTAAATTTAGTGTAAATCCGTCCAGTAGCTTTTTTTTAAATTGACCAAAAAATAGGTACAAATAAATGAGTGATATCTGGGTTCGGCACACGGCTCTGAGGGTGGCGTGATGTCCGTGGACTTCGAACACGCCCACTGACTGGATGGTGAAAAGCGTGAGGTGCATCAGATATTTGGAAACGGCAGCAATGTTGGATTCGTGGACAGCACCCCTTGTCCGCGAACATCGCAGTAAAAACATATTAAAAAACACAACATTGCACTTGTAAAGCTAATTAAACAATTTCTTGTTTGATGATGATGGGATGGGATGTGGTCATAAAAAGCTGTTTCGAAGACAACATATATATAACATGTATATACTGCAACAAACCACTCTGCAGTGGGGAGCAATTTCAAAGTGCTTTTGACACTGTAATCAAGGAGCATGAGAAACACTATCCCCTACCTTAGATGTAACACACGCGCAACATCTTCCCCTGTCCACCAGCCCTTCCATATTTGTGAATGGTGCTTCTTCCCTCATTTCCCTCCCCACCTTACATTCTGATCTATCCTGCAAAATAAAAAGGTTTTAGGAACCACCTTTCACAGTTAAAAAATAGAAGTATAAAAGAATTTGTACAGATTCCATCTACTTTACATTTCTCAATAAAGTAGATAGACTCAATAAGATTCTCCAACATTTCTATTAGCATTTTGTGTTATGCTAATGGGAATAATGTGGCGTTTATCCCCGTTACAGAGGCTGGAATGGGGGATAATGTCCCAGCAGCCCAAGCTATCTACCCAAGTGAAGCGACAGTGGATAACGAGGGCTCTGGGCCGTTATCATCCGTTCCAGCCCGTGCAACAGGGATGAAGGCTATTAGCACCCCTGGTTACCAAAGCGGTAAACCGGGGTGTTAAAAAGAAAGCATTTTCCAAGATGGCTGCCATGGAAAGGGAAGCCATAATTTCGGATCCGGCTGGCCTTGATACAGAAAGCAGCAAACTACTTGAGAAATTTGAAGCCAGAGGATATCCAGATACAATTCTTGAGGAAGCCAAAGAAAGGTCTGAACTCATTAGCAAAGAACAACTCCTTGTCCCTAAAATTAAAACGAAGGAAACACCACTGCTCCATATCACCAAATACTCAAGACAAAGCTTTCAAGTAGGTAAAACTATCAGGAAGCATTGGAGCATCCTCCTGTAACGCTCACCTGATTCCCAAGGAGGCGCTGGTCCCGGCTGAACTGTTATAGTCTCTTCAATTGAGAAGCGTAGAGCTCGGATGACTCTCTGGACTGGGCTTCCTCTTATTGACCATCTGGCTTGCAGGGTAAGGTTTCTGCAGGCGGAAGAAAAAAGGGTTAATGACCGTTTGGCTGGACTTCCTCCTCACTAATCGCCAACTCTCCGAAAGTCCAATGTCCTGGTGAGCTCTCACCTTAGGCGTATAAATGCTGGGCTCTCCATCCTGCGACTTATGCAGGGGTGCGTGGGTTCCAGTTACATCACTGGAGGTCCTCAAAGTCTTTTGTGGCCTTAGAAGTGGCACAGGTGCTGAGATGCCAAAAGGTGATGCCGCCGTTACTGCACGAGCGGATGCCAGTAAGTATAAAGAGTTTATAGTCTTGAAGAGATGGGCACCTTTAATGAAGTCTTTGCATTGTCTTTTTCAGGTGCCTGGATGCTGAGGGCGTGGTCACTGAGAGCACGACACGTACGGTTGTACGTAGGTATGGGAATTTCAATGACACCTCAATAATGTCGCTTGTTTTCTGTTTTCAGGTCTTGAGATGTTGCGGGCGTTGTTCGTCCGTTGCCGTTGCACGTGCGAAGTACGTGAGTATAATGATCTGTGACCTTATTATAGCACCTCTAACAATGTTATTTTCTTATTTGCAGGTGTCGGGACCTTGCGGGCGTTTTCCCAGTCGCGGATGCAAGTGGGGAAACACGTAAGTGTTAGGCTTTCTTGCAGTCTTTAATGGCACTTAAATAATGTCTTTTCTTGTTTTCAGGTGCCGGGCTGCTGCGGTTGAAGAGATTGTAATCCGCGCACAAAAGCAGGTAAGAAAAGTAAATGCGGCCGCCTTCAACCGATTCCTACTTAACAATGTTCTTTGTCTTTACAGGTGCCGTTAGGCGGCTGAAGAGAAGGCCGCGAAGAATCCGTGAAAGCACAGATGGATCAGGTAAGCGAGCGCGGCTGCGAACGTGTTGCAACTTGCTAACCTTATGTTTCTTTTGCTTGCAGGTTCTGCCAGTGTCTGGATTCCTGGACGGTAAGTATAGTTCTCGTGTCTTTCTTCCACAGGTTGCTGAGTTGAATCTGGAGATGTCACTGGAATGCTGGAGCTGACTCGGTGAGCGTCCTGCTGCAGATGCACAATAACGAGAAGCACGTTTTCTCAATCGGGTGTGGTTTAAATAGTGTTGGAGTGATTGGGTGTCTTCTTCCTCAGCCTCGCCCAGGTAAAAGAGTTCCTGTGTTCCAGAGCTAAGGAGTGGCACCAGCCCCACCCAGGTAAGAAAGTAGTCCCAGTTCAGGGAATAGTTCCTCCCAGCAGAAGGCTGGGGACTTCATCCTGCCAGCATTTGCAAAGGTGAGTATGCAGCATGGTCTGCTACAGGTAGGTCCACCCAAGCACCTTTGCAAGAATTATGAGCCCGGCGCCCCTGGCGCCGGGTCTGAGGTTCCTTATGAGCCTGGCGCCAGAGGCGCCAGGACATGGTCCAAAGGGCCCCAATAGGGGTTTGCTGGAGCCGGGGACGAGGGTCGTGAGCCTGCTTCCGGGGATGCTGGGCTTGACTTGGCTTCTCGGGAGCAGTGCTCATGACACCTCCACAATGATCAGACACTCAAGGAACTATTCCCTAAAGCACCCATGATTGCCTTCAGACGTGGTAGGAATCTCAGGGATACACTAGTAAGAGCAGAAATACCACCTAAGGACAAACAAATGGTTCTACAAGCCAAAAAAATGGGAACCTTCCCTTGCCTCTGCTGCTCACACTGCAACAACATCACCAAAGGTGATAATATCGTTCACCCATGCACTGGTAAAAAGATAAAACTATGGCACTACGCTACCTGCATGTCCAATGGAGTGATCTATGCGATCAAATGCCCCTGTGGCAAACTCTATATGGGTCAAACAACAAGATCTGTTAAAGAACTTCTCACAGAGCATAAATCAGGTGCAGAAACATAAAATCACCTCTCTCGAGATACTTTATGGAAAACAACCACACAGTTGCTCAGCTCAAATTTCAAGTCCTTGAAGTAGTTAAAAAACCCTATAGAGGTGGTGACTATCTATCCATTCTCTCGCGTAGAGAGAAGTATTGGATTCACACATTGAACACATTATTCCCTAGGGGTCTTAACGATGATTTTTCCTTGGAATGTTTCATCTGACATGGTTTACATATTTTAATGTTGCCTCTCTGTCCAATCAGGCTCTATATGTGTCTAATCCATCTCTATCCACTGTGTAAATAGTATCTACACTCAAATACTGTTGATGAACCGCTATATACTACCATGTGACCTGACATTGTATAATCGAAACTGCTCTATTCTGTGGAACTCACCATATTACAGTTATATATTCTTCACCACTGTTTATACTTTGTAAATTCAAAGCCACCCCACTGGAACCCAGATGGTGGAATATTGCCGATTTTCTTCTACTTTTTGATTCGTATCCCATTGATTATATTCACCCCATTCAATTCCAAACCAACCATAGCATTACTTATCTAGTATTTGTATGGGCATCATCACTTTCAAGATGGCCGCCGCTTTGCACTGACACTTGTTTACCATTTTTCTAACACGATCCCGCCTGTTAGTCCGTCTACTGTTTCGATGCATGACGGCCTTGATAGACTGGGTACTGCACGCTAGAGGGTCTCTTGCTTCACGGGAAACGTCCCTCCCATAGCAACAATCTCCACCTACGACCATACACGCACGGCTGGGCGGCGCGACCTGCATTGAACCATTACTGCATGCCGGATGCAGATTATTTGGATCGTACACCACGCTGCTGGCACAGTAAGTTTGAGCACCTACATTTAACACACGTTTATCTCTGTGATACTTTAAACATGCTTTGGCGAGACGCTCGGATACTAACACACAGCCTTCTTGGACTGTTTACAGACCCAGGCACTATATCACTACTGATACTTGATCAATGGTCGTACGTCACCCACGGCACCTGCCGAGTAGAATCTTGAGACTCTGAGTGGTACATTCATCTCACAATGGTGAGTGTTTGTCCCTTTACTCTATATCTTGCTAGTTGCCATTTTGAGAATTCTTGCTCATTTTAGGCTTTGTATTCCATTCTTTATAGTCCACTGGGCATCCAACGCACGCTGAATGATTTGTATGATTCATCATTTTTTTTTAATCCCTTACCTATGCAGAGTGACCTCCTTAAACGCATCAACATTCAGGACTTCTCTAGTCTTGGTGAGCATACCTACTGTTATTCCGTTCAGAACACCTTTTTGTCAGTGTTCTTTTCACCATTCATCACCTCCCTTACCATTGACTGATTGACCATCCTTCGTTCTGGTTGTTTGTGGCTTTGGATATAACTGAATTTTTATTCTGTGTACTTTGACCCCCAATATCGTTTTTTTTCCAATACAATTGTTGAGACATTGTTTGTGTCACTTCACTGGTAGTTTTAAACTATTTGATGATGAACACCAGATAGATCGTGGAATTGACTTAATAGCAACAATATCCTGATTGTACTTCTCTTTTCCCTAGATTTTTTTCATTTAGTTCTTGTACATGATCTCTGGCTCATGAAGAAGAGAATATACTTCTCGAAACGCGTCAGCCGTCCTCACTGAACTAAATTTTCTCTGGCTTCTGCGTTTGGAATAAACAAGATTTGTTTTTTACATTTAAAGATTGGATTGCATCATTAACTTTAGTTGAAACTGTTTTCTCCATTGAAATGTATTAAATGTGTCTTTACATTAGTAACTTCTTGAATGAATATTAAGGTGTCGTATTGACGCATTATTACGGTGTGCAGGGGACGCATGGTAGCCTGCCGGAGGCAAAGCAATGGAGCGAAAGTGGCAGCGGCACGTGCCGCTGCCAAATTAAAGTAAGTAGGGCTGTGAAGGGTTAAAAAAAAGAAGTGGAACCGACGGTGGCATGGGTGATGGCGATGGGGAGGCTAGATTGTCCAGGTCATCGCCTTAGGCCATGACACGGACAATCTGGCCACTGCCTATGGCACAGACTATATATATATATACATCAGTCACCAAAGGTATATCACTTTTTTTTACCTACATTACGACACTTTTCAAAAAATAAAACACACGCACATTTGCAAAACCATGGGCTCAGGTCCTTGACAGTGCTCCTTGCACAAGTTTGCTGCAAATCAGCCCAGGTTTTATTTTTTGAAAAGTGTCAAAATGTACATACATAAAATAGTCATATAACTTAGCCCCCACTTGACAAAATCCATTCAGATTTTGCACAAACATTCAAGGTTAGGTCTAGAATCTGTTTGAAAACCTTTCTGCAAATTCGTCAAATGGCAACAAAGTTATATGCCATCTAAAAATGTTGAGACCCCCAGTGTAATTTTGCCACCTCTTGACGAATTCCCACCAAACATTGCAAGAACATTCATATCTAGGTCTAAAATCTGTTTGCAGACATTTGTGCAGATTCGTCAAATGGCACCACATCTATAAGCCTTTAAAATAGGTTGGTACACCCTTCTAATTTTGTTCCCTCTTGACAGAACAGCACCACGCTTTGCAGTACCATTCAGAGTCCTTTCTAGAATGTAATTCCAAGATTTGAAGCAGTTTCATTGAGTGGCAACACAGTTATAAGCCTTCCATAAACTGCTTTTCCCCAACCCTCATCACAGGACTGCCCCAGACATCAGGACTGTTTGCGACGTTATGGTTACAAGTAAAACCGAAAAACCCCTGAAATTCGCCAGTTATGGTAAGCTAAGCAACCATAACCCGTGCCACCACTGTGCACTTCTAAGAATAACACCCATAACATCAAAGATGACATCACAAATATGATTGATGACATCACTGATTACATCACATGTGCATTTAACTTTTATAGGAAGTCCCTACATGGGTAGTAAATGTAATGTTGCCAAAAAAGTGTCAGGGGTCATCTGGAGATGTGTGATGAACTACATACTTCATTATGCAATGTATTGCTCCAAGGAACATTCCATTGCAGTGTTGTTTCTAGAACAGGAACCTACTCATACAGAAACATAGGCATTGGCTGCAGCATACACCATAGAGATGTAATATTTCTAATTTTCCCATGTTGGGTAGTAAAACAGTGAATGCTTCTGTATCACAGTTTTGCATACTGTGAAACATATACTAAGTAGGTAATAATGCATCACTTACTACATACTTGTACTACTATACACAAAACATTAAGAGACCACAACATATAGAAATATGGGGATTATACTGGCGAGAGTAAAGTAATTAAACAAGAGGCAGTATCATGAGCCACTGTGTATAACCAACATGATTATCTTTACGCATAGAAATTATTGCTTTGTTTCAAGCCTGCTTCTTCCGCTATGTATGTGCATCATAAGATGCGATTGAATTCTAAGGAAACTACTGTAAGAACATGTGAGAACAGCAACGTCTACAAATGTAATACCTTTTGAATTAAGTTTTTGACTGTCAATGAATAAACTCACCTGGCCTAGATATGTCAGTGAACAAAAAAAGAAGGGGCTAGACATGTGATGTCATCAGTGATGTCATCAATCATATTTGTGATGTCATCTTTGTCATGGGTGTTTTTCTTAGCAGTGCACGGTGGTGGCGCGAGTTATGGTTGCTTAGCTTACCATAACTGGCGAATTTCAGGGGGTTTTCGGTTTTACTTGTAACCATAACGTCCCTTTAACAAAACATTTTCAATTAATTTGATGGGTTTTAGTAGCGCAACTTAACCATAACATCCCTTTTGCAAAGTTTTTTCATAGAATTTCATAGGTTTTTATTAGTGCAACTTAACCATAACGTCCCCTTAACCAAGTTTTTTCATTGAATTTCATAGGTTTTTATGAGTCCCACTTAACCATAACGTCCCTTTAACAAAGTTTTTTCAGTGAATTTCATAGGTTTTTATTAATGCAACTTAACCAAAACGTCCTTTTAACAAAGTTTTTTCATTGAATTTCATAGGTTTTTATTAGTGCAACTTAACCATAACATCCCCTTAACAAGGTTTTTTCATTGAATTTCATAGGTTTTTATTAGTGCAACTTAACCATAACGTCTACGAACATCTGACTTCATTGCAGACCTTCTGGACAGTGGCACATGACCATATGCTGGCGCGTGGCATGATGAGGTGTCCGAGAACCCGTCCGCACTTCACGATAAGATCTGTGCTTCACGGACAGTTCGGAACTGCATTTTCTACTCATCTAGGAACTTTCAACTTAAAATTTTCTGTTGCACAGCTCCAACACCTATTCCTACTCATCCATTAACAATCTAGTACAAAGTACATACTTTTAGCAAAACTGCTATTTATCTTAAAATGACATCAGCTAAGGTCATCCCTCCTCCCCAAGAGCCACCACCACTGCTGCAATCAAGGAGCATGAGAAACACTGCCCCTACCTTAGAAATAACACATGCGCAACATTTACCCCTGTCCACCTACCCCTCCATATTAGTGTTTGGTGGCTCTTCCCTCATTTCCCTCCCCGCCTTTCATTCTTCGCTCTCCTGCCAAAAAGTAAAATACATCCAAAAACAACAAAATTAGTGTTCTTTTAGGAACCACCTTTCACAGTTAAAAAATAGAACTAAAAAAACTTATTGACTCCATCTACATTATATTTCTCAGTAAAGTACATAGACTCAATAAGATTTTCCAACATTTCCATTTGCATTTTGTGTTATGCTAATGGAAATATTGTGGCGTTCATCCTCCGTTCCAGGGACTGGACTGGTGGACACCGTCTCAGCAGTCCAAGTTACCAGCCCAAGCGAGCAAGGGTGGATAATGAGGTCTCTGGACCATTTCCACCCCATTCCAGCTCTTGTAATGGGGGATGAAGGCCATTAGCACCCTAGGTTCCCAAAGCGGGAACCTGGGGGGCTAAAAAAAAAGATTTTTCTTCCCACACCGGGGTGCCTGCGGTGTCCCAGTGTAGGAAGGAAAATGCTTTACCAAGATGGCCACCATGGAAAGGAAAGGCAGGGTTCCATAGAGGGCCCCTCTTCGCTTTCCAGGGCAGCCTACAGAAGGCAAAAAGAGAACTCAATGACCATATTACCACAAGCACATTTTTCTTCCTTTTGAAATCTATGTTGAAACTATACCAATTTCTAATAACTTAAGCACAAAGCAAGTCCCAGGAGGACATGGCCATTTTAACCACATGTTTTGTCCCTCATGGTCATGGCCTTTAGCCAAATTGTCCAGATCCTTACCTTATTCCATGATCCGGACAATGTTCCCACTGCCCATGGCCACAGGCTACACCTCAGTCACTTAAGGTATATCACTATTTTTTTGTACCTACGTTATGACACTGGTCAAAAAATAAAACACAGGCACATTTGCAAAACCATGCTTTAAGGTCCTTCTCAATGCTCCTTACACAGTTTTCTGGAAATCCACCCATGTTTTATTTTTTCAAAAGTGTCAAATATATGCACAAACAATCGTCATATAACCTAGCCCTCACTTGACAAAATCCATTCAGACTTTACGAAAACATTTATATCTAGATCTATAATCCTTTTGCAAACCTTTGTGGAGATTTGTCGAATGGCACCACATTTATAAGCCTTTACAATATTTTGGGACCGCCCCTCTTATTCTGCCCCCTCTTGACAAAATCCCACCAAACTTCCAAAATCATTTATATCTATATGTATTATCAGTTTCCCAAATTAAGTGTAGATTCGTTAAATGGCACATCATTTGTAAGCTTTTACATAATTTTGGGACCCCCCTCTAGTTTTGCCCCCTCTTGACAGAATCTCACCAACAGATGTACATGGTCTTCGCAGCTATGTGTTATCTACAGCCTGTGCGCGCGATCTTTACAGCTATGTGTTTTCCACAGAGCGTGCGTGCGGTCTTCGCAGCTATGTGTTTTGTACAACGCATGTGCGTGATCTTCGCAGCTACATGTTATCTACAGCGTGTGTGCGCGTTCTTCGCAGCTACATGTTTTCTACAACACGTGTGCGTGGTCTTTGCAGCTACGTGTTGTCTTCACTGCTATGTGTTTTCCGTTAATGCCTGTGCAGGGTTATCATTTCTGCATGTTTTTCTTCAATGCGTGTGCGTGTTCGGATGAGGCGCGTGTGAGCTCAGATTCATCTGTTAAGAGCGTGCGTTCAGGTTTGACAAAGATACACCGCTATGTGCTTCCTTCAACGCATATGCATGGTCTTCTCAGCTATGTGTTATCTACAGCACGTGTGTGCGGTCTTCACAGCTACGTGTTTTCTACAATGCATGTGTGTGGTCTTTGCAGCTATGTGTTTTCTACGACGCGTGTGCATGTTCTTCGCAGCTATGTGTTATCTACAACACATGTGTACGGTCTTCATAGCTACGTGTTTTCCATTAACGCCTGTGCGCGGTTATCATTTCTGTGTGTTTTCTTCAATGCGTGTCCGTGTTCGGATGAGGCGCATGTGAGCTCGGATTCATCTGCTAAGAGCGTGTGTGCGAGTTTGAAAAAGAAAGTGTCTGCACGTTTTGACTGGTGCGGTATATGTCAAGAGCGAAATAGTTGCGTGCGTGCGCTTTACCACGTGAACTCTTCTATGCGTGAGCATGGTCTACACCGCTACGTGCTTCCTTTGTGTTTGGATGTTTTTTAGTTAACACACATTTTTTTGCTTCTTGCAGCCATATTCCATCCCATCCTCATCACCCTTCACCTCCCCAAAGTTTATTTGATAAGTTTGACAAGTGCAATATTGTGTTTTTTTATATGTTTTACCGCGATGTCCGCCGGACACCAGACGCAAATCCAAGATGGCGGGCGTTTCCAAAAATCTGATGCACTTCACGTTTCCCCCCAGCCAATCAGAGAGCACGTTGCATATCCGCGGACATGACGCGAGCTGCTTGGCCGATCCGTGTCCTGTCCGCAGAGCGAACAGGGAAGTGTGTCCGCGGTCATAAATATCACACATTTATTTGCCTTACGTTTTGGTCGTTTTAAAAAAACTACTGGACGGATTTTCACCAAATTAACAAAAGCACACTTTTGGGACCAAGCCGCTGCTCCTGCTGCAAATTTGGTGAAAATCCGTCCAGCAGTTTGAGCTGTAGGCATGAGCAAAGCTTTTTCCCATTATGTCTATGGGAACAACAGATGTTTTGGGACCCCCCCCCTATAACTTTACCCCCCCGGACCAAACCTCACCAAAATTTGAAAAATAAAAATCAGAGTGGGCCATATACTTTCTCGCAAAGTTTGGTGAGTATTCGTCCAGAGGAAGCAAAGTTATAAGACACCCAAAAAGTGCTCTTCCTACGGGATTAGCAATTTAACCATAACTACACAGCCACTACCGTGGCTGTGTAATATATATATATATATATATAATATATTATATATATATACAAACTATGGGGTGAGGGGTGCACTCTGGTTCCCAGCTGAATCAGACTTCCACAGTACAGATGATGTTCTCCTCCAAGCGCTTTCGTGCCTCTCGCACTCATCAGGGAGGCAGTCTATTCAGGTGTTGCTGTTTAGTACACAGTTGTAGCCTCAGGAAATTCTGGAGCGGGTGTAGAGTGTGGAGCGGTTGTAGAGTGTGGAGCGGGTGTAGAGTGTGGAGCGGGTGTAGAGTGTGGAGGGAACGGGTGATTTATGTGGAATGAACAGGTGAAGTATGTGGATGGCACGGGTGATGTGGGGGAACGTGTGAAGTGTGTGGATGAACGGATGAAGTGTGTGGATGAACGGATGAAGTGGGTGGATGAACGGATGAAATGTGTGGATGAACGGATGAAGTGTGGATGAACTGATGAAGTAGGTGGATGAACGGATGAAGTAGGTGGATGGAACAGATGAAGTAGGTGGATGGAACGGATGAAGTATGTAGATGAACGGATGAAGTAGTTGGATGGAACGGATGAAGTAGGTGAACTGATCGAACTGATAGTGTGCATAGAACTGAGCGAGTACATGCAATGGATTGAATCCATGGAACACATAGAGGGCACGGACTGGACACTGTACAAAAAATGATTAGAGTGCATAGAATAGTTGGAGTGCATAGAACGGTCAGAGTGCATAAAATGTTTGGAGTGCATAAAACGGAGTGAATGGAACGGTGTAGTGAATGGAACGGTTTGGAGTGCATGGAACGGTTTGGAGTGCTTGAAACGGTCGGAATGCATGGAACGGTCGGAGTGCATGGAACTATTGGAGTGTGCTCGATCTCAAGCACCTAAGGTAAACCACCATATCACATCTCCACGCTCACTCTCTTCTTTACACTACCACTCAATTAGAACACAGCGATACTATGACACCATTCGGTATAGCTGTTCTCATACCATCACCTGCCTCATACTCCCCATCATCCTAACTAAACACAGCTGGTTACACACCCTCCAGCCTAGGCGTTCTCCTCAGGCCTAACGCAGCCAGAATCGGTCTGGATAACAACCCGCCAAAACGAACACATACTCTTGATCTCCCAACCACCACACCTACCACTAAGAAGAAGCTATCACACAAATGCCACACCTGCTGCACACATATACGGTGCTCACATGCACCTTATGACTCTCTCTCTCTCTCTCTCTCTCTCTACTGACTTGAACTTCGGTTCCCGAGGGCGTTCAACCTACCAGCGCCTTGAGATCATACCAATGGTACATAAGTGCGCTATATGCTATACAAATGCGAAGTAACATAACATAACATTAACATTAATATTCTTTACCTATCTAGAACATATTTTTTCCTCAGACTGTACCTCTATCTCCATCAACTTTAATAACATGCTGAATTGCACACTATTAACTTTTGAAAACTTTAGCCAATGGCTCTATCGCCATTTCCTTAACTTCTGTCCCCCATGGAGTTCTGAATAAATATCCCCTTATACTCATCTTTCTTCCCTTATACTTATCTTTCTCCCCTGGGGGGGCTCAACACCTTGATAGACCACCCCATTCTGCTGTGCACAGAGAACCACATGGCTCTAGAACATTCTTATAAGCTACCAGAGACACCCACTCTGCATGCCCTGTGCATAGCTCCATCGTCACAACCAAACACATAATTGCAATAGACACCCCATTGCTACTTCCTGGGTAGGCGACAGCCTGATCACTTTCACCAAAACTCCCCTGTGATTGCCCAAATAGATTCTCCCAGAAATGGAACAACAGGATCTTCGTGAATGTATGTATGTCCTTGCAGAGTGCATTTCTTTAAATCCATCCTTTGTGAGGCCAGATGACACACTCCCCATCTACTGTGACTAAATGATATCCCTGGACTTGCTCGTTATGTTGAAACCAACTAAACCAAGCCAAACACTAAATGCAAACTCCAAATGCTAAAAAAAACCTTGTTTCCCCAAAGTAGACCAAAACACTGAGAATTCATAAGGCTGTTATATCGCTATTATGTCAGTATTAAAGCCTTTCCTTGAAACCCATAAAGTAATCAATGCTACACTCAAAGAACACTCAAATTACGGGTAGTGTAGCTCAGTGGCAACGCGCTCAGCTTGGAAGCAAGACTACGCAGGTCGTGCTTTTTCGGTGGCCGCCGCTCAAGCCTGGAATACTCTACCTCTTCCCTTACGTGATACTAATGATCACCTTATCTTCCGCCAGAATTTAAAAACTCTGCTTTTCTAATCATTCTCCTAATAGCATGCCTCTCACCTCCTTCAGTGGCAAGATGCCTTTGGCCGAATGTGCGCTTACACAAATACCTATAACATAACATAACATAACATAACACGCAGAACCGGGTCGCACTTAGAAACCTCTTCGGTATTAAGCACGTTATAAAAAACTGTTATAATTATATTACCCACAAGCACTTAACATATCGTCTGGGTCTTGCACTAACTCACCAAAGCCTACTCCATCCGATTTAACTTTTCCCGTCTACTGTTTTTTCGCGACCAACTTGTCCATTTCTTCAAAGACAAAGATCTGTGACTCTATTCCTTTTCTCACTCTGAAGCCTCCACTTATAGTATCATCAGTCCCATAACCGCAAATCTTCACATCTTTCCATCCTCTTTTTCAAATCCAATTACACAACCGTGGCATCCTATCTCACCAGAGTAGAATGTGTTTTCATCATCCCACCTGGGACAAGAGGATTGTTATGACACAGCATTCCATGCTTGTCCGTTGTTATCTGCTGACTTGATTCCTGCCACCTGACTTGTGGGGTTGTTCTTCATAGCTCAATGAATCAGTCAGATCTTACTTTTTGTGACGCACAACCATATTTCATATGTGGCCACCCACACTAATGACCCTACACAGGAGCAAGTGAAAGCTGTTTCCCCACAGGACAAGTGTGAACTGGCAATTATTGGCATGTGGGCCCCGTGTGTTACCAAAAGAGCAACCATGCTGCACCATTCTTTGCATTGATGTGTGTGGTAGCGTTGTTCTTGTGAGGATTTCGTTTAAATTACAGCCCCTTAACCCCATTAGTGCATGCAGAACTGTGGCCAGGCTGTGTGTGCCCCAGGACAGCGCAATCCTTGCAGTAGGAACTCTGGGGCATGCTGACCCCTAGCTGGAAATGCAGAGGTGAGGGTGAGCAGTTCGAGCGTTGCAATTGCGACTGCAAACACACTGCGTCTTGGAACGTGTGCTCGCAGGCATTCGACCAGCTCAGAGAAGACCATTCTAAACCAATCAGTGATGCGTGAGCTGGGCGGCAAAAGTGAGCGACAAGGGGAACCAACGCTCCACTGTCTCAGCAGTGTGGCATTTCCTCTCTGCAGGTAAAGCAGTGTGGGGGGGGAGTACTTGTATGCATAATATTCGCAGTGAACAGGAGGAATCTTAGGTACAATATTACACTAGAGTCATCTAGTTAAATACTAAAGATTGGCATAAACCCCTGTGGCAACAGCAGCTATAAGATATGCATAATGCGTTAGCGCTATCACTTTAAAATTAGAGTCCATGAAGAAGGCAAGTTGACCGATTAGTGAGTGTATCACCATCCTTAGGGATGTTGCTGCAACATGCAATTGAATTTGGATGATATGTTGAGGGACCAATGTTTCTTTGAGTGCAAGAGCAGCAAAGTTAGAGAGGAATTTTGGGTTAATGCTTGTCTGGAGGAAGTAATCATATTGGCCACAAGGGTTGAACATGCCAGGGAAGTGTGTTGGGGAATTGCGTGAGCATTTATGAAACACAATCTCGGGTTACTCTTCACAAAAATCTAACCTATGCAACCAAAAAAAACAATGTAGGTGAAAAAGTCAGGATGACAGTTTGAAGTGATCCCTCAGTGTTATCTAAATGTTGCAGGGTTAACCATACTAACCTGTAGGTAGAGCTTTTCCGGAAGCAGAAGATGCAGTCTTGCAGTGTGAGAAGAGGAACTATGAAGGTGAGCCTAGTCCAAACGCATTGATACTACTGGACGGAAAAGCATTACAGAGGATGATTGGCTGTGGTGAGGAATGCATTCTGCTACACAAAAGGTCTCTTTTACCAATGGAGCAAGGTGACATCCTTTCATAAATAAATCCAGGGGCATTTAGTGAGAAACACATCAAATTCCAAGTTTGGTTTATGGATTCCCTAGAATTCCAAGGGAAATGAAGCAATTGGCAAAATGTGTCAACCACCTCAATTTTTCAAAACGTTATGTGCCTACTCTTACAAGAAGTAGAAAGTGTGTGTGTTTTTTTAAAGATAATATACTGGTCCACGGGCAAGACCAGAAAGCACAAGACAGGAGATTGCAGAAAGTTCTGTGATGAGGGGGGTGACACTAAGCAAATAAATGTGTAAAGTGAGACGCCAACAAATAGAGCACTTGGATCATGTAATACCAGAGAGGGGAGTAGAACACAGGAAGCACCTTGTTAACACCATCAAAAGTATAGCAAAGCCCAAGGAGAAACGTATATCATATGTTGTCATGGCTGAGTATCATTCATGCACAGAATGCACAAACAGTATGCAAATCCTTTTTAAAAGTTACGTGTATGGGTGTGAGTTGGAGAAGGTGAAGTTACCCCTTCAGCAGACCCTGTCTCTTTAGAACTACCAATATGACATATCACTATAATAAAACAGATGTGAACAATGTAAGCCTTGGTGAGAACGTACTACAAGTGAAAGGGAAGAAGGCGTTTGTGACTGATTTTGCATCGCATGAAATGGAAATCTCATGATTGCTAAAGAAATGTTGGTCATCAAATGCTCTGTTGTAAATTGTGATTGCTTATTTGGGATATGTACGGCCATTGAGGAAAATTCTACAATCAAAGAGATTGTACTGCATATCATCCAAAATAAGGAACAGGGTTTCTAGCTTTCAAAAGCACACTTTCACTATGGTGTATGTTGCAGGCATCATAAACAAAGCTGCATATTGCCTATCACTCCCAGAGATGAGGATGATGGCAATTACAATGAGGATCAAGAAAAGAGGAAATTAGGAAGTACCCAGTTGAAAATAATATTGAGCACTAGTGCCAGGAACCCTCCTGCCCCCCCGGAGACTACAAGGTTTTTAGAATGATTCAACAGGGTAATTAAAAACGGTCGGGAAACATCTGGAAGGGAAACCATAGTGGTCAGAGGTGTAAATCAAAGAGTAGGTTAAGTTCACCATTGTTGGAGAGAGCTTCTAGAGTATCACTAGATTAATCAAGCATTTACTGCTGGATAGACAAGACAAGAGCTCAACAAATTGGCATATGTTATGTTATGTTTTTTTGCACTTGTATAGCGCCTAATATACCATTGGTATGGTCTAAAGGCGCTGGTAGGTTGAACGCCCTTGGGAACCGAAATTCAGATCAGTAGAGAGAGTAGAGAGAGTCAAAGGTGCGTGTGAGCACCGGGTATGTGTGCAGCTCGTGCGGTATTCATGTAATAGCTGCTTCTTAGCGGTAGGTGTGGTGGTTGAGAGATCAGGAGAATGTGTTCGTTCTGGCAGGATTTATCCGGAACGGCTGCGGCTGCGTTAGGCCTGAGGAGAACGCCTGGCTGGTGGGTGTGAAACCAGCAGTGTTTACTTAGAATGATGTGGAGTGAGCGGCGGATGTTGGTATGAGAACAGTTATACCGAATGGTGTCATAGTATCCCTGTGTTCTAGTTGAGTGGTGATGTAAAGGAGAGAGTAAGCGTGATGGTGTGATATGAACGTTATATACTCTTTCAAACGTTCTCTGCATTCCAAACCATACTATATATGTCACGTAATTCTATGCGCTCCGGTCCATGCCGTGCATTCCTATCCACTCCATGCACCCCAGACTGGTCCAATACACTCCGGTCCGCCTTGCGCTCTATTCTGCTCCACGCATGTCCTCTTGTCCGCCCCATGCATGCCCTCTTGTCTGCCTTACGCATGCCCTCTTGTCCGCCCCACGCATGCCCTCTTGTCCGCCCCACGCATGCGCTCCTGTCTGCCTCATGCTCTGCACATTCAGTAGATCTACGTACTCATCCATTCTACACACTCGTCAGTACTGGATGCATATGTGCTCGTTCGTTCTACGTACTCGTGCGCTCTACACAACACGTCAGTTCACTCTGGGCACTCGATCGCTCCAGGCGATTCGGCTCCATACACCCATCGGCTCCATACAGCCCATCGGCTTCATACACCCATTGGCTCCATACACCCATCAGCTCCATACATCCATCGGCTCCATACACCCATCGGCTCCATACACCCATCTGCTCCATATACCTATCCGCTCCATATACCCATCCTCTACATATACCCATCCGCTCCACACACCCATCTGCTCCACACATCCATCTGCTCCACAAACCCATCCTCTCTATACACCCATCCGCTCTATACTCCCATCCGCTCCATATTCCCATCCGCGCCAGACACCCATCCGCTCCATACACCCATCCGCTCCATACACCCATCGCACTCACCCCCTCTACGCATTCGCCCCCTCTGCGCCTTCGCTCCCTCCACGCGTTCACCCTCTCTACGTACTCACCCTCTCTACTCACTCACCCCCTCTAAGCACTCACCTCCTCTATGCACTCACCTCCTCTACGCACTCACCTCCTCTACGCACTCACCTCCTCTATGCACTCACTTCCTCTAAGCACTCACTTCCTCTACGCATTCACCTCTTCTACGCACTCACCTCCTCTACGCACTCACCCCCTCTACGTACTCCCACCTTTTACACACTCATCCCTCTACGTACTCACCCCCTCTACACACACACCCCCTCTCCTCTACACACTCACCCCCCTTATGCACTCGCCCCCCTTACGCACTCGCCCCCTATACGTACTCACCCCCTCTATGCACTCACCCCCTCTACGCACTCATCCCTCTATGCACTCGTCCACTCTACGCACTCGTCCGCTCTACGCACTTGTCTGCTCTACGCACTCGTCTGCTCTATGCACTCATTCGCTCCATGCACTCGTCCGCTCTACACATTTATTTGCCTAATTTCTAACTATCGCATCCATGCCATTCACTTCACCACTCCTCATGCATTCTGTCCATTTCAGCAGTTTAATTCTCTTTGCAGTTTCCGTATGATTTATTCTTATTAACTCTTTTACTGCTTTGATCTAATTTAATCGTTTTATTCTATTTGTCCTTTTAGTTTATATTAATGGGGTTATTAGCTGTCAATTTCTCGCATCGGGTAGTTTGTTGGTTTGGTCATTGAGTTGCTGTTAGTCTGTTAGGGTTAATATGGTATGGGTTGCTTTTATGGGAAGAGCCAGGTTTTCAGCATTTTGCGCAAAGACGATAAGTCCTCAGTTAGGCGGATGTGGGTGGGAGTGAATTCCATAGCGTGGGGGCCAAGGCTGAGAATGATGAACCGCCTAACCTGACTGAGTTTGTCTTCGGAATGACTAGGAGGCCGGCTGTGCTCGATCTTAGGGTGCGCTGTGGGTGATGGGGTTTTAGTTTGTCTTGAAGATATTGAGGTCCGGTTTTGTACAGTGCTCGATGGGAGATGCATAAGGTTTTGAAGGTCACCCTTCGGGCTACTGGAAGCCAGTGGAGCGTCTTGAGAGCTGGGGAGACGTGGTCTCTTGGGCCAAGCGCAAGTAGCAATTTGGCTGCCGCGTTTTGTGCCCTTTGGAGTTTATTCAGTTGGTACGCATGGACTCCGAGGTATAGGGGGTTTGCGTAGTCCCGTCTTGATATAATGATTGATTGGACCGTGGAGAGTCCGTTGGGAAAGGAGAGATAAGGAAAAATGCACCTGAGGGTTTTAAGGTGGTAGTGGCAGGACTTTGAGACGTTGTTGACTTGGCGCGAGAGTGTTAGGTCAGAGTCCAGGGTGCATCCAAGATTTTTCACTGATTTGGAGGCAGTCGGTGAGTTGCCCATGGTGGATGGCCATGGTAGTGGGTGCGGAAGAAATTTGGAGTTGCCACATACCATGATTTTCCATTTTAACAGGAGGTGGCTTTGGGTCATCCAGAGTTCTATGTCAAGGAGGCATGAGGTCAGGTCAGGTTAGGAGTTGGGCTTTGAGTTCAGGAGTTTTAGAATTAGTTGCGTGTCATCGGTGTAGTTGTAGCACAGGATGTGGTGTGAACGGATTATTGGTGGGAGAGTGCTGAGGTAGAGATTAAACAGTAGGGCAGATAGGCACGCTCCTTGTGGGACTCCAGTGTCGACTGGTCGGGCTTGGGAGGTATAGCTGCAGAGTGTCGTTATTTGGTACCTATCTTTGAGGAATGAAGCTATCCATTTAAGAGCGGTTCCACGAATTCCTAGGAAGTGGAGGCGGTTAAGGAGGATTGAGTGATTGATCGTGTCAAAGGCGTCAGATAGGTCGAGAAGGATTAGTGCGGCACAACCCGCGGAGTCTGCCGTCATTTTAAGGTCAACCCAGATTGAGGTTAGGGTGGTTTCAGTTCCGTGGCAGGCTCTGAAACCTGATTGGGCAGGGTCTAGGAGATTGTTGGCTTCGACAAAGGCATTTAGTTGAGAGCAGGCTGTTCGGTCAATTAGTTTGGCAAGGAATCTGGTGTTTGAGATGGGGCGGTAGTTTTTGGGCACAAGAGGGTCGAGCAAATGTTTTTCAATTATAGGTTTGACGTGAACTGTTTTGAATGCGTTAGGGAAAAATACCGGAGGAAAGGGAGGCATTTATGATGGATCTTGCATGATCTCCTGCGCACGTGGAAGCGAACATTTCTTTGAGGATTGTGGCTGGGCAAGGGTCCAGCAACGATCCAGATGGTTTGCGGGCAGGTAGAAGTTTGAGAAATTGCTCTGGTAATATTGGACTAAAGGATTCGAACATTGGTTGCGTAGAAGTCGCAGCCGGTACGAACTGAGAATTGCTTGGTGGATGTAGGAGAGACAGTTTGGTGATTAGAGTTTTTGTCCTTTCAATAGCCGTGGTGTACAAGTGGAGGGAGAGTGCGTCGCACAGTGATTGTGACGGGGTCAGGACGGTCATGGTGCAGGCCGGATTGGTGAATTCAGAGATGATTTTGTGGAGTTCTTTGCTTGGGTTTTTGCAGTTTAGGATTCGGGAGTTATAATGGGCTTTTTTTGCTTTCCGGATTTCGGCCTTGTACTGATACAGGTGACGGGCCAAGGTGGCCCTGCTCTCCTGAGTTTTGTCCTTCTGCCATTTGCGTTCAGATATTTATATAATTGTTTAGTGATCTTCAACTCAGGAGTGAACCATCTTGGGAAGACGCCACGGCGGGTTGATGGTTTGCACGGTGGTGTGAGCCGCATCAGAGATGCGTTGAGCCATGAGTCAAAGGCATCAGGGGTTAGTTGTTTGTTTGAGATGGCAGGTAGGTGGTGGAGACTGGAGGAGTGCCTCGGCTAGGTCCGAGGCGATTATTAGTTTTTTCCAGCATTTGCGTAGACTCGGAGGCTCTGATTCCAGTACGGGAAGGGGGTCCGGTGAGCGAATGGTGAACGAGAGAATGAAGTGATCGGACCAGATGATAGGGATGGGGGCTTTCGGTGAATCAGGCGGTTGGAGCTAAAAATGGCATCAAGAGTATGTCCTTTAAAGTGAGTCGGGCCGTTTATATGGAGTTGGAGATTAATTGCGTCTAAACCGTCAACCAGGGGGTGTGTCATAGGGTTGGTGGGGATGTCGAGCCATATGTTGAAGTCTCCAAGAAGGGTGAGGTTGGGATGGTTTAGTTGAAGGGTGGCAATAGAGTCGCAGAGGTTGTTTGCGAATTGTCTATCGTAGCCACGGGGCCTGTAGATTATTAGGAAGCTGTGTGAGAGCGACGGGGAGAGGGATAGTTTAACGAGGAGAGATTTGCAGGAAGGAATGGAGGGTTGGTTGTTGATGATGGAGGCGTGGAAGAGAGACTTGAAGATGAAACCTACTCCCCCTCCTCTGGAGGGACGGTTCAGTGGGATGAGGGAGTAGTCCGGGGGTAAGGCTTCATTGGCGATTGGGGCAAAGTCGTCAGAGAACCAAGTTTCAGTGATTAAAACTAGGCCTGGTTTGATGGAGACGAGGAGGTCAAAGATGCAATGTCTGTTTTTTGCTACGGATCGGGCATTAAATAGGATGCAGTTCACGTCGGCAGGCAATGTTAGTCTCGGTGCTGGCATGTAAGGCAACCAGGAACACATCAGAGGAGTTTGTTAGAATACAACTACACAGTGCATTGCATCAGGGTGCACTACCCTCATTGAAACCTATGAAGGTGCCATAGGTCTACCATAAAGCAGTTTAGACCAGTGATGGAAGAGTGTGGATTTGAATACACTGATGCCGTGTGTAGGCAAGTCCTGGGAAGGTTGTTAGATTCCTGTTGCTGAATACCTGTCCAAATCTACAAGGGAAGAAATAGTCAAGAAGCAACCCTCTGAGATCCGTACAGCAAAGAGAAATAGTGGACATGTGGTGTTCGAGTGTGGTTTGCTGTGGTTTCCAAGTCTTTCCTTGTTGGCATCTAATGTGGAGGCGGACTGCTAACACAGCCTGACTTTGCTTCCTCCATAAAAATACACACAAGCGTGATAGTGCGGCGCAGAGTGTGACGCTCGAGTGTGCTTTGCTGTGGTTTGCTGAGGGAGCGGTGGAGCAGAGGTGGTGGCGTTTCCTACATAGGTACTGAATTCTAATACCAACTACTTCCTCCTCACTGACTAAGAGGTCTGCTATTACTCTAAACCTAAGACTGGTGTCTTCTCACAGCTGACTCAGCCTGAGAAGGGCTCAGTAGACGTTGCAGTGACTGTGGGCTTGTTAAAGCCTTTGAGCTGCTTGACTTGGCTGGCCCTCTTTCTTGGATTTGTAATTTGAGAAAGCTATATTGGAGTTCTTCCCCAGCAGAAGGACTCGCAGTTTGAACAATGCTAACCAGATGGCCTTTGAGGAGCCCCCCGCACTTTCGGAGAGAAGGAGAAACATCAAGTGCGTCCTGCACTGAAGGTTCACAGGTGGGAGGTGAAGAGAGAGATTGCATTATGATTAACAACAATTCCGTAGATTCATCCTTTGAACTTAACGCTATCCCAGGACCTGCATTTGTCCCAATAGAGAGCGTCAGAAATCTTGATATAATAAGTGGAAGAAAGCATTGTTCAATACCTCAATCCAAGGAAATCCCGGGGCCGTCCTTACCAACTCATCCATCCCCCACATTGTCATCTCTAAACTTTCTTTTGACCTCTCTGGTCAATGTTTTTGAGTCCCTAAAAAGCAAAGTTCAACAACATACAGGCATTCTGTTAGAATTATCTAAGGACATGGATGAAAGTGAAACCACATTGGTAGTTTAAAAACCTGCAATAAATGTCACGATAGGGGATGCACTAGCAGAAATTAAATTGGACACAAAACATCAATCTGAAAAACTCTCGTCCTTGCAGGGAAATTGGGAGGGAGTTAGGGTTAAACTGAATTCACTGAGCGAGGCTCTCAGGAAAGCAAACTTAGGCAGCCATTGTCTGAATGGCCATGGAGGAATTTGTGTGTTTGGCTCAGATCTCAGACAAGGTCTATTTTAGAAATCCCAACCTAAGAGTCAGTCCACCTAAGGAACAAGACTTGATGAATAATTCTAGTGAACTAATTCCTAAACTTAATGGGAAAACTAAAAAGAAGCGGAAAAGGCAACAAAGGGATTTGATGGGAGATCGGGTGCCCTCAGATTTTCGTGAAAAGAAAACAAAGCATCAAAGAAGTAAACAGACCAGGAAATCGGATACCAATCAGTTTATTCGAAGAATTAAGTTAACTCATCCTGGAGAAAAAGGTTCAACCAACAGGACTATTGACAGTGAAGGGGAGGTAGTCACGGGAATTCAGGCAAAGGGAGAAGAAAGGGAAAGAAGCAATCTAACCCGAAACCTGTGGCACCTGAAGTTGAGATCACTGGTATATCAGTAGGAGTGTAGACAGAAGTACATTGTGAAGCCAGAATGATTGCTCCAATCTTCATGAGAGGAAAATTGGGAGTAAAACCACTAACAGATGTTTCATCACAGTCTGATAACCTGGCGGCTGATCCAAAGGATCTGAGTTTAATTAGTGCAGTAGATGCACACACTCAATCCGGGAACAAAAAAGACATCCAATCTCGAATTGAACAAAAGGAATCTTGCTCAACTACTGCAACTTCGACAGAGAAGAAAGAGATCAATTATGTTGATGTTCCAGCAAGCATTAAGAGGTTATGTAACCAAGTACCTGTTCACTGCAACTGCTCTCTTAAACAGACTGCTCAAAGTCCAATCCCACAAGAAAGAAGACTGCAAAGACTGCATGAAAGGTTGGCACCCATGCTGTATATACAATGGGTGGCAATCTCAGGGACACGAAGAAAGCCTCTGAACCAAAGTATGATTTTGTCAATATTCAAAGATGTTCCTGATCTATATTATATTTAGACTTTCCTGTTCTTAGTTAAATTCGATAAACACTGGAAAAATACCCTCGGAAGAAAAAGTGCCTCCTAGGTTTAAACTGAAAAACACTGGTTCACCCTATGCCAGTGCTGCCTTAGCATGAGCAGGGATGGGAGGAAGTTTGGGGTTGAAGGGGTGGCTGGAGAGGGCACTTGGCAGACAATAGGAAAAAGGGTCCTAATACCCCCATGTATGCTTGTTTGCTTACTCCCATTGCTTCTCCTCCTGTCCCTGGACCTTATTCAAAAACACACCTTGGGGACAAAGCTTCCCACACAGAGTGAAGAGAGGGAGCCGTGCTCATCCCCAGACAAACCAGCACATTTTACAGCACATGTTGCAGCAGGAATAGGAAAAAAGCCATATGATTTACAGGAAGGTGTAAACATATAACTTCTCAGCAACAATCAGATGATTATATACCTGCTGAGTTGCCTTTGCAACATTCTGCTATAGGATCCCCTGATACTCCCACATCCGGCCAACAGTTTTGGCTTGCTTACCCCCTCCAACCAAGCCTCAGGGGGTACATTAATGAGACTCCTTCTCATTTTGCAGTGAGAAACACTTGATAAACAGTTATTATCTGCTTGGAGTTTATTTCTTTTGACAGTAAAAATAATCCTTATCGCCACCAAAGTGAATGCTCCCAGGCAAATCCTTTTATCACACTGCACTATGCCTTATCTGCTAAAATTAGAAGTCTGTACAATGAGGAAAGGTTGTTTTCCCAAATCAAAGTCTCCATGGGAAGAAAAGAAAGGGCAAGGATGGGCAAAGAGTCCCTGGATAAGCATTAATAATTTACTACAATAATTTTGACTAGAAATGTTAGATTTTACTGGATTAGCACATGCATCTTTATTCTCCGGGAAGTTTTCATAACATCTTGCTCTAAGAGACATTATCCTACTTATACAAGCAATTAAATAATAAAAGAATACGTGTGTGTTTACACTGGAAAAAACTGTTCTCCATGATTTTTTGAAGTCAGCAAATGGGAAAACACTGATAAACACAGATCCTGAAGCTTTTTGAAAAACGAAAAAAAAAACGGAAGTCAAAAATAATAAACCCCTAAAACAGGAAACCCTAATTATATTGCATCAGTGGATATTGAGTATGTAGGATTCCCCTTTGCGCCATCTACAGATAATGCTGAAATTGGTGTCAAATCTAGTCTGGGTGTAAATGAAATCCTGGGAGCTAGCACAAAACTTTCAGATGCGGGCTATGAAGTTTTATTGGAGTTACCGGACATAAACCCTGGTAACAACTATGCCCCGCAAATAGGATTGTTGACCAAATAGAAGATAATTACAGCAGGGATCAGACACGACAAGATGGACAAATAAGGGGACAATATTTTGAGCCAAATTCACAGGTCTTGGCTTTGGTGCCGAAAATTGTGTCTCAAATCCTTCAGAAACTGTGTCTGTCAGAGAAATCTCTCTAGCCAAATGGTACGTTAAGATATTGGGATGGAATACTAGGGGTTCCAGTTCTTTTATGAATAAACGAAAGAGGCAATATGTTTTCAATCAATTTGAATTAATTGGTTTCCAAGAGACATGGTTGAGGACGGGTTTTGAGCTTGATGGCTTCTCAATATTTCATCAGGAGGCAATTGGTGAGGGGGTGAGTCATCCGTCTGAAAGGCTCTTAATAGCTCACAGAAATTCGATCTTTGTCTCTTCAGAAATGCTGTGTAATTCCATTATGGGACTACTTGCTATAAAAGTGGAATTGGGGACATGACTCACATATAGGACTTGGATACTATTTAACATCTACTGGAATCCCTCTTCCTCCAAGCTTGCCGATTTTCTGCATTCCTTGTCAGATTTGCTTTTGAGCATATGTGCTCGTTTTTCACATTATAATCTTATTCTCTTGGGAGATTTGAATCTGTAATGCATTTGGTTGGGGGGCAATGAAAAGGCTCCATGTAAGCAAACGTCCATAAATGGGAGGACATGGCTCAATTTCATGAAAGATTGGTATTTAGTAATGGCTAATGGTAACAGCAAGGGCGCTATCTCCCCTTTATCCACTTGGAAGGAGACGATTGCCACTCGATAATCGATTACGTATTCTTTTCTAAAAATATGTTTGATCAGTGCTTTCATTTTTCTATCAATAGTGGGCATTCGGGGCGTGGCCAGCATGCAAGCGCAGGGGACGTGAGCTCCGTGAGCTCCTCTTGCCGCCGACAACATCCTGAGGAAATTATCCTGTTTGGTGGGACGATACGACTTGCAACTTCAAGATTAGCCGCATGAATGCTGGAAGAAGCTCCGTGTGCATTTTCACCCCGAGAATCCTGCTCTGGGTGAAGGAAAAAAGCAAAGAAGTTGCGGCGCGCTGGGCGCGAGTTGCCGAATCCAAAATGGCCGCTGCGGTCCGATCCCTGTGTTAGACCGAACCTCCTGGAGGGGGAGGACCCCTCGGCTGCCTCGGCCGGAGCAGTGCACCGCGTTGCGACCCGACGCCCGATCGCAAGGAAAAGGAGTGTTGTGAGCCCGTTCGAGCTGTCCCCGAGAGCGAAGGGACCCTGTAGCGCCCCAGTGAGCAGAAAAGGTGCTCGCCTGACGGAGGTCGGGTTGGGACTCTCGGCCTTATACCCGCAGACCACGGTGCGGCCCCCAGTGGTGCGGGCGGAGGTGGATGAAAGGAGCTGCGCTGTCCGCGCGCACCGGCGAGGAGGACCCACGGGGCCAGGGCGCACGAGGACGGAGTGAGCCAGTCCCCTGGCAAATCGACCGGAGTCCCCCCCCCCTTTTTTTTTTTCTCCCCGCACACGAGGCCGTACCCTGTTGGCCTCCACCCCTCCGTAGCAGAGGTGAGCAGGCACTTCCTGGCTGGACTCCTACACACAGGCACCCCAGCATATCGGGTGCCTCTGACTGGGTAGGCAGCCGGTGTTTGTGTGGCTGCAGACTCACGAACTTTGGGGGAGTGGTCATTGCGGACGATTGGCGGCCCTGGTCCAGGACGGCCTACGGTGCCCGGTGACGGGCCGGGCGGACGAACTGTCTTTCCCCGCCCAGAGGCTTCTTGCCGTGGACCCGTGCGGAGAAGACCCTGGGCAAGAAGAGTGTGCCTGCATCAGAAGCGCCCCCTGGAGCAGCAAGCAAGTAAGTGGGAGCATCCCACCCCAGCCACCCCAACAATCCCGGGGAACGCATGACGCGGGGAACGCAAGAGGGTCTCACAAGCCAACAAAGGGGAGGGGTCCCAGTGGACTCCGGGGACTACTCCGAGTACTCTCCGCGGGGAGCCCCAAGGCACGGGCCCATCCCGGCGGAGTCACGGCACAGGGCATAGCTGGGGTGGAACCACCAGGGAGAAACCCCGGCGCCCCGCCCCGCCGGAATTTTGCTGCTGCCGTTGGGCCTAGTGGAAGACGCGGATTTCCACCACCGTGACCTTCGACGCACGGCACGATGGGGAAGGACAGGCAGAGAAAAACATCCACTCAAAGCAGTATGGATCAGTTTGCGGTAGCCACGGCCCCGGCTCCCGCAACGTCAACGACACGAGCGCTCCCTCAACCAGAGGATGAACCTCTCTCCTTGCGGGACATCATGGCGGCTATCGCTAGCTCACGCTCCTCCATGGAGATCAAGATGGATAGCATCGCTGCAGATGTCTCCTTCCTGCGGCACGACCTACAAAAGTTAACCTCCAGAACGAGCGAGGCCGAACACCGTATCTCCGCAGTAGAGGATAACGTCACTGGGATTAACAGGCAGATGACCCAGGCACTGGCCCGCCTGAAGACCCTAGAGGCCAAAGTCGATGAGGGAGAGGGAAGGTCTCGCCGCAATAATGTTCGCATCCTGGGCCTCCCGGAGGGGGAGGAAGGGCAGTGCATGGAACTGTTTCTAGAACAATGGCTCGCTGACATCTTCGAACCCTACCCTTTCTCGAAGTTTTTCTCCGTAGAGAGGGCACACAGAATGCCCTCGGGCAGACCGATACCGGGCGCTCCGCCCCGAACAATAATCGCCAGACTGCTGAACTATCGTGACAGAGATGCACTCCTGCAAATGTCTCGCTCCCAAGGGTCGATCACACACAATGGGTCGCGAATAGCCTTTTTCCCAGACTACACCCGTGAGGTGCAACGTGCAAGGCAATCCTTCGAGCCTCTCAAAAGACAGCTGGCGCAGTTAAAGGTGAAATACGGCCTTCTCTTTCCGGCCCAACTAAAGATTCACCACAAGGGGACGACGGTGCACTTTACAGACCCACAGGAAGCCTGGAGATGGGCCGAGGCTCATATTGAAGGGGATTGGTCCACGAGGGCACAAAGGCATAGAGGCAGGGTTCGACCCGGGTCACAACAAGTCTCCCCAAGGAGAGCTCCGGAACGTGGGGAACAGGAGGCTCCGGAGCGACTAGCGGAGCAGGACGCACACTGAAAATGCTCAACCCAGTAGCGGTGTGAAAGAGTGCCCTAGCGCAGCATACAGGCGTAATCAAACCATACTCCCGACTGAGCCACGGGAGACGTCCCACCAGGTGAACACCAACATACGGCACAAGAAGGAGAGCCCCCTGGGTAGGTCCTCTCTTGGAGTTTCACTTAGAGCTTAAAGTTAAGCCGCACTTGCGTTACAGGTAGACACCTGTACCTCTAAGTCAGTTTGTTTCATGTGAGTTGTCCGGTTGACAACTTGGTTTCTCATGTTCGGGCTACAGATGCTTCTAGTTGGGAGGAGTATAGGGTGGGTAGTTATGGGTTTGTTATGTTTAGTTATGAAAGGGGCCAGACAAGCAGGGTATACACTAAAGTCTAAGATAGAGGCAGCATTAAATAAACACACAGAAACCCGGCGCCAGGCGCCGCCGGCAGTAGCACATACTTTCTCGTCCACAAATAGTTATGGCCCCCAGTAGCATCAGGACCAGCAAGGCCAGGTCACTTAACTTCATGACCTGGAATGTCAACGGGCTCTGCAATGCAATCAAACGCCGATTGGTAGGGCAATACTTGAAAAGGCACGCCCCAGATATAGTTTTTCTGGTAGAAACACACCTTGCAGGCACAGAATGTTCCTTCTTTAAACGCACAAACTACAGGCTCGCACTCCATGCGGGCTTCACAATGGGTTCACGTGGTGTCCTGATTCTGATACATAAAAACCTCCCCTTCCATTTGAACACGATGTCTCAGGACACCGGAGGCAGGTACATACACGCGACAGGCACGCTCTGGGGAAACTCCATCACACTGCTTGTTGTCTACGCACCACCAACTTTGCTAACGCCATTACTCACCGACATTTCCCCCATAAGTACGGAGGATAACTCTGACATCACGATAATTGGAGGGGACTTTAATGAAGTCATGGACCCAACCCTAGACCGCTCACACCTGCGCAATAGAAACCCCGAGGCACGCACCAAACTTGCCACGTTCACGAACGCCCTAGGCTTGTGTGACGTGTGGAGAGAGCTCCACCCCGACTCCAGGGAATATTCCTTCCATTCTGGGGCGCACGCCTCGCTCTCCAGACTGGATTACTTCTTCATTCCTTCAACTGACCTATATAGAGCACAAGAAGCATACCTATTACCTAGGGGTATCTCTGACCACTCCCCAGTGGTGCTGAAAATCACGACCTCTAGACCGACCCCCCCGCCAAGTTGGCGCCTGAATAATTATTACTTGGGTAACCCAGATCTGATAGAAAAACTCCAAGAGGCGACCGAAACGTATTTTGAGCTAAACACGGAGTCTGCAGCGGACCCTGGGTCACTGTGGGAGGCATATAAAGTAGTTCTAAGGGGGGAACTCATCTCATGGACATCCGCACATAAGAAGCAACACCTCCTTAAAATACATGAGGCAGAACAACAAGTTAAACTGGCAGAGGAAGCCCATATTGCCCAGGACACGCCTGAGACGAACCGGGCCTTTATCCGAGCACAGAAGCTGCTCCAGAACACAGCACTTGATAACGCCAAACAAGCACACATGGCAATGAGGGCGCGTGTTTATGAAACAGGCGATAAAGCTGGCAAATTGCTAGCGTGGCTGGAGCGTAAGGAGCAGGGAAGCAGACATGTGCATCAGCTACAGGGGGGGAGCGCAGGGCCACTAGTATCGGATCAAGACATTTCACAAGGTTTCGCAGACTACTACGCTGATCTCTATAAAGAGCCCGCAACCCGCATGAACACGTCAATAATAGATGAAATTAACCTCCCCACTCTGGACGAGACCCAACAAGAACTATTGGACAGGGATATAACGGAAGAGGAAGTGGCAGGTGCGATGTCTGCCCTCCAATCTGGCAAATCCCCAGGCCCAAATGGCTTCCCGATCGAGCTGTGGCGGAAGGTGGGGACCAACGTAATTGCCCCACAACTACTGAGAATGTACCAGCATGCAAAAGAACGGGGCATTCTATCCCCAGACCTGAGAGAAGCCACGATAATCGTATTGCCCAAACCGGACAAGCCCCCTGACAATTGCAATTCGTACCGGCCCATCTCGCTCATAAACAGCGAACCGAAAATTCTAGCTAAGCTGCTGGCAGACCGTTTGCAGCAGGTGATACCCGCGCTGATCCATCCAGACCAGTGCGGGTTCATGCCCCAGAGATCGACGCGTATGAACCTTCACAGACTACATGCGGCACTGGAAAAATCCGGCAGCATTCAAGGGCCGCTGGCCTTGCTGGCAATCGACTTTGAGAAGGCCTTCGATTCAGTGAGATGGGAGGCCATCTGGGACATAATGAGACGCATGGGGTTTGGAGAAAACTTTATGAGCTGGGTGCTTTTGCTGTACAGCGGGCCGATGGCCAGGACTAAGGTTAACGGTTGGCAATCAGAGCCGTTTGGCCTGGGCAGAGGCACCAGACAGGGTTGCCCCCTGTCCGCAATGATCTTCGCAATAGCCATAGAACCCCTGGCTATCCTCCTACGTGATACACGGCTCTGGGAAGGGTTCCGCTGGTCGGAGACATGGGAGGACAGAGTGTCTCTCTACGCGGATGATCTGCTTATATATCTGAAAGACCCGTGCAACTCCTGCCAACGCGTCACACAGATGTTGAAGGAGTACGGAGACTTCAGTGGCTTACGAGTAAACTGGTCAAAATCCACCCTATTTCCCATAGGCAACGTAGCAGCTGCTAGCCCCGCGGACTGCCCCTACCAAGTCGTGACAGAGCAGTTTAAATACCTGGGGGTCATCATCACGAAGAACCTGATGGACTATACATTGCTGAACCTACACCCGGTTGTCACAAGGTTTGCGGAGGACACTCGCCACTGGTCTGCCCTGCCACTAACACTGATGGGCAGAGCAGCCCTATTCAAGATGATTGCACTCCCAAAGTTTCTGTACATTCTGCAAAACGCTCCACTACACATCCCACATCAGGAATTCCTGAAGATAGACCGTATCCTTAGAAAGCTGTTGTGGAGCGGGGGTCACCCGCGGATTGCCCTCTCTACCCTGCAAAGGTCCATCTGGGAGGGTGGGATTGGACTGCCCAGAGTGCAAACTTATTACTGGGCCAGCCAGATGGCGGTGGTGAACGACATGCTCCATGGGGACAGGAATTTGCCACACATCAAAAGGATCAACTCGCAGAGTGGAGCTGCCCCCTTGGAACTCCTGTATCGCGGCCGGTGCCGCAGACCAGCTCTAGATATGGATACTAGCATCACATGCATCTGGACCGAAGCGCATCGCCACATAGGCTGGGATGCGAAGCTGACTCTAGCCCAACCTCTGTGGCACAACAGACTCCTCCCCGAAATGTTGAAGCTCCCCAAATGGCCCGCATGGGCCAGTAGAGGTATTGCCAGAATTGGAGACGTTATGAGGGAGGAGACACTGGTCACCTTTGAAACATTATGCTCTGAATTCGCCCTCCCACCCTCTGAGGAATACCACTACACCCAACTGAAACACGCACTGCATGTCCACCGTCAAACAATCAGCGATATTCCGGAGTGCACCCCGTTAGAACGCAATATTGTCCAGGACCGAATACAGCGCAAAGTCACCTCAACCATGTACAATGTAATCACATCCTTTGCTACACCTGAACTGCTCAGTCTGAAAGCCAGATGGGAGCGCGACGTGGGCTCGCTCCAGCCTGAGGACTGGGCAGAAGCATTGATGTATCCCCGGGAAGTGGCCATCTCATCGAGACTTCGGCTAGTGCAACTTAAAATCCTACACCGCATCTACTATGCCAGAGTGGCACTTTTCCGCTGGGGCAGAACCTCGGACGCGCGTTGCTTGCGTTGTAAACGGGAAGAGGGTACTTTCTTCCACATTATATGGGAATGTGACAAAATACAGCAATTTTGGAGGAAATGCTGCGACAAGCTTTCCAGAGTCATGGGCAAACCAGTGCAAAGGGGTCCAAAACAGCTCCTATTAGGAATCTCCGACGAAAGCGATCTGACCCGCTACGAGAAATTGCTATGGTCGACCGCAACAGCAGTCCTCAGAAGGAACATTGCGCAGTTATGGGGATCCGAGAGAACACCCTGCTATGACCAGTGGGTTACAGATGTAGACATTTGCGTGATAACGGAACGCAGGGTGTACGCTGCAAGGGGGTGCCCGCAGAAAGCAGAGAAGATATGGCAGAGATGGGAAGAGGATAGCTGAGTCCCAGACGAGATGTATCGAGTGAAACGTGCCATATGGGTGGGCGACGCCGGGTTGGCGGCCTGGAACGCACGAACTGCCTCACGAGCTTCCTCACTGCAGACCTCATGACAGCGAGAGCTAAAGCCCCTTTCTTTGCTTTCTTTGTTTTCCCTTCCCTTTCCCCTCTTCCCTGGAGCTGTTTACCCCCTCCCCCCCCTGCCCCCCTCCTCCCATCCCCTTCTTTGTAATGTTGGGATACTTGTAATGTTACATGCATGTTTTCAAAACCAATAAAGTTTTTGATAAAAAAAAATAGTGGGCATTCAAGTGACCATGAGATTTTGGAAGCTGCTATTGCTCAATCGATAGAAATTGGGGACATTTTATATCCATAAACACTGTCTGTGAACAATTGAAAGAATCGAGTGGTTACATTTAAGAGGGGAGGTAAGGATCTCATTAACTCCATTAATTATATAACTAACCCATTATCTGAAAATGAACTTAAAAGCCTCTGTGCTCCGGATAAATTTGTGAAGCTCCTATGGGACTCAAATCGCCAGGTAAGATGGGTAAAACATCCATTGTTAGACATAGGTCCTCATTACAAGGTATGTGGTCTGGTAATAACGATACCAGTAAGGCATTACCAGCATCGTTTACCGGACCCGCCCATCACGACCTGCAATGCCGGTCCTACCGGCATCGACAGGGACCCACTGTGACCGTGCACCACCGTACCGGCATGTGCGAGGGCACGCGGGGGCCATGTCAGTAACACCAGCATGCCGCAAGTAAGAGGACATTATGGGCCTCATTACGACCCTGGCGCTAAGTGTTTAACAGCGCCGTAAAAGGCTGCGGCGCCGTTAAACACTTAGCGTCTTATTACGAGGTCCCTTTGCGGGACCCGACCTTAACGGCTGGTCTACACAAGCCGTTAAAGTAGGGACCCGCAAAGGGACCTTGGTGCTAAGTACGGTACCGCAATTTGCATTCCCATAGAGCCCTATGGGGCAAAAATGGGAATGGGGAAGGGCCATGGTTCAATGGGGAATTACCGCCCCGCCAACCTTGGAATGGGTGGTAATTCCTCATTGAACCATGGCGGACCCGTTACAACACCGGCACCAACGATGGTGCTAATAGCGCCATGGTTTAGCGCCGGTGTTGTAATGAGGGCCTATGAGTCGAACGGACATGCACATACCGGCATCCAGATGCCGACAAGAAGGGTCACCATGATGCTGGTAACACTGGCATCGCGGATCACCCGTTAATAGCAAACTGCTGTGTTCCCAACTGCCACAAGTGCACACAATCAGCACAGGTGGAGGCAATGGAGCCTGGCCCTGCACAAAAGGAGCACACCCACGCACCACACCCTTTCCAAGACCAAAATGATTCCACTTGCAGTTGCGATACTGGAGGACATGCCTGTACTGCTACTCCTTGAGCAGGCAGTACACCAGGGATTACAGAGGAGACACAGGAGGAGAAGGAGGGTGAGACTGGGCCAGAAAATTCCACCAGTGCAGGAGGTGGTTCCCCACAGGCAGCCACCAATCCCTTGCATAAAGGCCAGTCCATTCAACTTAACCCCAGCACAGATCCACACCCTGTACCGCCTGGACAGGGGCACCATCACCACCATTGTGTATCTAATACATGATGACTTGGTCAGCCTGATCAACATCTGCACTGCCATCCCCCCTCTGCTGAAGGTGGTGTCTGTGCTCCACTTCCTGGCCAGGGGCACCTACCAGCACACAGTGGGGCAGCTGCATGGCATCTCACATCCATGTTTTTCTGGTGTTCTAAACCAAGGGCTGGATGCACTCCTAAAGCACGTGCGGGTCTACATACCCCTACCACAGACAGCACAGGAGGTGAATGACACCAAAATTGCATTTCATGCACTGGCAGGCATGCCCAATGTCATTGGTGCCCTGGACTGCACCCACGTGGAGTTGGTAGTCCTGCATGCCGTGGAGGTGGTGTACCGCAATGGGAAGCTATACCACCCAATCAATGTGCAGATGGTGTGCGATACAAGCAAGATGGTAACACATTGCTGTGCCAGATTCCCAGGATCCACACATGATGCAATGGTGCTACGGAACTCCTCGCTTCCCCACTACATGGAACGACATGCTGCATGACTTGTCTGGCTGCAGAGTAAGTCCGATCACAGGACCATGGGTGTGTTTTTGGGGGTGGGGGTGACATGCATATGCAGCCTGTCTGCTTTCCTGGCAATTGGGGGGTTTTGTGGTGGGGGGATGACATGCATATGCAGCCTGTCTGCTTTCCTGGCAGTGTTTTTTTTGGGGTGTCTGGACACTGTCCTTGGTGGCAAACACTGTGCCCTTGTGCATCCAACAAGATGCATGACACTGACAATAGAAACAGATGTACCATTGCTGTACCTCATTGTGCAAATGCTAGATACAAATCTGCGCCCACCCCTACACATGTCCACTGGACATCAGCAGAACGCAGCCACAGGTACCACAATGCACCACCCTGCAGTCACAAAGCCAAATACACATGAGCATATCAAATGACCTCACAGGTCATGCATCCATGACTGGTAAAGACGAAATGCCACACATGGAAACCCCTATCACTGCCCCTCACCAACAGAAACACTGCAAAACACCCTGCCAACATGTGCACATGAAGGCAAAATCAAAAATACCATGCCACAAGGTATTGAAAATGGAATCGATCAAGTAGTCAACATAACCAACATGTGTGCCATTTCAACAGTAACAAGCCACAGCACTTCAGTGCCAGCATGCCAGTCGACACCAAGCCTCATCCAAGGAACGTATCCCTACATTGGCGGACAATACCAACAACCACATTGTGCCATTGTCACATGTGTGAACATGCTGAGGGACGAGCATGGCGTCACCAATCATCAGAAAGCATGATTGCCAAAAACATCGGTAACATGATGGACGTCAGCCTAATGCATCGGTAAAATCCCAATATGCATATGTTAACACATCCCTCACATGTGAGCACCACATGGACCTTCGCACCCCATGTAGGTGAGTGGTGAATCTGATGTCAATGCACATAAGTCGTGTACGTCATCCAGGCCTCCCATCATGTATTGCCAAGTAGTACACATACCTGATATTGGCGCAGATGCATTGTCAAGAGCTGCCGTTGAAAACCCACTGCACATGAACATGAACAATATACATGATATTCACAAATGGAATGGAATAAATGCTCACACACATACATCATTGTGCTCATTGTGCTCCCATGCAGGTGATGCTGGATATCCCTTGAAGCCGTGGCTTCTCACCCCTGTCCGGAATCCACAGAACAGGCACGAGGAGGACTACAATCGTGCTCATACACGCACTTGTGTGGTGATAGAACAGACATTTGGCCAGATAAAGGCACGGTTTCGGTGCCTCAGCAGGTCGGATGGCGCACTCATCTATGGGCCTGAGAAGGTGAGCAAGATCATAATGGTATGTGCCATGCTGCATAACATGTGCATCTGGCGCAGCGTACCGCTGCCACCTGACATGGACCAGCCACCACCGGGCGCGGATGAGTATGATGATGAAGATGATGCTGCACATCGGCCAGACCACGATGCACATGAAGGACGTGCTGTCTGCCAATCATTGATTGGCCAATATATCTGATGCACTGGGATGCAGAGGGTGCTTGAAATGTGGGGCTCTGGCCACTGGGATTGGGGGACTCTGGCCACTGGGATTGGCGGACTCAGGGCACTGCGGTTGGGGGACTGTGGGCACCGGACATTGTTGTACAATAAATTGACACACACTCAAGAAGCAATGTTCAGTCATGTGTTTTTTTGATACAACAGGTGTATTGATCTGGTGAAACTATTTACATGTATGTACCCCCCACCCGCAGTACGTCAAAGTCTACCCATCCCCACCCTCCAACAGCCCCACACACCCATGCCCCCCATCCCACAACAGCCCCACACACCCACAGATCAATGTGACTTTGAATGGACTGCAAACCAACACATCCAAGGGTCCCCTGCTATGGCCGCTCCCTTTTCAATGGAGGTGTTTGCATTTCTGGATGGCACTTGCTGCGCAGCGACCTGCTCACAAGGCTAGTTTGTGTCAAGCTTGCAGGCGTGATGCAGTTTTTTGTGGTTCTGGTGCGGCTGGACATCGTTGTTCCATGTAGCTGGCCATGCGGTTAAGGGTCTGTGCAACAGATGTGAAGCCCTCATGAACCCGCATTGCAACGCGGTTGACAGCATGGATGATGGCCACAGTGTTGTCTCTGTTGGCCTTGCGCATTGCCTCCCCATCCACCAGATACTGTTTCACCATTTCGTGCATCGATTCCTGTCTCCCCTCCATGCGGGACAACCGTCCCTCTAGGTCCCTGATAGAAATGCTTTGGGATGGTTGCATGGCTGGTAGTGACCTGCTGAACACAGGGCTGTGTAATTGTGGAGTCGACTCCCCCTCCCTGGAGTGGCCTTCGGGCACATGCTTAGGGGTGCCCTGTGGTGTGTCCGACGGGCTGGGCGTGTGTCCGCCATCCCCCAACATGCTGACTCCTGCATTAGAATCCCCCTCAGAACTCTCATCCTTGTCAGCACTGTGTTGTGCCAATGCTGCAACCTCGCCCACAGAACTAGTGCCTGCTGAGTGTGTGCTGTCGATGTCGCTTGCTACTGATGTAGGGTCTTCCTCGGGAAGGGGTGTCTCATGGGGGGCCGATTCTTGCATGTGGCCTGCCTTCCTGGCCGCAGCATCTCTCGGCAGGTGTCCCTTATAGGCAGGGGTTCCTCTGCCACGGTGCTCCAGGGTGACAGGGGAAGATGGCTGCTCAGCCTGTGGTAGGGGCAGTGTACCCTGTTGGGCACTGGTGTGTGCTCTGCCTCTCCCTTTGGTTGCTGCTGCACCCCTGGATGTTGATGGCCTCGTGGCATCGTCCTCAACCCTGGACTTTCTTGCAGGTGTTTTTGATAGTGTTGCGGCATCATCGCCGTTGCCATCTGAATTCGTGCCTGTGGGGGCTAGAGAGGCAGGGCACCATTAATGGGAGTACTTGTATCCTGCATGCATTGGTGTTGGTGCAGTTTGGGGCATGTGCTTCGTTGTGTACTGGTTGGAGTGGCGGACATGGTGCTTGCTGGTTGGGAAGGGGGGATTGTTTTGGCATCCCTCAGGTGCTGCCATGATGTCCATGGTGTCTGTTGTGAGGCCTACAGGTGCGTTGTGGCTTGCGTGTTGTGTACCATGTGCTGTTGGGTTGGGTATCGGGGGTGGCTTCGGTATTGGCGATGCATGCAGCATGCATTTTGATGTGACAGTGGTGAGGTCAGCATCTCGGCAGGGATGTGTGTGTGTGTGCGTGTGCATGCATTTGTTGCTTGTTTGTTTTAGTTGCAGGGATGTGACGTTTGGGTAAGGAATGTGTGTAGGTGTGGATATTGGGCAATGCATTTGCTCTCATCGACTTTACATTTGGTGTACAACTTTGTACTTGGGATGTCAGGGGTGTGTGGGGTCTCCTGTGGGGCTCATAGGGTCACTCACCGTCACCATCCGATGTTGCATCTCCATACTCCACTTGTCCAACTCCATCAATCTCCTCCATGTCCATGATGGAGCTACATGTCTCCTCCCACCTGGCCAACTTGATGGGGAAGTTTGGACCGCCGCCTGTCGCCTGCCCCTGGCTGCGGTTGGCAGAATGTATATTCCTGACTCGCAGGCGCAGGTTGTACCATCTCTTACTGCAATCCTTGACGGTGTGTGGTGTGGTTCCCACCGCACTGACCTTCCTTGCGACCTCCTCCCATATTTGTTTTTATGCAATTGCGCTGCACGCCTCAGGTCTGCGCAGAATACCACGTCCGCTTGCTCCACAAGCGTGTCTGCGAGCATGTTTAGTTCATCGTCACAGAATCGTGGTTTACGCAGGTGAGCTGTTCCTTCCCTTGTAGCCTTCGGCATGGTCTCCCAGCAGGGTTAGGGATATCCAGTGCACAGGCCCTGTAAGCCGAGGATTGCAATGGATTGTGTTTTTCAAGATGGCCGCTGGTGCATTTCCTGTTCTGGCCCGATGACGTTGCTTCCGGTGGTGGTAATAACGGACCCGGTAGTAGCAGTGTCGTTAGTAACAGTGCTGTTATTTAGGGGTACAACGATGGCGGAGGTGGTTTCAGCGCATTTCTTGAAGCCGCTATAGGGGGTTTAGGGACATTACTGGCATGCCAGTTCACGCGTGCATGCTGACTCGTAATCAGACGCTGATTATGGTGCCAGTGCTACAAAGACACGTTCGTACCGGCATGCCGGTAATTCCCATTTCATACGCCCAAACTCGAATTGAGGCCCATAGTCATTGCTTTGATGGTAAAACATGGATTAAAAAAAGGGAATTGAGACAAGCCTTGAGGGAATTGAAAAGAAATGAAAAGGATGATTATGATTACCCGAGGGATGTTAAAATCTTTGAAAATAATTACAGAAATTGGTCCAAGTTCAAAAGGTATATGCAATTTCAACAAGGTGGTGAATGAATGTTCAAACTAATTTCTCAATCCAATGCGTGTAATTTCTGGTTGATAATTAATCCTACTGACATGCACCAGAGTAATACACAAAGTGGGGTTGTACAAGAAAAAGTTTGGGTAGATCATTCCCTTAAACTTTATGGTGTAACAAAGGCATCCCATGACCACTTTTTGAACTGAGGCAGTTTGGGAGCTAAATGTCTTGCAAGACGATATAAGAATTCTGATTAAAAAATCTTCAGCTTCCAGAGCTGCAGCCCCTAATGGTCTTAGTAATCAGATCTTGAAATCTGAACTTGATCTCTGGTCGTATCTGTTGACAGCCCTTTTAACAAAGATAATAAGTAGCCAACAAACCCTTGAATCATGCAGAAGGGCCATCATTATATCCATTTATAAAAAGGGAGATTGCGTGGCTCCATCAAATTACCATCCAATTTCTCTTTAAGATGCGGATGGTAAAACATTTGCATGTTTGGTCCTAAAAGACTAGGAGAAGTGGGCTGAATCTAAAGGAATCCTGTCGAAACACCAGATAGGCTTTCAGATAGGTCTCTCAACATCACTTAATGGGTTGGTATTGAGTACAGTGTGTGGTGGGTCATTTCGGAAAGGTAGGTAGCCATTATATAGGACTTGGATTGATTTGTCACAAGCATTTCATACCATTAATAGAGATCGACTCTGGGGTCAGTTAAGGAGTTGGGGCCTTCCGGAAAACCTACTACACATATTAATAGACTCGCAACGACAAATAAGGTTGGATAAATCAGGGAGGTTGTCTAGTTCCATCAATGTAGAGAAGGGGCGAGACAAGGTTGTATTATCGCCCCTTTTCTCTTTAACCTTTATCTGTCCACTCTGGCAAAGCGGTTGGAAGATTCCATGTTGGCTAGCCCAAAGATTGGGAGCACTAAGATAAATTGGCTGGCCTACGCGGATGATGTTGTCCTGCTCAACTAACCCAGATTGGCCTACAATGAATGTTATGTTATCTTGAAGAATGTGCCAGATTAAATGACCTAAAGATTAACCCCCTCAAATCAAAAATTCTTGTCTTTGAGGGCCTGCTTAAAATGATCAAGCATGTCTCCTGGAGCATGAATGGTCAAATCATTCCTATTATTGGTGAAGTTATATATTTGGGATCAGTAATACGATATTTTCCCACCAAAGGCCACGCTACAGTAATCCTGGAGAGGAAAATTCTCCAACTAGGTTCACACATGAAAATAATTGTGAGCGCTTTCTGTAAGTTCTCCCTTTCCCCAGTAATCAAATACTATATAGGGAGGGTGATACCATCCTTTATTTGGTCAGGAGAGTAATCCTCACTCATATTTTATAGACTGGGAAAGACTAGAGGGTAAATTATGGAAGCGTGCTCTCTATTTTACAAACTGCGTGCCGATAGCAAGTCTTAGGTATGAATTGAGCCTACAATCTCTTAGAGCATGGATGGAATGGAATTGGATCTCTCTGTATAGACTGATCCTGGTTCCTACCACATTTGTCATTATATGAGGATGCCTCCTCTTCCCTGAAGGGTTGCTTGAATCAATACTTAAATAATCTGAAGTCTGTCTGTTTAAAAATCTTGATGGAATGTGATTGTCAGGAACTGGATTGAATTCAAAACCCAATGAAGGTCAAGGAGAATATAAAAAGGGCTAATTGGATAAGAACAATAGCCTCAGTGTGCTCTTCCAAGGTATCTCCATCATTGACCTGCATTGACAAACCAAGAGCCTGGTTACCAAATTATCTGATAAAGTTTCCGGATCCTGCTATTAGATTTGAGTTCCTAAAATTTCGTCTTAATCGCCTGCCTAACCGTGAAATTCTACATATTAGACAAAGAGAGGATTTTGATAATAATTTTTGCGATCTATGTGAGTTGTGTAGCCCCCAGTCCCTGAGGCATCTGCTGAGTAGTTGTGCGGGGACATTGGAAAAAATTGTGGGTTAGACTGTCACGATTTGTTCATAAGGATTGGTGGTTAGAAACAGAATGGTTTTGGGAAAGGCTAGTCTCAGGTAACAAAATATTATTGACAACTGAAATAGTGAGACTGTTGAAAGATTTGAACATGGCTGAGGTCTGCTCCTGAGTAAATGTGATTGTATATATGAATGAGACAATGGGCCTCATTATGAGTGTGCCGGTCTGGAAACAATGGTGCTGGTAAGCCTACCTGGCACACTACGACTCTGCGGGTGGGTGCCGTCCCGCCTGCCCTGGTCAGACCTGGCGGGCGCAACGGCACCCAACCGCAGATTTTCATGGAAGCACCAGCACCGTTGTCAACGGTGCCAGTGTTTCAGTGGTCCCCATTCCCATTGGAATGGGGACTTACAAAATTACTGGCGCCTGACTTCCTGGCCGCCGATGTCAGAATACCCTGGTGTTACCGGGAAGTCAGGCGCAGGTAATTCCTTCCGGGTCTGGTGGCAACCTGCCGGTTATACCGACACGATTACTGCCAGACCCGTATTGAGGCCCAATTAGTGGTTGATTACCAACTGTTAGTTCTGTATAAATTCATAGTTTTGTATATATTGTTCAGAGATGGTTGAAGAGTTGTGAACAGGTTATTACGTGTTCCTTTCCTCTGGAGTTGCAATGGAGTGAATCCCTTCTCTTCTTTTGTTCTTTTCCTTCTTTTTCTCCTTTTCTCCATGTTGTGCTTTCTCTTCGTTAGGAAATTTCAGAGCATTTCGTCGATTTGTTTTAATGCGTGTAGAAAGGGATAGCTCTTTCTTTTTTATTATATACACTTGAATTGATTTTTTGCAAAATTTGATATTCTGTATTTCGTGAAAAGTCTATTTTATGTTTGTTTGGACTAATACACAATAAAAATAAATAAACAAAAACATTTAAATAACAATTAGTGGAGATGTCAGGAGGCCTAGCAATCAGAAGGATTTTATGGAATAGTGTTAACTCTGAGCCACATTATGCCTACAGGACTCAGGAAACACACAGGACCAGGTGAGTACAAAAGGAAATGTACTTTATTCTTGCAGGTATCAGTTTAGAAGGTTAGACAGGAGAGCAGGTAGAATACACCCTTGCAGTGTTGCTCCATCCTGACGTTCCAGAGCAATGGTCAGACCTGGAATCTCCAGATCCCCAGGTTACACATTTATCAGTGGATTCCACAACTTTTACTAATGCACTCAAGATACTACACACCTCCCTTCTTTAACAAACTTGGCCTTTACTCACTCTTACAGCGATATGCCACGTGCACAGGCACTTACTATACTGGACACATCTCAACATATGCCAGCACACGGGAGCAGAAACTCGCCTCTTCACTTCCACCAAGTGTTGCAAGCAAAGGTCAACAGGGGTCAAGTTCGTGCCCTGGCTCCTTGAACTCAGGCAAATCAAATTCAAACCCGCTGTATTATCCATCGTGACTATTATCTGATATGGCCAGGGCACAACATTTCATTACCAAGATTCCACCATTTTGATCTCCCACACTGCATCTGATCAGCCACCTCCTCTTCCTGGAGGCCCAGGGGTTGCTAAAAGCAAATAGTGGCTTTCAGCCTTCTTTTTTAATTCCCTTCAATCCTCTGCAGGACATGGACTTGGCAGATGCCTTGCTGCTGGTGCCTTGACACCACCCTTATAGAGCCTTCAAACTTTTCATTCAGAGTTGTAAACCTTCCCATGATTGTTTCCAATCCCCTATTTTTTTAAATCCTCAGAAACATCGATTCCTAACCACCTATGAGCTTAGTGTAATACCATATGTCAAGGTTACAGTATGAAGGATAGTAAAGGAAAAGTTCCTATAAGCCCGACAAGATAAAATTATACATAGATGAAGTTAAAGAAAGAAAGAAGTAAAGAGAACAGTCGGTGTTTACATATGACTCATTCCAATGTGAAATGTCACAATACAGCTCCATAGGTTTTACCACATGTAGTGGTTCTCTGCCCTCTTTACATAAGGAAGCTTTTCTTGACCACATCCTCTAGCCTTTACTGCAGTCCCCTTCAAGGACTAAACCGATGCTCGACTGTGGAATGCAATGTCTCGGGGTGACGGCCATGGCATGCTTTGTCTCCGGTGCTGGGCAGTGACAACCCCCCACTGCTGTGATAACAAAATGTGACTCATCATTGCAGACCCCCACAGGAGTCTAAAGAATCAGCACACAAACGTTTGGGGTCATTTTTTTAGAACACTGTAATGCTTTCTTTTACTTATTTGCTTCTGGCAATAGCTAAGTTATCTGTTGTTTTTAAAAGCCCTGTCCCGCACAGACAATCAGTGCCGATGTTTGTAGTTAAATCGTGTGCGGACGGATCCATTGTAAATTAATTTTTCTAACCAAAACAGAGCATCTAATATTGTCCAACCGTTAAAAGCAGCCTGGCTTTTTATTACGTCTTCGATGGTTACACATTTATCAGTGGATTCCACAACTTTTACTAATGCACTCAAGATACTACACACCTCCCTTCTTTAACAAACTTGGCCTTTACTCACTCTTACAGCGATATGCCACGTGCACAGGCACTTACTATACTGGACACATCTCAACATATGCCAGCACACGGGAGCAGAAACTCGCCTCTTCACTTCCACCAAGTGTTGCAAGCAAAGGTCAACAGGGGTCAAGTTCGTGCCCTGGCTCCTTGAACTCAGGCAAATCAAATTCAAACCCGCTGTATTATCCATCGTGACTATTATCTGATATGGCCAGGGCACAACATTTCATTACCAAGATTCCACCATTTTGATCTCCCACACTGCATCTGATCAGCCACCTCCTCTTCCTGGAGGCCCAGGGGTTGCTAAAAGCAAATAGTGGCTTTCAGCCTTCTTTTTTAATTCCCTTCAATCCTCTGCAGGACATGGACTTGGCAGATGCCTTGCTGCTGGTGCCTTGACACCACCCTTATAGAGCCTTCAAACTTTTCATTCAGAGTTGTAAACCTTCCCATGATTGTTTCCAATCCCCTATTTTTTTAAATCCTCAGAAACATCGATTCCTAACCACCTATGAGCTTAGTGTAATACCATATGTCAAGGTTACAGTATGAAGGATAGTAAAGGAAAAGTTCCTATAAGCCCGACAAGATAAAATTATACATAGATGAAGTTAAAGAAAGAAAGAAGTAAAGAGAACAGTCGGTGTTTACATATGACTCATTCCAATGTGAAATGTCACAATACAGCTCCATAGGTTTTACCACATGTAGTGGTTCTCTGCCCTCTTTACATAAGGAAGCTTTTCTTGACCACATCCTCTAGCCTTTACTGCAGTCCCCTTCAAGGACTAAACCGATGCTCGACTGTGGAATGCAATGTCTCGGGGTGACGGCCATGGCATGCTTTGTCTCCGGTGCTGGGCAGTGACAACCCCCCACTGCTGTGATAACAAAATGTGACTCATCATTGCAGACCCCCACAGGAGTCTAAAGAATCAGCACACAAACGTTTGGGGTCATTTTTTTAGAACACTGTAATGCTTTCTTTTACTTATTTGCTTCTGGCAATAGCTAAGTTATCTGTTGTTTTTAAAAGCCCTGTCCCGCACAGACAATCAGTGCCGATGTTTGTAGTTAAATCGTGTGCGGACGGATCCATTGTAAATTAATTTTTCTAACCAAAACAGAGCATCTAATATTGTCCAACCGTTAAAAGCAGCCTGGCTTTTTATTACGTCTTCGATGGTTGCATTCTTGTAATGTGTTAATACAATCTCTGGTTGGGGTTAAGAATGCATTGTGAAGGAATTGCTAAGGCTTTTTGCCTGCCACCTGGGCCGCTTGCCAGAGCGATCAAATCACGCAGGGCAGGTAGTAAATGTCAGATCCACTGCAATTAAAGAGGAAAACACCCGATAACTTGATCTGCCTGCAGCCTTGGGTGAAATCATGTTTGAGAGAAACAATACCTAACAGATGAAGTCCAATACAAACACGAAAATGCAGTCAACACACTGCTTTAGGTTACTGAAATCTGACTCCTCTCAGCCCGCCGGATTCACTTCCAGATATTCCAGTTTTACTTTTAAATTGAACTTTTTCAAAATTGAAATGTGTGTTCACTGCTTCCGTTCAAAACAAGGGGTCTCACTGTTTACTGAGCTGTGTTCTAACGATGCGATCCTTAGTTGAGCAGTGAACCCTAAAATGTAGGTTAGGCCCCACTGCACTCGAGACTTTGTAGGTTTTGTAGGGGTGGAACGCATATTGAGGCTTTAGACCACTTGCTAATTGAATGTGAAAAATAGCATATGTTGAGATTACTGTACTTCAAGGAGTTTGTACATGATACTTACTTTTTAGCTTTTTAGTAACAAGGCAATTTTGGAATATGTATTTATAAATTTGAAGGAACACACTAGGCCGAGGGCGTCTAAGCCCTGGTTACAAGCCGGATTGCATTTCCGCACTAGACAGGCAGATAGCAACCAGTGGGGACACTAGTTGAATGGAATAGAATTTTAGGAGGCAACCACATTTCATACATTTTAGCTACGCATGCTTTTCTACACTACTGTATAGATTTTTTTTTATGTTTTGTTTGTTCTAATCAGTTGTTCATTAACTTTCTTGTACAATTATGTTTTTACAAGGTTTGTTGTGAGCGTTTAACACAATAAATAAATAAACAAATGCATGTAAATGCAAACTTGAGGCTCTAGTCTAACCATCTGAAATTCAGGAGAGCCCTCCAGATAAACCTCTTCTCCAAGGCCTTCCTATAATATCTGGTGAATTGTCCAGCTACACTAGGCATGTTGCATAATTGAATTACTGCCTTTGACCCAGAGTGATCTGCCCTCGAACCCAGCCCTCCCATGTCCCTCCTGTCATGAGCAATTGTGAGGGTTCCTAGAATGGATGGGTTCACCTTTCTTCCAAAGTACTTACACGTACTGATTTACTTTCTCATGCATGCACCAATATGCTTTTTGTACTGTTTTACAACATTCTAAGCTTTCTGAGAATGATTCAGTGCTTTAGCTATGATTGGTTACTCTTTTTCCCATCAGCCCCCCTTCTTTACTTCTTGTGCTCTTGTAACGAATCAACTTCCAGGAAACCAGTGGTCCAGGGATGAATCTCAGTTTCTAAACCATCAATCAGCCCCACACCTCTAGTACACCAGAAGGGATCCAAACAGATTGGAACACAAGTAAATTATAAACCTCTGTGTCCAATTATGTAACGTGGACGGAACGGCAGGCTTATCTCCACAAGGTCGTGGATCGTTGGTTAGTTGCAACACAGCGAAAATACAATTATTACCCAATGATAAAAGGGACTTTCCAGTCAAGGTTGTATAAACATATCTACTTTATTATTATTACAACAGACCATTCTAGCACACTACAAAATGCAACCCACCACATAAAGGAACACAGAGGACAGACCGTTTCAGGAAGGAAAGGGATGCACTCTGGATACTGAAAGGAGGGTAGTGGGTAAAGCAATCAGTGGTAACTTTACAAGGTTATTTGGTTTCAGCACCTAGGGAGCAAGGGGTCATAAATGTCACTAGGGGCCTTCAAAGAAGGACCAGGGGGACAGAACCACAATGTACCTGGTGCTTGAGATGATCTTGAAGCTCAACATCATAGAGTCGGTTCCAGGATGCTTTGCAGCTCCTGCAACAGAGTTCAAGATGGGAGACAGCTGCGGGTATCAGGCGGCAGACAGTTCGGCAAGCGAGGCTGGACGGGCGGCTGCAGGCTGGCCTACACAGCAGCTTGGGATCAAGGATCGCTGTCCCTGTGCTGGTTGGTGGATCTGGAGCGCTGGTCGAGGTGTCTCGGATGGCTTTAGTGACAAGTCAGTGGTGCAGCCGGTCATGGTTTGAGGGCTCCACTATTTTGAAAATGTCCTTAAAAGATGGATGCTGGTTGATACTTGTTGTGGCGCACTCCTCCTAGCTTCTTTGCTGGGCTCGTGGCGTCCTTTAAGATGGACGGCCCAAAGCTGAGGAGAGTGTTTGCGGGCAGCGGCCTTGTCCTTTGTTCATAGACTCTCTGGCACTTCCCACCTAGGAAGCTTGCTGGCAGAACCTAGCAGGGCATGCTGTGTGCTGGCTGGGTACCGGTTCTGGAACTGCCGGATAGGTCCTCTGAGTCCGGCATCTCCCTCTGTTCCCTGGGAGATGTTTAGGGGAGGGATCTTGCTTCCCTCTTGGAAATCCTGGCCTTCCCTCACTGGCGGAAGCTGTAAGGCAGACTGTACCTTCAGTCAGGGTCCAAATGAGTCCTTCTTCTAACTCCTTTTGAAGTCGTCGGTGGTGTGCCAAAAGAGGGGCTCAACCATCTTTTAAAGCCAAAATGGGCCCCAGTAATTGGTGCAGGCTAAGCCTACCTTAATGAACCAATCCTGGGTACCCACCAACATTTTTCTGTTATGCGCTGTAGTCATAAGCAGAGTGCTTTGCCACAGGAAAGATAAGGGGTGACAACATGTACTACTAAGACCCACCAATCTTCATGTCTATGGATCAAAGTGTCTCTCTGATTAATTGAGCTCTCTGTGCCTCTTGATCAAAGCAAAGGTCTCCCTTGAAGTTTGTGGCGAGAACAGACTTCTGTCTCCCTCAAATCACATACTTCTTCCCTCTGAAAGGGAGTCCCTCAGCAAGGGTTGCATACTGTAAATAGATGTCCCAGACATGCCATTCACTGCCCTTCAGATAGAGGGGTGGGAGCTAGCTTCAAGTTGATACATTGCATATCAAGAGGTGTTAGTGTTTCCTGCCCCCTTTTGTCAGTTCTGCGAACAAGTCCCTTCAACAACCTTTCTTCAATTAAATCTCATCAGTATGCGCCGCTACCAGCAGAGTGTAGACAATAGAGGGCAGATCCATGGGGTCTTTGATATTTTAATAAGGTTGGCCATGGCCGGAGGAAGGTGTTGCCTTCAATCCTCCGCCCTTCCTGAGATGCTTTGATGTACCCATGGCTGTCACACTCCAGCTAAATGTGACAGGGAGGACTGTGCCTGTAGGCTGTGTCCCCCAGGAGGATATATGACTTTGTGTTTGTTGTGCGTTGAGCAGAGGAAAATGTGTGCGGATTAGCCCCACACATTTTCTGAGGTTGATCTCCCATCATTCATTTTCATTAAAAAAACTTCAAAAAAGCCCAGGCGAGCGCACACACTCCCCGTGCGGCTGGTCGAATTCCTCACAGCTCTGAAAAGAATCTACGAGTAGCGCATTATAGAACCCAAATAAAGAAATAGATAATGTAAGGTATCTCTTTGTTGTACAGCACACTGATGTTGGATAGCTAGGTTTGCGGTACATACAAACCTAATGCATACTTTGATGAATCCTATGGAGTCCTCAAAGTAACCCTGCCTAAAGTTTCCTCCGAGGTGGCCAGGGAAAAGCAGATGCATCCTGATCCTAAGTCTGGGGAGGAGAAAGACCCCTGGGGAATGGGAGGATTCTGTTGGACGAGACACAGTATTTGTCTTCCTATACGGAGGAAATACCTGTGATACCAAAATATTTATTGGTTTTGCTGTCAGAGAGAGTTGTTAAACTCCCCAGATAACTATCCTAATATGGGTGAAAACAACCATGACCACTTATGCATTAGAGGGAATGAAACCCCTCTTAAAATCGTAACCCTACATAGAGGTGAAGGCTCTCATGACTGTCAGAGGAATAGTAAAGATGAGTCTTTAGCTCTAAATTAAATCTAGAAAATTCTCATTCCTCTTTAAAGCCAAGTTCCTCCTTGAATTCCTATGATATACCTCTGAGGAATATAATTAAAATAAGAGATGAAAGTATCCTTATTATTCTTGTTAGGAAAACTGATTTTCATGTTGTGAACTACAAGTCCCACAGTTCACAAAGTACTGGGACAGAGAAGAGGGCTGTAGAGGCCCTAGACTGCAAAGTGCTGCCTATTAGTGGTATTGACCCACACCTGGTGGAGACTGAGCACCATAAAAGTCCCCCTCAGGTGCGGGACATAGAAGAGAGCAGTAGTAGAAGGTGGAGTCGTTGTAAGACCTCCACGTGGCAGCAGAAGCAGAGCAGAGACGCTGGGACCATCGTGGTGCATGGAGGGGATGTTGGTCCTGAGAGGGTCTTTGCTGTTCCAGACAGTAAATGCAGAGGTAGCATAGCGGTAATCGTTAGAATTAATGGATTTTCCCCTGAGAACCATATATGCAGACGTCGCACAGCGGAGAGCACAGCATTTGAAAGCTCTTCCCAATATCATTCTGGCTCCAGTGTCAGACGAGCACTGGTGACCTTTTGAAGCAATCAGAGCTCCTCTTGCTACTGTTGTGAGTCGCAGGAAGCAGAAAGGAGAGGATTCCAGACCACAAGGGAAAGCAGCAACAGAGGACCTGGAGGCAGCGAGGCAAATGGAAGCGCACGTCAGACCCGGAGAGTTCACTAAGAGATTCTGACCATGGAGCGCTCCGTAATCACTGGCTTGCCAAGACCAGGTGCCTAAAACTTGGAAGTATTTCCAGCAGAGTGAAATTCAAATGTTAACATTATTTTGAATGCCAATCTGAACTAAAGCAGAATAACGATTGTAAAGCAAGCTGACTACAAAAAGAGCAAGTGGAATAATAATAACAGAATCACCAGACCAGAAAGGTGTGATTGTATCTATGTGGGTTTCATTAGAGACCAAAAACAGTTTGGGGCAACAAGGCTAGAAATGAATGTAAACAACCATTGCTTAAGACAAAAGAGAACTATAACAAGGCTAGTGAAAGAAAGCAACTATTGCCAAAGCCAAAAACGATATCAAGGTAAGTGAGAGAAAACAATCATTACCAATAAATGTTGTAAAACCCATTGCCCAAATATAAAGTGGCTTGGAAGAGTAATTGGCTTAAACCCACATATCAAAAACCACAAAGGTTTAAGAGAGAGATAGAATCATTGTCAGCATTTGATTAAAGCATACGTGGGGAAACAAGAGTGGTGGGAAGGCTGCCCTTCTGATAGAAAGTACTCAGAGGGAGTGGAGCATAACCTGTATTGTGTGTGGCAATCACAAAGGCTTAACAAACAGCACCCGTGCAGTTCTTGTTTTCCCTGAAGATATTTTTGTGCACTTGATGTTGTTAAGCAAGTGGCAATACTAATTTGTTGGAGTTTAACCTTTACCACAGAAGTACTTGCAGCTAGTTGGTTATTTTGGCCTAGCAGGAGAGTACACCAGGTCAGAAGACTTTGTGGTAGTTTTCTCTTGTTTTGACAGGAGAGTACACCAGGGCAGAGGACTTTGTGGCAGTAGGCCTGGCAGGAGAGTAGACCAGGTGGAAGTCACTGAAGTACTGTGGTGTTGATAAATCATCCTGACATTACTGAAGAAAGGTGTGTGATCTGTTGCAGAATTTTATACAATTGCTGAAACAAGTGTGTATGAACTGTTGCAGATATATTCTCACAAGAAGAGGACAAAGCATTTTAAGTGCTTTATCACAAGTGGAAGGAGGAAAACCACTAGTGAACTATTGGTTAATGTCAAGTTGAACCAAACAGAAATGTGTTGGAACTGTTGTTGTCAAGTTGAAACAAACAGAATTGTGTTGGAGCATTTATTGTCATGCTGAGACAAACCAAAGTGCATTATACATTTTGTTGTCAAACTGGAACTCAAAGGACTGCATTGTAATTGGATTACAAGACAGCATGTCCTTATCTTGTTTGAACTGTTAATCAGAATCCTGCTCAAATCTGTTGAAGGGGAATTCACCCAGATTATAAGGAGGAACACATATCTAATTGTGAATCTAACTGTTATAATTTGCCTTGCCATATATTACCTTGTTTTATGTGCAAGTGTGAGGGACAGAAACCTTTTGTTAGAGTGTTTGCTTTAGTTTATTTTAGGCAGGATAATCCTCGTCAGGGTAGGGATATCCAACCTTTTGAGTTAATAAAATGCCTTCTTTTGAGAATTATTCACAAAGTTGTCCACCTCAGATTTCTGACCCCTCACAATGCATACATACAAGTCTTAAGGTCTTAGGTACCTTAATTGTGGTATGTGAAGATGCCTTGATTGCTTACCTGTAGGCGCACTTCCTCGAAATTGCTGTTTTGCATATAATGAGCGCGAAACATCTATTGTGAGACCAAGGAGTAGCAGTAAGTGGGGAAAGGGGAGGGGTGGGTGAGGGAGCTGGGCAAACGACCTGGGGAGTGGAGGGCGTAGGAGGGAGTGAGAAGGGGCAAGGTGGCAGAGTAGAAGTGCAGGGTCCTAGGGTGTCACCCGGAGAGTGAGAGAGAGGACAGGGTGTGTGGTAGAATGGTTAGATTTAGAAAAGGACACAGACAATCCCTTACTCGTAATGTTTATTTAATTTCTGGACACGCGACATGCAGAACAATACCGTTTCAGGGAGCCATGCAGGAGGGTTCAGGGATGAGGGTTCACAGGGATCAGAGAGTAGGAAAAAGAAGTATGGGCCAGGGAAGCATGGGAGGACAAATATAAGAGGTTAGTATCCATGCAGAAGTCATGCGAGGAGGATAATATTTTCCCAATTGCAGTGCAACAGGCAGCCTAATGGGATATTACCTTAAGTCTTTTTAAGAAGACAAATAGTCTTCAATTACATTTTATGTTGTAGATCTTGCTCGTCAAAGGGTTCATTGCCTATGAGTCATTCAAATGTTTCTCTTTCACATGTTTCCTACATTTCTTGTGGTTCTGTTCCTCTTTTATGTTCTTGTGGGAGTTCTTCCAAAGTGCTGGTCCTTGAATTGAGAGCAGTTTTCTCCCTAACTTTGGTTTTCTTTGACCGACAAGTTTGATGTTTTCTGGCTGATGAAGATGTGGGATTGCAGGACGGTTGGCAGTGTGGACTACCTTCATTTAGGCAGTCCGGTTCTGATTTCCGGAAAATCCTTATTACACAGATCCCTACTCAGATGACAATCCATATTTTTATATGGGTGAGTGATATATGGGAAACAGACAGATGCGTTACATTTAAAATGTAAATGCAGGCCCTCCTCTATCTCTTCTATATCCATGCAGAAAACCACAATTGTTAAGGAAATGCCAGCTTCAACAGCAAAATAAAGGCCGAAAAAGGCATGAAGGGGCAACCGCTTAGTCAGCGTTTGCGGAGGAACTGTTAAGCCAAACTGTGGAAAGACCACACTGCTTCCTATAAGGGAACGCAACTAGATGCAAAGTCTGGCATCACACATACAAGCAACTGGAGGAAGATGAGGCATTCAAGTGATACTCTAATCCAAGCCCTTCCACACAAACTCAGAGAACGTGAAATTCATACACGGATCCACACAAGCCTCATGGCTTTGGAAAGCAGAGTAGACAAAAAAATAAAGGGAGCAATCCACTGACGAAAGCAGGTTTACCAGAAAAATCAGGTTAATTACAGCACACTCCTGCACTTATTACTTAAACACTTGAATCAGAGAAAAATAGGTAATTGAACGACATCCAGCAGGCAGCGTACAATCTTCATCCAATTGGCACGCTTACAAGCATCAAAGAATATTAGACACAAGATATTAAAAATGACCAAATAAGTACTATTTACCACAACATAGCAATAGTAACTGTAAAGGACCGGTAGGGGGTGTCTGTACTTCTGCTCTCTATATGGTAGAAGAGAGGCACAGAAGACCCCAGCCAAGATTCTCTATTACGGTAGCAATGGACGAGCAATCAAGGCCTAGCTTCTCAGGAGGTGATGCAGGCTGGTTCTTAAGTACAGTGTAGTCCCCAAGCCCCCACAAAGGAATGTCCACACACTGTATTGGTTAGAACACAGTCTTTATATAATCAATATTCAAGGTTATGTACACTTATCATAATAACTCACTTTGTACTTAGGAAAATCAACAATGGCAAATATATACAATTCTAAAGTGGTACCACCCTTTGTATTAGATCTTATTAAAGTGCATCAACAGTACTGTAACAATGTCACACAGATCAATAGAGTGAAACCAGCAATCGAGAGAGGAGAGAAAATAAGATGGTTGAGCAATAGGCAGAATACTGGCCCCTATCACTAGGCACAGTTCTGTGTGGGGATCCCCCCACCTGGGCAACCTGTAAAATAAAGATATAGCACAAGCCCAGTCCATATATTGTTCTGCAAGTCTTATTCCCTCCTATAATGTTTTTACCCCCCCAATGTACCTGGTGGAGTCGAGTCCTTCGAAGAGGCGTCGACAGATCCTTCTTGAGCGACCCCCTTTCAAGCGGGAGTCACGGATCGTCGAGAGGCGTCGAGAAGCGTCGAGGAACTCGGTGTTCGGCGGCGGGGAATCGACGGCCCTTCTTGAATGCCTTCCCTTTCAAGCGGGAGACACGGGGCGTCGAAAGTCCGTCGACAAACAGGGTAGAACGGCGTCGATGAGGCGGCAGCTTCGTCCGAGCGGTGCTCGTCGGCGTCGGAGCGTCGGCGTCCTGCAAGGCAGAGGCGTGCGGGGCACCTCGGTGACAGTAGTTCTGGACCGCAAAGATTGTGGAGACGGAGGCCCAGCAAGGGCGTCGAGTCGTTCGAGTCTTTGTGGTCTTCGGGTGGCGGGAAACCCACCAGCAGGTTTCTCCTCGGCGCGTTGGTCGTCCTCGACTTTCTCCGGCAGGATAAAGCGGTCGACGGTGCGGACGAGGGAGTCCTTCGATTCAAATGTTCTTAGGCAAGGAGCGGATGGCTCCGGTCGTCGGCGGCACAGCGTCAAGTGGTTCCCACGGCTGGGCAACACAACTTCGACGGGCCTCCAGCGGTTACACAAACCTGCGAACCCTGGTCGACGGCAATGGACTTCGACGGCGGCGATGTCCGGGTGCTTCACTTCGATCTCCTCGGCGGTCCCGTCTCGGGTCGGCAGCCTTTCGAGGGTCTGTCTTCCAGGGCGCTTCGGCGAAGATGGAGCGGTGCTCGATGGTCCCTCGGAGCACGGGAAGAGGGCGCCTTACCAGGTCCTCTCTCGGGTCAGTCTTCGACGATTTTGGCAGCCTTCGGATCGGTCGAAGCAAATGCAGCAGCAAGTCTTCTTCTTCCAGCTGGACGTCGAGGATCAGCAGTTCCAGTTACTCTTAGAGTGGAGACTCAGCTCCAGAACGCTTCTGAACGCTCCTGAACCATTACCATTGGTAAGAGGTCCCCAGATATACTATTCTGTCTCTCATCCACACTGCTGGCACACACTCAGCAGCCAATCATACAGGAGGGCATTCATGCAGTCAGTCAGCCAATCAGGCACACAGTGCATTCAGGCCACACTCCTCCCTTTCAGACACTCACAACAAGGAATGTGGATTGGGACAAGTACCCAGCCATTCAACACTACACACTGCATTCAGGCCAGTTTCGGGCAGGGCTGTCTCAGTCTTTGTCTCTCATGCCAGAAACCAGACAACCACAACAAGGAGTGTATATTGGTCACACACTCCATTCACCCAGGTCCCACCCACAGGAGGTACCCACAACATACAGTCACTGGGAAGGCTCCAGCCAGTCTAGCTGGGCCTTCACAACAACACCATATATGGAACTTCCACCCAACAGCCAGTCAGGGGGAAGGGACAGAGTCAGGGCTTCCCAGGACTTTGGGAAAACAAGGTAACAGGCAATAGAGAGCAAGAGGCCACAGGGGCCATCTTGTTTCCTATCAGGAATCAACTGATCCCAATGGCAGGGCCTGGGTATCCCAAAATGGAGGACACCCAGAGCACCTGTCTAATTCAGCATGGAGCTGCCACCAGCCCATACCCTGCTCTGTGGGCCACCCAGAGGTGCCCAAAAACATACACTAGGGGTACAGGGTTGTACCCCTACCCATGGGTGCCATAAGGTTATCCCATGGGTCTGTTCACCAAACCAAAAGAGAGAGCTGCACTGCCAGGGGTCCCACATGGACTCCTGGGCAGAAAACATGACAGAACACACGATAAAAAGCAGTAAAGGACAAGGATTCAGAGGCCCTGTCCCTCTGATGCATTTCCAGCATCATAGTCGCCCCCCCAGACTGAGGTAGAGGGTGTCTAATCTCCCACGGGATAGACACCCTCATCCAGACGGTCAACATACCTTCTGGAAAGGCCATCTGCATTATCGTGACTCTTCCCTGGTCTGTGCTCTATGGTGAAGTCTAGCCCTTGCAGGCTAATGGACCACCTGAGCAATTTCGGATTCTCACCCTTCATCTGCATAAGCCACTTCAGGGGCTTATGATCTGTTTGGACCTTGAAGGTAGACCCCGTAAGGTAGGGCCTAAAACGCCTAAGGCTCCAAACTATGCTAAAACACTCCTTTTCAACAGTAGCCCACCTAAGTTCTCTACCCTTGAGTTGTCTACTGATGAATATGATAGGATGTTCTCTCCCTTTGTCATCTAACTGGGACAAGACAGCTCCAATTCCGGTGTCGCAGGCATCCGTCTGGACGATAAAGGGTCGGCTGTAGTCAGGCGCACACAACACAGGTGCCCTACACAGACTTTCTTTCAAGCCATCAAAGGCCCTCTGACAGTCTTCGGTCCAATTAACCTTCCTAGGCTGTTTGGGTGAAGTTAGAGCTGTCAGGGGTGCAGCTATGGTTCCATAGTCTGCCATGAAATTGCGATAGTACCCAGTGAGGCCCAAAAAGGCTCTCACCTGGGTTTGAGTAGTGGGAGTCTCCCAGTTCTGTACATCCTGTACTTTACTGGAGAGAGGTTGGATTTGACCCCCTCCTACCTCATGACCAAGATAGGTAACTTTCCCCTGAGCTATCTGGCACTTGGTGGCCTTGATAGTGAGGTTAGCCCTTTTCAAGGCCTGCAACACCTTATCCAGATGTGTCAAATGCTCTTCCCAGGTGGAACTGTAGACGGCAATGTCGTCTAAGTAAGCCACACAAAAGGCTTCCAGCCCACTGAGCGCATGGTTGACCAATCTCTGGAAGGTGGCAGGGGCATTCTTCAATCCAAAAGGCATGACCCTAAACTGGTAGAGTCCCTCAGGTGTTGAGAAGGCCGTCTTTTCCTTGGCCTGGTCCGTCAGAGCTATTTGCCAATAGCCTGAGGTAAGGTCAAAGGTGCTCACAAATTTGGCAGCACCTATGGTGTCCACGAGCTCATCAGCCCTGGGCAATGGGTGCACGTCAGTTTTGGTGACGGCATTGACTCCTCGGTAGTCCATACAGAACCTCCAATCCTTGGTACCCGCCTGGGAACTTGCCTTGGGGACAAGGACCACTGGACTGGACCAGGGACTGGTTGAGGGTTCAATAACACCCAGATCCAACATCTTGGCGACCTCAGCCTGGATGTGGTTCTTGACGGTATCTGACATACGGTAGCACCTGCTTTTGACAGGCACACTGTCATCAGTGTCAATTTCATGCCTACACCATGGTGTAAGGCCTGGCGTCAGTGAAAACAGAGAGGCATACTGTTGGAGCAAAGCCCTGCAGGCCCTCTGCTGCTCTGTTGTAAAATCTGGAGAGAGATGTACTCCCTCCACCGAGCCATCCTGAGGGTTGCTATGCAGCAAATCAGGAAGGGGCTCACTCTCATCCTCTTCTTGCCCTGAAGCTAGCAAGAGACATGAGACTTCTGCTCGCCGGTGGAAAGGCTTGAGCCTGTTGACATGGAATATCTGAGGGGCTACCCCAGAGGCTCCTATGTCAACCAGATAATTGACTTCGCCCATCTTGTAGATGATCCTGAAGGGTCCAGTCCACTTGTCTGCCAAAGCTCTAGGCTTGGTAGGCTCCATCACAAGGATTTCCTGTCCCGGAGTCCAATCCACTTTTGAGGCTTTAAGGTCATGCCAGTACTTATTAAATTCCTGGCTGGCCTTGAGATTTGCTGTTGCCTGACCCATCATCTGTGTCATCCTCCGTCTGAGGCCTAACACATAGTCCCCCACTTGCTTGGCGGGACCTGGAGGGGTGGCTTCCAAGCCTTCTCTGATCAAGGCGAGGGGCCCTCTCACGGGATGTCCAAAGAGTAACTCAAAGGGGCTGAAACCAACACCCTCTTGAGGCACCTCTCTGTAAGCAAACAGCAGGCATGGCAGGAGGAGATCCCATTTCCTCCTTAGGGGTTCTTCCAAATCCCCTAGCATGCCCTTGAGAGTTTTATTAAATCTCTCAACCAGACCATTGGTCTGGGGGTGGTAAGAGGTGGAGAACTTGTAGGTTACCCCGCACTCTTTGCACATGGTTTTCATGTAACTAGACATGAAGTTGGATCCTCTGTCAGAGACAACCTCCTTGGGGAATCCAACACGGGTGAAAATGCCCAGGAGAGCCCTGGCAACCACCTGGGCAGTAACAGTCCGAAGGGGTATTGCCTCAGGGTACCTGGTGGCATGATCTACCAAGACCAGGATGAACCGATGTCCACCTGAAGTGGGAGGGTCAAGGGGACCGATGATGTCGATGCCCACCCTCTCAAATGGTGTGCCAACCACTGGCAATGGCTGCAGTGGGGCAATGACACTGCCTCCAGTCTTGCCAGACAACTGACAAGTTGGGCAGGTCCTGCAGTGGGACTCCACCTCTACTCCCATCCGTGGCCAGTAGAAATGGGCCGAGAGCATCTGCTTAGTCTTCTTGGTCCCAAGATGACCAGCCAGGGGCACCTCATGCGCCAACTGCAGTAGGAAGGGCCTGTAAGCCTGGGGTACCACCAACCTCTTGAGGGCACCAGGTTCAGGCTTAGTGGGCTCACTAACAAGGAGCTCACCCTCCCAATAAATCCGGAATGTCCTAGGCACTTCTCCTTGTGCCTGGGACAGGGCCTGTTTCCTCAGTCCCTCGAGAGAGTGGCACTCTCTCTGTCCCTTACAGAAGTCTGCCCGGGAGGGTTCCCCTTCAGCTAACAAGCATTGAAGGTCGGGATGATCCTCCGGGTTGAGAACCTCTCCCACAGGAGAGTCTTCTGTCTCTTCTCCCACAGGAGTTGAGTTTGGGTTTTCCACTGGACCCAGCCCGTCCGGAGCATGGATCCCAATGGGTGCTGTCGGAACAGCAGGAAGAGAAGGTGTTCCCTCCACAGAGGTGGCCTTCTTGGTCTTCCTTCTTCTTGCCTTAGGCCTCGGGTACCTGACTCACAGCCAGACCCGGTGTCACCTGTGACCTAGTGACTGCAGCAGCAGTCATGGGAAGACCGTCCGAGATCAACCCCAAATCTACTAGATCATTTCCTAACAGAATGTTAGCAGGGACATTGTCCTGAACCAGGACAGGAAGCTTTGCTGTCTTGTCTCCAATCATGAGTGTGACTAAGGCTACAGGCGATAATTTGGGAGGCCCACCAGCTAACCTGGTGGTTCTCAGAGGAGCACCTACATAGTCCTCTGGCTTGAGCAGGGTCCTGTCCACCACTGTCATGCTTGCCCCAGTGTCTCTCAAACCAGTAGAAGGCTGGCCATTCAAGAGGACACTTTTCAAAAACCTACGGGTGTTCTGTGGGATAGTCGCCAGTACTTCTGCATACTGGTCCCAGGCCCCAAGGGACACTAAGGAAATCTCTACCGGAGCACCAAATGTGATCCCGGTAGAGGAGGGGAGGGCAGTGGCCTCCACCTCAGACACGGGGTAAGGGTAGGTCAGGCTGACAGCCTGTACTCCAAGTGCCTTACCTTTACACTTGGAATCACCCCTTTTGTGATCCAGAGCCCCACAGTCCCAACAAGCGCCAGGAGTGCGGGGTATGGTACTGGAACCACTGGGAGCCTGCTTTGCAGCAGGTGGACCACTACTCTTATTCCCACCCACAGATGACTTATCCCCACTAGATTTTTGGGTCTTGGGAGAGGAAGGTTTAGGTTTACCCGACTGTGACTGCTTGTGGGACTCCTCAGCTTTCTGAGAGGCCCCCTTTTCTTTGTCCTTGTCCTTCCCACTGGGGTCCTTAGGGGACACCCGGTGGGAGACCCACTTGTCAGCCAACCTATCCAGCTTAAAGGGGTCCAAAATGTTCTGGTCAGCCACATACTGATGCAGCTCTGGTGAACAGGCTTCAGAAAAATGCTCAAAAAACAAGAGGTGGGACAATTCAACAAAAGTCGTAACCTTGTATCCATCGATCCACCCCATCATGTTCATGTGCGCAGCACTCACCCAGTCAACCCAAGACACATTCTCTCTTTTCTTAAAATCCCTGAACCTTCTAAGGTATTGGGTAGGTGTTTTGCCAAACTTGGCAATCAAAGCATACTTCATACACTCATACTGACCCCTTTCTTCCACACTCAGCTTCAGAATACAGTCATATCCAGTTTGAGGCACTCTGCTTAACAAACACTTAGCCCAATCTCTTTTATCAACATCATGGATCGCACAAGCCATTTCAAACGCTTCAATCCATTGGAGGTTATCTGAACCCTCCACAAATACACCAACCAAATCTTTCATAAACTTGGTGGCTGTGGACCTGACACTCTCACTGGTTTTAGCTGAAGTGTCCACTCTAGCTTTCTCTAGCTGGATTCTCTGACATTCAGTGTCCTGGCTCTTGAGTTCAAGATCCCTATTCTTGAGCTCCACTTGTTGAGCCAACTCCTCTTTCTTAAGTTCAGCATCTATTTCAAACTTGCGGTATTCAAAGGCCAATTTCATCCTTAATAACTCAAGCTCCAAGGAATTGCTGGGGTTTGGAACAGAGGCAGCAGGAATGGCGGCATTCCCAGAAACAGATTCAGCAGAAACCCCAGGGGCAGAGTCCTCATTGGTTGCATTCCCCCCCTCATCAAGAGTTTCACCATCAGTCTGGTAGTCCACCAGGGCAGCTATCAGCTCAGCCCTAGACTTATCCACAAAGTCTAACTCCCTGGCTTCACAAGCACTCTGGAGAGCCTCCAAGCTCATCCGAGTCAATTTGCCATTTGCAATAGACTCCATTGTTTGTAATGCAGTTATCTTGTACACACCTAAACCTTAATTTAATAAAGTGCAGATATTTTGTAAGTGGCACGGTTATACACTGATTCTTAAAACCATAAGCATCCCACCGCTGCCACCAGCTGTAAAGGACCGGTAGGGGGTGTCTGTACTTCTGCTCTCTATATGGTAGTGGAGAGGCACAGAAGACCCCAGCCAAGATTCTCTATTACGGTAGCAATGGACGAGCAATCAAGGCCTAGCTTCTCAGGAGGTGATGCAGGCTGGTTCTTAAGTACAGTGTAGTCCCCAAGCCCCCACAAAGGAATGTCCACACACTGTATTGGTTAGAACACAGTCTTTATATAATCAATATTCAAGGTTATGTACACTTATCATAATAACTCACTTTGTACTTAGGAAAATCAACAATGGCAAATATATACAATTCTAAAGTGGTACCACCCTTTGTATTAGATCTTATTAAAGTGCATCAACAATACTGTAACAATGTCACACAGATCAATAGAGTGAAACCAGCAATAGAGAGAGGAGAGAAAATAAGATGGTTGAGCAATAGGCAGAATACTGGCCCCTATCACTAGGCACAGTTCTGTGTTAAGATCCCCCCACCTGGGCAACCTGTAAAATAAAGATATAGCACAAGCCCAGTCCATATATTGTTCTGCAAGTCTTATTCCCTCCTATAATGTTTTTACCCCCCCAATGTACCTGGTGGAGTCGAGTCCTTCGAAGAGGCGTCGACAGATCCTTCTTGAGCGTCCCCCTTTCAAGCGGGAGTCACGGATCGTCGAGAGGCGTCGAGAAGCGTCGAGGAACTCGGTGTTCGGCGGCGGGGAATCGACGGCCCTTCTTGAATGCCTTCCCTTTCAAGCGGGAGACACGGGGCGTCGAACGTCCGTCGACAAACAGGGTAGAACGGCGTCGATGAGGCGGCAGCTTCGTCCGAGCGGTGCTCGTCGGCGTCGGAGCGTCGGCGTCCTGCAAGGCAGAGGCGTGCGGGGCACCTCGGTGACAGTAGTTCTGGACCGCAAAGATTGTGGAGACGGAGGCCCAGCAAGGGCGTCGAGTCGTTCGAGTCTTTGTGGTTCGGGTGGCGGGAAACCCACCGGCAGGTTTCTCCTCGGCGCATTGGTCGTCCTCGACTTTCTCCTGCAGGATAAAGCGGTCGACGGTGCGGACGAGGGAGTCCTTCGATTCAAATGTTCTTAGGCAAGGAGCGGACGGCTCCGGTCGTCGGCGGCACGGCGTCAAGTGGTTCCCACGGCTGGGCAACACAACTTCGACGGGCCTCCAGCGGTTACACAAACCTGCGAACCCTGGTCGACGGCAATGGACTTCGACGGCGGCGATGTCCGGGTGCTTCACTTCGATCTCCTCGGCGGTCCTGTCTCGGGTCGGCAGCCTTTCGAGGGTCTGTCTTCCAGGGCGCTTCGGCGAAGATGGAGCGGTGCTCGATGGTCCCTCGGAGCATGGGAAGAGGGCGCCTTACCAGGTCCTCTCTCGGGTCAGTCTTCGACGATTTCGGCAGCCTTCGGATCGGTCGAAGCAAATGCAGCAGCAAGTCTTCTTCTTCCAGCTGGACGTCGAGGATCAGCAGTTCCAGTTACTCTTAGAGTGGAGAATCAGCTCCAGAACGCTTCTGAACGCTTCTGAATGCTCCTGAACCATTACCAGTGGTGAGAGGTCCCCAGATATACTATTCTGTCTCTCATCCACACTGCTGGCACACACTCAGCAGCCAATCATACAGGAGGGCATTCATGCAGTCAGTCAGCCAATCAGGCACACAGTGCATTCAGGCCACACTCCTCCCTTTCAGACACTCACAACAAGGAATGTGGATTGGGACAAGTACCCAGCCATTCAACACTACACACTGCATTCAGGCCAGTTTCGGGCAGGGCTGTCTCAGTCTTTGTCTCTCATGCCAGAAACCAGACAACCACAACAAGGAGTGTATATTGGTCACACACTCCATTCACCCAGGTCCCACCCACAGGAGGTACCCACAACATACAGTCACTGGGAAGGCTCCAGCCAGTCTAGCTGGGCCTTCACAACAACACCATATATGGAACTTCCACCCAACAGCCAGTCAGGGGGAAGGGACAGAGTCAGGGCTTCCCAGGACTTTGGGAAAACAAGGTAACAGGCAATAGAGAGCAAGAGGCCACAGGGGCCATCTTGTTTCCTATCAGGAATCAACTGATCCCAATGGCAGGGCCTGGGTATCCCAAAATGGAGGACACCCAGAGCACCTGTCTAATTCAGCATGGAGCTGCCACCAGCCCATACCCTGCTCTGTGGGCCACCCACAGGTGTCCAAAAACATACACTAGGGGTACAGGGTTGTACCCCTACCCATGGGTGCCATAAGGGTATCCCATGGGTCTGTTCACTAAACCAAAAGAGAGAGCTGCACTGCCAGGGGTCCCACATGGACTCCTGGGCAGAAAACATGACAGAACACACGATAAAAAGCAGTAAAGGACAAGGATTCAGAGGCCCTGTCCCTCTGATGCATTTCCAGCATCACAGTAACGTTTCGCGAAGAAAAAGAAAAGTATACAAACAATATATTTTTTTTTATTTTTTTTATTTAACATAGTTTATTATAAACTTTTTGTTATAACACAACTCCTTGCACATATCCGTATACAGTCCTTATGCCTGACCCTCGGCCCACGTATATTATCAAACATTTTCAAACATTTAGGGCATCAATGAAGTTGATCACTGCACAAGTCAAGATAATGGAACTTCCACTCAATATTCGATACCACCAATCGTCCATGTTCTCGTTTAGTGGTGCGAACTTCATGAGGTGTATAGATCTTAAGGAATGGAGTTTAGGGCAGGCAGTTATCAAATGTCTTACTGTCTCAATTTCATTTCGAAAGAATCTACACAAATTATCACTTGTCTCTACATCTTTTCTTATAAACAATACTTCTCTTGTTCTTAGGGCATTCAAACAAAGTCTAAAGTCTAAAGAATCGATCACGATGGTGCCTTGATGGAAATTGAATAAGGTAGCCTGGTTGTTTATTCAGTTTGTTTGCTGTTTTTTCCAAGTTTCGGGGCAGTTGTTAATCCTTCCAAGTTGTCCATGTTACATGCCCAGGACCATTCTTTTAGTTTCTTTTTTGCTAGTTGTGGCCACTTTATTAGCATTTCATCACTTATATTGGCAGCAGACATGATGTCATTAGCTTTATCCAGCCATTTCGCAAGAATTCCCCCTGCATGTTTTGTTTCTTTCACCGCCAGAATTTTATACGGTGGTTCTTTCTTTATTATTAGCATCTTACGCATTAATGCTAGAGATTTCCAAATCACAGTTGTGTATAGGTCATCAAGTGCTAACTCCTGCCTTATAACCTTTATGGAAACACATTTTGGTAATCTTAAAACACGTTTCCAGAATTGGCCTTCTAATTTTGCCCAAATTGTATAGTCCAGATTCCAACCAGTCTCTGCTCCATAATTAATTGACGGAATTACTTTTTGGAGATAAAATAGCCGGAGCGGCAAGAGGGAAAACTTGCCAAAGAGGTAATGAAACCGGGCTCCTTGAACTGCCAGAGTGTTCATCCGGAACTCAACATCTTGGATCCAGTTCCGCTCGCAGATTGAGGGACTGAACATGATTCCTAAGTATCTCATTTCAGTAACTTCTTCTAAGATCATGTTACAAGGTCTCCACTTGAAGGATCTTGACCTGGTGCCACTTTTTGATCCGATCTTCATGATTTTTGTTTTTGACGTGTTTATTTTTAAGTGATTTTGATTCATGTAAACTTGTAACTTTTGCAAAAGACGCTGAAGGCAAATCTGCGTGTTGTCAACTAGCACGATATCGTCCACATATATCATGTAGTTTATTTGAGAACCATTTATCTTTGGGGGAAAACAACGAACATTGCACAAAGCAGCCGGAATATCAGCGATGAATAACTTAAATAGACATGCAGCTATCGGGCACCCTTGCTTCACGCCTCTTTGCGTCCTCATATTGTTCGACAAGAGTCCTGCTTCAGTTAGCCTTATTTGTATTGTGGTTGAGGTATGTAATGCAATTATTGGCTGCAATAAATCCTGAGGACAATTCCATTTTTTTAGTTTGTCCCATAGCAATTTCCGATCTATGCAGTCAAACGCTTGATTAAGATCAATGAAAGCTATGAATAACTTCGTTTCAGGATGTTGAGCAGCGTCAGATTGTTCTCTGTGCCAACACCCTTGGTAAACCCAGTTTGTCGGTAGTCCACAATATTCGCCGAGATGGCCCACTTTGTTATTTATTTTTGTAGAAAATTAGCGAACACTTTGCCAATGGTGTCCAACAGGGCGATCGGGCGATAATTTGCTGGATTTGCCCGATCGCCCTTCTTGAATATCGGCACGATGATAGCAGATGTCCAGGTTGGAGGGATTTTCTTCGATGTTGCAATCTTTATAAATAGTTTTGCAATAAAGTCCGCCCATTCAGATTTATTTTGTTTAAGCATCACATTCGAGATGCCATCGGGACCAGCCGCACGTGAATTATTCAGGGATTTGATTGCAAGAAGGATATCATCGACAGATTCAATGCAGTCCCAGTTTCCTGTCGTTGCTTCGTCTTGGTTTGCTTCGATTTCAACCTCACCTGAAAATACTTTTGTGAAATGCTGGTTCCACTCAGATTCCGATACCACATTGGCCATCTTTGTTGCTTGATTAGTTGTGCAGCTATTTAATATGTGCCATATTTCTCTACATTTGTTGGATTTCATCAGGCCTAGCATTTGTTCACCACGTTCCTGATCACGCTGATACCTGTATGCTTTAACCCAATTGCGGTAAACCTGCCTCTTTTTTTTTATCATATCGGTATTGTTTGTGCCTCCTTGTAATTTCAGTTTGCGTATCTCAGTTTGAAGCATCTTTTTTTTTTCGTTAACTCTCATACTCCAGCCATGCAGATGCTGCTTCTTGGTGTTTTTCTTCCATAATGGGGGGCCATGTTGCTGGGGTAGAAACGACATATAATCCACTTTATTATAAGTGGAGATGATGTCGTTATCCATGACCTTAGATAGATTAATTATTTGCTGAGAAGATAATCGCAGCCTGTTTTTTTCCATCATTTACTTCGAGGGCTTGTCCAGTGGTCTGCAATTCTAAGTTATTACTTATGTTCATGCCCATCACCAATATCTCGTGGTCGCTTTTTGTTGCCCTCATTACATTCATTTTTCTAATTGTCTCCCAAGAGTGCTTGGACACCCAGATATAATCTATTACCTTTGCGTTGCCCATATTATGCCATGTGGTATTTGGCGGCATGTCTCCATAGATTTGCCCAATTACCATTACACAATCATAGGTCTTCATGATGTTGTCCCAGTGCTTACGTCTATCATGCTGTAAAGATTCCATCTCTCCCTTACTAAGCAACCTATTACCTTTTATGTCAAACCATGTTAAGTTCATGTCGCCAACTATAATAATCATGATATTACTTCTGGCTTGCAAATTTTTATCTAGAATTGTAGTTACCGCAGCTATGAAGTTCTTCGTTGTTATCATCACTGGGTTCCAGTACACATTTAATAATAAAATGTGTTGATGTACGCCAGGGCCGATTGGTTTGCACTGGAGTAGTGTACTTTGTATAGTGATGTTAGGATTTACACTTTTAATTACCGTCCATCCAAGCCCAATTTTAATCATGGTTAATAGGCCCGAGAAAGGTCGTCCATGTACATTTTTGCCGGCTGGGTTTAACAGGGTGACATATCCATCTTTAACAGGCAAGGACCTTAGCCACGTCTCCTGTAGGCAAATTACGAAGTTATTCTCTAAGTCAATTGGAAATTCCTCAAACAGATGAGAGAACCCTCTCGTGTTCCATGAGACCAGGGAGACCACATTTTTGTCCTTCACTACCCCTAGCTAATGGATCCGGTCACCATGCGTGTTTCTCTTCGGCATTGATTTTACGTATGATACTGTTTGCAGTTGATCTCTTATGTTATTTTTTCTTTGTTCATGAGGTGCCAATCTGTTTTCCGAGTCACTCAAAGGTTTACAAGCTGTTGGCGGAACAGATTTATGTTCACTGACGTCGAATCCGAGTTGCAATAATTCGACTTTGGATGCCAAGATGACCTTTCTTACTGCATGAGATTTTATATGAAGGTACACCTGGTCTGCATAGTCTTCCGACATGTATTCAATAATTGCAATATCATCAGAGGTTACCGTTCTTAAGGCGGGAACTGAGTGTAGTAAGCACAGTACATTTCTTCTGTTCATGTTCACGTCACGATCATCTTTCAAAATGTTCGCAATTGCGATTCGGATATCGGTCTGTTTACATGGTTCTTGCACTTCAGAATTATGTTTTAGGGACTCTTTCAGTCGCTGACCGGCTGTTAACTTCGGATTTAGACTCATCGTTTTTTTAGTGCTACCATGTTGAGTCAAAGAAGCCCCACCAGTACTTGCCACTTTAGTGGATGGCCCAACATTACACTTCGATGTCGATGGCGCGGATTTTAGAGACCGACTATCTTTACTCAGTGGGACTATTTGTTTGAGACGTGCCTTTTTACTTAGAACCCATGGATTTATCAGCCGTCTTTCCTCGGGCTCATTTGACTCAGTTGAGTCGAGAGTACTCACTGAACTATTCAAGGTATCGATCTTAGGGTCTCCAAACTCCTCATCGTGAGAGTACGTAGATAAATTACATAAGTCAATGGATGTATTCTCAACCACGCTTATCAGATCATCTGAGTCAAGTCTTTGTTGTTTTTTTGGGTTGACCATTTCACCTATATTTGCCGACCCCTCCACAACAGCCCTTTTGGACCCTTTAGTGGGCTGTGTCAAATTTTCTTTAGAGAGTCTAAAGAAGGGGGTCGATTTGACTGGTGTCGTTAGGTTACATATAAATTTCTTTGAATTGCCAGTCCCTTTTCAGGAGTCGCAGTGCTTTAACTTTTCAGTCCTTTTTTTTGGCAGGGCCTTTGTCAGTTGTTTGGATTTTTCTTGCGTGGTGTTTTCCTTCGCCATGTTTAGGTTTTTTGCCGACCCACTGAAAATGCCAAAAGATGCTACTGAGATAGTACAAGGCAAAGACGTTAAAGTTTCCTTATCTTGTTCGTTCGTCAATTTTACTTTCTCAAGTTTAATAGAGGAATTTGGAAGCTTTTCAGCAACATCAACAGGTTGAGCAACAGTAACTTTCAATGGCAACACCAACAGTTTTGAAGACTTTTCAGCCACCAATATACTTGCTTCACCATTCTCGTTTGGATTTATATTATCTGCGGTGTCTATTAAAATTGGCCTTGACTGGTCACTTGTAATTTCAGCCACGGGACCATCCGGCACCTGTGGTAGAACATCTAGGCTGTTTGCTCTGAGGGCCATCTGGCTCATCATCAGGGTTATTTGCTTTAAGCAAGACGAAAGAGCTGTCATCAATTCTTTCTTTTCATTGATCTCATTTGTTGTCAAATCATTCACTAACTTTTGCAGGGAAAGGGATGAAGATCTTTCACTTTCAAGATTTTGTTGAAGCAGTGATATGATATGATCTTGCTTTACTAGCCGTTCCATGATGTGTTCAAGGCGACCACCATTTGATTGCACTGAGTCATTTATGCTCTCGTATAATTTGGTGAATGGAATGAGAGCAACTGATGTCGCGGCCATCACATTGTTGTGTATTTGTAGGGCTGCAGCAGCAGACAGATTTGATTTGAGGGCTGCCGCGGCCTCTTTCGTCGATTCATTTATCAAGTTTTGTTTTCTTGTATCCTTATTTGCACATTCGCCAGCAGCTTCACTGTCCACCAGCTTTTTAGGCAAGGCGAGCGGAGCCGCCATCACCTTTGGAGTGGAACATTGAATAGCCATTCTCGGAGTAGACTTTTGCGGTTTGCTCAACATGAGGGACCCGCCTCTACCCCCGGTCCGTAATGGACCACGCTGCGGGAGGTAAGGGGTACCAAAGGAGCTGTCCAACATTTCGTATACTCCAGGACCGGCTGTTGTATGTACATGAGCAACGCCTGACTTTTCTTGGTTTACGGAAATGGAGTTAGGTGTACACGCGTCACTAGACACTAATACCGGTCTAGGGTTGCTCGACAGCCGAACCTTAATTTGCTCGAAATCGGCCTTCAGACGTTGAGTTAAACGAGCCTCTCGCCCAGCCAGATCCAACAAATGTAGCACATTATTTAAACAAGGCTGTGGTGGACTGTTGTTTACATCAATACCACACACTGCTGTCGAAGGTGGTATGGTATCCCCGCCCAACACTATCAGGGGAGTAGGTGGCATATTTATTAAACTCAATTTGTCAGTCTCGACTTCGGAGCTTGAGGGCAAGAAGCTCTGACCTAAGGCAGCATTTTTCTGTTGTGCATGTACGCTCACTTGCCCACCATTGATTACAGCTTCTATTGTCCAAGTTTGCAGGTCCGCCGCCGCTTGTGTAACATCGTGCTTTAGGCCTGAGGACTTCAATTTAGATATCTCATGGCCGATCTGTGTGGACCGAATCTCAAACTCAAGCAGTTCGGTGTCAGTAACATCGAAAGAGAAGTTTCCGACAGCGCTAGTTAAGTCTATTTTAGGCGGTGGAACGCCATTGGCAGCACGAATATTATCGTTCACAATCTCTCTTGATGCGCTGGGGCCAGAGGAAAGCTTTCCACCTCCAACAAGCTCCTCGCCGACCCTCCCCTACTCGTATGCTTCGTTTCATTTGCTAGAGATGATAGCAACGATTCGGGCACGGGGCTCTGCACGATTGTTGCAGTAGATTCTCTTGTGGGCAAGCTTGAGTCCATACCCTGCGCACACCCCACCCCAGCCCCTGTCTGGGAGGAACCATCCATGTTATGTCCTGCTGGTGACGGTGACTGGGTCGGGTTTAACTTCAGGGAATTGCTCAAAAATTGGTCTGGATGTTCTTTCACTACTGAAGAATTTGTCGGTATGGCTATTTCAGCTATTGCAGCAGGCAAAGAGTAGACATTCGTACAGGGCTCGCTCGGTTTTCCCCAATCATAGCCCCTCAGTGAGGCCATCGTTGGGAGCGAGCACCCTTGAGTAAAAGTTTCAGTTTTTACAGTAGTTAGTTCACACTCCGGAGGGGCTAATATACCGGCTCCACTCTTTCCAGGCAACTCGGCAAGAATCACATTTACCGAATTGTCTCTGTGTTGTAATGTTTGCTTTTCCATAGCTCGGGTCAACGGCCCATTTTTGGCCATCCAAAACAAGGTAGGAAATTACTTTTCTTACCTTCACAAGTCGATGGCCTGGGCCGACAATCAGCTGAATTAAAGTTGACGATGGGCAGCAGGCAGCCTCCGTTCAGCCGCGGACTGCCGCAGACTGAAGTGTGCCCGAACTATGCGCACGCTCCGCGCTCCAGGCAGGTTTTTAAAGCCGGTTGGGCTTGCTTTTGTTAAAGGTGTAGAGCACAGCCAGCCGCACACTTGGAAGGAAACAATCAGTAGAAGACACGTCGCAGTCGCTGCAGCTCCTCACCCCGCACTCCACCAGAGTCTGCCGCAGACTGAAATCTGCCCGAACTCCGCGCGCGCTCCGCGCTCCAGGCAGGTTTTTAAAGCCGGTTGGGCTTGCTTTTTTTAAAGGTGTAGAGCAAAGCAAGCCGCACACTTGGAAGGAAACAATCAGTAGACGACACGTCGCAGTTGCTGCAGCTCCTCACCCCGCACTCCACCAGAGTCTGCCGCAGACTGAACTCTGCCCGAACTCCGCGCGCACTCCACGCTCCAGGCAGGTTTTTAAAGCCGGTTGGGCTTGCTTTTGTTAAAGGTGTAGAGCACAGCCAGCCGCACACTTGGAAGGAAACAATCAGTAGAAGACACTTCGCAGTCGCTGCAGCTCCTCACTCCGCACTCCACCAGAGTCTGCCGCAGACTGAACTCTGCCCGAACTCTGCGCGCGCTCCGCGCTCCAGGCAGGTTTTTAAAGCCGGTTGGGCTTGCTTTTGTTAAAGATGAAGAGCACAGCCAGCCGCACTCTTGGAAGGAAACAATCAGTAGAAGACACGTCGCGCAATATATACAAGAAACGAATTTGAGGAATGAGAATTGACTCCAACAGAGATGAAAATATATGGCTATACAACTTATCTAAGTGGAAGAATATAACATGTGTGTACACAGGGTGTTTTGTTGCCATGTCATTTGAATACCAGACATTGTTAAAATTGGCAATTGCCAGTGGTTTAGATTCATTCCACCCATCACTTTTGTGGTCAGTTTGTTTCTCCTTGTGAGAGAGGGTATGCCCAGATGTGGGTCCCTTGCTCGCTGCGCCACAGGGAACCAGGCTGCACCTCACTGAGGAGGTCCAACAAGGCCGAAACATGTCTGGAGTTGCTTGGTTTTCTGTGCAGAGGGGACCTGGCCTAGCAGTTCGGGCTGGGCTGCTACCTTCGGTGGCGGCAGCTGCTGACTGATTTCCACATGTCTGATCCCCTTTTGCAATGGCGCAGACGGGCTAAAAAAGGGTGGTGTGGAAGGTTGCCCAGAGCATTTGCCAGTGGTTTAGATTCATTCGAAACCTTCCACTCATCACTTTTGTGGTCATTTCAGCAGTTAGGCACATGAAATAGCAATTTGCATATGTCTATCCATATCTTTGTCCTTCAGCTCCATCTGAGTGGCCCTTAGTGGTCTCAGAATCCGACCCAATAAAGACCAATCTGAGAAGTATCTGCTCAGAAGTAATGGCCAATTCTACAGTTCCCTCAGTGAGCATTCTTTTACCTGCTTAGGATGATCATGCAGGAGACCTGAAGGCATGGCATACGCCTTTGGTCCCAAACCATACTCTAAAATTAAATATGGTGGAACCGCCTTCTCATGCATCTCAACAAAACGCTGGAACTCACTGCCCAAGGACCTCCCCCTCCTACCATACCCCTACTAAATGCTACATATTCCTACTAACTCACCACACAAAAACCAAATACAAGACACGCACATGATCACCACAGCACCGACCCTAAAATCATATAGCAAAATGCATGCCCTAACCAAGAACTCACTCAGTCTCAACAAACTAAGGCCCTGATTCATGGCTCTATGTGCGTGTAAAATGGGGATTTGCATGCCATTCGGCCCGTGAATCCCTGTTTGACGAATGGAGATTTGCGGGCAGAATGGCATGCAAATCCCAGTTTTACACGCAAATAATTCCATGAATCAGGGCCTGAAAGTCCAACTCTGCACCTCCGGCACACAAACCAACCCATACAGACTCATCCACCAGAAAACCCACCAACCACATACCACCCAGAAGCAAAACCCAACACGCAGTGACTGGTTTTTCCAAGCTGAAGTTACCAACAGAACAGCAAAATGCACTATTGCACTCCTCCCACTCCTCCCACTAGCAAACTCTTCCCTCCTCCCTTTTGTTTTCAGATCCACCACTATGTCTGGAGACCATGGAAATGGCAGCAGTATGCAGTACAAGTCACATAACATAATGTAGAGAGTCAGATGTACACATCATCTATAGAGCCCGCTCCGTCATATTGGAAGAACAGCAAGAGAGTACTGTGCATGACACCTGGTATCATCCCAATACCTCATCGAAGGTATGAAAGATGTTAATCACTCAGATAACAGTACCGAATGTACCCTCAAACTGATGCAGGAGACATGAGTCTGCAGACATCATTGGACATAGAAGAGCTATAAATGAAGTCAGATAGAAGAGAAGTGACGTCATAAAGAGAGAAGATACATAGGCGCAGTGAACCTGATATATAGATGCCTGAAACATGAAGATGTAACTGAAGCAACTAAGTAAAACATATATGCGAATGTGAAGAAAACCATATATACGTAGAGATAAGTGACGAGAGATATAGTATATGTTTATACACAGAAACGCCAGGTAGATAAGACAACGTAGAAGCTTGCTAAATTAGGAAATATAATGCGAGTGAAGCAGTGATGTTGAGATAATGGACGTCGGCATCGTATGATAGTAAGCAAGAAATCTTGAGGAGAGAGACCAAGGCTGCAGAGCTGACAGGCGCTGGAATACACATTTGTGCAAGAACAAAGGGTATTTCTTCGGCTCAGGATCAAGGATACCATCACAAGAAGCAACTGCATGGAACAAAACAAGTCTGAGAGAATAAGCCATGTACGTAAGACATATTTCTATCAGATTAAGTAAAGGAGTGAATAATTATGAGTGCCAAGCATTGAACAATCAAGGATGCGGAAAGTGCATGCAGGACAGAGCAGCCAAATCTCCAGAGTCCAAAAAGAGTTATAGCATCCAATATAATCAAATCAAATAGCACTAAATAGAAGGGCGACATGGAGAAAATCATGGTCTCCTCACACGCGGTGTAAGACCAGAAGACAAGGCATATTCATGAAGCTCCAAACGAAGATAGCAATGTACCTTCACTCCCTTTAAAGTTCAGAGAAAGAGAATGGCCAGCAAGGTCAACTACAAAGAGAAAGCCTTGGCTTAGGGCCTAACTTATGAGAGATGGTAGGCTGATTAGCTAAGAAAGACAGTTGTCTGATGTTGTTCCCCTGCACCTGGGTTTGTTTCATTGCTTATGTGCTGCCAACAAGCTGAAGGTCCAAGGTTGGAAGATAGTGCCAACCAATCATGAGGGCCTCAGTAATGGTGAAGCACACATTGTTGTAGAAGCATATCCTCTGCTGGTATTATGCTGTTATCTGTATTTTATCTAGTTAGAGGGTGTTTAAGGCATGCCTGCCAGATAAGGCTCTCACACTGTTAATACTAACCCATATATGAACTATAGATATATATGTTACCTTAACAAATCTCTCCACCCGGTTTTTACTGTCTGCCACGTAGGATGATGTCATAGCTGTACATTGATGTATAAATCCTTTTGCATAAATGAAATGCGCTGAGAATGTGTGAGGTAAAATTTATTTGGCAGATTTCACTACTTATTCAATTGATAATGAAGTAGTATTTTGCCATATTCTTTGAGTCTGTCTGGTTATTTGGGTGTATGATCATTTATTTGGTAATCCCATTCGGCACATGGAATGCTGTAGGCTCTATTGCACCTTTTCTTAGCAGTGTGTATGATCCACACTCTTGAATTTTTTATGTATTCCTCCATTAGCCAGAAGATCACAAAGTTTCCTGTGGAGAGTGGAGAAAACACACGTGTGAAACGAGACGGTCAGCAGGTGCCTCTTTGAAGCAATTCCTGCCCGGTTCCCATGGACGCCCTGAGGATTGCAATGGTCCATTGGGAAAGAGCAGATACCGAAGGCCTCGAACTAGCCACGGATGTAAGTAGAACATCAAAAGTGCCAAATAAAAGGGGAGGGATTGTATTGTAAGTGTAAATATATATAATAAAGAAACGGGAATGGGATTTGTTTTAACAGAGAGAGAGATTACCTCGATTTCTACTCTCAAGGAGCTAGAAGGTAACGCATCACACGCCAAGTGGGGTATTATTGGGGATTCCTGAGTCAAGGCTGATACGAAGAATGTGTTACACACTACAAAATGGGGTAAGACGGAGATGAGAAACCTTTACTAGAGAAAGTAAAAGAAAGACGATCGTAGAAAGTATTGTGCACTTTTTTTTTTAAATTTGTTTTATTTGTTTTTAGTCAAGATACAAAACAAAAGAAGTATATCAAGCCCTTTACAAATTTCGACTTTCAATTTGTCAATTAAAAAAAAAGAGCAAAAACAAAGAAAAGAGAGTCGTACAGATTTAAAAGAGAACGTTAATAGTAACAGTACAACATGACCAAAAGGTCCTGCCAAATAATGAGCGTACCTCAAATAGATCACTTAGAAGCTAAGGTACAGTTATTCACACTCATGTATGTACAGATTTCGATACCCTTACCTTTCAATCTAGAAGGTATAAGCTTAGCCCAAATGTATCAATTCATGCTCTATAAACTTTACGAGTCTCGTAGTTTTGATTATAGAAGTATTCGACGAACCCCACATGCATTTGATCCAAATCCACTCCCGGCCCTCAATCGTATTTGCATCTACAAAAGCTACCAACATTTTGCAACGCATAACCTCAAAGTAAATACAGTACAAAAACAAGTGTTTAAGCGACTCTACTGTTTGCATACAAAAGCGACATGTTAGCGATGTATCATCCATGCTTTGATTAAACCAGTGCTTTTGTCTAACCTTTGTGTTTATCAAATCAAATCTAAACCTCATGAAAGTCTGACGTATCATAGGGCAGGGACATAAGGTTAGATATACCATACGTGGTTCTTGTTTGTGCACAAATTTATAATACTCTCGAAAAGAAGAGTAGGTAGAAATCTTCGTGCAGGTATTCACCCAGTCCAATTCAAGAACTTTCTTTTTGATTTTATCTTGAAAAAACTCTAGAGCCTCGCATGGGCACTCAATGTCATCCATGATCCCCATCATACGTTTTTTCAAATGTACTATGGAGGGTGGATTGTTGTTGATCATCATAGTGTGTAACTCTTCGTAGAGTGAGTTTCTCGGAGGATATGAGATTTTAGCAAAGTTTGTCAGTAATCTCCAATTGTATTTGGCCGATAGAGCATTCAGACCAAGTTTGTGTCTGAGAATCGCATTAGGCATGGATGCCGGTAGACTAAGAGTATATTTCCACATTTACCCTTGTAATTGGTCTAATAAGGGGCTCAAGTCACAAAGATAAAGCTCTACCCCATATAGCAATATAGCCTCAACTTTTTTAGTGTAGAACTCCAAAAGGGGTATTAACGAAAATTTGCAGATCTTATAGTGCAACACTTTCATTTGACATTTTAAGGTATTTGCTTTAATGGTAAGAATTTATTTTATTCTTTTAAGCGACATGTTTTTTGTTATGATAAGACCCAGATAAGGCAATTCCATAGCTATCATAATTGGTGTATCATCCACTCTCCATGTAAATTGTCGTACCTTTTTTTTGTTCGCAAAAATTATTATGTTAGATTTTTGTGGGTTCACGCATAGATTGTTATTTTTACAATAGCACATAAAGCTTGTGAGCTTTTGTTGCAACCCAGGCTGAGTGCGGTCAAAAAGTAAGATATCATCTGCATATGCGATCCACGATAAGGAGAGTGAACCAATGCGAATTGGAAAAGATTTTAACTCATCCCAAATCTCATTGATCTCTGCAAGATAAAAGTTAAACGAAATTGCTGCAAGGTTGCAGCCTTGTTTCACCCCTATCCACAAAGGTATTGCTTTCGTAAAGGTACCCATCTTATTAATTCTCACTTTAAAGTTTGTTTGATGATGTAACATTTGCGTCAATATGATGAGATAGTGAGGGATCTTCGCTCTTTGAAGTTTGTCCCATAGCTTCCCTCTAATTACCGAATCAAATGCAGCTTTTAGATCTAAAGATGCTACAAATATAGGTGTGCTATCGGGGGATGTCGTGTGTGCGATAATATGGGATAGAAGGCTTGCATTGAGAGGAGTACCCATCCCTTTACGGAAGCCCACTTGAGATGCACTCAGAGAGTTGTTTCTAGCTGTAAAACTTTCTAACTCTCAAAGAATTAGTGAGGCAAAGATTTTAGCTGCCACATCAATAATTGCAATTGATCTAAAGTTGTTAGGGTCCGAAATGCTGCCTTTTTTGTGAATAGGTATTATAATAGATGTAAGCCATGAGTCTGGATCTTCTTCGAGCAAAATATCTCCTGATAAATAGAGAGAAACATGGCCGACCAAAATAAGGGGTCATCTTTGATTAAACAGGGTGGCAGGCCGTCCAGCCCTGGGCATTTGGAACTTTTTAGTCTATGAATTGCCGTGCATATGTCATTTCTGTCCCATGGGCAGGAATCAGGAATGGATTGAGAGTCAGGAGGATGTTCATACGCCTTGAATTCTTCGGGTATTGCACATTTTTGAGAAAAGAATGAAAACCATGTTGTGCTGTCAATGCATGATTCAAATTCACGTGAATCCTCTTTATCGAGAGATCTTATCGTTTTCCAGATTTCCTTATTTTTATTATTACACAATAGATTCACAATTCTTTGATTTTGTTGAATCTTTTTTAATGTGCGTGCCTCTTTAAGTGCGTGTTTATACTGCACAACTATTTTTTGCTTTTGGAGAGGATAGTCACTTTGAGACATGCTAAGCCTAGATTTCGTAATCTTACGAAGATCCAATGTTTTCGTTTTTTTTTAATGCGGCAATGACAGCACAAAAAGTTCTACTTACTTCCTCCATCGTGTGTTTCGTGACACTAGATTTGGACAACATTGCTACGTGGTCAGCAATCATCCTGCAGTTCCAATTTATTATAGCTGCGTTATCAATACTATTCTTGTTATTGGGTTTCCATAGGTCTCTGTTTACAAGGGCCGTTAACCTTCTGCAAGTTTTAACAGACCAGTTAATAGAGAGCATTGGTCTATTGCATTGAATTAGCGCCAATTGCGGAGACCATGGAGAGCGTATAAAGTAATGGGGTATCGATGATGATATGGATGCATGATCACCAAACACAATTTCAGAGGAGTCAACCGGGAGAAGTCGGCCCGACAACTCGTTGGATGCAAACATATGATCGATCCATGACTGCTTGTTACCTCTTTTCCATGTGCAATTCTGATGGACGGGGGACACTGACAGTAGGAATATGTTCAATGCTTTAAAAAAGTTTATCCACTTCTCCCCTTTACTGCGTGAGGCCTGATAATAAGGGGAGTCAATGTTCCCAGTATTATAGTTAGAAGCACATGTTGCATTAAAGTCGCCTCCAATAAATATTTCCGCAAGAGGCGCTTTGGAAAGAGCTTCAGTGAGAGTCTCTGCTAAAAGTTCACATGATTCTTCTATGTTATATTGCATTGGATTCCAATAGAGTGAAATCAGAAGCAGATGACCATGTGTCTTCACATCAAAACAAACATCACATATAATGAATAAATCAGTGCTATATACGTTCTTGATGATACATTTGAAGGTAGTGTCGATCAAGATCATTAGGCCTCCGGAGGGTCTTCCTTCCACGCCTTTCTTTGCTTGATGACTGAAGACAGAGAAACCCTCAATTTCTATCTTTATAAGTGCCATAGTTTCCTGAATAAGCAATATATTCGGGATTTGTAGAGTGTGAGGATTCTCTCTCCATTTTAAAAAGTTATTCATGCCACAACAGTTCCATGACAGAATAACTAAATCATCATTTCATGATGTGTTAATTAAAGGCGTTTTACTGACCACTGTTTTGACCAGAGGTTCTAACCATTTAAGCCCATGAAGGGCATTTGTGAGAGCAGCGAGCTGATTCATCATGACATTTTGAGAATTTGTTTGTCCTTGGTTGGCAACATTAAGATCAGAGATCACTGTCGATGGTGAGTGTTGGAATTCCATAAATTCCATTGCTGTTTTTATGTTATCAAATCCTACCATTTCTAACCCAAGAAACAAAAGGTCACCAGATTAGTTTCGCAATAATAGGGGATATCATATTGGATAGCATTCTGTTATTATTCAATGCAGGTAAACAAGTCCACTCTATATCATTTGTTACTAAGCTTCGTAAAGTTGGAATTTTAAATAGAGAGTTCATGAGAAAAGAACGATTGATCCGTACCATGCCATTGATCTTAGGATCGCTTCTCCAGCCGATAATATTTTGCATTTCACCAGGGATACTATGAAATTGCATAATAAACTGAGAGATTTGATCTTTATTTAACTCCTCTTGCAATTTGTTTTTGCACTCCCCAGTATTAGAAATACCACAGACCACCTGTTGCTGCCCTATCAAAGGGGAACCTGGTTCCAAGACATTGTTCTCATTACTAGATTTCTGCCGTGGCTGATTCAAATCTTCAAGCGTTGGCACACATGGAACAGGTTTTGGTTGTGTTTGAGCAATCTTTTGGATTTGTTTGTCATGCGACTCTTGCGTGTTGTGCATCTGCATTGCGTTTGGTTCCTGTGCGTTTCTTCCGCTTTTAGTGTTTGTTTCAGCTGTTCGATTGAGGTTTTCTAATACGTCAGATACAAGTGCGCACGTTCGCTTAGAGTCTTCAGCATTCTCCATTGAGTCAGATCTTTTTACACCTTCATTGTTACATTTACTTATGATGTTACGTACCAAGCTATCAGATTTCTTCGAGGACATGTCCTTGAAGAAAGCTGTTACCTGAGATTGAACCATGTTTTCAATAATTGGTTGCAGCCCCACCTCCTTAAACGAAAGAATGTCCCCCATACCACTCATTTGTATGGGCCGTTTCAATGCCATCGTTGTGGTGCCCTCAGAGTTAGACATTACTGGTGAGCTCAAATCATGCCCCTTAGTATGTTTAATTTGGAGAGCAGTCTTACTTTCATCATTTAATTAATTAAAGTTTAGATTCTGTTCAGTCAACTCTACAGATGTTATTATTTTGGAAGATGACAGTTTTGGGGCTTTATCTTTTGCAAGATCAAAAGCTAGCTCAAGTATTTTTTTCTCGGAGCCTGCAGAATGCCCCTGATTTTTTTGTCTTCTCTTCAATGCTTTCAAGTGATTTCTTTTCGCACGGCGGGATACAAAATGCATTTTTTCTTGAGCATTAATGTGTTCATGCGTTGTTTCAATTTGCTTTTCATTTTCAAGAAGTTTTACCAGAGTCGAGGGGCTGTCTGGAATACTGTCGGGCGAGCTTACATTCCCTACAGCCTCTCTATTTTCCGAAGGTGTTTTCTCTAAGTTCTCGGTTGTGTTTCCTTGAAATAGCATTGCTTCAATTTGACAGAGTCTGTCGTGCTGAAGTTTCGCAATTTCAAGATAGTTGATGTTATCATTAGATACACAACTGGGTTTTTGGGATTGATCTCGACATTTATCCTTACACTGCAGTATTTGAGCAAATGTTGCCGGAATACCATTTGACAGAAACTGGTCTTCTGTAGTTTGTGAGGCAACATTCTTTTTTTCCTCAACTTGGGTGAGGTGACAAAGCTCATGTTTAACCATTGAGGCTGCTCTAATGTGACATTCTGAATGATATATATGACAGGATTCTTATGCTAATATATATCCTCAATTTTTGAGAGTTGAGCTTTATTAGAAGCAAGCTCTTTTTTCATCTCTTGAAGCAAAAGATGTGAATATTCATGGCCACGATCAAGCAAGTTTAAAACTCTCGTAAAGATAGGTAGGTCACACAATTTTTGCTCGAATTCTTCCTCAATAGGTATGTCTTGGGATAACGATACCTCAGGTACATTCGAGAAGTTAAGTATTGGTACAGATGTATTGAGAGGTTTCTGTTCCAATGTTGTTTTCTTTATCTTGTTAGTGACAGCTGCGTCTTTTACTGGAGAGCTAGTTACGGGAGTTTGAGTCCCAGATTTGGCATTGTGTCCCCTTTCAGGGCTCGTTAATCTTTCAGGGAACTCACAAGATTTGTGAAAGTGTACGTGCTCTCTCCATGGCCCACAAGTGGATACCGGTGTGGATGGCCCCAACGAGAGCTTGACTCTTTTATCTAGGTCGTACATAATCACGGGTGCCAACATAGAGATATGAGCAATAGGCAAGTATTTATTCTCATGGATGTCATCAATGATTTTTTGGACTTCTTCTGTGTGTTCATCTACGGCAAATGGATCAAGAGTGATGTTTTCATTCGCTGCCTTTAAGGAGCACACTTCATTAATGTCCAAAATTCCCTGCCGGATTTCAAGTATTGGTTTAGTGTCACCACTGTCATTCACTATGTCCGAATGATTAGACATTGACAAAAAAGATGTCTTTCCATTCAACGAGGGAGTGGGAATAATCTCATCATTTTTTTTTTTATTTGCAAATTTTGGGGATTCACACGAGGCAGGCATTTTTGAGGTACACTCCTTCCTCTTTTTCCCGTTTCTAAGCGTGGAATCCATTAAATATGTATAGAGCAATCCAATAAGCAGGCAATATTTAAGTGTGGAAACCCTTTGCTACACAACTCTCCAAACTTTTTTCAGTGAATCATGTGAGATGGGAGGTTTTAAACCCAACTTTCATGAATAAGTAAAGTACAAGCACACAAGCACTAACGAGCTGAGTAGCCCCCAAAAAGAAGCGGGGGAAACCGCCACACACCCACGCGCGCACCGCAAACAGCAAACAGTACTTTCCTGTACTTCTGGGTGCGCGCGCGGGTGCGCTGGACCCCGGATCTTAAAGGCGCGGCTTGCGTCACAAAAGAGGGAGGGTCTGCTTACTATGGTCACACCCTAAAGAGAAGAAATGGTAGAAATCAGTGATGGACTAGTAAGTACAGTTCAAAACAGCAGTTAAGTAGTCCTTTAGATAAGTTAAACTACACAACCAGAAATTAGCAAAAGCATGACGACAGAGTTTTAAGTGTCAGCGTCAGCAAAGTAAAGACGTCTAGAGAAAGCGTCAGCGTCAGCAAAGTAAAGACGTCTAGAAAAGGGCTTTAACGTGCGTGAAGTGCACTCCTTTCAAAGCGATGTAACATAGGCGAAAATTAGCTACGCCCGCAACCATAGATTCATAAAGAGCCACCTCTCAGTCAGGCACAGTGTGCACCACATAAAGACGTCCTCCAGGCATAGTTTTCAACAAAGTTCCCATGCGGCAACTATAGGCAAATGCAGGGCACGGCTCCAACGGCGTCTCCGCCCAGTAAACAGTACTATCCTGTACTTCCGGGTGCGCGCGCGTGTGCGCTGGGACCCCGGATCTTAAAGGCACGGCTCGCGTCACAAAAGAGGGATGGTCTGCTTACTATGGTCACACCCTAAAGAGAAGAAATGGTAGAAATCAGTGATGGACTAGTAAGTATAGTTCAAAACAGCAGTTAAGTAGTCCTTTAGATAAGTTAAACTACACAACCAGAAATTAGCAAAATCATGACGACAGAGTTTTAAGCGTCAGCGTCAGCAAAGTAAAGACGTCTAGAGAAAGCATCAGCATCAGCAAAGTAAAGACGTCAGAAAAGGGCTTTAATGTGCGCGAAGCGCACTCCTTTCAAAGCGATGTAACTTAGGCGAAAATTAGCTACGCCCGCAACCATAGATTCATAAAGAGTCACCTCTCAGTCAGGCGCAGTGTGCACCACATAAAGATGTCCTCCAGGCGTAGTTTTCAACAAAGTTCCCATGCAGCAACTATAGGCAAATGCAAGGCACGGCTCCAACGGCGTCTCCTCCCAGCAAACAGTAGTTTCCTGTACTTCCGGGTGCACGCGCGGGTGCGCTGGGACCCCGGATATTAAAGGCGTGGCTCGCGTCACGAAAGAGGGAGGGTCTGCTTACTATGGTCACACCCTCTCAGTCAGGCACAGTGTGCACCACATAAAGACGTCCTCCAGGCGTAGTTTTCAACAAAGTTCCCATGCGGCAACTATAGGCAAATGCAGGGCACGGCTCCAACGGCGTCTCCTCCCAGCAAACAGTACTTTCCTGTACTTCCGGGTGCGCGCGCGGGTGCGCTGGGACCCCGGATCTTAAAGGCGCGGCTCGCGTCACAAAAGAGGGAGGGTCTGCTTACTATGGTCAGACCCTCTCAGTCAGGCACAGTGCACCACATAAAGACGTCCTCCAGGCATAGTTTTCAACAAAGTTCCCATGCGGCAACTATAGGCAAATGCAGGGCACGGCTCCAACGGCGTCTCCTCCCAGCAAACAGTACTTTCCTGTACTTCCGGGTGCACTTTTTTTGTTGGGGTTGTGAATATGTTAGTATAGTTATGATAAAATAGGTTGCTTAACTAGAAATATACAACAATAGTATTAATGTAGTTTCATTTACCACCACTGCTTATACTGCAACTGCGAGTATTAAAATTACTGCATTACCACTACCACATAATGCAACGTGTTCACCCCTCGCCAAATGTTATAGCCAATGTAAATGTCTACATCCTGACCCGCACCATCATGCTGCCTAAGGTCTCACCTACTCCTCCTAGCACCCGCCTACCATCCTTAACCAGATTATCTCCTTCTTCATGGTGATTGCCTTAATCCACATTATTCCCTTCTTTCTCATTTCAACTTCCTCTACCAATTCCGCTTGTATACTGATACAATATCACTATCTCCCCCCTGAGCACTTGCCATCCCTCAGCATGGCCGTACAAGGGCCTCTCCATGCCTCCTCGGAATCTGCCCCTTCACTGTCTCACCCATTCAACCAAGCCACTAGACTCACCAGACTCGTCACCCGCACCCTACCTAGGCAATTGACATGCACTCCTATACCTACCACGCTTAGGAATCTCAGATTGGGCACCCACTCATCTTGCAGACTGCCCACCCACCACATTCTCCCAAAATCAATGGCATCCTTTCCACACAGCATCTCTGTCACCAAACCCACACACACCCTTGCTAGGCATCCAACCATCCTATCCAAAGCTTTGCCTTCCATGCCCCCAGTAAAGAAAAGCCCCCAGACACCACATCTCAAATGTGCTCTACTCAACATTCTCTCCCTCCCTGCACATACTTTGGAAATAAACGATCTCCTATCCAGTCACAACCTTGACCTACTTGTCATCACCGAAACATGGCTACATGAGGCATCTGGGCCTGCCATTGCATTTGCCCTACCATCGGGCTACACTATCCTCAGACAAGATAGATCATCTAGAATATGAGGTAGAACAGCCCTTATCGCAAAGGATACCCTGTCCATTAGACCCAAACCCCCCCATGGGAGGGCAACTCGGATATCCTATCTGTTAAACTTTCCCTCTCGCCTAATAGCACCATTAACATCCACACACTTTAACTGCCCCCAGGCCTCCCCTCAGACTTTCAGGGACACCTCATCCACTCACTCAGCGACAATATTAAAAACTCTACTTCTTGGCAACCTAATTCTATGTTTCAACGTCCAAAAAGACAAAGCTGCTGCTACTCTCGCCAAAGAACTCAAGGACAAAAAGTCTCTACCTCTACCCATTCCAAAGGGCACACCCTAGACCTGTACGCAGACCACAATTGTGCCTCTAACATCACCTCCAATCTTGCTTATCCATGGACTGACCACAATTGTATCCAATGCACAATTCCTACAGCCCCCACTACCAAAACTCTCACACATGCCCCTCCAGCGCAAGTGAGAAGTTAAAAAAAGCTCAACACGGACAACCTTCAACCTTAGCTGGACATCCCAGCCCTCTCACCCCCCTTCTCCAATGACCCCAACATTCTAGCTGACATATATAAGGACACACTCACCAAAGCTATAAACTCCATGGTACCACTTGAATGCAAGAAAGAAAAAAAGTCACTGCACATTAATTTGTGGTTCACGGAAGAGCTACAGGCCCTACGCACCTACAAAAGAAAGCCTCTCAAAAACTGGCATGCCAACTCTAGTGACTCTACTAAGGAGAGCCTCAACCTGATCTCCCATCAGTATAAAGATGCCATCATCAAAGCCAAATCCAACTCATTCAACGCTTGAATCTCCAACGCTAACTCCCAGACCAAGGAACTCTTCACCATCTTTAATGAACTCATCGCTCCTCCTACCAACCCAGATGAGATCATCAAAGACGAAGCCTGGTGCGCAAGTATACCATTTGCGATGCTTAAAAACATTGACCTCCTCCAAAAAAAGATTCAGGATCACTACAGAGCCTTACCTCACCAACACTTGCCCTCACAAACTCCCCCTATTCCTACAGAGCCTCACCACCCACTATTCTCTTTTAGAGACATCACAGAACTAGAAGCCATAGACCTCCTCAAGCACCTTAAACCATCTATGTGCAAAGGAGACATTTGCCCACCTAAGATTGTTAAGGACTGTGCCAAAGTCCTCGCCCTTTTCCTGACGGCCTTCATTAACTCCTCATTTAAAACAGGCATAGTTCCTGCTAGTCTTAAAGAAGCATGGGTACGCCCCCTTCTGAAAAAACCCACACTAGACCCTGTTCAGCCCAATAACTACTGGCCCATTACCACCGTCCCTTTCCTCCTTAAAATCTTGGATAAAGCAGCACATAGCCAGATTCAACACTTCCTTGAAACAAACTCCATTTTAGGAAAAAGACAATCTGGCTTCCGCAAAGGGCATGGCACTGAAACTGCCTTGGTAGATTTAAAAAACCAAATCACCCGGAGAGTGAGAGAGAGGACAGGGTGTGTGGTAGAATGGTTAGATTTAGAAATGGACACAGACAATCCCTTACTCGTAATGTTTATTTAACTTCTGGACACGCGACATGCAGAACAATACCGTTTCAGGGAGCCATGCAGGAGGGTTCAGGGATGAGGGTTCACAGGGATCAGAGAGTAGGAAAAGGAAGTATGGGCCAGGGAGGCATGGGAGGACAAATATAAGAGGATAGTATCCATGCAGAAGTCATGCGAGGAGATGGATAATATTTTCCCAATTGGGGTGCAACAAGCAGCCTAATGGGATATTATCTTAAGTCTTTTTAAGAAGACAAATAGTCTTCAATTACATTTTTACGTTGTAGATCTTGCTCGTCAAGGGGTTCATTGCCTATGAGTCATTCAAACGTTTCTCTTTCACATGTTTCCTACATTTCTTGTGGTTCTGTTCCTCTTTTATGTTCTTGTGGGAGTTCTTCCAAAGTGCTGGTCCTTGAATTGAGAGCAGTTTTCTCCCTAACTTTGGTTTTCTTTGACCGACAAGTTTGATGTTTTCTGGCTGATGAAGATGTGGAATTGCAGGACGGTTGGCAGTGTGGACTACCTTCATTTAGGCAGTCCAGTTCTGATTTCCGGAAAATCCTTATTGCATAGAGCCCTACTCAGATGACAATCCATATTTTTATATGGGTGAGTGATATATGGGAACCAGACAGATGCGTTACATTTAAAATGTAAATGCAGGCCCTCCTCTATCTCTCCTATATCCATGCAGAAAACCACAATTGTTAAGGAAATGCCAGCTTCAACAGCAAAATAAAGGCAGAAAAGGGCATGAAGGGGCAACCGCTTAGTCAGCGTTTGCGGAGGAACTGTTAAGCCAAACTGTGGAAAGACCACACTGCTTCCTACAAGGGAATGCAACTAGATGTAAAGTCTGGCATCACACATACAAGCAACTGGAGGAAGATGAGGCATTCAAGTGATACTCTAATCCAAGCCCTTCCACACAAACTCAGAGAACGTGAAATTCATACACGGATCCGCACAAGCCTCATGGCTTTGGAAAGCAGAGTAGACAAAAAAAATAAAGGGAGCAATCCACTGACGAAAGCAGGTTTACCAGAAAAACAGGTTAATTACAGCACACTCCTGCACTTATTACTTAAACACTTGAATTAGAGAAAAATAGATAATAAAACGACATCCAGCAGGCAGCTTGCAACCTTCACCAATTGGCATGCTTACAAGCATCAAAGAATATTAGACACAAGATATTAAAAATGACCAAATAAGTACTATCTAATACAACATAGCAATAGTAATGTTTTGCAAAGAAAAATAAAAGTATACAAACAATATATACAAGAAACGAATTTGAGGAATGAGAATTGACTCCAACAGAGATGAAAATATATGACTATACAACTTATCTAAGTGGAAGAATATAACATGTGTGTACACAGGGTGTTTTGTTGCCAAGTCATTTGAATACCAGACATTGTTAAAATTGGTGCTTTGGGGTATATCACTGAGGTTTATTCATCCTTATGTGGATTGACTAGATTGGACCACCCAATATCATTTTGAATTTGTCTAGCACTGTCGAGAAAAAACGGAGTATCTCTTTATGAAGTTTTCTTTCATCTCGATCGCTTATTGTTTTAAACTGTTTGCCATTGTGTGTTAGATAAGTTACAGCGTTACAAAAGCAGCCTGTCCACGTCGTACTGAACTGACCCAAGTTACTCTACTGCCCCACGCCTATGTACTGCAGTTGCCTCAGAAAACTAAGTATAAATCTGCAATTTACCCTGAATGAGTCCAAATGATACAAAGACATGGTGAGTGGTGGATGCAAGCCAGCATGTTCGTCATCAACCTTTCATTGTTGTCATTATCATGCCCAGCTCAAGTCATGCCACCCACTGGCTTCAATGCATGTTTGATTTCAGTGTCAGGGCACATTCTTTGGTGACTGGATGTGCAGCATAATCAGGGGTGGACTGGGAACTGAAAGAGGCCCTGGAAATATTTACTGGGGACCAAAATAGGCCCTGGAAATAATGTTAAAAGTGGCCCCATTTGACACATTTTTAGCAAACCCAATGCTTTTCCTATGAGAACATTTAAAAACACCACACACAAGAGGCCCAGGGTGCAGAGGCCTACCGGGAAATCTCCAGAGTTCCCTATAGGCCAGTCCACCCCTGAGCATAATACCTATCCTGTCCAACATTATGCAAGCATTTACCCGAGCTTGGGATGCTGCCTCTTCCGTTCTCAGGAAGCTCTCATCATGTTCACAGTATAGAAACAAAGAAAGGACCACGGAATTTGCCTGGCCAATGGTGGCCATTAGAGATTGGGCATGTCATTCCTAGGTGGTTTGAAAATATGAACAGAAATGTCCATAAGCAACAATAATAATAAGATCACCAGTACACAGCAATATAGCACAAAAGAGGAAAACAGATCATTGTGCCAAGCAGCAAGGGAAAAAACAAGCCCTATAAAGTGCCATTCACCAATATTTCTCCCCATCTTAGCAGTTTCACTTGCCCTTGCAAAACGTCCACTGCTGTGACAGAACCTTGGGTAGATTGCACTGGCCAAGCATGAGTGAGAAGCTGAGTGAAACCAGAGCCCTTCAATTTATGTATCTCAATAAGCTTTCATTAGTATTGCTGAAGCAAAGCTCGCTCAGACCAGACCTAAAAATGTGCAATGGTTCATGGCACTCCAAACTCTGTTCATGGCATGTGGCATTCAGCAGTTAGGCAAATGAAATTGCAATTTGCATGTGTCTATCCATATCTTTGTCCTTTGGCTCCATCTGAGTGTCCCTTAGTGGTCTCAGAATCCGACCCAATAAAGACCAATCTGAGAAGTATCTGCTCAGAAGTAGTGGCCAATTCTACAGTTCCCCCAGTGAGCATTCTTTTACCTGCTTAGGATGATCATGCAGGAGACATGAAGGCATGGCATACGCCTTTGGTCCCAAACCATACTCTAAAACTAAATATGGTGGAACCGCCTTCTCATGCATCTCAACAAAACGCTGGAACTCACTGCCCAAGGACCTCCCCCTCCTACCATACCCCTACTAAATTATACATATTCCTACTAACTCACCACACAAAAACCAAATACAAGACACACACATGATCACCACAGCACCGACCCTAAAATCATATAGCAAAATGCATGCCCTACCCAAGAACTCACTCAATCTCAACAAACTAAGGCCCTGATTCATGGCTGTATGTGCGTGTAAAATGGGGATTTGCATGCCATTCTGCCCGTGAATCCCTGTTTGACGAATGGAGATTTGCGGGCAGAATGGCATGCGAATCCCAGTTTTACACGCAAATAGTTCCATGAATCAGGGCCTAAAAGTCCAACTCTGCACCTCCGGCACACAAACCAACCCATACAGACTCATCCACCAGAAAACCCACCAACCACATACCACCCAGAAGCAAAACCCAACACGCAGTGACTGGTTTTTCCAAGCTGAAGTTACCAACAGAACAGCAAATGCACTATTGCACTCCTCCCACTCCTCCCACTAGCAAACTCTTCCCTCCTCCCTTTTGTTTTCAGATCCACCACTATGCCTGGAGACCATGAAAATGGCAGCAGTGTGCAGTATAAGTCACATAACATAATGTAGAGAGTCAGATGTACACATCATCTATAGAGCCCGCTCCGTCATATTGGAAGAACAGCAAGAGAGTACTGTGCATGACATCTGGTATCATCCCAATACCTCATTGAAGGAATGAAAGATGTTAATCACTCAGATAACCGTACCGAATGTACCCTCAAACTGATGCGGGAGACATGAGTCTGCAGACATCATTGGACATAGAAGAGCTATAAATGAAGTCAGATAGAAGAGAAGTGAGGTCATGAAGAGAGAAGATACATAGGCGCAGTGAACCTGATATATAGATGCCTGAAACATGAAGATGTAACTGAAGCAACTAAGTAAAACATATATGCGAATATGAAGAAAACCACATACACGTAGAGATAAGTGATGAGAGATATAGTATATGTTTATACACAGAAACGCCAGGTAGATAAGACAACGTAGAAGCTTGCTAAATTAGGAAATATAATGCAAGTGAAGCAGTGATGTTAAGAAAATGGATGTCGGCATCGTATGATAGTAAGCAAGAAATCTTGAGGAGAGAGACCAAGGCTGCAGAGCTGACAGGCGCTGGAATACACATTTGTGCAATAACAAAGGGTATTTATTTGGCTCAGGATCAAGGATACCATCCCAAGAAGCAACTGCATGGAACAAAACAAGTCTGAGAGAATAAGCCATGTACGTAAGACATATTTCTATCAGATTAAGTAAAGGAGTGAATAATTATGAGTGCCATGCATTGAACAATCAAGGATGCAGAAAGTGCATGCAGGACGGAGCAACCAAATCTCCACAGGCCAAAAAGAGTTATAGCATCCAATATAATCAAATCAAATTGCACTAAATAGAAGGGCGACATGGAGAAAATCATGGTCTCCTCACACGCGGTGTAAGACCAGAAGACAAGGCATATTCATGAAGCTCCAAACGAAGATAGCAATGTACCTTCACTCCCTTTAAAGTTCAGAGAAAGAGAATGGCCAGCAAGGTCAACTACAAAGAGAAAGCCTTGGCTTAGGGCCTAATTTATGAGCGATGGTAGGCTAATTAGCTAAGAAAGACAGTTGTCTGATGTTGTTCCCCTGCACCTGGGTTTGTTTTATTGCCTATGTGCTGCCAACAAGCTGAAGGTCCAAGGTTGGAAGATAGTGCCAACCAATCATGAGGGCCTCAGTAATGGTGAAGCACACATTGTTGTAGAAGCAAATACTCTGCTGGTATTATGCTATTATCTGTATTCTATCTAGTTAGAGGGTGTTTAAGGCATGCCTGCCAGATAAGGCGCTCACAATGATGATACTAACCCATATGTGAACTATAGATATATATGTTACCTTAACAAATCCCTCCACCCGGTTTTTACTGTCTGCCACGTAGGATGATGTCATAGCTGTACATTGAGGTATAAAATGCGCCGAGAATGTGTGAGCTAAAATTTGTTTGGCAGATTTCAGTACTTATTGAATTGATAATGAAGTAGTATTTTGCCATATTCTTCGATTCTGTCTGGTTAGTTGGATGTATGATCATTTATTTGTAATCCCATTCGGCACATGGAATGCTCTAGGCTCTATTGCACCTTTTCTTAGCAGTGTGTATGATCCACACTCTTGAATTTTTTATGTATTCCACCATTAGCCAGAAGATCACAGAGTTTCCTGTGGAGAGTGGAGAAAACACATGTGTGAAACGAGACTGTCAGCAGGTGCCTCTTTGAAGCAATTCCTACCCGGTTCCCATGGGCGCACTGAGGATTGCAAGTGTAATGGTCCATTGGGAAAGAGTAGATACCGAAGGCCTCGAACTAGCCACGGATGTAAGTAGAACATCAAAAGTGCCAAATAAAATGGGAGGGATTGTATTGTAAGTGTAAATATATATAATAAAGAAACGGGAATGGGATTTGTTTTAACAGAGAGAGAGATTACCTCGATTTCTACTCTCAAGGAGCTAGAAGGTAACGCATCACACGCCAAGTGGGGTATTATTGGGGATTCCTGAGTCAAGGCTGATACGAAGAATGTGTTACACACTACAAAATGGGGTAAAACGGAGATGAGAAACCTTTACTAGAGAAAGTAAAAGAAAGACGATCGTAGAAAGTATTGTGCACTTTTTTTTTAAACTTGTTTTATTTGTTTTTAGTCAAGATACAAAACAAAAGAAGTATATCAAGACCTTTACAAATTTCAACTTTCAATTTGTCAATTTAAAAAAAAAAGAGCAAAAACAAAGAGAAGAGAGTCATACAGATTTAAAAGAGAACGTTAATAGTAACAGTACAACATGACCAAAAGGTCCTGCCAAATAATGAGCGTACCTCAAATAGATCACTTAGAAGCTAAGGTACAGTTATTCACACTCATCTATGTTCAGATTTCGATACCCTTACCTTTCAATCTAGAAGGTATAAGCTTAGCCCAAATGTATCAATTCATGCTCTATAAACTTTACGAGTCTTGTAGTTTTGATTATAGAAGTATTCGACGAACCCCACATGCATTTGATCCAAATCCACTCCGGGCCCTCAATCGTATTTGCATCTACAAAAGCTTCCAACATTTTGCAACGCATAATCTCAAAGTAAATACAGTACAAAAACAAGTGTTTAAGCAACTCTACTGTTTGCATACAAAAGCGACATTAGGTTGCCAAGAAGTAGAGTTTTAGAGGAATTTTTAATATTGTCGCTGAGTAAGTGGATGATATCATGTATCATCGATGTATCATCCATGCTTTGATTAAACCAGTGCTTTTGTCTAACCTTTGTGTTTATCAAATCAAATCTAAACCTCATGAAAGTCTGACGTATCATAGGGCAGGGCCATAAGGTTAGATATACCATACGTGGTTCTTGTTTGTGCACAAATTTATAATACTCTCGAAAAGAAGAGTAGGTACAAATCTTCGTGCAGGTATTCACCCAGTCCAATTCAAGAACTTTCTTTTTGATTTTATCTTGAAAAAGCTCTAGAGCCTTGCATGGGCACTCAATGTCATCCATGATCCCCATCATACGTTTTTTCAAATGTACTATGGAGGGTGGATTGTTGTTGATCATCATAGTGTGTAACCCTTCGTAGAGTGAGTTTCTCGGAGGATAGGAGATTTTAGCAAAGTTTGTCAGTAATCTCCAATTGTATTTGGCCGATAGAGCATTCAGACCCAGTTTGTGTCTGAGAATCGCATTAGGCATGGATGCCGGTAGACTAAGAGTATATTTCCACATTTGCCCTTGTAATTGGTCTAATAAGGGGCTCAAGTCACAAAGATAAAGCTCTACCCCATATAGCAATATAGCCTCAACTTTTTTAGTGTAGAACTCCAAAAGGGGTATTAACGAAAATTTGCAGATCTTATAGTGCAACACTTTCATTTGACATTTTAAGGTATTTGCTTTAATGGTAAGAATTTCTTTTATTCTTTTAAGCAACATGTTTTTTGTTATGATAAGACCCAGATAAGGCAATTCCATAGCTATCATAATTGGTGTATCATCCACTCTCCATGTAAATTGTCGTACCTTTTTTTTGTTTGCAAAAATTATTATGTTAGATTTTTGTGGGTTCACGCATAGATTGTTATTTTTACAAAAGCACATAAAGCTTGTGAGCTTTTGTTCAACCCAGGCTGAGTGCGGTCAAAAAGTAAGATATCATCTGCATATGCGATCCACGATAAGGAGAGTGAACCAATGCGAATTGGAAAAGATTTTAACTCATCCCAAATCTCATTGATCTCTGCAAGATAAAAGTTAAACAAAATTGCTGCAAGGTTGCAGCCTTGTTTCACCCCTATCCACAAAGGTATTGCTTTCGTAAGGGTACCCATCTTATTAATTCTCACTTTAAAGTTTGTTTGATGATGTAACATTTGCGTCAACATGATGAGATAGTGAGGGATCTTCGCTCTTTGAAGTTTGTCCCATAGCGTCCCTCTAATTACCGAATCAAATGCAGCTTTTAGATCTAAAGATGCTACAAATATAGGTGTGTTATCGGGGGATGTCGTGTGTGCGATAATATGGGATAGAAGGCTTGCATTGAGAGGAGTACCCATCCCTTTACGGAAGCCCACTTGAGATGCACTCAGAGAGTTGTTTCTAGCTGTAAAACTTTCTAACTCTCAAAGAATTAGTGAGGCAAAAATTTTAGCTGCCACATCAATAATTGCAATTGATCTAAAGTTGTTAGGGTCCGAAATGCTGCCTTTTTTGTGAATAGGTATTATAATAGATGTAAGCCATGAGTCTGGGATCTTCTTCGAGCGAAATATCTCCTGATAAATAGAGAGAAACATGGCCGACCAAAATAAGGGGTCATCTTTGATTAAACAAGGTAGCAGGCCGTCCGGCCCTGGGCATTTGGAACTTTTTAGTCTATGAATTGCCGTGCATATGTCATTTCTGTCCCATGGGCAGGAATCAGGAATGGATTGAGAGTCAGGAGGATGTTCATACGCCTTGAATTCTTCGGGTATTGCACATTTTTGAGAAAAGAATGAAAACCATGTTGTGCTGTCAATGCATGATTCAAATTCACGTGAATCCTCATTATCGAGAGATCTTATCGTTTTCCAGATTTCCTTATTTTTATTATTACATAATAGATTCACAATTCTTTGATTTTGTTGAATCTTTTTTAATGTGCGTGCCTCTTTAAGTGCGTGTTTATACTGCACAACTATTTTTTGCTTTTTGAGACAATAGTCACTTTGAGACATGCTAAGCCTAGATTTCGTAATCTTACGAAGATCCAATGTTTTCGTTTTTCTTAATGCGGCAATGACAGCACAAAACGTTCTACTTTCTTCCTCCATCGTGTGTTTCGTGACACTAGATTTGGACAACATTGCTACGTGTTCAGCAATCATCCTGCAGTTCCAATTTATTATAGCTGCGTTATCAATACTATTCTTGTTATTGGGTTTCCATAGGTCTCTGTTTACAAGGGCCGGTAACCTTCTACAAGTTTTAACAGACCAGTTAATAGAGAGCATTGTTCTATTGCATTGAATTAGCGCCAATTGCGGAGACCATGGAGAGCGTATAAAGTAATGGGGTATCGATGATGATATGGATACATGATCACCAAACACAATTCCAGAGGAGTCAACCGGGAGAAGTCGGCCCGACAACTCGTTGGATGCAAACATATGATCGATCCATGACTGCTTGTTACCTCTTTTCCATGTGCAATTCTGATGGACGGGGGACACTGACAGTAGGAATATGTTCCATGCTTTAAAAAAGTTTATCCACTTCTCCCCTTTACTGCGTGAGCCTAATAATAAGGGGAGTCAATGTTCTCAGTATTATAGTTAGAAGCACATGTTGCATTAAAGTCGCCTCCAATAAATATTTCCGCAAGAGACGCTTTGGAAAGAGCTTCAGTGAGAGTCTCTGCTAATAGTTCACATGATTCTTCTATGTTATATTGCATTGGATTCCAATAGAGTGAAATCAGAAGCAGATGACCATGTGTCTTCACATTAAAACAAACATCACATATAATGAATAAATCAGTGCTATGTATGTTCTTGATGATACATTTTAAAGTAGTGTCGATCAAGATCATTAGGCCTCCGGAGAGTCTTCCTTCCACGCCTTTCTTTGCGTGATGACTGAAGACAGAGAAACCCTCAATTTCTATCTTTTTAAGTGCCATAGTTTCCTGAATAAGCAATATATTCGGGATTTGTAGAGTGTGAGGATTCTCTCTCCATTTTAAAAAGTTATTCATGCCACAACAGTTCCATGACAGAATAACTAAATCATCATTTCATGATGTGTTAATTAAAGGCGTTTTACTGACCACTGTTTTGACCAGAGGTTCTAACCATTTAAGCCCATTAAGGGCATTTGTGAGAGCTGCGAGCTGATTCATCATGACATTTTGAGAATTTGTTTGTCCTTGGTTGGCAACATTAAGATCAGAGATCACTGTCGATGGTGAGTGTTGGAATTCCATAAATTCCATTGCAGTTTTTATATTATCAAATCCTACCATTTCTAACCCAAGAAACAAAAGGTCACTATGATGCTCCCAGATTAGTTTCGCAATAATAGGGGATATCATATTGGATAACATTCTGTTATTATTCAATGCAGGTAAACGAATCCACTCTATATCATTTGTTACTAAGCTTTGTAAAGTTGGAATTTTAAATAGAGAGTTCATGAGAAAAGAACGATTGATCCGTACGATGCCATTGATCTTAGGATCGCTTCTCCAGCCGATAATATTTTGCATTTCACCAGGGATACTATGAAATTGCATAATAAACTTAGAGATTTGATCTTCATTTAACTCCTCTTGCAAATTGTTTTTGCACTCCCCAGTATTAGAAATACCACGGACCACCTGTTGCTGCCCTATCAAAGGGGAACCTGGTTCCAAGACATTGTTCTCATTACTAGATTTCTGCCTTGGCTGATTCAAATCCTCAAGCGTTGGCACACATGGAACAGGTTTTGGTTGTGTTTGAGCAATCTTTTGGATTTGTTTGTCATGCGACTCTTGCGTGTTGTGCATCTGCATTGCATTTGGTTCCTGTGCGTTTCCTCCGCTTTTAGTGTTTGTTTCAGCTGTTCGATTGAGGTTTTCTAATACGTCAGATACAAGTGCGCATGTTCGCTTAGAGTCTTCAGCATTCTCCATTGAGTCAGATCTTTTTACACCTTCATTGTCACATTTACTTAGGATGTTACGTACCAAGCTATCAGATTTCTTCGAGGACATGTCCTTGAAGAAAGCTGTTGCCTGAGATTGAACCATGTTTTCAATAATTGGTTGCAGCCCCACCTCCTTAAATGAAAGAATGTCCCCCATACCACTCATTTGTATGGGCCGTTTCAATGCCATCGTTGTGGTGCCCTCAGAGTTAGACATTACTGGTGAGCTCAAATCATGCCCCTTAGTATGTTTCATTTGGAGAGCAGTCTTACTTTCATCATTTAATTCATTAAAGTTTAGATTCTGCTCAGTCAACTCTACAGATGTTATTATTTTGGAAGATGACAGTTTTGGGGCTTTATCTTTTGCAAGATCAAAAGCTAGCTCAAGTATTTTTTTCTCGGAGCCTGCAGAATGCCCCTGATTTTTTTGTCTTCTCTTCAATGCTTTCAAGTGATTTCTTTTCGCACGGCGGGATACAAAATGCATTTTTTCTTGAGCATTAATGTGTTCATGCGTTGTTTCAATTTGCTTTTCATTTTCAAGTAGTTTTACCAGAGTCGAGGGGCTGTCTGGAATACTGTCGGGCGAGCTTACATACGCTACAGCCTCTCTATTTTCCGAAGGTGTTTTCTCTAAGTTCTCGGTTGTGTTTCCTTGAAATAGCATTGCTTCAATTTGACAGAGTCTGTCGTGCTGAAGTTTCGCAATTTCAAGATAGTTGATGTTATCATTAGATACACAACTGAGTTTTTGGGATTGATCTCGACATTTATCCTTACACTGCAGTATTTGAGCAAAAGTTGCCGGAATTTTGACAGAAACTGATCTTCTGTAGTTTGTGAGGCAACATTCTTTTTTTCCTCAACTTGGGTGAGGTGACAAAGCTCATTTTTAACCATTGAGGCTGCTCTAATGTGACATTCTGAATGATATATATGACAGGATTCTTATGCTAATATATATCCTTCAATTTTTGAGAGTTCAGCTTTATTAGAAGCAAGCTCTTTTTACATCTCTTGAAGCAAAAGATGTGAATATTCATGGCCACGATCAAGCAGGTTTAAAACTCTCGTAAAGATAGGTAGGTCACTAAATTTTTGCTCGAATTCTTCCTCAATAGGTATGTCTTGGGATAACGGTACCTCAGGTACATTCGAGAAGTTAAGTATTCGTACAGATGTATTGAGAGGTTTCTGTTCCAATGTTGTTTTTTTTATCTTGTTAGCGACAGCTGCGTCTTTTACTGGAGAGCTAGTTGCGGGAGTTTGAGTCCCAGATTTGGCATTGTGTCCCCTTTCAGGGCTCGTTAATCTATCAGGGAACTCACAAGATTTGTGAAAGTGTACGTGCTCTCTCCATGGCCCACAAGTGGATACCGGTGTGGATGGGCCCAACGAGAGCTTGACTCTTTTATCTAGGTCGTACATAATCACGGGTGCCAACATAGAGATATGAGCAATAGGCAAGTATTTATTCTCATGGATGTCATCAATGATTTTTTGGACTTCTTCTGTGTGTTCATCTACGGCAAATGGATCAAGAGTGATGTTTTCATTCGCTGCCTTTAAGGAGCACACTTCATTAATGTCCAAAATTCCCTGCCGGATTTCAAGTATTGGTTTAGTGTCACCACTGTCATTCACTATGTCCGAATGATTAGACATTGACAAAAAAGATGTCTTTCCATTCAACGAGGGAATGGGAATAATCTCATCATTTTTTTTTTTTATTTGCATTTTTTGGGGATTCACACGAGGCAGGCATTTTTGAGGTACACGCCTTCCTCGTTTTCCCGTTTCTAAGCGTGGAATCCATTAAATATGTATAGAGCAATCCAATAAGCAGGCAATATTTAAGTGTGGAAACCCTTTGCTACACAACTCTCCAAACTTTTTTCAGTGAATCATGTGAGATGGGAGGTTTTAAACCCAACTTTCATGAATAAGTAAAGTACAAGCACGCAAGCACTAACGAGCCGAGTAGCCCCCAAAAAGAAGCGGGGGAAACAGCCACACACCCACGCGCGCACCGCGAACAGCAAACAGTACTTTCCTGTACTTCCGGGTGCGCGCGCGGGTGCGCTGGACCCCGGATCTTAAAGGCGCGGCTCGCGTCACAAAAGAGGGAGGGTCTGCTTACTATGGTCACACCCTAAAGAGAAGAAATGGTAGAAATCAGTGATGGACTAGTAAGTATAGTTCAAAACAGCAGTTAAGTAGTCCTTTAGATAAGTTAAACTACACAACCAGAAATTAGCAAAAGCATGACGACAGAGTTTTAAGTGTCAGCGTCAGCAAAGTAAAGACGTCTAGAGAAAGTGTCAGCGTCAGCAAAGTAAAGACGTCTAGAAAAGGGCTTTAACGTGCGTGAAGTGCACTCCTTTCAAAGCGATGTAACGTAGGCGAAAATTAGCTACGCCCGCAACCATGGATTCATAAAGAGTCACCTCTCAGTCAGGCACAGTGTGCACCACATAAAGACGTCCTCCAGGCGTAGTTTTCAACAAAGTTCCCATGCGGCAACTATAGGCAAATGCAAGGCACGGCTCCAACGGCGTCTCCTCCCAGCAAACAGTACTTTCCTGTATTTCCGGGTGCGCGCGCGGGTGCGCTGGGACCCCGGATCTTAAAGGCGTGGCTCGCGTCACAAAAGAGGGAGAGTCTGCTTACTATGGTCACACCCTCTCAGTCAGGCACAGTGTGCACCACATAAAGACGTCCTCCAGGCGTAGTTTTCAACAAAGTTCCCATGCGGCAACTATAGGCAAATGCAGGGCACGGCTCCAACGGTGTCTCCTCCCAGCAAACAGTACTTTCCTGTACTTCTGGGTGCGCGCGCGGGTGCGTTGGGACCCCGGATCTTAACGGCGCGGCTCGCGTCACAAAAGAGGGAGGGTCTGCTTACTATGGTCACACCCTCTCAGTCAGGCACAGTGTGCACCACATAAAGACGTCCTCCAGGCGTAGTTTTCAACAAAGTTCCCATGCAGCAACTATAGGCAAATGCAGGGCACGGCTCCAACGGCGTCTCCTCCCAGCAAACAGTACTTTCCTGTACTTCCGGGTGCACTTTTTTTGTTGGGGTTGTGAATATGTTAGTATAGTTTTGATAAAATAGGTTGCTTAACTAGAAATATACAACAATAGCATTAATGTAGTTTCATTTACCGCCACTGCTTATACTGCAACTGCGAGTATTAAAATTACTGCATTACCACTACCACATAATGCAACGTGTTCACCCCTCGCCAAATGTTATAGCCAATGTAAATGTCTACATCCTGACCCGCACCATCATGCTGCCTAAGGTCTCACCTACTCCTCCTAGTACCCACCTACCATCCTTAACCAGCTTATCTCCTTCTTCATGGTGATTGCCTTAATCCACATTATTCCCTTCTTTCTCATTTCAACTTCCTCTACCAATTCTGCTTGTATACTGATACAATATCACTATCTCCCCCCTGAGCACTCGCCATCCCTCAGCATGGCCGTACAAGGGCCTCTCCATGCCTCCTCGGAATCTGCCCCTTCACTGTCTCACCCATTCAACCAAGCCACTAGACTCACCAGACTCGGGAACCGCACCCTACCTAGGCAATTGCCATGCACTCCTATACCTACCACGCTTAGGAATCTCAGATTGGGCACCCACTCATCTTGCAGACTCCCCACCCACCACATTCTCCCAAAATCAATCGCATCCTTTCCACACAGCATCTCTGTCACCAAACCCACACACACCCTTGCTAGGCATCCCACCATCCTATCCAAAGCGTTGCCTTCCATGCCCCCAGTAAAGGAAAGCCCCCAAACACCACATCTCAAATGTGCTCTACTCAACGTTCTCTCCCTCCCTGCTCATACTTTGGAAATAAACGATCTCCTATCCAGTCACAACCTTGACCTACTTGTCATCACCGAAACATGGCTACATGACGCATCTGGGCCTGCCATTGCACTTGCCCTAGCATCGGGCTACACTATCCTCAGACAAGATAGATCATCTAGAATAGGAGGTAGAGTAGCTCTTATCGCAAAGGATACCCTGTCCATTACGCCCAAAACCCGCCCAGGGGAGGGCAACTCGGATATCCTATCTGTTAAACTTTCCCTCTCTCCTAATAGCACCATTAACATCCACATACTTTAACTGCCCCCAGGCCTCCCCTCAGACTTTCAGGGACACCTCATCCACTTACTCAGCGACAATATTAAAAATTCCTCTAAAACTCTACTTCTTGGCAACCTAATTCTATGTTTCAACGTCCAAAAAGACAAAGCTGCTGCTACTCTCGCCAAAGAACTCAAGGACCTAGGATTCACACAAAAAGTCTCTACCTCTACCCATTCCAAAGGCCACACCCTAGACCTGTACGCAGACCACAATTGTGCCTCTACCATCACCTCCAATCTTGCTTATCCATGGACTGACCACAATTGTATCCAATGCACAATTCCTACAGCCCCCACTACCAAAACTCTCACACATGCCCCTCCAGCGCAAGTGAGAAGTTAAAAAAAGCTCAACACGGACAACCTTCAACCTTAGCTGGACATCCCAGCCCTCTCACCCTCCTTCTCCAATGACCCTAACATTCTAGCTGACATATATAAGGACACACTCACCAAAGCTATAAACTCCATGGTACCACTTGAATGCAAGAAAGAAAAAAAGTCACTGCACATTAATTTGTGGTTCACGGAAGAGCTACAGGCCCTACGTACCAACAAAAGAAAGCCTCTCAAAAACTGGCATGCCAACCCTAGTGACTCTACTAAGGAGAGCCTCAACCTGATCTCCCATCAGTATAAAGATGCCATCATCAAAGCCAAATCCAACTCATTCAACGCTCGAATCTCCAACGCTAACTCCCAGACCAAGGAACTCTTCACCATCTTTAATGAAGTCATCGCTCCTCCTACCAACCCAGATGAGATCATCAAAGACGAAGCCTGGTGCGCAAGTATACCATTTGCGATGCTTAAAAAAATTGACCTTCTCCAAAAAAAGAGTCAGGATCACTACAGAGCCTTACCTCACCAACACTTGCCCTCACAAACTCCCCCTATTCCTACAGAGCCTCACCACCCACTATTCTCTTTTAGAGACATCACAGAACTAGAAGCCATAGACCTCCTCAAGCACCTTAAACCATCTATGTGCAAAGGAGACATTTGCCCACCTAAGATTGTTAAGGACTGTGCCAAAGTCCTCGCCCCTTTCCTGACGGCCTTCATTAACTCCTCATTTAAAACAGGCATAGTTCCTGCTAGTCTTAAAGAAGCATGGGTACGCCCCTTTCTGAAAAAACCCACACTAGACCCTGTTCAGCCCAATAACTACTGACCCATTAACACCGTCCCTTTCCTCCTTAAAATCTTGGATAAAGCGGCACATAGCCAGATTCGACACTTCCTTAAAACAAACTCCATTTTAGGAAAAAGACAATCTGGCTTCCGCAAAGGGCATGGCACTGAAACTGCCTTGGTAGATTTAAAAAACCAAATCACTCAAATCATGGACAAAGGCGAGCCAGCTCTTCTTCTTCTCCTGGACCTCTCGGCTGCCTTCAATCTTGTAGATCACAAGACCCTTACTTCCCACCTCACCCAAGCAGCCAAATTGTCCAAACAAGCAGCCTCATGGATTACCTTTTTCCTTCAGGGCAGAGCAATGAAGGTATTCTCCAACATAGCCAATGCAGCCCCCACCACCATCCACTGTGGAGCTCCCCAGGGTTCATGTACAGCCACTACTCTGTACAATATGTTCACAAAGCCCCTCTTTGATAAGCTTGATGCACTTGGTATAGCGTATACTAACTAAGCTGATGACACTCATGTACTCCTACCATTATCTGGATCCTACAACCAAGATGCTAAGGCATTACACCTAATCTACGCTATGATCCAAGCATGGATGGCTGCCAATGGCCTCTGCCTCAACGGGGACAAGACCGAGATCATCATTCTCGGTGAAAAGGCCACACTAGCCAAACTAGACACCCTCTATTCTAATTTCAACATAGACAACTCCATCATTCCCGTTTCCTCCTCTGTAAGTACGCTAGGGGTCTACATTGACAATACCCTATCGATGACCAGGCAGGTCAGTGCCATTGCTTCGGCCTCTGCGCATAGCACAAAGCTCATCAACGCAATAAAACCCTACCACTATAAGCCTAATTGTTTTCAATAGCTAGAGCAGCTATTGTTGCCAAGCTGAACTATTGCAATGGCCTCCTAGTCGGTACCTCTACGAAAAACTTAAACAGACTTCAAACCCCCCAAAACAATGCCCTAAGAGCAGCATTGAGCATCCCCAGAAGGGACCACATCTCCCAGGCTAGACAGGCAGCTCATTGACTCCCTGTGAAAGACTGCATTACATTTAAAATCCTCACCATCACACACAAATGCCTCACCTACACTTCCCCCTCATACCTATCAGAAACCATATCTACAACCACATCTACACGCCCCACAAGATCATGCTACTAGAATCAACTTTATACCCCACAAATCAATAGGGTCAAAGCAGGTGGGATCGGCTTCCCCTACATAGCACCCAAAATCTCGAACGCGCTCCCCACAGCTCTCAGAGCGGCGACCTCCCTCCTTGCATTCCGAAAAAACTTAAAAACCTCCCTCTTCAACTAACACCCGCCCTCCCTCCTCCTTCCTCTACTGCTCCTCCTTTTGCACCCCGCCTTTCCCTCCCTGCCTAGAACCTAACTGTACTACATGTATTTTTAGCTTTGCTGCACAAAAAATATAAACATGTACTAAACCTGCAACTAAGTTTTTCTGTCACTGTAACAAGTGCCACGATGCCCACGGCTGCTGCGCGCTCTACAAATACGAATAAATAAAATAGTGGTTTATTAAGACCTTAAAATCAAGCAATTGGCGCCAATCAATCAATCTTAGAAGGACAACAGTTGAGGGAGTAAATAGAGCAAAATAAGATTCTTATATTGTCAATAATAAAACAGTAGGACAGTGAAGATCGATAGAATTATGAACAAACAAATAAAGAGAATATTATTATGTAGGCTTGAAAGTTGGTTAAAGAATTGTTTTTGGGAAATGGGTGGTGATTGAAGGTGTTTGCCCACATTGATTGTTGTGATTTAATTAATTAAAGTAACAACAGAATAAAAGGTGCGGTGAGTATTGAGAGTTAAAACGGCTTGTCATCTTGGAGGACACTCCTCTCTCACATTTGTGGAAAACATTGCTGAGGTACACACCTAAGATTAGGAAATATCATGCTGAATGGGTAAGAGGCACAGCTGACAAAATGTTCATGCCGTGGCATCAAGAGGGTTCCCTATCAAGAACAGTATTACAACACGTGACAACATACTTACATGCTGTGTACTGTGAGACAGGCATGGTATCAAGAGATGACACAAACAACAGATATAACAGTTTTGAAAACCGTTATTCGTTATCAGGATGGGTGTAATTCATAACTTGTCCTACAGCTATGGTGGGAATAGCCCTTCTTAAAGAAACTAAGGAAAAGTCTAAGGGGGTCATTCCGACCCTGGCGGTAGGGGGTTAATGGCAGGGTTTCACCAGTTCTTTGAAACAGGGGTTGCCTTTCTTAATACTTCTTTGGTTCTCCTTTCTATCATGCACACGCGTAGCTTTCAGTGACTGCTTTGTTATGCCTGATCGGCATTTTGCTCACACTTCACTGGCTCCCCTCGGTTTGCTCGTTAATCGCTTTCACTCTTTTTTTCAAGTATTCATATTTTGTGATTCTTTCACAGTGTCCTTCATTAGTCAGAGACTTTTGAACACATATTGCTTAATCGTGACCATTCGGACACAATGTTTCAGTCTCTTATTCACAGTAATACTATTTTGTGATACTTTCACACTGTCCTTTGTTAGTTAGTTAGAGACTTTTGAGCACATATCATTTCATCGTGAACACTCAGGCACATTGTCTTTGCAAAATCCAATTCAAGTCACTCAGAGGCTTTCGAGAACGTGCCGGCTGCACTTGACTACTCCACTACAATGTACTTCCTTCACTTTCATACATGCACCAGGTTTCCTTGCATTCTCTTTAAACTCCTTGGGTGCAACATACTTTTCTTCAGTTTCCTCTGTAAAATGCTTTCTGGAATTTGAGGTGTGGGTCTCATCGCATGCCCCTTAGATACCGCTGCCATTCAGGGGAACAAGCAGTTCTTGGCCACAGCAAAGTGACCAGTACCTTCCACAATACTCTTCTCCGCTCCTTGGAGACACGTCTCCCTTGCCACGCAATGACAGCTTCGCTCACTCTGCCATACTTCAGCGTCTTGGCGTCCCGTTCTCCTCCTGTTTCCGGCGGGCTGTGGTGGCTCCCCTGCTGCTCTCTCCTCGCACAGGCTTCTCACACCCTCCTTTCTCGCTCTCCTTGATGTTTGTGAGCTCCAACCTTTTATACATCTAACAGGCTGCAGATGTGCAGTCTCGAGCTCAGTTGCTTAACCAGAATCAATCCAATTAACAGGACATGCCTGACTTTCAGCCCTGTAGGCATCAAAACAGCTCTTCTTCATCCCAGTACTACAGTGGCGTTTTCTATAGGAAGCCTGTACTGTTATTTGGGGCATCTTAGTCACAGTACTTTGGATAACTTCAGGGGGGACATTAGGATATGAACAACAATATCCCCCAAGGACTGAGGGAGGGTTGGATAACTTAATTCCAGGAAAGGGGGGATAACGTGTTTTGCCTTCTGGTAACCTCTCTCCAATCCCCTAGAACCCTCTGGCCAGATGATCCTCCTTACTAGTCTTCCCCAAAGGTCGCGATCCAGAAGCGATGGCCCTTCCCTGGCCACCTGAACAGAAGATCCATGGGGTGTAGATGTTAGAGTACCTTCAGGTTTCTCACGGTAACAGGGAAGAAGCTACAAAAAGGTTAGCTATTCTAGAGCTATGGAAAATGTATCAGAGTGAAAGAGAAGACCCACCCGAGAGGGAGTGGATGCTTAATCAACATGAGGGAAAGGGCAAATGCCCTTGGCTCCTCTTTCTCCTTCCGAAGATAAGTGATGTGAGACAGGAATGGTATCAAGAGAAATAACACAGACAACAGAGGTATATTTCTAAACAAAACTTTATTAATGATCAGGAAGGTCTAACGCCTAACTAAACCAATGCTATGTTGGGACTTTTCCTGCATAAATAAATCTAAGGAAAGTCTGTGTCTACAAGTCCAAATCAAATGTCTGTATGTGTCAAAACCAATGCTGGTCCTCACAACTACAACAATATCTAGTGTGGAAATGTTCTCAATCAAATATAAGTGTTCAAGTTCAATAAAGTTCCAATGTAACTTTGTTTCAAAGAGGTTTGATCACGTTCTGAAGTTACGTTCTGTAGATTCACTGGTATCACAGTTCGCATAAAAAGAGGGCCTTGGGTTTTCCTTCTCCAAGTTTAAATGTAACCAAGTTCATTCCCTGACTCAAGATAAACACTCTCCAGTTCTTTGGTTCTCAGGGTTTTCTGCCCCAAGATTTATACTGAGCAGTTAACTTGTTTTCTCTGTTCACAAGTTTACAAAAGAATACATGCTCCACTGGACTCTTCCCTTGGTTAGCTTCACCAAGGACACCCACGTATTTGCTGCTTTTACAATATTTAATGGTTTCTGATCTGGGGTCAATTGTCAGATGATACAGTCCACCCACTACAGGTCGGGCAACCAGCAACTACATGCCTTGTATGTAATTTGACTCTTGATATTGGCAATATCAGTGTTTAGGAAACTTCCTGTTCTAGGTGCAGTTGTCAGACCACATGGACCACCCTTCACAGGTCATATGACCATATGTTTCCCCAAAGGTGGTTGTTCAGTAATATCTAAGACAACGCTTCAATGTCCTTTATATGTCTTGCACATTCATCTTAAGGTATTTTTCTGGCAGTGGTTACTTGATACACTTGATTGCCCCAGAATCTTGATGCAGTCTTTAGCATTTAATAGTCTGATAAAGAAACAACTTTCTTTTCATTCAATTCTTCACAATTACAGCATTCACTTGGTTTCAATCAAACCACGACTTTCCTGTCACCCAATATTCAATAAATGTAATGTTGCATTGTATTTGTCAGGATAACATCTTTCATTTGCTTTGGTATTCAATAAATGCAGTTTTAAGTTGTGCAGCACCTTTCATTTGGTTCTGTATTCAAAAATACAGTTTTAAGTTGTGTAGCATCTTTCATTTAATTCGGCATTCCATAAATGCAGTTTTAAGTTGTGTGTGTGTTAAATGACACCTTTCATTCGGTACGGTATTCAATAAATTCTATTTTGCATTTCTTCCATGGTCCGTTACTATTTCCATAGTCCCTTTGTAGCCACCTGGCATGCCTATTGTTTCCTGACACTTGCCAGGTCTATGTAGTTCCGTTCGGCGGCTTCACCCCAAGCGGCAAAACAAACTCGCCAGTTCGACGGGTACTCACTCAGCACATGCCGGCCTTTGTGCTTGGCTCAGCCTCTGCACCCTGGCACTGCCTGTTGTATGCCTTCCCTCACAAGGGTTCCCAGTCCTGTGCAGTCATCTCAGCAAGACTCTCTGAATCTCAGTCGGCGTCTCAGCATTTCAGCTTCTCGCTTCTCAGCATAGAAACTCCTCGGTTCTCTGTTCTTTCTGCGACTGCATCGCTCAGGTGCTTCTAATTTCCACCTTTTATACTGTTCTCTTCTACTAACAGGCTGCAGGTGAAACGAGGTATACTCAATTGCCTGACTCTTCTTAAGACTATTAGTGTGACATGGCGGATCAGTATTACTACATGCCTCCAGACCACTCAAATTCGTCCCAGTACCAGAGTGGTGTTTGTAATAGGAACTCTTCACTTCTCCTAGTTGTTTTTTCTTCTTCTCAGTACTTAAAGGAAAACTACAGGGGAACATGGGATGATATTGGCAATAGCCCATAAAGGCTATGGGAGGTAAGGATAGGTCAATAAGAGGAAAGGGGGGATACCATGTCTCGCATTTGGGCACCCTCTCTTCAATCCCCAAGGACCCTCCACTTAGGTGAGGTGATCCTCCTTCGCTTGTCCACCCCGAGGGTTGGGATCCAAACGTGATGGCTCTTCCCTGGCCACCTGAACAGAAGATCTATGGGGAGTAGATGTGAGCGTACCTTCAGGGTTCTCACAGAGTACAGACACTGAGAAACAGGGATCCTATGCTTTAAAGGAGTTAAAAGCATGATTGAGGTATATTAATCCGATATATGCACCCACCGCTTATAGCAGTGAAGATAGTATGGAAGAAACTAAGACTAAAGAATGTGAATACATGTTCAGACATAGTAAAAGTGGGGAGCATAAGGAGAGAAGGGATAGATTGATAGAGATAGAAGAAAAGACCAAGAGACAAAAAGGAGATAAAGACAAAGCCAGTGAAATTACACTTGTACAGAATTAGTGGATGGGAGGACAAATATTACTTCAATTATACGGAAAAGGTATCGACAAATTTAAAAAGGAGAAGAAAGAGCGGAACAGGAAGGAAAGGAAAAAGAACGAGAAAGGCCATATAAAGATGAGAAGGAAAAAGAGAGGAAGTGATAGGAAGAACAAAGAAGGTATGAAGAGCAGCTAAAAGAGAAGGAGAGAAAAGATGGGGAGAAAAAGAAACGTGAGGAAATGGAAACACAGAGATTATAGAGATTAGAAGAAGGGTGCAAAGGAGAAGAGAAGAGGGAGATGAGAAGACGTAAGGAGGAAGAACAAAAGGAATGATAAAAAGTAGCAGGCAAAGGGAAAATGAAATAGATCACATCATTAACAGATGTGCAATACCAGTTGGAGAGTGAGAATTATGGGAAGAAGAGAAAAGGTCGCAACAGCCCAGCAGGGAGATGCATGACATACCTAGATCACTGACATGGGCTGATGAGCATGAATCAGAAGGTATAGGGAAAAGGATTGTGAAATTATACAGACAGATGAGGGGAAAAGATGGCTACGAGACCAGAGGGAGTATCAAAGGATCTCAACCAAGAGAAACAAGAGATAGGTTGGATGACATAATGATGGACAAGCATGGAGCGCTGTCCCTAAGCAGACTAGATCTTGATGACAAGGAAATGGATAACAGCCATACCAGCTTGGGTATAATAATGTCAGATGAAGAAAGCGTGGGTTGAGGTCACGTGTGGCTCTTTAATAGATCTAGATGTAGAAAAAGGGGCAAAGGGGTCAGATTTAGAAGAACCAGAAATAAAAACACCAGAGCCTATATCATATCCCGAATGGCCACAAGGATGATCACAAAGTGTAGGGGAAATGTCCCCACTTTATGTAAGTAGATTGAGGTCATTACCAAGACGAACAGGTGAAACTAGCCCTACTTGGAAGACTAGGAGCATAGGTGGATATGATTGTAGAACAGGAATCACACAATTCACGTTATTAGAGAAAGGGGGAGGACGACCACAATATATACCATGGCCAGAGATGGATAAAGCTAATTTGTAATGCAAATTACCCAATTTGACCGCAGCAGCAGGTAAATGAAAGAATGACAGCGGGTATGGCATTAGCAGTGGGTGACATAAAAGGCCTACTAGCAGATATACTAGGGGAGAGAGCTGACGACTTTTGGAGTGGGATATGCGAGTGTGACAGCACAAAACACAACCCACGATGGGGCGCCATTTAATAATTGCAGAGTAGACGTATGGAGGGCACTTAGGTTACAGTATCCTGATATGTAAGACATGGTTGCGATTATGACCAGGAAAATGGGAGAGAACGAAGATCCTGTTGCTTATATTCAAGAGTTTCGAGAACATTGGCGTTTTGAGATGATGGAACCATGGAATAAGACAGTAGCATTATTTCATCATATTTGATGTCAGGGGCTGCCTGCGCCAGTGCAGAGGCTGATGAAAAAACAGGGATGGAAGAGAAGCCATGGACAGAAATACAGTTGACTAAGGTACATCATTTTGGATTGTTACAAGAGAAAAATAAGAAAAAAGCTGAGAATAGGAAGCTTGTGAAAGCAACGTTAGTTCAGAGTTTTTCTGAAATTCGCCATAGAAGGAACAGTATTGACAAGCAGTGAAGGAGTGGTTACACAAGAGTTACAGCATACACAGCCAATCAATGTATGTAGGGTACCCAGTAGATCAGGGTGGGTACATTTTCTGGCCACATGGTAGAGGGAATGGACCTAGAGGACAAAGAGGCAGACTTCAAACCCTTCAAGGGGGAGAAGGATTTAATGGAAGACAATGCTGGACTTGGGAGAATGGGACATGTGTTCCGCACATGTCGAAGTAGAGGGGGGATGCAGCAAAACTGGCAAGCCGGGAATGAGCTATTCTCCACAGTATAGTATAGGACCACTTGAGTATTATGCCTGAGATCAAACGCTGTATCAGACACGTGTGATGCAAATACAGCAACTCAGCAAGTTCAGCTGAAATCACAGTCGCCACAATGGCAACCACAGCAAGCGCCTATGCAAACACAAGAATTACAAACTAAACAGTATACCTCATCACAACAGGCAACAATGCCACAATGGAATGCGAATACAGGAGCCCCACAAACACCTTCACCCAGGATAGGGAATGTGAACGCAGTGGTGGTAGGAAATCCTTACACGGTACAGGGATGAATTTATATCCACAATATGAAATCCCACAGAGTGACTTGATGTGTTCAGTACTATCAGTGACACCAGACCTCCCAGAGGAACCAAGGCTCAGGGTAACGATAGGAGGCAAGACATTTTCATTCCTTGAAGACACTGGAGCGACTCGTTTCTGTGTTTGAGACGGAAAGTACCCAATGTCTGGCATTGCCATGAATATGCAGGGATTCTCTGGGGCTATGAGTTTATTTCCTTTTACTGATGAATGACCAATATCAATAGGGGAACATAACGTGTCTATGCCACTATTGTATTCTCGACAGACACCAGTTAACATATTAGGGCGTGACTTGATGACAAAACTTAACATGACAATGGGGGTTATTCCGAGGTTGGAGGTAAGCAACGGTCCTTACCGGCATGGCGCAAATAGCGTGTCCGTGTAGTCAATAGCCTGCTAATAGAGGGCTATTACGACTTCGCGGTCACAAGCTTTGCGCCATGCCGGTAAGGGCATTACTGCCATGCCGTTAAAGGCATGAAAAATGCCCTTAGCGGCATCATGCATAGCGCAGATTGCACTACCGGCATGAACCAATGTGGCATTAGCAGTGACCGCTATGAGCGGTCACCGCTAATAACCTTCACCGTAACTAAGCAGAACCTGAAATAGCGTCATCGCACAGGAACGGGAAGGAGCACGGCGGCCATCTTTAGAAACACAATCCATTGCCATCCTCTGCACACAGGACCTGTGGAACTCTGCTGTTTGTTGAAAATCTTCATCTAACACACCACAATGCCCAAGGCCGCTTCAACGAAGACTAGCTGGGACCCTGCAGGAACATGCTGAGATCGTGTTCACACACAGCATGAAGAGGGAGGCCATCATTCGAAAAAAAGAGATGTGGGCACTTGTGGCGGAAAGTGAGTCGGGAACACCCTATGCACCATAAAAGACTGCAGGAAGCATTGGGACGACTTGCAGCTGCGAGTACGGAACATACTATCTGCAAACAGGAGCCAGGCAATGGGAACAGGCGGAGGAGCCGGCTCCCCCATCAAGCTGTCCCAATGGGAAGACATCTGCGCCAGCATGATTGGCATTGAGGGGATAGAAGGTGCCAGAGACATGGAGTGTGGCGCCACAACATAGGCGGATGGAGGTGAGTGTCCTAAGAAAACACTGTAATGCAGAGTCTGATGAAAGTCAACCAATATGTCTGTTCAAAGAGACAAGCCATGGCCCAACACACACACACACTCCCAGCAAAGTTGTCAGACACATCAAAGACACATGCAGATGCCTGCAGCAAGGCAATGCCGTACCTGACACATATCACACATACCACACAAAATGTAAATGCCATAAATCACACTGCATGCAGGCCCCAACAAATATGCATGTCACATACCATAGGTCTTGGCCAACATGAGTAACCCCGACGTATGTCTGCATAACCCACCCATGTATCAAACAACGTGATCATCCAACCTCTAATGCCTGTTACCCTCGATTGTGTGGATGATCAATTGTACAAATGTATTATATGATGCCTATCAAAACATTTTATGAAATTTTGGCAGTGGTGGACCGTTGAGGTTAGGCGCCCTGACGGGAAATAGGGTGTGTTGTGGGGCTGCAATGGTAGCAGGTTGTAGTCACCCAGCCAAGAAGCCTACGTCAAAGGAATTGTTAAGAAGAGGTTTGCTACCATTAATTACGCACACAAACACAGTTATTAAAGCTCATTGAGCATTATTTAATGCAAATCAAAAACAGCCAAAAATAGCCGACGCTTGTTTCGAGCTTCAATGCTCTTTTTCTAGGCTGCAAAATTATATCCATAAGTTTTGCAAGTATACATATTTGACATAATCTTATGTAACCAACCAAATGTAGCAAAACAATCAGACCCAAACAACCAAAGGGGCAGTGGGGGAGCCACGATAATATTAGATATCGGACAGAAGTAATAGGTACCCAACACAATGAATCCAATATGCATTGACAAGAATAACCAATAATTAAATAAACACCACATATTGATTAAGAACATTCATGAGAAGGATATGGAGTATTGGCAATAAAATTAGCCAATCGTTGAGGTCAATTGACACACATAGTGAGAGAAGACAGAAGATAAAAATAAAATTAATAAAAAAATGTTATGGTACTAAGAGCAATCATGTATGCACAACCATGGTCACCCATTGTGCAATATGGTTAACCAGCAATTTTGCCCCATCCAACAAAAAGAAAGTAAAATACCTTGTTGGTGCTTGAAACAGGAAACTAATAAGGCAACAGAGAAGGGGGAAATAATATATCAGCATGCCGCAGTAAAAACACCCGGGACACATTATATATTGAAGACTTTATAATTCAACTAATTGTTGTGCAAATCATAAAAGTGATTACCTGGAATAGCCTTACCTATGAAGTAATACGATTAGAAAAATTATATACAAGGTGCATTCACCGGCTCCACTGCAAATATAAGAAATTATATGTGTTACCTATGATTCGTGTGGTGATATAGATTGAAATAAAATAAATGCAGGCATGCAAAACTACCTATATTGTTGCAGTTGCAATTAACCACTATTTACAGATGACAAGTGTACCAAGCATGAAGGTCAGCATGGAAGCAGCACAAAATTCACGGGGAGACAAAAACAAACAACTGTGTTTAGGTGCTAATTGGGGCTCATTAAAACACACTAATTAACGAGGCAGTCACATGCGTATGGCCCCTGCTTAGAACAATTCAGCAGGGGTATGCGCGAAAGACTGTGCTTACCAGCGTTTCTGCGCGTAGTGAAAGGGACAGAAGCCTTGCGCGTGTTAGCGGCGCTCCTGTAAATACAAATTCCGTGTGTCGTTAGCTGCCAACCTGAAACCCGGAAGCGCGGCACAAGAGGGTGGCCATATTGGAAGTAGAGTTGCGTGTAAGCACTTATATTCAAATCCAATAGCACGCATCAATAGACAACCTATACTTAAGGGCTAAGATTGAGATCAAGGGAAAGCTTAAAAGTTAAACTAACTTAATGAATAGGTTACGAAAAAGGAGACACTAAAGTAGTAGCATTGCAGTTGCCAGAGTTTAAATGAATGAGTGTACCATTTACAGCAGTTGCACCCCTAGAAGGCCGGTGCGTCCATGCATCCAATCCCAAATAACCTTAGTTTTATAAGTAAAATTACGGCATATTGCCCCAAAATACAGACACAAAGTGACCAGTGTTGTCCACACAATACAGCTCTTTTACAGAAATTATATATATGCACAGATTGCAAACAGCAACAAAGAAAGCAAAGGCATTTGTACAGTATGACTTCAAAGGAACACCGAAAATTCATGGTCACTGTTGAGACCAATTGATACAGTACGATACTGGCAAATTAGCCGTGCTTCAAGTTGTCTTAGTTTCAGGGTCAAATTGCCGCCACGTTGGGGCAAAGTTACTTTTGCCATGCCAGCAAACCTAATTTCAGATTTATTGTCCAGCTGATGATTTCTTTGCCAATGTGTGGCCAAGGGATATTTTGAGTCTTGACTTGAAATGGTGGATAGATGCCCTCTTATCCTGATTTTAAGAGGGCGAATTGTACTACCAATGTAGTATTTACCACAACCACAGAGTATACAATATACACAAAATTTGGAGTTACACTTGATAAATGCATTCACTTTAAAAATTCCCAATTTGCCAAAATCAATTTGGGAAACCTCTAATGCATAGCAACACATAGAGCATTTACCACATTTGTGAAATCCTTGATTAGTATTCTGACTAAGCCAAGTTGTAGCTGGTTGCTGGCTAGGCATAAATGAAGGGGAAACCAAGTTTTTAAGATTGCTTGCCTTGCTGTAAATAAAATTCGGAGACGCATCCAACCATGGTGCTATCTCTTGGTCAAGCTGGAGCAATGACGTTACACAATTTTATATAAGTTAGAGCTATCTGAATTGTAGCGTATAATACATTTTAATTCATTAGTATGGCTAGAATTAGACCTTGTTTTGGTGTGAGTAGATCAACCCTCTTCATGCTTTGGGCAGTACGTTTAGCTTTCAATACCGTGCCTGGGTCGTAACCTCTAACTTCAAATTTGTGTCGTAAAAATGTACATTCTTGCAAAAAGTATGTTGGTAATGACAGACTTTTTATGGCAGCTAAATGCATGTAAAATTGCATTGACTGCAGTAGCCTTTCGAAATGTTTTAGTCAGAATTGCGCTGTCCTGCAAACTAATTGACAAATCCAAGAAATGAATGCTTGAACTACTGCACTTGTAAGTGAATTGGATACCCCAATCATTATGGTTCAAGTAATTGACAAATTCATTCAAGCATTCCACAGTACCTGTCCAAATCAGAATCACGTCATCAATATAACGTTTCCAAATATAAATAAATTGAACAAACTCATTATCAAGCAGTGCATATTTGTCCTCGAAGTGGTGCATAAAAATGTTGGCAAGTGCCGGGGCATAGCTAGCACCCATAGCCACCCCGATTCTCTGTTTGTAGTAACAGTTGCTAAAAAGAAAAACATTGTTAGATAAGGCACAAGTTAACATTTCTTTGATCATTGTGATGTGTTCAAAAAAGGATGCAGAATGTTGGCGGTAAATATAGTCAACGCTTGCAATAGCTTGAGTGTTGTTAATTGAAGTATATAATGCTTTAACATCAAGCGTAACCAGCAGCATCCCTGGTATGACTTGTAATTCAGAAAGGATTTGCAAAATATGCATAGTGTCACATAAGAAAGTTGGAATCGTGATCACTAGGGGTGACAGACATTCATTAATATAAATGGAAATGGGTTCCATGATGCCACCTCCACCGCTCAGGATCGGCCTGCCTTCGGGAATCTTAGTGAATTGTTATGTATTTTTGGCAGGAAGTATGCGGTTGACATGATGGGTCCATTTACAGTTAGGAATTGTTTTTCTACATCAGTAATTAATCCTAAAGAGTGCCACTCATTGATTAATGAGATTACTGTTTGGCGAAGGTGAGGTAAGGGGTTAGCTGGTAGTTGGTCATAGCAACCGGGGGAATTGAGGTGATCTAGTCCCATACTGATATGATCTTGCTTGTCCATGAGTACAACATTCCCCCCTTTGTCCGCTTCTTTAATAATTAGTGAATCTATGGTCATTAATTTGCGTAATGCCAGTTGTTCGGATGTAGACAGAGTGTTTTCTTGGTTTTTCCGTTTTTTGGAAGTATCCTCCATGCGGTGGATGTCGTTGGATACAGCCTGATGAAATGCATCAATTAGGTTGTCTTTTGGAAAAATTGGAACAAATTTAGATTTGACAGATAATTGTTTAATTTTCAAATTCTGTTGCTGTATGTCTAATAACTGCATAAGATCAGTCACATTCAACATTGGATTTGATTCACATTAGTTCAGAGACAGTAGAACATGTGTATTATGCATCAGTTGCGACGTAATGTCTGATGGGCAGGGTACAGTGGGTTTGGCCTTGTAATATTTCACTTGGGTTGCAAAGTATTTTCTGAGTTTTAATTTGCGTATGAACTTGTACAGATCAATTTGAATTTGGACATGTTCATTGAAACCAGAAGGTGCAAAGGAAAGTCCTTTATTTAGTACAGCACATTCGCTCGAAGAGAGTAGATAGCTACTCAGGTTACAAATTAAATTTAGTTGCTTTGGTTCCTGAGATTCTGCTGGTACGATGCACGAGTTACTCTCCGCTGGAGCGGTGGCGCGTTTTCCTCCTGTTGGGTTTACCACCCCTTGTCCCTCTGTATTTGGGTCTGGGATTGAAGTACTTGTTGCAAGTGGGACTTGAAACCAAACTTTTTTCATTGCAGCAATTGCTGTTTGCCTTTTTTGAAACAGCGTATTTGTTCTAAAAAAGACGATGGCCGAATACTATTGGATTCATCTGACTGAGGTTCGGAAACTTCTGGACTCTCAGCATCTAATGTTGTCGGGTCCCTGTCGAATGTCCCAGAGACAGGGGCTCGACTGGTTCTCACTTTCGCTTTCTATGTCAGAACTAGCTGGTGAGGATGCCAAACTGCTACTTCTAGATTTGGACACCTCATCATATTTAGGCTGATAGGTGTATACCCGGTTATCCCTGTAGTCCCTATCGTCTCTTGAAAATGTACGAGATGGATTCCAAGATGGTGGCCGAGCCGGGTAGGCGTGCGTGAGCGGAGCTCTGTCCCCCAGCTCGGGCCGCAATACAAAGAAGAAATGCAATAAACCTGACACCGATCACCGAAGTGCAGCCTCCCTCCGACACTCGGCGGAAGCCACAACCCGAGAAATCTAACTCTGTGATCCCGCCGTGAAGGACCCCTTAGATCCGAAGGCCCGCCTCTGGCTCGACCCGGCAGCGCAAAACTCGGGAGAGGCCCGAGCCGCGGGGAAAAGTGCCCCCCTTGCGGACCTGGAGTACTGATCCACACAAGGAGAAGACTACAGGACTCACCGACACCGCGATCCAAACGGAACCGAGCGGAGGCCGGGAGAAGACGTATACGCAGCAGAGGGAAGCCGGACGCAGAGGAGCCCGGACCAGGGCTCGAGGACAGGCGCCATCCAAAAAGAGGCTCCAGATCAGGAAGCGGCCCGGAGAGGAGAAGGCGCCGACCATGCAGGAGAGGACGAAACTGACGGAAGCCCCGGCCAGTGAGAAGAGGGAAGGCAGCGACTCCCAGCAGAGCCGCTGGATAAGCGGCACAAAGGTACGAGGCGGGGGGAAGGACATAGAAGCACCGGAGTCCCACCCCCGCTTTGCTAGACTCCGAGCCACCCCCCGGAACACCCCCTGGGGGGAAAGACACGGGCCAATGGGGGGGACCCCCAACAACAATAGCTCATTCCAGAAGGCGCATGAGGCCCTACATTTCTAAATACGCACCCGGAGCGGACGAAGGCCCGCGCTCAAGGAAGAAGGCCTCAACCCCCGCTCCCCTGCCGATCACCGTTTGGGGGCCTAGCCCGCAACACCAAAAGGCACGGAAATAAGACGTGCACCGGCAAGGCCGTGATTTCGAGTGTCCTGCAACCCACAAAGCCACACCGGGGCCCGCCCAGACACAAGGGACTTCTATCCAACCCGGGGGTCACTACAAGAACCCGGGGCACGCAGAACGGCACACAACCAAGTAAGGTGGGGGCGCCTCCCCCACTAGAGCACCACAAGGGCCATTCCGGTACCTCCAAAAGGAGCACAGAGGCACACAAGACCCAGCGCTTGAGGGGATTTGGCACATAGAACCAAAGTAGCTGAATTGAACGACCCAAAAGTGGCAGCACCCAGAAAATGTCAGAGGAATACGGAAAAGCAAGTACATATTTGGACCCCGAAAAGGAGAGCACGACGAGTTGGGAGGCGAACCCCCCATAAGGACATACACATGCCAAAACCTAGAACTCGGCACGGGATACAGCCTCCATCCGAGCACAACAACAGACCCAGACAGGATCAGGACCTGACCCAAATCTGGTGAGTGGACAAAATAGTGACAAAGCAGACCAACAAACAAAAAAGAAAGGGGGGAAACGCTTCAGACCAGGAAGAAGAGGCAGAAATGGCAACAAAAGACGATATGAAAACCTGGTTCAAGGAATTTCAAGACCAATTCATATCCTCCACACATGTCCAGTTTGAAAACATGAAGGGGGAAATGAGACAGGCAGTTCAGGAACTGAAAAAGGACATAGGGAATTTAGAAGAAAGAACGGACAAGCTTGAAAGGACGATCCAAAACATAGATGATGAAACACTCCAACAAGCGGAAGCGCAAGAGCGCCTAGCACGCCTGGCACTAGAACTAGAATCTCAATGCGAAGATCTGGAAAATAGTTCCCGGAGATCAAATATAAGGATCAAGAACATGGCGGAAATGGTAGAGGACAAGGACCTACGCACCACAGTACAACAGGTGTTCCAAGACACAGTTTCAGACAGCTCCGGAGAAGAGATTCAAATAGATAGAATTCACAGAGTAGGCCCACGAAGAACCGGAGAACCAGGATCCCGCCCAAGAGATGTTCTGGTGGCTCTAACACGATACACACAAAAACAACAGATCCTCAGGAAAGCCAGGACAATGGAACAGATAAGAATGAATGGCAAAGAAATTCAACTCTTCCAAGATCTAGCCCAATCCACGCTCAGAAAAAGAAGAGAGATGCACCAAGTCACTAAATTCCTCACGGAGAAACAAATACGCTATAAATGGACATTTCCCTTCAGCCTCCTGTTCACTTGGGAGGAAAGGCAAGTTCGCATCACAACATGTAAGGAAGGACTGCGGATTCTAGGACACACAGACCAGGAGACGGAACCCCCACTCGATAAAGACCCGCAGAGACGAAGAAGAGCCCAGGAGGGATGGCAAACGACGAAACGAAGGACGAGACTCCAATCCCGTGCAGCGGAAACCAATTAGGAAGTAGACCGGGAACAAGCGATGTAGGAGGGAGAGACAATAATAACGGCAAGAAGCAATAGAAGATCAGGTGATCAGACGATGGCGGCCGAGCCACGGGACACCGGTGGAAATTGGAACTCTAGCAGGGTTTAGGATCCCCTGCGAATTGTATTCCTGAGAAGTTAGAGGGCATGGAGCAAAGGCGGAATGCCCGAGCAACCATAGGGACCAGAGCCCTCCTCAGGGAAAAAGTTGGGGGGGATGGGGGAGGGGAAAGGAGAGGGAGTTGAGGGAAAAGTTCAAAGGGAAACAGAGTCACTCACCGGTAAACTGGCACGCGACTGCACTCTGCACGATAACAACCAAAGGGCACCGAAACCACAAACAAAAGAATGGGGCTAAAAATGTTAACACTCAACATCAGAGGGCTGAACACACCAGTGAAAAGGAAAAAACCGAACACTTCCTACATAGGGAGAAGTTTGATATTATCACGCTTCAAGAAACGCATATACAGAGAAAGAGGAAGGGACTAATCCGGATAAGAGGCTACAACCAAATCCTCCAATCCAACCATGAAGAGAAAAAGAAAGGAGTCTTGATAGCCTTCGCCACACACCTCAATGCACAAATAAAGGCCACGCTGGCAGACAAACAAGGTCGATACCTGTTTGTGAAAGCCCGGATAGAATATCGCCAATTTACCCTAGCAACTCTATATGCCCCAAACACGGGCCAGGACGGCTTCATAAAAGACACGATCAACAAACTAGAACAGTTCGCAGAAGGAGAAGTGATTCTAACAGGAGATTTCAACCTAGCATGGAATCAGAAGGACGACTGCTCAGATCCCAAAAACACTCACCAGAGGACTCCATTGGCAGCATTAAAACAGGTGATGACTAGGATGGCACTAGATGATGTGTGGCGCAGAATCAGAGGAACTTCACAGGGATACACATATCATTCCCATGTGCACAACACAAGCTCCAGAATAGATTATATCTGGGCTACAGGCAGCCTAATAGGAGAGAACCAGGACATCGAAAGATGTCAAATTTCACTGTCAGATCATGCCCCACTATGGATAACACTACCAAAAATACGGAGACGCTCCGCCCTCTGGCGCTAGGTGCTACCCAGAGAAATTTTACAAGATCCGGTCCTGAAGGATACAATCAGAGAAAAGATAGTGGAATACTTAGACCAGAATGACACTCCGGAGGTCTCTCCATCCACGGTCTGGGAGGCCCTCAAAGCAGTGATACGCGGACAATTCATAGCATTGAAGGCACAAAAAGACAAGCAAGCATACACATGGGAAAGTGAACTAGAGAAAAAACTGGAAGAAATAAGAGAAGAAATGACAAAGAGCACATCGCAGAAAGTAAGAAGGGCATATTGCCATGTCCAGAGTCAGATAGATCTACTAAGAACTAAAAGAGCGGAAATGCAACTTCTCTATACAAAACATTGGTACGCGATGAAATCAAATAAGGCAGATAAGTTATTAGCAAGACAACTAAAAGGCAAACAACAAAACCAAATGATACAAACGCTAAAGGATGGACAAGGAATGAAGAAAACGCAAACAAAAGATATTAAAGAGATATTTAGAAACTTTTATCAGGAACTCTACACAACACAGAGACCGAGTGAAGAGAAACAAGCAGCCTTTCTGCAGGGAATGACCCTCCCAACAATAACAAATGACGAGCAAGCAGCACTGGACAATCCCATAACATCAGAAGAGGTGACGAGGGCAATCAGTGAACTACCAAAAAACAAAGCGCCAGGACCAGACGGCTACACAGCAGCCTTCTACAAAACCTACGTGGATCTATTAACACCTACATTGACAGATCTTTTCAACACCTTTAAGGAGACGTCCAATATCACGGCCTCAATGAATGAAGCAAAGATACTAGTCTTCCACAAGAAAGGAAAGGACCCAGAAAACCTGAGCTCCTATCGCCCCATAGCCCTAATCAATATAGATGCCAAACTCTACACAAAAATTCTAGCGAACAGGCCATCACCCCTGCTCCCCAAACTAATCAACCAGGAACAGTCGGGATTAATACCTAACAGGAAAACCCACGATAACATACGACGAGTAGTACACCTTATAGAGAAAGTCGGAATCATAAGAACTCCAGTGGCAATCCTGTCATTGGACGTGGAAAAAGCGTTCAACCGAGTAGAGCAGTCCATGCTCTTCGCGACGCTAAAAAAAATGGCCTTGGGAAATAATTACATAAACATGGTTCGAGCCAATTACAACTCACCAGCAGCCAGAATAGCAGTGAATGGAGAACTTTCGGACCCAATCAGAATAAAAAGGGGCACCAAACAGGGTTGTCCTCTATCACCACTTCTATACGCAATATTCCTCAAACCTTTATTGGCAAGCATCAGAGCAGCCCCAGACATAAAGGGAATAGATATGGGAGGACGAACCCACAAGACAGCGGCATACGCAGACGATATGATGATGACGATTACAGAACCAACCAATACACTCCCACTCCTCATCCAACAGATAGATGAATTCGGATCAATATCAGGCCTAAAAATTAACAAGCAGAAATCGTCAGTGATGGTCGTGGCGGGGGACAAAAGAGAGATCTACAAAAAGACGAAAGAACTCCACTAACAATCTGCGGAAGACGGGGTGAGATACCTTGGAGTCATTCTGACACCCACGATAAAGAACCTCTTCACAGGGAATTATCCGAAACTCCTAGAAAACATACAAAGTGATCTGCACAGATGGAACCCACTAGCAATATCTTGGTGGAGCAGAATAACAGTCATCAAGATGACAATACTCCCCAAACTACTGTACTATTTCCAAGCTCTCCCCATACGAATACCGTCGTCATTCTTTAAGTCTCTCACCAAAATCATAAAAAAATACATCTGGCAGAACAAGACGGACGGAGGAATGGCGCTCCCGCACTTTAAGAAATATTATGAGGCGGCACAAATGTGGGTCCTTAACGAATGGATTACCAACACCTACGACAAATGGTGGGTAGCACAGGACAGAGCAATAGCAAGAACAAACCTGCGCCACCTATTGTGGAGCAAACCCGAGCACAGACACCAAAATCTCAAAATAAGTGAGATTATGAGCTCCATTATGGAAGTGTGGGACAGAGCGACAAAGCAGGGAACTCTCACGATAGATCCCGCCCCCTTCATGCCAATCCTAAACAACCCAGAATTCCCTCTGGGGGCTGAAAAAGGAGCGTTTCAGAAGTGGAGATCAGCAGAGTGCACAAAAGTGGGAGATATGTTTACCGGCCAACACATCAGAACATTTGCCGATTGACAAGACCTACTGGGCCTAACGGAAAAGGATAGATACCAATACAATCAGCTCGCACACTGGCTCAATACGCCAAGGATAATGCACGCACTGACAAGATCACTTACATCTTTTGAGACATACATGATGACCCAAACGGGGGAAAAAAAATTTGTATCCACCCTATACAAATTCATAAACGCCCAGTCCGAAAATATCTCCTGTCTGTACATGAAGAAATGGGAAGATACTCTAGGGAAACACATCACGAGGGAACAATGGGCCTATATCTGGCAAATAATCCCCAAATGGACACGGGCGATACAAACAAGAGAAGCATGGACAAAGATAATGATACAATGGCACTACACCCCAGAAAGACTCCACAGAATGTTCAACACTGCATAAGCAAGCTGCTGGAGAGGATGCGACACATTAGGCAACTGGAGACATATCTGGTGGGACTGCAAGGTATTACAACCCTTCTGGGCAGAGGTAAAATCACAAATGCAAAACATCTTCAAGGAAGCGGCGAACCTAGGAGAGGAAGTATGGATGTGCGGCATGTGGGACCCGGGAGATAGGTAACTCACAAAAGCACAAAAGAGAAACTTCATGGGCCTCCTTATAGCAGCATGGCTAGCAATAGCACAAAAAAGTCCCCCCCAACCAAGCAAGAATGGCTCCACAGAATATGGACGTATGTGGCAATGGAAAAAATCACATACACATACAACATACAAGGGGACAGACAAAGATTTGCAACAGACTGGGGGGAGGCAATAGAATATCTACAAAGCGATTACATGCTCCAATGGTGTCCGCATAAAATCTGCATACTGGACATGTTCTCTGGATAACCAGAAAGAAAACTGGAGGCAGTGGATCAGCTAAGACAATATAACCGGTGAGAGTGGAGGGGGAAGACGGGGTGGGGGGAATGGGACAATGTCGAGTCCTGATGTTCATGTTTAAGAAATGCAAATAAAAAAAAAACATTAAAAAAAAAAGAAAATGCATGAGATTTACGGAGTTTTACCTCATCCTGATGTCTGCGTAGCCTAGTATATAGGGGTCAATTCATGGAATTAATGTGCGCCGAAAATTCCCGCGCAGAGGTGCCTAAACATGTGAATCGCAGTGCAAAACTGCGCATGTCTCCCACCACCCCCACCCCCGAGCAGTGCAGGGGCAGCCTCCACCAGGCCCCCACACATGTCTCCCACCACCCCCACCCCCCAGCAGTGCAGGGGCAGCCTCCACCAGGCCCCCACGTGTAAAAGTGCGAAAATCGCAGTGCAAGTGCGATAATCGCAGGGAAACCAGCGCACATCGATTCATGGAAGTCCGTGCACGAGAAAAACATTGGATGTGCGCTGAAAATGTGCGCTGCGCACGCCGGCGCACAGGTCATCCAACAGCGTGCGCCACGGCCACTGCAAAATCGCATATAGCGCGGCGCACATCACAAAAGTAGGCGTAACACGGGGCGTAACACTCGGAATGGGGAACAACGCGTGAAAATATGGGCGTCACGGGGGAAGTACAGGAGGCAAGTGCGCGGAACGCCCACACGCTCGCCTACAACACGTATTCATGGAATCGAATAGGGCAAACCAGCGCACGGTCAAAGACGCGCACAGGGCCAAACAAGTACGCCACAAGAAAGCAGGCGGTAGCGTCCCTGCGCATGAAAAAAATGTGCGTCAAAATGTGCGATAACAAAAAGCACCCATATACAGCCATGATGAATGGTCCATACAGTGGCCCTCTAGGACAAATGAGGTGCAAAGGGGTACCGACAAACACGGACACCCGCTGTGCGAAAAATAGCGTGTGCGTGTGTCCCTGGGTGCGCGGGAAGTTCCACACGCGACTGGCCTGGGTACGTGTGCTACGGGTTGCGCGGGAAGTTCCACACGCGATTAGCCTGGGTACGTGTGTTTCAGGGTACGCGGGAAGTTCCACATGCGATTGGCCTGGGTACGTGTGTTTCGGGGTGCGCGGGAAGTACCACACGCGATTGGCCTTGATACGTGTACTTCGGGATGCGTGGGAAGTACCACACGCGATTGGCCTGGATACGTGTACTTCGGGTGCGCGGGAAGTACCACACGCGATTGGCCTAGGTACGTGTACTTCGGGTGCGCGGGAAGGTCCGCACGCGATTGGCCTGGGTACGTGTATTCCGAGGTGCGCAGGAAGATTCACACACGATTTAAGCAGGGTACGTGTATTTCGGTGGTGCCTGGGAATGCTACACATGATTTGGCCGTGTGGGTCCTCCCAGGTGTTCCCACTACACCCTCCACGGCCCCTGCAGGCAGCCCACACCACAGGGGACTACTCTGCACCCCTGCTCATGTCCCACAGGCAACCCATCCACCATGGCCATGACCCCCAGCCAACCCACATGTCACCTTGCACTACTGATCACAAACACATGTCTCCCAGCACCCCCACCCCCCAGCCACCAGGGGCACCCTCCACCAGGCCCCCACGTATGTCTCCCACCACCCTCACCCCCCAGCAGTGCAGGGGCAGCCTCCACCAGGCCCCCACTCATGTCTCCCACCACCCCCACCCCCCAGCCACCAGGGGCAGCCTCCACCAGGCCCCCACTCATGTCTCCCACCACCCCCACCCCCCAGCAGTGCAGGGGCAGCCTCCACCAGGCCCCCACACATGTCTCCGACCACCCCCACCCCCCAGCAGTGCAGGGGCAGCCTCCACCAGGCCCCCACTCATGTCCCCCTGCACCCCCACCCCCCAGCCACCAGGGGCAGCCTCCACCAGGCACCCACTCATGTCTCCCTGCACCCCCACCCCCCAGCCACCAGGGGCAGCCTCCACCAGGCCCCCACTCATGTCCCCCTACACCCCCACCCCCCAGCCACCAGGGGCAGCCTCCACCAGGCCCCCACTCATGTCCCCCTACACCCCCACCCCCCAGCCACCAGGGGCAGCCTCCACCAGGCACCCACTCATGTCTCCCACCACCCCCACCCCCCAGCAGTGCAGGGGCAGACTCCACCAGGCCCCCACTCATGTCCCCCTGCACCCCCACCCTCCAGCCACCAGGGGCAGCCTCCACCAGGCCCCCACTCATGTCTCCCACCACCCCCACCCCCCAGCAGTGCAGGGGCAGCCTCCACCAGGCCCCCACTCATGTCTCCCACCACCCCCACCCCCCAGCCACCAGGGGCACCCTCCACCGGGCCCCCACCCATGTCTCCCCGCACCCCCACCCCCCAGCAGTGCAGGGGCAGCCTCCACCAGGCCCCCACTCATGTCTCCCACCGCCCCCACCCCCCAGCAGTGCAGGGGCAGCCTCCACCAGGCCCCCACTCATGTCTCCCACCACCCCCACACCCCTGCAATGTAGGGGCAAGCCTCCACCAGGCCCCCACTCATGTCTCCCACCACCCCCACCCCCCAGCCACTAGGGGCAGCCTCCACCAGGCCCCCACTCATGTCTCCCACCACCCCCACCCCCCAGCAGTGCAGGGGCAGCCTCGACCAGGCCCCCACTCATGTCTCCCACCACCCCCACCCCCAGCCACCAGGGGCACCCTCCACCGGGCCCCCACCCATGTCTCCCTGCACCCCCACCCCCCAGCAGTGCAGGGGCAGCCTCCACCAGGCCCCCACTCATGTCTCCCACCACCCCGACACCCCTGCAATGTAGGGGCAGCCTCCACCAGGCCCCCACTCATGTCTCCCACCACCCCCACCGCCCAGCCACCAGGGGCAGCCTCCACCAGGCCCCCACTCATGTCTCCCACCACCCCCACCCCCCAGCAGTGCAGGGGCAGCCTCCACCAGGCACCCACTCATGTCTCCCACCACCCCACCCCCCAGCCACCAGGGGCAGCCTCCACCAGACCCCCACTCATGTCTCCCACCACCCCCACCCCCCAGCAGTGTAGGGGCGGCCTCCACCAGGCCCCCACTCATGTCTCCCACCACCCCAACCCCCCAGCCACCAGGGGCAGCCTCCACCAGGCCCCCACTCATGTCTCCCACCACCCCCACCCCCCAGCAGTGTAAGGGCAGCCTCCACAAGGCCCCCACTCATGTCTCCCACCACCCCCACCCCTCAGCAGTGCAGGGCAGCCTCCACCAGGCCCCCACTCATGTCTCCCACCACCCCCACCCCCAGCAGTGCAGGGGCAGCCTCCACCAGGCCCCCACTCATGTCTCCCATCATGTATTTCGGTGTGCGCGTGAACTTCCACACGCGACTGGGCCTGTGAGAGTGGGGTACGTGTATTACAGGGGTGGGCGGGAATATTCACTCGCGAATGGGCCTGGGAGAGCGTGTTACGTGTATTCCTGGGGTGGGCGGGAAGATTCACACGTTCGCCTACGACGCGCCGAAAAATAAATGGTCCAATCCTGAAACACGTACGCCAGCTGGCGTACGTCGACCCGCGCAGCATAAAAGTGCGCGCAAACAACAAACAAGCTCAGACGCCAGGATGAATATACCGTTCCTAGCAGCAGTGGCCGTGGGTTACCAAAGCAGGAGGAGGAGGATAGTGAGGGCCCGAATTTTCACTCCCAGAACCAGCCTTTTTGGGATGCCTGATGACCATTTGTATGGGAGGTACAGGTTTCCACCACACATAATACTGGACCTGGTCAGTGAGTGGGAGGATGACCTCACATCACCCACCCTGTGCTCCCAAGCACTCAGCCCCCTGGAGAAGGTCCTCAATGTACTGCACTTCCTGGCCACAGGATCATTTCAGCGGACAAGTGCCATAGTGGGTGGGGTGTCACAGGCCACGCAGTCACGCTGCCTACACCAGGTCTTGAACATCATCACTGCACGCCCATCAGTCCGTAGGCACATATACCTGCCCAGGACACCTGCAGAAAGGCAGGCTGCCGCCCTCAATTTCTACGGTGTGGCACAATTCCCCAAAGTGCTAGGTGCCATTGACTGCACCCATGTGGCACTACGTCCCCCCAGGGCATCAGAGCACATCTATAGGAACCGCAAGCACTGGCATTCCATCAACGTGCAGGTAGTATGTAATGCCAAGGGAATCATCACCTCAGTATATGCCAACTATCCAGGGTCCACCCACGACAGCTTCATTTACCGAATGTCTACCCTAAGCCGGGACCTAGAAGCTGGGCGGCATGGCGATACATGGCTGCTTGGTGAGTATGAATGCCACTGCACATGCATGCATGTCAGATGCAGAGTTATGTCACTACCCCACTAATGATACCCATCACCTCCTCACCAGGGGACAGTGCCTACCCTCTGAGCACCCACATGATGACGCCAATTCGGAACCCCATCACGCCTCCAGAGGTAAGATACAACACAGCCCATATTGCAACCCGGGGCATAGTGGAGCGCACATTCGGAGTGCTCAAGTCACGCTTTCGCTCCCTTGACCGTTCTGGCGGGCAGTTGTTATATGCGCCCCCAGTAGTGTGCAGGATCATAGTGGCAGCATGTGTCCTGCACAATGTTGCAACACGCCGGGGCCTGGCTGTGGACATGGTGGTGCCCCCACATCCCCAACCACATGCACGCCCGCTGTGCATGGGAGGGGAGAGGGCACGGGGTGAGGCAGCCCGTACGCAGCTGGTGGCTAATTACTTCACATAGAAATCACACCCCTGTGGAGTGCACACAGCCCTGGCACATACCATCTGATAAGCAATGATGACTCGACCTGACAATTATGTCCAACAAAGGGACAGTCAACTGTCAGAACCATAGCAGCCTGAGATTGTTCATGTGGAAGTGTCACAATGTGTGCATCCCTACCTACACAAACACCACCAATGCAGTGTCATCAAAAGACACACTTCCATGCTGCAGAAATGAATACCCACTTCCAAAATACTACATGAAAACAGTGCCATGTCACCCAACCCCTCCCCGGCACGGCCACACAACACACCATGGCATGTCATGCAATGTGAGAGCAAACACATTAATCCACACAACATGCCCTAAGTGTCACCAGCTACAGTGTGCCTAATGGAAACATGGCCACACATGAAATGCTCACAGTAATGCAGGACCTACAACACACATTATCAAATACTTACCATGAATACCAATCACCTACACAACCTCCAACCTACCTTAAACATGACATAACAGACTTAAAAATTTGCTAGCCTCACTACCTGATGATGCCAGCACTTCAAACACTTCCAGGTATACAGTGTTAGCGCCACGCAAGAGTGTAGGTGCACTGCTTACAACAGGGACTCCAGTTCCAAGGTGGACCGCCTTGTGAAGATATGAGAAATGGACCTGCAAATTTGGAGGATGAGATGGATGCAGAGACACATATCAATACACCATGAAGTGTACAATACAACAACAATATGCACTATGAATGTATACACAGTATTGACTACAGACTGCCCACACATCGAATGGGAGTCCAATGTCACCATGTACGTCAATTTCACTTGGGCACACCCTTTGCAAGCCCATGGAAATGGGAAGCAGGAGGGGTGTGTGTCACAAAAACCCAAGCATCTGAACCAAAATCATGACAAGCCTGCATGTGCCCAGCCACAATGCAGCGTATGCCCACGGGAGCCACACAAGGCAACACACTGTCCCAAAAAAAAAGAAAAAAAAAATTAAAAATCAAAAATGGCCATTAATGGGCCCGGGGGGGGTGGGGGAGGCCACCCAGGAGGTCCCAGGACAGGGTGCACACCAAAACCCACATGTGTGGATCTTGCGGGAAAAAAAAACACCTCCATGGGCTCATGGCCTACACGGCTACCCTATTGTGGGAGAATCACTGCTGTCGCTCTCCTCACCCTCTGCAGCTGCATCAGGAGGTGGTGGCACTATGGGAGGCAGCCCATGCAAATCCCTAGTCTGTTCCTCCATGGCTGCAAGCATGCAGGTGTGGTAGGTCTCGTTCTGGAGGATAATTGTGCGGAGGTCCCCATGCAACAACTCACAGGATGCCCGGACCTCCGCCCTAGTTGCCTGCATCTCAGCTGAGAGCGTATGTGTGAGACGCTCCAGCTGCTGTTCTGTCCTTCTGTTTGTTGAAGCCTCAAGCTCAACAAGAGTCGTCCTGAGGTGAAGGAGTTCCACCCTCAGGGCTTCCCTGTGGCCCTGGGACTCTATGGAAATGGCTTCCTGCAGAGTCGCCAGTGCCGCCCGCCTGTCCCTGTCGGACGCCAACATGTCCTCCCTGTGTGACTGGCAGATGGAGTCTGTTGCCTGCTTTAGTCGCTCCATCAGCCTTTCGGGGGGGGACAATGGAAGTGGCCACCCTATCCATGGCCTGAGCCATCATCTCTGATGATGCTTCCTGTTGGGTTGCCATACCGTATATGGATTGCTCCATGCGGTATTGCCAGGTGGCTGACGGCCACCACGTCGGCGGGCACCACACCTGTCTGGGGCAAGGCGAACTGCGCCTTGCTGTGCCGGCACTGCCTGAGGCTGCAGGACTGCATTCCCCCCCTGATCTGCTGGCCCATGAACAGGATCAGATGTTGCGGAGTGTGACCCTGCATCCGTAACCACCAAAGGCGTACCTGCCAACACTGACATCCCCATTGAGGGTTCTAACCCTGGTGCAGGTGGGTCGGACAGAACAGTATCCCTCCCAGGAACACTCACCTGCGACGGCACATAGGTCTCATCATCCGAATCGACACCTGAATACAGCTCGGGGAGGTGCAGCCAGAGACACCCCTTGAGAGCACGACCTGCAGCAGTTGTGGGTTCCCACCCACCACCACACCACGTCCCTGACTGGTGGTCGGTCGGCCCTCAGACCCCTCCTGGGTCTGCACCATCTCCACAACCCCAGCAGTATCAAGTGCGTCATCCCATGCAAAGACATAAAAGAAAACAAATGGAAACAGGCATTAGCACTATGGCACACAATTAGGGCTGAGAGGCTACAGAAACAGTATTTGATTGACAAATGTCCCACATGACTAAAACCCTCCCATGCATGCACCGTCACTGCGTGTGAAGGGTAGGCAGATGGCACACATTGATGACACCAAGATGGAAGATGAACACATTTGCTGCATGCTGCCTAGCAGTGGCATTACACATTGGCCAGTGATTGGCAGGTCAAATACACATGCCATCACACAGATGGCATGTACCCTAGCCATGAAGTGAAGAGGGAGAGGAGGTCACCAATTGTTCATTCAGTCCAGTTTGCTATTGAAATTGATTATTCCATTTAAATGGTTCAAATGTTTAACCTGGAGCTGCCAGTCCAAAATGGCCCTATAGCACAGGGACATGTCTAAACAAATAATGTGCAGGAAACACAGCCAGTCCACTGTACCATAGCCATGTCAGACATTTGACAATAGGACTGAGAAATCCAGAGTAAAAGTGGTGGTATGCAAACAATCTGCCTGAATAAACAGAGGTAAATGAGCAACAATGTTGTGGCAAGATGACACTCCAAGGGCAAATGGCGTGGTGTTGGGCTGGATGTCTAATGTTGACAGAAGGGATGCTGCTATACCCAAATGCTGGTGCGCAGAATGTATAGGAAGAGGCACATGGGTGACCCAAACCACTCAGGCACACACACCCTCCCCTGGCACCCAAACAGAAGCCCTCCCACACACACCATGCACATGGTTGACACACACATGCATGTGCACTCACCGGACAATGCCTCGTAATCTGCCAGTTCTCCCACGCCTTGGATCTGTTCCTCCGTGACGTAGGTCCCAGCAACCTGCTCATGTGGAGTGAGTTCCAATGTCGTCTGCTGGAGACCCACCTCCAGTCACTAGAGTTGCGGCATGACTTGAGGCCAGCTTATTCTTTGCCCTGCGCTTCAGGTCATTCCAGCGCTTTTAGCATTCAGTAGCTGTGCGCCTCACGATTCCAAGGGCACTTATGATGTCTGCAATGGTCTGCCAGTGTGCCTGACGTTGTGCAGGTGTGGTCTTGGATCCTGCAACAATCACCGTTTCGCGGTCATGTGCAGACACGTACTCTACAAGTGCATTCAGTTCGGCCTCATTGAAGCTGGGCTTCCTTGACGGGCCGGACTGTGTAGCCGTGTCTGGGGCATCAGCCTCTACTGGATGAGCACTCTTCCTCTTCCGCTTGGAAGGTGGTGGGGATCCTGAGTGTCCTACGCCGCTCTGGACACTAGGGGCAGGAGCCCCGGTGGACTCAGTACTAGGAGTGTGGGATTGCACACTCAGCATGGGAGTTGGTGCAGGCATTAGCTCAAGTGTGATGGTGTCAGGGGGAATGTCAGCATGATGGACTTGGACCGACACTGTCCTGGCTGGGTGTGTGAGAGGTGGGGTGGATGGAGCCGCAGCTGCCCCTGCAGCCTCCCCAGCCTGCCTACGCGGGGCAGCAGATGACCTAGCTGCCCCTGATCCACGTGGCCTGATGACACCAACGTTCACTGGCGCACGTGGCCTAGACCTGCTGACCTGGAAGTCAGCCATGGAGTCACCCTGTGCCAGGTCTGGTTCCACAGTGCGCTGGTCCAACAAGGGCTGAGCATGGATGGTGTCAGCCACGTTAACCTCAATGAGGGGGGGTATGGGTGTCCCTGACTGCTCCTCCACACATGGGGGGGCTAGGGGCACCCTGCAAGTCACGGCCACGTCCCCTACCAGATCCACCACGGCCACCACTTGGGGCTCGGCCACCTTTGCCACCCTTTCGGCTTGTTTGCCTCCCAGCCATGGCACTGATGGTATTGTGCGTATGGGAGTCGATGTGAACTATTGTCCTGGGCAATTGGGGGTCAAAGGGGTTGGGTACCAGATGGTACCCTAGTGCTCTAGCAAGGCTGTATGTCACCCCTGGGGAAAGATGACGGGTCACGCAACGCACAGGCACCCCAAAAAAGGGAAGTAAGGTGCACGCAACCCCTCCTAGACCACGTGCGTGGAAAAATAGACCTGCACTACGCTGTGGCACCCAGAAACACAAGAATGAACGTATGCGTGTCACACTCAGCCTAGAATGACCTCTGAAGGGGTACGCGACACACGGGGCAAGCACAGATGTTAAATACGTGCGCGACTCACCGTCTGCCAGGAACAAAAGCGTGAAAAATATGCGCGTGTGCGCATTGGCAACAACCCCGCCAAAAGAAGAATTGTACGCAGTCTGCGGAGATAGGACAACAGTAGAAGGGAACGCTGTTTCAGGAAACAGGCCCAGCAAAAAGAGGAAAAGAGAAAAAGCTGTCAGAGGTAACAGGGAGTACGAACTGGAAACGCTGTGAAGTAAATCGTGTGTGAACCGACAAGAAGTACAGATTTCACCCACTCACTCTCCACGAAAAGCACGTACAAGGAAATGGCATTCTACACGTACCTTTTATACACACGTCACAGACGCGCATACGCGATGAGGCCATTTCCACCAATTACACGCTTTGACACTCGGACGTGTATCTCTTTATTTTTACACGCGCCATTCTCAACGGCCATGCGCATGACATCACAGCTGCGCGCATGGGGCCCTTTGGGCCAATGAAATCGCGTATGCGTGCAGACGCGCTTACGCGCTAAGGGCCTTTCCTCGAATTACACGCAGACGTGCAGGATTTTCACGTGCCAAATGACTCCGTATCAAGCTGGCCACGCGTAAGCACACGGAAGACCACGCTCCTGCCCAGAAAGCCAATTTACTGCCCCGCAGAGCCCCGAGCACGCTCCCACCTGCCATCTGCTGCTGCCTGACTGCCTGCTGCCTACATGCCCTGCCATTTGCTGCCTGCACATCAGCCAGGGATGCTGTTGCTGTGACCACCCCTGCTGGAACCGAAGACTCCCGACTGGGATTCCATCGCTCCACAGCCCAGCCCCAGGACCCAGTTGCCCACCCACTCCTGCCTCTGGGGTTGTCATGTCGGGCACTGCAACATCTGGCACCACTGACAACCCCCGGCCAGAGAGGCAGAGGGGCACCAGCTTCAGTGCCAGGGAAGTTGGTGTCCTGGCGGAGGGGGTGGCAGTCCACAACTTCCAACATGTCAAGAAGTGCTGCAAGGACTTCAGGTCCAGGACCCTGAACAAGGCCCGGCGCCTCTTGAAGGCAGCGGATGCTAAGGGGCGCCAGGGCCACTTGTCGGAAGATCAGGTGAGGGTTCTGGAACGCATATCCCCAGCGCTCCACGTCCAGGTCCTTGGAGGAAGACCCGTCTGGAGTCGAGCGGTAAGTGTACATGCATCCTGATTGTAAGCTGTGCGTGTGGTGATGTTTCAGTAGTGTGCAGGTTGCACATCTGTTTGTATGGGGTCGAGCATGGGTGGGGGTGTACAGGGCCATGAGGCTAACACATGCGAGGGCTGTCATGTGTGAGACATGGATGGTGCTTGTGTGTGTAGGCTTGCATGCCAAATGCAGTTGTGTGGGCACACATGTTTGGACGAATGTGTATGTAAGTAGGCATGTTCGTGATGTCACGCATGTATGTTGTCTTCAGCTGCATGTATCAGCACTGTGTACATGTGCCTGTGTGTGTATTTGACAAGGGTGCAACAGTGATGCAACATGGATGCATGTGACAGCGGGATGTGGAAGCCTGATTGGCAGATGTGACATGGATGCCCATCTGAACACTGCGACACTTGGCAGAGGTGTACACATGCATGCAAGTGTGGTGGTGTGTGCACATGTGTAGTGCACTCCCTGTGTTGCATGTGATGTCTGGCTCACCATTGCCTGCTCATGCTGTTGTATGTGTATGGATGGTGCTGGCAGTTGCGATATGGCTGTGGTATGGCTCATGTGTGCAAGTTGAAATGACATGTGTGTTGGGGATTGTGATGGCATGTCTGAGGTTTGCCAATGCCACTCATGTACAACTGTCATGTGTGTATGTGTCCATTGTACAGTGCCCTGATGCCTGGGTTTTATTTCTCCCTGTCTGCAGCGTCAACTGATGAAGAGGGCGGAGAAGGTGCTGTGGAGCACAGCGGCGGGGATCCCACCGCCAGCCGGAGACGCAAGGCCCGGCTCCCCTCCCAGGTTGTGATCTCATCGGGGAGTGAGGAGTCCGGTGCCGCGTCCCAGGCAGCAGCTGCCGGGGGGAGGTCCAAGAGGCGGAGGTCGGAGTTGGACTCCTCAGAAGCAGAAGGGGCAGCTGGGACCCCACAGGGCCCAACGGGGGAAGATGGCACGGAGTCATCCAGGTTGGTGGGGGTTTGGTGGAGGAGGAGGCCGTGCAAGGGACAGTGACGGGGTCTGGAGGTGGGGATTCCACTGGTGCCAGTGGTGCAGTGCAGGGGCAGGGACAGGAGGCAGCACAGGCCACCGCGGAGGTGCCTGTGTGTAATCCTGTCCCCGATCCTGTGACTGCATCATCCCGCACCAGCAGGGATGCCTACGTCCAGACCAGTTTTCAGGGAGGGGATCCGCTTACAACAACTGGCCTTCCTCTCCCTGCGGACGTGGCTATCCGGGACCGGGTTGAGCCTGTCCTGGGTGGGGTGGCGTTGCGTCAACGGGCCATGCGAGCTGACCTGCAGTCTTTTCATGAGGAGACTGCACGTCTTCTCGGATGGCTCGTTCACCGCGTAGACCTACTGGGACAGCTCACCAGGGCCGGATTCCTCCGTTTTCTGCACATTGTTCCGACCCCTCCTCAACTGAACCCCCTATGCCCCATTCGTCCTCCATGCCATCTTCCCACCCATGTATCACCTGGGTACCCTGTGGAGCTGCCTCTGACCCTGCGGCCAGCAGGGGTGGCCACCTCAACAACTGCACACCAGCCGGAGGAGGATGTGCAGGCAGCAAGAGCCAGGGCGCAGGCAGAGGCACAGCAGCAGCAGCAACAAGGTGGGAGCCATCATGGCTCAGGGCCTTCGACATCGGAGGGGCAGGCATCGGCCAGAGGGCAGGAGGACCCAGGACTGGAAGTGTCTTCCGTGTGGCAGCGGTTAGGGCATGCTATAGATGCGGAGCGGCAGCGGGCAGGAGAGGCACGACTCACGATGGTCAGGGCGAAGAACTCCATGCGGAGGGCCCTGAGGCGGGCCGAGTGCCTCGAGGCAATTCGCAGGGAGTTGGAGGAGAACATGTGGTCATCCCTGCAAACCCTCGGGCCATGGAAGAGGACCGCCTCCAGGACATTGAGCAGGAGTTCGATGATGCACTGGCCCAGGACATCCAAAAGTGAGCCATCGGACTAGCCCGCTGCCCTTGTTAATAGTTTTTAGTGTTAGGTTTCCTTTTCGTTTTTCTTTTATTTGTGGTCAATGGACAATGCCACACACATTTTTATATGGTTATATTTTTAGGTAGTTTGTTATGTCAGGGGGTTTCTCCCGGGGTCGGCTGGGCCTTCCGCGGACCTCCGGGCTGGGAGGCCCCAACTCCTCCCGCGTATCCCAAAAATGAGTATGAGACACACACAAGAAGCAAGGTGTTACTGCTGTTTATTGAATAACGGCAGGGATGGGTCTAGGATCATACGCGTCCGTCCAGACTCTCGAAATTCGTGGGGCTCACAGGCCCCTTTTTCCCTCAGTATGACGCGCTACTTGCGTCACCTGGGAAAGTTAGCAAAAAACCTATCCCCACTCTGGATTGGTTCCTCGAGTGGTAGGGTTAGTATAGCATACGTATAGAGAACGCTGTTAGTGGTTAAGGGTCAGTCAGGTGGTATACTTGGGTTGTCCCTTCTATTAGATACTTGAAAATTGTTACACGAAGACCCCTAATGATTGGCTATGGTTAATGGCGTCAGTGATGAGTGCCCCATGTTCTGATTGGTCCACTCGCGAGCCCCCCAGCCTGGGACCATCGTTGTTCCCAGCTCGCGTTGTACCTCTCATTTGCAACTATATGTATCTATGTGTTTGTGCAGACAATGCGTGGATTTGCTCATATGCCTGAGAGCAGAGCAGACCATTCCCATCGCTGTAGGTGTCCATGCTGTCATTTCATTGTTGCAGTCTGTGTCTCAAACGTGGGACCCAGGCGACTTCTCCCTCCTGGGCCTGGCACCCTGTCAGGTTTGGCTTGGTCACGTGAGGAGAGACCGTGGTTGAGACAGAATTCTGCACATTAAAGTTGTATTTTCCACTGTGTGTCTGGCTTAGCTTGCAGGTGCGACCTTGGCTTTGGCTTGTGGCATGCGAGTTGCAACATTGCCCCCTTGGCTGTCAGTTCTCGCTGGGCTCATTCTGCAGGGTCAGCAATTGTACTCTTGCTCGTTCAATGTTCGTGGAGGCTCTTGCTTGCGGCCTAATTGGGCCTGGTACATAGGTGGGGATGTTTAATGCACGGCACTTTAAGTTGCAGTATCACATTGCTTCATTGGCAGTATCATGACTTCGTTGTATTTTCATCACAATGCAAGGGTTAGGAGAAGCGTCAGCAAGCATTTTAGATGAGTGCTCTGTGCGTCTTGCGTTTCTGCATTTTGAAAAACCTATGTGAAAAATAATAAAGATGCACGTCAGTGGGTGTGTCCGTCACCTACGTCATAGCACTGAATATGTTCTTCGTGTGGATTGGTGTGGGGGTGTCCAGTGTGCATGGTTGCACGGGTGTTCTGACAGTTGGCTAGGTCGTCATGGCATCCCTAACAATGTGTATTTTTACTGTTGAAAGGTTTAGTCGAGTTCATCCATGCCACAGGTGTCGGCTTGAGCAGGGCAGGCTGGTGGGCAGTCTGATGGGCACATCCGTATGTTCCTGTACCAGGGTATTTGGTCGTCTGGTAGGTAGGCAAATTCATCTCGTGGCGGGTGTCTGGGTCGCGATCCTCTAGGCCAGGGGCGCGAGGAGATTGGGGGGAGTCTTTTGTCCCATTCTCCCACTTCAGTCCCCCCTCTGGTCGACTTGTCGACCACAAACATATCCTTTTCCTTATCTCCTCGTACTCTCCATATTTTAGTTACTCCTCCCAAGTGTCCATAGTGGTTGACATGGTCCTCAAATGACCAATACATATACATACAACTTCCTCCCGGTGTGCAGTATACCCATTTCCCGATGTAGCTCCTTGGGTTTCTTGGGTTTTCGAGCTTCACGGATGGTGGGTCCAGGTGGTTGGTGATGATCTGTTTGCGCAGTTTTTCTTTTTCCTTTATTATTGTGTCTGTGTGCTGGCCATCATCAGTTGGCATCAAGGGGTGCATACCAACCATTTCGATCATTTTGTCTGTAGTGCGTGCTTTCCGGGCCTTCCAGAATCTTATTATGATCAGTGCAGCTCCAGCCAGTATTATACATCCAACTATAATCTTCAGCCCGTCCGACAGCCATGATGGCATCCATGACCATAACAATGAAAACCAGCTGTCATCCTTCTTCACTCCTTTACTTTCTTCCATCATTTTGGAGTGCATCTGGGCCAGTTGTGATACTGCTTCGGTGAGTGTACCATTATCGGCATTGTTAGCAGGAATAAATGTGCAGCATGATTGTCCTATCTTTGCGCAAACTCCTCCCTCCATTGCTGTAAGCAGATCTAATACGTATCTGTTCTGTAGTGCTACCATCCTCACTGCTCGCAGTTCCTCTTTTATTGCGTTGAATCCATTTACTGTAGAATTAATTGTCATCATCAGCTCCCATCGGGTTATCTGGAGCCATTTTGCGTTTGCATAAGCTTGTAGTCCAGGGTGTATTATTGACGAGAAAAACATTGCTGCTCTGCTGAATAGTCTGTGTTCTGGTGGGATTGAAGTGAGTGCTGTTTCCGACCTTCCCCATAGGTAATTTCCTGTCAGAGGTTCTCCTTGTCTCTTTTTTCTATTCAGGACATTATTGTTGTTGTTGTTTTCGTTGTCTGACCCCCTCTGAGATTGTACCGATCTCTTCTTCCTCTTGTTTCCTTCATCCATTTTGGGGAAGTTCGCCATGTTCACATGTTTTTGGGGCACCACAAGTAATGGCACATTAATGTGTACCATTGTGCATATACCATTCCACAGTGGGGGCAGGGTGTGGTATGCCTTATTTCCGCAGGCCCAGTAGTGGTCCATTAAAACTGCTGTTCCTGCTCCCCCCTCTGGTAACTCTAACACGCTTGCACAGTTGGTGTTGTATCCCACGTCCACATCTCCTCTGTGTTGGTAGCATAGCTTAGGTGCAGTCAGCTGCAGTATGCTCATTGGGTCTTCATCCTTCTCCATCAATGTCAGCATGGGTACGTACTTGCCCCAAATCGTCCAACATCTGTTATTGTGTTCATCAATGGTGGTAATATTTTCTCTTGTTACCATGTTGCTGCCAACCACTCCTATGTCCCATTTATTGTTCATGTATACCTTCCCGGTTATTGTTACCAGTGGTCTTTCCCAACAGCATTGTGTACCAGGAACTTCAGTTGCATACCAGTCACATGGTAGGTATTGTAGTGTTACTTTCTTCGTTTCTCCCTTTTCAGGACCACTTGTCATGTATCTGAACGCTTCAGCATGCAAACTGCTCTTGTGGTAACTCAAATATGACTTGAGGAAGTTGTTTTCGTATGGATATGTGTCTCGCGTTTTCCACACTAGTCTCACCACTGTTCCTTGGAATCGCCCTCTCGTTTGGAATAGTGCCAGGTATATTATACATCGTGCCGTCTTCTCTTCTATTTCTGTGGCAACGAATGTTCGAGAAGCGCTCATGGCGTATGGGATCAATGAGCAGACATAGCAGCTGTCTTCTGTTGTCTGCTTACCTATTTGGGTCATGTGCTGGTACCACATGTTGTTCGAGACGTGTGCTGAATCTGTTATGTAATTATCAATACCTTTATTATCTGAATATGTACTGTGTTTAACTCTACTTCCCTTATGTGGAGGGTTGCTAGTACCACCTGACGTAACACCTGTTGCAGCCGTGGGTGGGGGTACTTTATGGTTGGGGTGCAGCCATAATATTGATGCATAACTTTTCTGCCATACAGAGGCAGCCAAAAAACCAGTGATCATCAAAACCCCTATCATTTTTATTACAAAAGCTAGTCTCACCGGCATTTGCTCTTACCTTGCTGCAGTCCGGCAGCTTATTCTTGCGACATTAAAGTTGCCTGCCTGAAAATTCTCAATACGCTTCTTATTATTGTTAGTTGTCGTTATCAAGCCCTCCCTATCAGGTAGTCGTTCAGTGCCCAGGCGAAGAGCTGTTCCCACGCCAGTCTAAGCGATCTGTCTCTTAGAGCAGGTAAGTGCTGGTGAAGATGGGGCATTGATTGTTCTATGGCCAAGATAAATGCGGGGTAGTAAACACGTACCCTCCTTCTTTTTAGGTACTTTGGCCTTTATATGTGATATACAAATTGGTGTGATAGGGCTTCAGGGTAATTATCGTCTGTGGGTAGCATCTACTCCTGGGCAATGTACGCTGTTAGTTTTCTATCTTCTTAGCAATACAATTACACACGTTACCTGCATGTGCGAGAAAAAAAAGAAAACATACAAGTATTTACATGTGTATGTGTGCAAAACAATGTCCTTCAATTGGGTGGTGGCTGTAGTGGGCAGGGCGTTTGTGGGCAGAGGGTTTGGGGCTCAACTGGCGGAAGTCTGTTTACTCTTTGATCTTGTGACCATGGGATGGGCGGTATGCAAATCACCAGGTCTATTTCAGTACTTGTCTCTGGGGATTCTGGGGGGTGGCAGGGTATGGAGACACTGAGGTCGTCAGCTGTGGTAGACGTCTCCTTCTCCGTAGGTGACGCTGTCGCTGCTCTTCCAATGGCCCTGTCGGTGACGCTAGGGCGGGTCTGGAGTTTGCAGATCTTCACGTCGTGTAGGTGATTCCAAGCACACTTATCCTGCAACTTCACCGCTCTCGTAGATACCTCCTCTACCAAGTGGGGACCAGTGAAGCGTGGGCTGTTCCACCTTCTATTGAAGTTGCGGAGTAGCACGTGGTCACCTTTAGCAATTTTGCACAGTCTTTCCTTTTCCAATTCTTTGTCGGCGTCTTCTTGTTGGTAACTCTTAGACCCGCCCCGCGTGCGCTCGAGCTGTTGAGACACAAACGCTACACTAGTAATCAAAGAAGACACATATTGGTTCATTTCATCACCAAGAACAGTTGCAGTGTTTTCATAGTCTGTGAATGCTCTTGATGTTGGCGTTAGAGGAAGGCGCATTTGACGTCCGGTCACCACCTCGTGAGGAGTGAGGTGGTGGTCGGAGCCTGGTCTATTCCTTAGCTCAAATAGAGCTAGCGGAAGGCAATACAACCAACTCTTCTTTGTTGTTTGCTGTATCTTTGCGATTGCCTCATTCAATAGGCCATTCAGGCGTTCACATACACCATTGGCCTGCGGGTGATATGCACACGCAAATTTATGCTTGATGTTCAGTAAAGACGTGATGTGCTGAAACATTTCATTAGCGAAATGCGGGCCGTTATCTGACCGCAGTACTTCGCACCCTCCCCACCTGGGGAAAACCTCCCTCACTAGAAATTTAGCGGCTCTGTACGCATCTGCATGTGAGCATGGTCCTGCCTCAATCCACCTGGAGAATGGGCATACCACTACAATCATATACCTATTTCCTTGACATACGTTGATCATATCAACGTAATCAATATGGATGTGCAGGAAGGGTCCCTCTGGCCGGGGTATAGTACCTTTTATCACTTGCAGCGTGTGACCGGCCGTAAACTGTTGACATGTGAGGCAATTGCTGATAAAATTTGTTACATGAGAATTCAACTCGGGGCAGAACCAGTCTTCCCTAATTCGTGCTGCAATAACTTGGTTGATGGAGCTGGCTCAGGGCGGTGTTCAATAGTGCCAATGGCATGACTATCTTTCCAGTGTTACCCTGACGCCATAGTGCGTCAGTTGGCGACATTGTACATCCTCTTTTTACCCATATTTCTTTTTCTGCCATTGGTGCGGCCGCTTGTAATTCCATTATCTGCATGTGCGTCTGCTGCTTCATTCCCTTTTGAGATATGATCTTGTGCGGGACATTTAACCAAAGCTAGTTCCTGGGGATTATTTATTACTTCAATTAATTCAGCTAACAAGAGAGCATGTTGCACTGGGGTGCCGTCAGCTCTCCTAAACCCCCTTCTCCGCCATTTTGTCAACCCCGAGTGGACAGTTGACGTGACATATGCGCTGTCAGAATATATAGTAACTCTTTTGTCAAAGCTTTCCTTCAAACCCAAGATCAGTGCAACCAATTCTGCTGCTTGAGCAGAATAATGCTGTGTAACTGTACACATTTCACCGCGACACACACCAATTCCTCTGTCATTTTTACAACTGCTGCCCCAGTTCTCCTTATCCCATCACTCTGGTCTATTGTCAATGACCCATCAATGAACAAGAGCTCTCCTCCATCTAGCGCATCCTCTTCAACTTTTCTAGTACATGAGTACATTTCAGTAGTCTGGGTACAATCATGAGCATAGTCACCTTTCTCAATAACTTCCGCTATAAACCTTGCAGGATTAACTGTGCTGCATCTAACAATGGATAGTTCTGGTCTAGATAAGATGATCTCATAACCTGACGCCCTCTGCGTGGTTAGTGTGGACTTAGGCTTGTTCAATATTGCAAATAGTGCATGCTCCACAAATAGTGTGGTTGGGCACCCCATTGTAATAGATGATGATTTCTCTACCGCGAAGGCAGCTGCGGCGAGGCCTTGTTCGCAAGGGAAATGACCTAACAATACAGGGTCCAAGTGACCGCTGTAAAATGCTACTGGCTTGTATCCCATGCTTGTTTTTTGAGCCAACACTGCTTTCATTACTGCTGAGTCGCAATGTGAAAATATAAAGAACTGTCGTTCATAATCTGGGGTGGCCAGTACTGGAGCAGTTGATATTGCGCGTTTCAATTCGTCAAATGCTTCCTTCATTTCCATTGTCCACCCCAATTTTTTCTCCCCTTTGTTTGCTTCTCTCAATGCTTCAAGTAGGGGTCCTATGTATGAGCTGTAATCAAAAACCCATGCTCTGCAGTAGTTGCACAATCCCAGGAACTGCTGCAGCTCCCTCACTGTTTGTGGTAATGGCGTGTTTGATATTGCCTGTGCTCTTTGTGGTGCAATCTTTCTTCCGTGTTGGGATATCAGTTGACCAATGTATAATACCTGTTCCTGACAGTACTGTAACTTTTCTTTGTCTACCTTGTACCCCTTTTCAGCCAATATTGTCAGCATTTTCAGTGAGTCCTCCCTGCACCTTTCTTCGCTTGTGCTGCAAATTATTATGTCGTCAACATATTGCAACACCGTACTTTCCAATTCAATGTTTCCCAAGACCATCTGTATTACTCTGTTGAAAATTGAGGGTGACTCGCAGTACCCTTGTGGTAACCTGGTGTGTTTCCATTTTGTGTTTCTGTACGTGAAGCTCGTCAGATCTTGTGAATCTGGATGCAAGGGTATTGAGAAAAAGGCATTTGGGGGTCTTCGTGTAACAATTTTCAAGTATCTAATTTTTGAGGTCAATCACTGTAAATCGTGAGGCCTCTGCTGGAATTCCACATAATATTGTGGCCGGGTTTGCTGCTATGGGGTATTCTGCTTCCACTATGTTGTTCAAGGGCCTGATTAGTAGGTTTCATTTGTTTGGTTGGGATCATGGACCCTTTACATCCTTGGACAATGGATTGTATATAGTTTCATCATGTATTCATTTATTTATTTTTTGCATTATGGACATGGAGCAATGGACTTATTTTTTCCGGACAATGGATTGTAAATAGTTGTACTATGGATTGATTTATCTTATTTTCTGTATTATGAACATGAAGCAATGGAGATTTTTTTTTACATTTCCTTCTGTTTTTCTTTCAAATATGTTTGGATTGGTTATCATTTTCATTCAATCATCTTTTTCACATGCTTTTCATTTCATGTTTCATATTTTGGTATGCTTTCATTTCATTTTTGATATCATGTACATAATACATTTTCATTTTTAAGTTCCATGTGTGGGATTCTCTCATTGGGTTGATGCATGTGAAAATGTAGGTTTACACAAGCAATGCCAACCAGTGTATGTGTGTGACGGACATGTGTTGATGTACATAGTTGACTTTTGGTTTGTGTCATGAGATCGGCATTTCACTGCTGGGGGGTGAGCGTGCAGGGGGACATGAGTGGGATATGAGTGTGGGCCTGCTGGCAGGTGCCCTGCACTGCTGGGGGGTGGGGTTCCAAGAAGACATGAGTGGGACATGAGTGTGGGCCTGCTGGCAGGTGCCCTGCACTGCTGGGGGGTGGGGGTGCAAGGGGACATGAGTGTGGGTCTGCTGGCAGGTGCCCTGCACTGCTGGGGGGTGGGGGTGCAAGGGGACATGAGTGGGACATGAGTGGGGGCCTGCAGGAACAATAACACATGAGTGGCACTGTCAAATGTCACTTCCATCCTGTCATTCCACAACACATGGGTGAATGCACACAACACACATGCAGAAACAGTCCTGGCGCCTGCAATCAACATCAACATCCATGTAGAAGGGCCCCTGTAAACCAAGATGTTGCCTTCAAAGTCACATGCAGCCATGGCGTTTCAAAGTCACACACATACTTCTCTGGCACACACACACATGTGCACCATACATGTACATGACATCAGCACCCATTCCTCACCCCCCTTCATGTCCAGGAACAGAGACAGCCATGCTTTCATGTGTGCATTCCGCATAGAGCTCCCCATGTTGCATTAAAACACATGCACCAACCATGTGGTTCACACATAACTGGTCTCACATGCATGACCATGATGTCCCTGCACACACACATCCATACATGGCCTATGTCACACATACAGGCAGGCATCAGACTACCAGCACACTGCAACATGCCCTGTCTCACACAGCAATGCTTGGCCACTTCCCGCTCAACTCCGGACGGGTCTGCCTCCGAAGGATCTGGGCGTGGAGCGCTGGGCCTACGCATTCCAGGACCCTCCTCTGGATGTTACGCATGCGTGCCCGGCCCCCCTCTGCGAGGCGCCGGGCCTTGTGGAGGGCCCTGGACCTGAAGTCCTCCCAGCGCTTCTTGACGTGCTAATGTCGCGGGTTGCCACCCCCTCCATGTTGATGGCAACCACTACGTCGTCCCAGATCCTCTCCCGTCCTTCCTTGTTGGCGCGCAATGTTCCGAAGAGTGCATCATAACGCCTCAGGACATGCTCCACCAGGACACCAACTTCGGTGGCAGTGAAGCTGGTGGCCCTCTGCCTCTCTGGCTGGGGGTTGCCAGTGGTGACAGATGGAGATGTGCCCGACATGGCAACCCCAGAGGCAGGAGTGGGTGGGCAACTGGGTCCTGGGGCTGGGCTGTGGAGCGATGGTATCCCAGTCAGGAGTCTTCTGTTCCAGCAGGGGTGGAAACAGCAACTGGACCCCTGAAGATGGCTGATGTGCAGGCACCAAATAGCAGGGCATGTGGGCATCAGACAGTCAGGCAGCAGCAGATGGCAGGTGTGAGCGTGCTCGGGGCTCTGGGGGGCAGGAAAATGGCCTTCAGGGCAGGAGCGTGGTCTTCTGTGTGTGTATGCGTGGACAGCTTGATACGGAGTGATTTGGCACGTGAAAAATGCGCACGTCAGCGTGTAATTCAAGGAAAGGCCCTTAGCACGTAAGCGGGTCAGCACACGTACGCGATTTCCTTGGACCAAAGGCCCTTAGCGCGTAAGCGCGTCTGTGACGTATCGCGCACGGGCGTTGCCCTTTCAAGTGTCAAACTTCACGCGAACCCCGTAATACACGTAGTGAAATTTAAGTTTGTAGCCAGCTAAGATCTACCTTGGCGACATCAAATGAGTTATAAGAATGAACGTTAAAGTTGCAAGACTGTCAGCATGAGCATACCCATAAATTTGCGTGGCTACTGCACAAGCTAAATGCAATAATAGGTTGATATATGGGAATAAGATTACTCAAATGCGCCATCTCATAAGGAAATAAAAAGATTTCTGTATGGTGAGTCAAATCAGGTTTATTCACTTGATTTTCAATTCAGAAAACAATTATCAAAGTTATCTTCACATTGGTTCCAATAAATACTTGGATTTTGTTTGCAGAAATCAATTCTCATGTCAAATGAAATCAAATCTCAAAAACAAATCTCGACACGTGTTTCCCCATTGGCAATTACAATGGTTCATCAGGAGAAAGTGAAATAGTATTGTTCTCTGAAAAATAGAAAAGGAGAAAAAGAAAGAAGATGTATTTTAGCAAAAATGTCTCCCTAATCTGTTACTGTTTCTTTAAGGAAAAGAATCGTAATGACTCACCCACTTGAAATAGCCGATTCCTTGTTATAAGTTGTGCTTGGTATCATAAATCAAAGGTTGATATATTTGTCCCATAAGGTTAATTTATGCTTCAATATTATTTTTCAAATATTTTTTCCAAGAAAAAGTGCTGGGGGAGGAGAAATGGAATAAAACAAAGAAAAAAAAATATATTTAAAAAATCTTGTGACTTGGGAGAAAAAATAAATTCATAAAAGTTGAGTCACCAAAATAACTATGTTTTGATGAAGACTTAATATTATATTAGTTATTTACTAAGGCAAAAAGCAAAAGATCCAATTTAGGCTTACCCAGTTTTCAGTAGTAGTAGCTAAACGAGGCTATGTTGAGCCACGCATCCTCAATCTGTTCTGGTGCTTTCGCGTTTAAAATGCATTAAAAATGCGCCATTTATAGCGTGCAAACAAGCGTGATGACGTCACCACGCCGCGCCCAACGCTAATGAGCGCAGCGCGATGATGTCACCACGCAGAAACGTTCGCAACGCTCCCGGTGGCCATTTTGGAACAGCAGTTCCACTAAAAAGCGAGCGCAACGCTGGGAACAGTTTAAGCTATATGTGCTAGATATATTTTTTAACACTGTTGCAAACATTTCTGCGTGGTGACGTCATCGCGCTGCGCTCATTAACGTTGGGCGCGGTGTAGTGACGTCATCACGCTTGCTAGCACGCTATAAATGGCGCATTTTTAATGCATTTTAAACCCGTAATACACGTACCCTGCTGAAATTGCGTGTGAAACTTCCCGCGAACCCCAGTTATACACGTACCCCACTCGCACAGGACCCTTTCGCGTGTGAAACTTCCAGCAAACCCCAGTAATACACGTACCCCGCTCGCACAGGGCCCTTTCGCGTGTGAAACTTCACGCGAACCCCAGTAATACACGTACCCCGCTCGCATAGGCCCTTTCGCGTGTGAAACTTCACGCGAACCCTGTAATACACGTACCCTGCTGAAATCGCATGTGAAACTTCCCGCGAACCCCAGTTATACACGTACCCCACTCGCACAGGCCCTTTCGCGTGTGAGACTTCCCGCGCACCCCCATAATACACGTACCTTGCTGAAATCGCATGTGAAACTTCCCACGAACCCCAGTTATACACTTACCCCACTCGCACAGGCCCTTTTGCGTGTGAGACTTCCCACGCACCCCCGTAATACACGTACCCTGCTGAAATCACGTGTGAAACTTCCCGCGAACCCCAGTTATACACGTACCCCACTCGCACAGGCCCTTTCGCGTGTGAAACTTCCCGCAAACCCCAGTTATACACGTTCTCCACTTTGCGTTTGCTGTTTGGCAGCCCTGTAAACTGGTCCATTGTTAGCGCAGCCCTTTGCGCTGGATTGGGGATTTTGATGGCTTTTCCTTGTGCTAGGGGCGTTCCTGGGGGCGTAACTGGCGCTGCTGCAGGGTCGCTGCGCCACTCTGCGCAACGGCTGTTTTTTTAGGCTACAATCCATGAATACGCTGTGCTTGGAAATCGATTTTAGCGCACGCGGCTGGCGCAGACATTCGCACACACACACTGTGCGCCAGCCGCGTGCGCCACTTTTGTGCGAAATTCTATGAATTACCCTGTTAATATCATCCTCACGGGTTAGCAAGTATTCTGCTGCTTGTGCCATGTTCAAGTTAGATTTTGAACTCGGTAGTCTGGCAGCCAATCCTCGTTGTCCAAGGTAAGCAATTTATGACATTTTGGCAGTGGTGGACAGTTGAGGTTAGGCGCCCTGACGGGAAATAGGGTGTGTTATGCGGCTGCAATGGTAGCAGGTTGTAGTTACCCTGCCAAGGTGCCTACGTCAAAGGAATTGTTAAGAAGGGGTTTGCTATCATTAATTGTGCACACAAACACAGTTATTAAAGCTCATTGAGCATTATTTAATGCAAATCAAAAACAGCCAAAAATAGCCAACACGTGTTTCGAGCTTCAATGCTCTTTTTCTAGGCTGCAAAATTATATCCATAAGTTTTGCAAGTATACATATTTGACATAACCATATGTAACCAACCAAATGTAGCAAAACAATCAGGCCCAAACAACCAAAGGGGGAGTGGGGGAGGCACGATAATATTAGATATCGGACAGAAGTAATAGGTACCCAACATAATGAATCCAATATGTATTGACAAGAATAACCAATAATTAAATAAACATCACATATTGATTAAGAAAATTCATGAAAGGGATATGGAGTATTGGCAATAGAATTAGCCAATCGTTGAGGTCAATTGACATGCATAGTGAGAGAAGACAGAAGATAAAAATAAAATTAATAAAAAAATGTTATGGTAGTAAGAGCAATCATGTATGCACAACCATGGTCACCCATTGTGCAATATGGTTAATCAGCAATTTTGCCCCATCCAACAAAAAGAAAGTAAAATACCTTGTTGGTGCTTGAAACAGGAAACTAATAAGGCAACAGAGAAGGGGGAAATAATATATCAGCATGCCACAGTAAAAACACCCCGGACACATTATATATTGAAGACTTTATAATTCAACTCATTGTTGTGCAAATCATAAAAGTGATTAACTGGACTAGCCTTACCTATGAAGTAATACGATTAGAAAATTATATACAAGGTGCATTCACCAGCTCCACTGCAAATATAAGAAATTATATGTGTTACCTATGATTCGTGTGGCGATATAGATTGAAATAAAATAAATACAGGCATGCAAAACATACCTATATTGTTGCAGTTGCAATTAACCACTATTTACAGATGACAAGTGTACCAAGCGTGAAGGTCAGCATCGAAGCAGCACAACATTCACAGGGAGACAAAAACAAACTACCGTGTTAAGGTGCTAATTGGGGCTCATTAAAACACACTAATTAACGAGACAGTCACATGCGTATGACCCCTGCTTAGAACAATTCAGCAGGGGTCTGCGCGAAAGACTATGCTTATCGGCGTTTCTGCACGTAGTGAAAGGGACAGGAGCCTTGCGCGTGTTAGCGGCGCCCCTGTAAATACAAATTGCGTGTGCCGATAGCTGCCGACCTGAAACTCGGAAGCGCGGCACAAGCAGGCGACCATATTGGAAGTAGAGTTGCGTGTAAGCACTTATATTAAAATCCAATAGCACGCATCTATAGACAACCTATACTTAAGGGCTAAGATCGAGATCAAGGGAAAGCTTAAAAGTTAAACTAACGTAATGAATAGGTTACGAAAAAAGGAGACACTAAAGTAGTAGAATCGGAATTGCCAGGGTTTAAATAATTGAGTGTGCCATTTACGGCAGTTGCAACCCTATAAGGCCAGTGCATCCATGCATCCAATCCCAAATAACCTTAGTTTTATAAGTAAAATTACGGCATATTGCCCCAAAATACAGACACAAGGTGACCAGTGTTGTTCAAACAAGACAGCTCTTTTACAGGAATTATACATATGCACAGATTGCAAACAGCAACAAAGAAAGCAAAGGCATTTGTACAGTATGACTTCAAAGGAACACCGAAGATTCATGGTCACTGTTGAGACCAATTGATACAGTACGATACTGCAAATTAGCCGTGCTTCAAGTTGTCTTAGTTTCAGGGTCAAATTGCCGCCACGTTGGGGCAAAGTTACTTTTGCCATGCCAGCAAACCTGATTTCAGATTTATTGTCCAGCTGATGATTTCTTTGCCAATGTGTGGCCAAGGGATATTTTGAGTCTTGACTTGAAATGGTGGATAGATGCTCTCTTATCCTGATCTTAAGAGGGCGAATTGTACTACCAATGTAGTATTTACCACAAACACAGAGTATACAATATACACATAATTTGGAGTTACAATTGATAAATGCATTCACTTTAAAAATTCCCAATTTTCCAAAATCAATTTGGAAAACCTCTAATGCATAGCAACACATAGAGCATTTACCACATTTGTGAAACCCATGATTAGTATTCTGACTAAGCCAAGTTGTAGCTGGTTGCTGGCTAGGCATAAATGAAGGGGAAACCAAGTTTTTAAGATTGCTTGCCTTGCTGTAAATAAAATTCGGAGACGCATCCAACCATGGTGCTATCTCTTGGTCAAGCTGGAGCAAATGCCAATGACGTTGCACAATTTTATATAAGTTAGAGCTATCTGAATTGTAGCGTGTAATAAATTTCAATTTATTAGTATGGCTAGAATTAGACCTTGTTTTTGGTGTGAGTAGATCAACCCTGTTTATGCTTTGGGCTGTACGTTCAGCTATCAAAACCGTGCCTGGGTCGTAACCTCTAACTTCAAATTTGTGTCATAAAAATGTACATTCTTGCAAAAAGTCATTATTGTTAGAACAATTTCTGCGTGCTCTAATTAATTCACCTTTCGGTATGTTGGTAATGACAGACTTTTTATGGCAGCTAGATGCATGTAAAATTGCATTGACTGCAGTAGCCTTTCGAAATGTTTTAGTCACAATTGTGTTGTCCTGCAAACTAATTGACAAATCCAAGACATTAATGCTTGAACTACTGCACTCGTAAGTGAATTGGATACCCCAATCATTATGGTTCAAGTAATTGACGAATTCATTCAAGCATTCCACAGTACCTGTCGAAATCAGAATCACGTCATCAATATAACGTTTCCAAATATAAATAAATTGAGCAAACTCCTTATCAAGCAGTGCATATTTGTCCTCGAAGTGGTGCATACAAATATTGGCAAATGCCTGGGCATAGCTAGCACCCATAGCCACCCCGATTCTCTGTTTGTAGTAACAGATGTTAAAAAGAGAAACATTGTTAGATAAGGCATAAGTTAACATTTCTTTGATCATTGTGGTGTGTTCAAAAAAGGATGCAGAATGTTGGCGGTAAATATAGTCAACGCTTGCAATAGCTTGAGTGTGGTTAATTGAAGTATATAATGCTTTAACATCAAGCATAACCAGCAGCATCCCTGGTATGACTTGTAATTCAGAAAAGATTTGCAAAATATGCATAGTGTCACGTAAGAAAGTTAGAATCGTGATCACTAGGGGTGACAGACATTCATTAATATAAATGGAAATGGGTTCCATGATGCTGCCTCCACCGCTCAGGATCGGCCTGCCTTCGGGAATCTTAGTGAATTGTTTATGTATTTTGGGCAGGAAGTATGCGGTTGGCATGATGGGTCCATTTACAGTTAGGAATTGTTTTTCTACATCAGTAATTCATCCTAAAGAGTGCCACTCATTGATTAATGAGGTTACTGTTTGGCGAAGGTGAGGTAAGGGGTTAGCTGGTAGTTGTTCATAGCAATCGGGGGAATTGAGATGGTCTAGTCCCATACTGATATGATCTTGCTTGTCCATGAGTACAACATTCCCCCCTTTGTCCGCTTCTTTAATAATTAGTGAATCTATGGTCATTAATTTGCGTAATGCCAGTTGTTCGGATGTAGACAGATTGTGTTTGTGGTTTTTCCGTTTTTTTGGAAGTATCCTCCATGCGCTGGATGTCGTTGGTTACAGCCTGATGAAATGTATCAATTAGGTTGTATTTTGGAAAAATTGGAACAAATTTAGATTTGACAGATAATTCTTTAATTTTCAAATTCTGTTGCTGTATGTCTAATTCCTGCATAGGATCAGTCACATTCAACATTGGATTTGATTCACATTCGTTCAGAGACAGTAGAACATGTGTATTATGCATCATTTGCAACGTAATGTCTGATGGGCAGGGTACAGTGGGTTTGGCCTTGTAATATTTCACTTGGGTTGCAAAGTATTTTTTGAGCTTTAGGTGGATAGGGACTACATGGATAACCGGGTATACACCTATAAGCCTAAATATGATGAGGTGTCCAAATCTAGAAGTAGCAGTTTAGCATCCTCACCAGCTAGTTCTGACATAGAAAGCGAACATAGAAAGCGAAAGTGAGAAACCAAGTACCAGTCGAGCCCCTGTCTCTGAGACATTCGACAGAGACCCGACAACATTAGATGCTGAGAGTCCAGAAGTTTCCGAACCTCAGTCAGATGAATCCGATAGTATTCAGCCATCAGCTTTTTTAGAACAAATACGCCGTTTCAAAAAAGGCAATCGGCAAGCAGCAATTGCTGCAATGTCAAGGAGTTCCCCCCTTCTCACCTGGGTCCGTTCTTTGATGGATTCCTTGGTCGCTGCCTTCTTGCGGACGGTCCTGGTTTTAACTAAGGGTGCTCGAGTCTCTTCCGACTCCAGGGTGCACTCAGTTCCGGGAACGCGGAATCCAGGAATTCAAGGATCTAGGATGAGTGCAACTAGCACACGAGACCAGGAAACAGGTAGAAAGGAAGGGGTAAGGAGCGGGTAGGTGCACAAGGACAGAGAAAGAATACCACGAGCTACGGATCACACGTCTGATGGCTACTTGCAATAGCATTGAGATGCGCGGAGCCACGGAAGGTGTGGTCTATAGTTAGCACCGACCACAAACTGGGATGTTGGGGTCAACCAAAGCAAAGATAGAAATGCAAAGACTAGCTAACTTAACATAATGACAGAGAGGTGAAAGACAGCCTTATCATGCGGAAATAGATCACTGAAAGGAAGACAACCATGTCTAAATCCCGAAAGACACACAATAGGAGTGTGTATTTCTCGGAATAACAATGCTACTAACCAACCCTACAAAAACTTCTAAAACCCTCACCCCTCTCCACACACCTCTCACACCCTAACTAAACACAACTACCACACCTCTTAAACTGCAGCAACCCGCACACATTTCACCACACCTCAACAACAAACACACCACACAGACCCTCACATAACAGCACAAAACGGACTTGGACCATATAGCGCACCAAAAAGCTCAGCGAACAGTATAAATGGACAGAAGCTGCCAACGGTACCTCACAGCTCCCCTGCTCCTCTCCAAACTTTGCCCTACTTACACGCCTTAACTTACCCTGCTTTTCTTTCATATCCGCCAGAGCACCATGGGACCACTCGGGTGGTCATAGTGCACGGTACAAATATCCTTTAACATTAACATTAAACAACCAAGGATGCAGAAAGTGCATGCTGGATGGAGCAACCAAGTCTCCAGAGGCCAAAAGGAGTAATTACATCCAATATAATCAAATCAATTAGCACTAAATAGAAGGGCGAAATTGACAAAATCATGGTCCCCTCACACGTGGTGTAAGACCAGATGACAAGGCCTATTCATAAAACTCCAAACGAAGATAGCAATGTACCTTCACTCCCTTTAAAGTTTTGAGGAAGAGAACGGCCAGCAAGATCAACTACAAAGAAGTCTTGGTTTAGGGCCTAACTGATGAGAGATGGTAGGCTAATTAGCTAGGAAAGGCAGTTGTCTGATGTTGTTTCCCTGCACCTGGGTTGTGTTGCTTACGTGCTGCTAACAAGCTGAATGTCCAAGGTGGGAAGAGAGTGCCAACCAATCATGAGGGCCTAAGTAATGGTGAACTATACATTGTTGCAGAAACCCATCCGCTGCTGGTATTATGCTATTATCTATATTTTACAAAGTTGGAATGTGTTTAAGGCCTGCCAGCCAGATATGGGGTAGCCATTGATGATACTGACCTGTATATGGGGCGAGTGGATGGAATGGATGCCGTGGATGCATGTGGAATGATTGGAAGATATGTACAGAGAATTGACGAATGCAATGGATGGAATGGTCGGAACATGTGTATATGGAATTTATAGATGGAATAGATGGAATTGGATGATGTGTGTGGAATTGGATGGAATGGATGGATGAATATGGTTGGATAAAACGGTTAGATGAAATGGCTGGAACGGATGGAACAGACTGAGCAGATTGAGCAGATGAAACGGATGGAACAGGCTGAGCGGATGGAACGGATGAGCCGAATCGACCGATGGATGGAACGGATGGAGTGAACGGAGTGGATAGAATAGATCGATGAAACAGATGGAGTAGACAGAATGGATTGAACAGAAGAATGAAACGGATGGGGTGGATGTAATTGAGGGGGTATATGGATATGGGAACGATCAATGGATGGAACCGATGGAGTAGACCGAGTGGATTGAGTGGATTGAGTGGATGGAATGGACGGATACGGCGGATGGATAGAACGGATAAAATAGATGGAATGAATGAAACAAACAGAATGATGGGTTAGGTGGAATGAAGTGGATGGAGCAGACGGAATGGATTGAATGTATGAACTGGGTGGAGTGGATGGAATGGATGAGATGGACAGAGTGGATGGAGTGGATGGAGTAGATTGGATGGAGTAGATTGAGTGGATTGTGTGGATGAGGTGGGTAGAATCGATGGAATAGATCGAAAGGATGGGAGGTGAGTGAATGGGTGGAATGGATGAAATGGATGGAGTGGAATGGATGGAATTGATGTAATGGATGAAATGGAAAGAGTGGATGAAATGGATGAAATGGTTACAGTGTATGAAATAGATAGAGTGGATGAAGTGGATGGATGGAATGGATGAGACGGATGGAATGAATGGAATCGGTGTAATGGATAAAATGGATGGAATGGATAAAATGAATAGAGCGGATGAAATAGATGAAGTGGACGAACTGGATGGAATGGACGAGCGGACCAAATGAATGTGGCAGATGGAATGGATGGAATCGAAGAAATGGACGGAGTGACGGGGTGGACGGAGTGGATGGGATGGAAGGATGGAATGCACCCAGTGGATGGAATGGAATGGGTGGAGTGGATGGAAAGGGTGGACTGGATGAAATGGGTGGAATAGATGAAGTGGGTGGAATGGAAGCACCCTGCCTTCCTGCTCCCCATGCTGTTGCTAGAAATTCATATACCCCCCCCTGTCGCTGTAAGCCCAGCCCCTGTCTATATGTTTCCGTGTATTGCTCTGTTCCCTGCCATCCTGTTCATGTGCCTGGTCTCGGGCGCTTTAAAGATAACCATCATATCACATCACTACGCGTACTCTCTACTATACACCATCATTCAACTAGAATACAGCTATACCCCTGATTAATTTGGCCTTTCTGTTCACATACGAATACGGCCCCACAAACACCTCATCGCCCTAATAAAACGCAGCTAGCCAAGCACATTCCGGCCTAGTTGATCACATATGCGTCCTTCAGGCCTAACGCAGCCACAGCCCAGTCTGAGTGTCCACCCACCGGACTGTACACATCCAACTGATATCTCCAGCACCACACCCAATGCTAGGATGCAGCTACCATCCGGCAATTACATCAGCTGAACACATATCTGGTGCACCCACGCACCACACAACACTATCGCTCTCTACTGACCAGAACTATGGTTCTCGAGGGCGTTCAACCTACCAGCGCTTTGAGGTCATACCAATGATATATAGAGCGGTATATAAATGCAAAGTAACATAACATAACATTTGATATATACATATGATATATACTAACTATAGATATATACTAATCTCTATATGAACTATAGATATATATGTTCCCTTAACCAATCCCTCCACCCGATAGATTTTTACTGTCTGCCACGTAGGATTATGCCATAGCTGACGTACATCAAGGTGTAAAGCCTTTTGCTTAATGGAAATACGCTGAGAAAGTGTGAGCTACTATTTGTTTGCCAGATTTCCCTACTTTATTGAATTGATAATAAAGTAGTATTTTGCCATATTCTTTGAGCCTGTCTGGTTACTTGGGCCTGAGATAATTAATTTGGTAATCCCATTTGGCAATTGGAACGCTCCAGCTGCTATTGCACAATAACATAACTAATGTCTCTATTGAGACTACCTACAAGTGCCAGTAAACATGTTACCCACACAGTCTACACATAGCGCCTCTTCATACTCAAAAGCAAAGCATTTGACTACACTATAAAAAACAGTAATATTTGTCATTGTTCATTGTCTCCTCTTCCCAACCTCAACGGCAACACCTGATATACAGTGTAGGTGTACGAACTTATGTTGTGTGCACTACCTCACATTTTTGAATTTCTTTAATAGTGTGTCAGTGATGATTTGGGAGGCTGTGTAGTTGTTGGCATAGGGGTGTATTTTGCACTGACACCTTTAAGTCTTAAAACACTTGCTCTCCATGCTCATTTGAATTACGTGCACTTGTGCCACAAATACACATGCAACTCACTCCATATCGTCATGCTAATTAAGCAATTACCCCCAAGGCAGTGGGGCATTACAGCTCAGGTAAATAACTTCAGATCTGAATTATAGGGTCAAAAGTAGTGATGGTCTTAAAGTGGGCCCCATTACAATTACCTGACTGGTAATGCCCACCCAATCAAGGGGCGTATAGCTATTAGCACCCTGACATGATTTCCAGGGTGCTAATAGCTTTTGAGCTTCCCAGTTCTGCCGACTTGAATTACACCTTTCATTTAGTTCGGTATTAAATAAATGCAGTTTTAAGTTGTGCAGCACCTTTCATTTGGTTCAGTATTCAATAAATACAGTTCTAAGTTGTGCATGTAAATAACACCTTTCACTTAGTTCGGCACCTTTAATTTGTTTCGGTATTCAATAAATGTTATTTTGCATTTCTTCCGTGGTCCGTTCACATTTCCATGGTTCCTTGGAGCGCCCCTGGCTTTCCCAGTGTCTCGTCACACTTACCGGGGTCTCAAGAGGGAAAATCCACTAGCCAGTTTGCCTGGTGCTTCACTCCGCACACGCCGGCCTTCGTGCTTGGCTCCACTTCTGCTCCCTGGCAGCGGCTGCTGTTTGCCTTCCCTCACAAGGGTTCCCAGTCCTGTGCAGACACCTCAGCAAGACTCTCAGGATCTCAGTCAGTGTCTCTGCGTTTCGGCTTCTCACTTCTCAGCACAGCAACTCCTCGGTTCTCTGTTCCTTCTGCGACTGCATCTCTCATGTGCTTCTGATCTCCATCTTTTCTACTGTTCTCTATTACTAACAGGCTGCAGGTGAAAGGAGGTATACTCAATTGCCTGACACTTCTTAAGTCTATTAGTGTAACATGCTGGATCGTTGTTACTATCTGCCTCTAGACCACTCTTCATCGTCCCAGTACCGGAGTGGTGTTTATAATAGGAACTCTGCACTTCTCCTAGTTGTTTCTTCTTCTCCTCAGTAGTTAAAGGAAAACTACAGGGGACGATGGGATGAGATTGGCAATAGCCCATAAAGGCTAAGGGAGGTGAGAAAAGGTCAATATCAAGAAAGGGGGATAACATGTCACGCCTTTGTGCACCCACTCTCCAGTCCGCAAGGACCCTCCATTCAGGTGATCCTCCCTCGCTTGTCCCCTCCTAGTATTGGGATCCAAAAGTGATGGCCCTTCCCTGGCCATCTGAACAGAAGATCCCTCGGGAGTAGATGCAAAATACCTTCAGGTTCATCACAGAGTACAGACACTGAGAAACAGGGATTCTATCCTTTAAAAGAGTTAAAGGCAGCAGTGGGGTATATTAATCCAATATATGTACCCCCGCTAGTAGTAAAGATAGTACGGAAGAAACTAAGACTAAAGAACGCAAATACATGTCCAGATGTAGTAAAAGAGAGGAGTGTAAGGAGAGAAGGGATAGATTGGTTTAAAAAAGAAAAATTATTTGTTTTATTGATTTCCTTATCATTAATGGTACATCCAGAGACAGAACAGTCACAATCAATGTTATAAAATATCAGTATCTTTCACAGCCAGTCATAGTGACATTAATATAAATGTACCTACCGTCTGTTGTGCTGTTCAAATTAACATACAACAACACATCAACAACATTAAACAAAACAAAAAACAAAAAACAAAAGAGCTCAGTTTAACCTACCCCTGGCTAATCCTATGGGCATTAGGGAAAGGTAATCCTAGCGCAGATACAAATGGGTACGTCCCCTCAGGTACCCCAGAGCGGGGCCTCATAGTGCAGTTGTGGACACATCTTTGCATTTTGCTGCCTTCAGCATAATACCCTGTTTTACTCAAGGCGGTTTATCATCTGAGGGTTGAATCATTGATACATATAGACCTCTCCATGCATCAAACGTATCTGACTGTTCGTCTTCCCTGTCTTGTGTAGCCCTGCCCATACTTTTGTTTCAGCAAGAAACCAACATTTAAATTCCTTGTACCACAATTTGTTTTCAGGGCCCTGTTTACATTTCCATGACATGGCTATGTGTCTTTTGGCTAGAACAGTTGCCAAATCCATAAATGTAATCACATGCTTATATATGGAGGGTCTTGGGTATATTCCCAGAAGACACACCAGTGAGCTCCATTCGAACATGACATCAGTTCTCTTGCATGTCTGTTCTACACAAAACCAGAATGTCCGCACTCGAGTGCATTCCAATAGCATACGTATCAGATTGGCTCCCTCTTTGTTACACCAATGGCATTCGAGCACCAATTCTTTATTAAACTTGGCCAGTCTGCTAAGATCCATATATGCGTGGTGTGATGTATTGAGCTGGATGAGACGAAACAACGCGTTCCGCGACACATTTTTGACATAAGTCAGGGCCTGCTCCCATTGGGACTCTGGGATCCCACACCCCTCACCCATTTACATTTCAGCAGCCCATGTGCGATGTTGAATTTACCATGGAGGCATTCATTTATTCTAGATGTCAGCCTTCAACCATCCTCCAAATCATACAGTAACAATGGCAGCGCTTCCTCTACTGGCTCTGCAGGCCATCCCTCCCATTTTTGTTTTGCCACCTTCATCACCTTTATATACTAAAGAAATTGACTGCTAGGTACTCCATTTTGCATCAGGCAGTCCAACTCCCTAAATTTCCCATTCACAAACATATCTCTCCACGCGTAGACGCCATGTCTTTCCCAAATTTTGGCCACTCCCAGTTCAGCCAGATCTGAGCAGGTGACAGCTTAAATAGGAAGACAGTGGAAGACCTTCAAAGATGGCAAGCTGCTTCAAATTGCCACTCTCAACACTCGCTCCGCCGTCAAACACTTGACTGACATCTGCAACACTCTCGAACTCATGGATCTCAATTTGCTCCCCATCACAGAGACATGGTTCAAGGATAGCTCTGTCACAAGCTTTGACACACTCCTCCCTGAAGGCTGCAATATCCTCTCTGCGCCCAGGCCTAAGAAAACAGGTGGGGGAGTGGCGCTTATCTTCCTAGAATGGATACCTGTATCCATCATCCCTACTCAGGCCTACTCCTCCTTCGAGTGCCTAGTTTGCAGACTCTCACTATCCCCAAAATCTTCTCTCATTATGGGCACCTTCTATCAGCCACTAGGTCAGTCCACTCTCTTGCTCTCAGAATCGGCTGACCTTGTCTCCTCCCTACTCTCCTACCCCTCTCAACTCATAATGGGTGATCTAAACATGCATGTGGACTCTCCTGACTCCTCAGGTCCTTTCCGCAACCTTTGCAACTTTCTCGCCCTCTCTATCCTTCCCCCTGGCCACACGCACACTGCTGACCACACCTTGGATGTTCTTATCTCTACAGACATCCCTCTCACTATCCCTCTCACTACCTCCCTCTCTTGGACTGACTACTCTCATCTTTCTACACACCTTAAGCTCTCCTCTCCTCTTGCAGCAATACATCTGGCACATACTCTGGGCCACAAAGTTACCAGACCTAAGAAAAAAGTGACAGTGGACACTTTTGCCTCCTCCTACTCTCCACCACCTACTTCCTCGCCTGACTCCCACCCTGACACAGCCCTCGCTAACTTCAATCTCTCAATCTCCAACACCCTTTACACTCTGGCCCCTGTCATGAGGGTCCGACTGAAGCCTTCCAAAAAGTGCAACTCTTGGTACGACTCTGACCTAGTTGCCCTTAAACGCAAGTGTAGGGCAGCTGAGCAGAAATGGAATGTGTCGGGTGAACCATCTGACAAACCGCCCTGCCGTCTCCTTCAAAGTCACTATCAACTCGGCATCCGCAACAAGAAAAGAGTCTTTATTCAAGCCTGCAATTCCGCAGCATCAAACAACACGGCCAAACTCTTCAAAGTCCACAAGGAACTGGCCAATCCTGCAGCTGCATCTTCTTCTGTCACACCCACCCAGGACCTTTGCTCGGCCTGGCTGCACACTTCACCACAAAAACCCAAGACATCCTTTCCACCATCTCTTCCACACCACAGCATACACCAACACCGGAGACTCCATTGCCCCCCCCCCTTCACTTATCCTCTCTTCTCTCTCACCTGTCACATTGGATGAGGTCACCAGACAGGTCAGATTTATGAAGGCTTCATCTAAACAGGTGGAGCCCTGCCCTTAAAAACCATTCAAGACAATATTGACTCCCTCGTCCCAGCCTTGGCTGATCTCTGCAATCTCTCTTTCTCCACTGGAGTTTTACCAACTGCACTGAAGCACTCCCTTGTGCACCCTCTGCTCAAGGGACCCTCTGCCGACCCCACCATTCCAGCAAACTACCGTCCTATCTCCATCACTCCCTTGCTGGGCAAACTCCTGGAGAAACTGGCTATCTCTCAACTGACCCTACACACTGAATCTATTGGTTGCTTTCATGACCATCAATCTGGCTTTAGAGCATCCAAAGGCACGGAAACTGCTCTTCTGAACACCTGTGAAGATCTGCTCTCAAATCTTAACGCTAACACCCCATCTATCCTCATTCTCCTTGAACTCTCCTCCACCTTCTACACGGTCAACCAGAACATCCTGATTGCAAGTCTCCGTAACACCCTGGGAATCACAGGTCAGGCTCTAGTGTGGTTAACCTCCTTCCTCTCTGACCGCCCATCCCTGGTGGAACTCTGAGTCTTTCACTCAACTATCACTATCTCAACCTGTGGTGTTCCCCAGGGATCTAACCTATCCCCCTGGTTCTTCAACATCTATATGGCTGCCCTGGCACGGGTGATTGCCACCTTCACCTCTAATTTCCAACGCTATGTAGATGACATGCAACTATCTTTCAGGCTACCCTCAGCCGCCTCCTCGCTCATATCTGACTGTCTGTCCGCTATTCAGTCATGGTGTGCTGCAAACGACCTCTGCCTCAATGCCACTAAGACTGACATTTTTCTCATTGGGACCACTGCTCCTGCTTTCCCACTTTCACTCTGGCCAGCCTCCCTTGGTCCTGCACCTGCACCCACCTGCAAAGCAAGAAACCTTGGGGTCATCTTTGATTCCACGCTCTCCTTCTCCTCTCACATTACAGACATCTCTAAAAAGTCTATCAGCTACACCTCATCAGAGGTACTCTACCCTTTCTCAGTTTCCCCGAGCGGCTCACTATCTCCAGAGTCCTGGTTCTCTCCAGGTTGAACTATTGCAACAGCCTCTTCCTCAACCTCCCTTCATCTACCCTGCACCCTCTGCAACTCATAGGGAACAGAACCGCAAGACTTATCCTCAAGCCCAGGGACCACATCTCTCCGGCACCGAAATCCTGCCACTGGCTCCCCGTGGCTGCAAGGATCAAATTCAAGACCCTATGCATTGTTCGCAAGCATTCTGGGGCCTGGGCCCCACCTACCTTCAACGCTGCCTCCATAAATACTGTCCCTCACGAGCCCTCCGCTCATCTACCTCCAACCTTCTGCGAGTGAACCGGTTCTCCAAGCAGAGATTCAGTGGGAGATCCTTATCCTCAGCAGGTGCCTCCCTCTGGAATAGCCTCCCTGCTGCCCTATGTCTTGAGCCGGATCGCCTGAAATTCCGGAAACTCCTCAAGACCTTCCTCTTCTCCTCTTCCTTCTCTCTCCCTCTACCCTGCTAACCTAGTTGTCTGTCCTTTCCTCTCTCCCTCCTATTCCTTACAGCATGCTGACTGGCCGCCTGGTGTACTTCTGAGTCACACTGGTCCCAGCCATCCCCACCAGTCCTCTCTCTTTCTTGCCTCCAGGCCCTACACCTCACCCACACTCAACGCACTGAGAAATTAACCCTAGAGAGTGGCTCTCTCTCTGTGTAAAGCACAGAGGACCCCAGCCAAGATTCTCTATAAGGTAGCAATGGACGAGCAATCAAGGCCTAGCTTCTCAGGAGGTGATGCAGGCTGGTTCTTAAGTACAGTGTAGTCCCCGAACCCCCACAAAGGAATGTCCACACACTGTATTAGTGAAAACACAGTCTTTATATAATTAATATTCAAAGGTATGTACACGATCACAATAACGCACTTTGTACTCGGAAATCAACAATGGTAATATATACAATATTATCAGATCTCATTAAAGTGCATCAACTATACTGTTAGAATGTCACAGAGATCAATAACCAGGACACCAGCAATAGAGATAGGAAAGAACACAAGATGGTTGAAACAATAGGCAGATTTGTGGCCCCTACCACTAGACACAGTTTCTGTGTGGAGATCCCCCCACCTGGGCAACCTGTAAAATAAAGATATATAGCACAAGCCCAGTCCATATATTGCTCAATAGTCTGGTTCTCTCTTATAATGTTTTTACCCCCCCCCCCCAATGTACCTGGTGGAGTAGAGTTCTTCGAAGAAGCGTCACCGGATCCTTCTTGAGTGACTCCCTTTAAAGCAGGAGCAACGGATCGTCGAGAGGCATCAAAGAAGGTGAACTTGGCGTTGACGGCGTCAATGAGAAGTTCGAGGGTGCCGAGACCACGACGTCGATCCAGGCGGTGCTCGTCAGCGATGTCCTGCGAGGATGAGGTGTGCAGGGCACTTCGGCGATTGATTGTTCAGGACCGCAAAAAGTTTCAGAGGAACTGTGACTCAGCAAGGGCGTCGAGTCATCGAAGTCTTTGTGGCCTTCAGGTGGCAGGAAACCCACCGGCGGATTCTCCTCGGCGTGTCAGCGGCCGTGACTTTCTCCGGCAGGACAAAACGGTCGACGTTGCGGACAAGGGGGTCCTCGATTCCAATGTTCTTAGGCAAAGGAGCGGGCAGCTCCTGTCGTCAGCGGCACGGCGTCAAGTGGTCCCCGCGTCTGGGGCAACACGACTTCGAAGGGCCTCCAGCGGTTACACAAACCTGCGAACCCTGGTCGACGGCAATGGACTTCGACAGCGGAGAAGTCCTGGTGCTTCACTTCGTTCTCCTCAGCGGTCCCATCTCGGGTCGGCAGCCTTTCGAGGGTCTGACTTCCAGGGAGCTTCGGCGAAGGTTAGCGGTGCTTGATGGTCCCTCGGAGCACGGGAAGAGGGCGCCTTACCAGGTCCTCTCTCAGATCAGTCTTCGACGAATTCGGCAGCTTTCAGATCAGGTCAAAGCAAATGCTACAGCAAGTCTTCTTCTTCCAGCTGAGCATCGAGGATCAGCAGTTCCAGTTACTCTTCAAGTGTAGACACAGCTTCTGAACAATTTCCAGTGGTGAGAGGTCCCGAGATATACTATCCTGTCTCTCATCCACACTGCTGGGTCACACTCAGCAGCCAATCACACAGAAGGGCATTCATGCAGTCAGTCAGCCAATCAGGCACACAGTGCATTCAGGCCATCCTCCTCCCTCTCAGACACTCACAACAAGGAATGTGGATTGGGACAAGTACCCAGCCATTCAACACTACACACTGCATTCAGGCCAGTTTCGGGCAGGGCTGTCTCAGACTTTGTCTCTCATACCAGAAACCAGCCACAACAAGAAGTGCATATTGGTCACACACTCCATTCACCCAGGTCCCACCCACAGGTTGTACCCACAACATACAGTCACTGGGAAGGCTCCAGCCAGTCTGGACTGGACTTCACAACAACACCATATATGCAACTTCCACCCAACAGCCAGTCAGGGGGAAGGGACAGAGTCAGGGCTTCCCAGGACTTTCGGAAAACAAGGTAACAGGCAATAGAAAGCAAGAGGCCCCAGGGGCCATCTTGTTTCCGATCAGGAATCAACTGATTCCAATGGCAGGGCCTGTGTATCCCAAAATGGAGGATACTCAGAGCACCTGTCAAATTCAGCATGGAGCTGCCACCAGCCCATACCCTGCTCTGTGGGCCACCCACAGGTGCCCAAAAACATACACTAGGGGCACCAGGTGGTACCCCCCACCCATGGGTGCCATAAGGGTATCCCATGGGTCTGTTCACCAAACCAAAAGAGAGAGAGCTGCACCGCCAGGAGTCTCACATGAACTCCTGTGTGGAAAACACGACAGAACACAAGATAAAAAGGCAGTAAAGGACAAGGATATGGAGGCCCTGTCCCTCCGATGCATTTCCAGTATCACACTCTGCACTTACCCCAGTCTTAACCACCTGGGTGAACTTGACCCTCCCCTCCCTGTTCCCCTCTGTGCACTTGCTCGATCCGTACGCCTCACGCCTGAAGATCGTCTGTCTGTTTCTCCCCTGTATTCATCCCTTATTGTACTGTTAAATTGCAGAATCGCAATCAGTTCTATTTGCTATATCGTATACTGTTAAATGTATTTCATGCACTTACTCTGCCTGTGCAGACCTTTATCATCTCAGATTTTCACGGGCTCTGAGCGACTATCGTTTTTTTTCCCCCACTGTGTTCCCATCCTGCTTGAGCACTTTGAAACACATGCCTATGTATAGGTGCTATATAAATAAACAATACAATACAATAGGAACATTTTGGGAATAAGGATGCATCAAATGCACCAACTTCAGTGCACTTGCCCAAATCCTTCTGCCCAGTCCCACTATCAAACATTGGGAGCCCATGCAAGTTGCCAGGTACGCACAACATTTCTTTCAGTCTAGCAGGCTTCACTACCGTCTGTAACAGTTCAGATTCAGCAGTGACTTCATCCGATAACCACAAAGTCACACATCACAACTGAGCAGCCAAGTAATACAGCTCTAAGTTCGGGAGCTGTACTCCTCCATCTTAGTATGGCAAATATAGTGTCTTAAGTGCAATCCTACAATGGTCCCTTCCCCATTGGAGGTCCCTGGGTATGGCTTCAAGGTTTTTAAAGAACCTTGTTTCTACATAGTAATGCACATTAGTAAATGCATACAACAATCTAGGAAGAATGATCATTTTGGTTATGGATACCCTACCCATGAGTGAAAGTGGTAAATGGGACCAAAATGTCATGGACCTCTTTATCCCATCCACTATCCTAATGGTGTTATGTCGATGCGTGTTCTGTAGTGTGTGTGCTATGCGAAGAACTCATGGTGACAACAAGTAAGACAGACACAGGTGATCACAGTTCAAGGGTGTTTATTGATATTCTATGGTTAGGACTGAGTAGAAAAACAGGGATGAGAGATATCCATGCACTCTTGCATATTCTACTGATTGGATTTCATAGGTAGAGCGATAGCGGTTGCATTACTCTCCCTGCAATAACCTGTGAACTGAATGTCATGGGCTATTTTGGCTTCTGCAGATTCTAGGTATTCACAGTCCCATACAGGCAAATCTGGTAATATGCAGGTTTCTTGCTTAGATATTTGGGGTAGAACATCTCCAAATGGAGGTGGAGGCTCCTGTAAGAGTGTAGAGAAGATGGGAAAATCTTGCCCCAGGATAACTTCCTCAGGGAGCCCTGGAATGATGGCTGATGGTATTTAACAGGATTCACCGCTGATTTCAATGCTCACTGGTATTTTTGGGCATACATCGTTATCTCCATCTAACCAAGTCACTCGGACCAAGGCTGCGTGATCTAGGTCCTTTGTTGTAACTAAATCGGCCCGTATAGCGGTCTGTTTACTACCGGAGTCGATCAGGGCCCATACCTTTTTCCCATTTACCCAAGTCTTTTCATATATAAACTTGGTAGGGGTTTGACATAAACAGATACTAAAGGTTTCTAATTCTTCCTCTGCTTTTCCCACTCTTCTCCCTTCAAACATCCTATCTCCACAGGTTCCTCTTTTATGTTTTGGACAGTGTCTAGCTAGATGTCCAATTTCTCTACAGGAAAAACAGACCAGAGGGGAAGGTTTACTTCCTTTTACTTCTTCTCTTCTACTTTGCTCTTTGGGTTTTGGGTCTATTTTCCTGATTTCTATTTTTCGCTCTGTATCACTTCCTTGGTTTTGTATGATCCACCCTGATTTGTCTGTTCCTTGGGGTTGAGGGTGATAGATGAGTTTATGATATGATATATGATATGATATGGCATTTATAACGCGCCTATACACAAGTGTTTCAAGTCCTTGACCCTGGACTGGGTCCTTATGATCTCTTCGATCCTCCCACCGATGATGGGCTAGATGAAAATGTTTAGCCGCATCCAAGTGGTTTTGCGCCATCTCGATGGCCATGGTTATGATAGGCCGGTTTAATTTAAGGACCGCTTTTTGCAAAAAAGGGGGTTAGGAGATCGTAAATTGTTCTAAAGTGATCATCTCTGTCAGTTCATCTAGGGTCTTATTACTAGTCCATAGGGCCAACGTGTTTTTAATTCTTTCATCCATCTCTAAAGGGGTTTCTCCTGGGTTTAACCTAATGACTCGTAATTTTTGTTGATAAAAATTGCAGGTTTGCCCGACTCTTTTCAATAAGCCTTCTTTGATGGATAGGAAGGAAGCTCCTTGTGCAAGGTTGAGCAATTGGTAGGAAGTTTAGAGTTCCCCTTTCAATAGAGGTCCCAGATAACATCTTTTAAAGTTCTCCTCCCAACCCAATTGATCAGCTAAACACTCGAAGTTTAGAAAATAAATTCCCAAATCTTCGCCTTCAAGATGGGGGTTGAAGTATACCCTGGGGTAGGAAAGGTCTTGCCTGTAATTCAATCAGTTTTGTTAAACTCTCCCGGAGTCTATTTTTGGCCTACATATGGTGGGCTGGTAGTTGGCCAATAATATTGGTCAGATCAGCCATTTATTCAGGAGATGTAACGGTTTCTCCTGAGGTATCTAAATCAGAAATAAAACTCTCCATCCCTTCAGACAAGGTTTCAAAATCTTCAGAGTTCTATGATTCTGAGTCAGTCAAAAGAGTGGACCTGTATACATTAATTTGTAACCCAGAGGGTCCTGCCAGTGATGAAAACTGACTACACTGGAAAAAAAGGTTTCAGAGGGAGGAGGATTCAAAGCACTGGGTCTAGTGAAAGAGAAGACCGGTCAAACTTTGAGAATTATCCGGTCCTAAGGTTGTAGGTTATAATGAGAGAGAGGAAGGGTATGTAATAAGATTGAGTCTTGAAGAATAGCTTCTGCTGGCCAGATGGAATATTTAACTGAGAGGATAACACCTCTTTCAACGTGGCCACACGGCGTGATTCTAGGAGATCGACTATCCTATTTTCCCCTTCTGGTGGCACCGCAATTATTAGCATGGGCTTTCAATTTTTGTCAGTTGAATATATACCACTTCTGACATCATATATGTAGAACTCATGGTGACAACAAGTAAGACAGACACAAGTGATTACAGTTCAAGGGTGTTTATTGAACAATGAAAGTGATATGCAGTCCTACTGGCGTCAAGTCAAATGAAAGGGCCTATACTAAGAAAACCTATTGCCAATTCCTTACACTAAATACAAAAAGGGGTGTGGGGTTAGGTTTCAAGAAAAAGAAAGGAGTGTTCTCAAATGATAAGTCAGAAGGCGGTAGCCTGGTTCTCCTTTCCCCACTGTTACATCTGCAAGGTCCTGGGCTTCTATTTCCAGGTTTTGGTGTCCCGCTCCCAGCGGGATACTACATTCCGCTGTCCCCTTTTTACATAGGTGGTGGTTTCCTTGGAGACACTCTGCAGCTTCAATGCTGCGCTTCGGTAAAAAGGGGTTGCTATGGTTACCACTCATGGTAACGTGATTGGGTTAGCTGCCCAGATATGCAGGTTTCACCAGCAACGTTTGAATAAAGGCATGCGCAGTACTGACAGTCGCTGCTTCTGACTGTAGTCGTTCACTACCTTGACGCTGCCAAACCTGACTTTCTGACTATTGCCTGTCTTTTGGATTTGATATCACCTGCTGAATCGGTTTTGTTTTGCTTTTACAGTTGCTGAAACCTGCCTGTCCCTGGAGTGTTACGCTTGCTGCTTTCGGATTAGCGACTGCTGCCGTTGCCAAACCACTGCCTGTCCCTGGACTGCTTACGCTTACTAAATTGGAATAGTCGCTCTGGCGTTGCCTGTCCCTGTATTGCTTTCTTTAGCGACATCTGTGCATTCCATCGCATAGTATTAAACCTTACCTGTTTCGCCTTTATACTTCCCTGTAGACTCCATTCTGCTTCCTGACTGCAGTGGTCGCTCCGCTCACACTCCATTTTGCTTCACTATGAGAGCGGGTGCTCTTCTCATCCAAGTAGCTGCTCGCGCCCTCTCTGCCATTTCATTCTTATCTATTACCTTCATGCTACCTTATCTCCTCACAGGCACATGAAATCTTTTGGGAACGTCTGCATTGAACTCGTGTGCACCCACAGGATGCGCTGCTGAAACCATCAAGTGCACCAGCCCGACTCTAGAGCGCCCCTCTGCCCGGGTGAGATCCTAACTAACCTTCCCATTTGTTATTTTATCCCGCCATTGTCTGCCATTGCATTCTGCTATTTCAACCATCCTCCATTTTCCAACCATTGTTCTATGACCCATTGGTAAGAACCTACCCTGTTCTGTTATCACTAGAACAATACTGTTACCCTAGCATAAATCCTGATTCTTATCTGGTTTCTTGTTAGGCGCCCGACTACCTGCACTGTCATCATCTTGAAACCCTAGAAGAGTGGGATCAGGTTTCTATTTAAAGGGGAAAGAGGGTATAGGTATTGTTTTAAATCCAATTGCATAACCTAAGTAACCATTTTTGCTTTCCTTTGCAGCCTGGTACTGTGGTGGTATGTTCTCCTGCTCTTTTGTTTGATTTACCCCTCTGTCTGTTAGTTTTACACAGCAGAGGGGCGTATCAGGAAAAATAGCTCCCTTAAGAGTGGAGACCTGGGTTAAGGCATAACCCAGGTTCTTCAATCAACTGGACCAACTAGAAGTCCGGTGCTCTACTCTACCATTCATCTGGGTTCCCTCAACGGATACCCTAACGGTGAGTGACACCCACGTTTTGAGCACGGGGTAAGGTGGAGTTGGTGGAGCACAGTACAATCTTGGGCAATTCTAGCACGAGACGACAGTTCCATATGACAGTTCTCAGGGCAGTCGATGGCCATGTCTCGTTTCCTTAGAAAGTCTCTTGGCTTCGGGACTGATGTGATCAGATAATCAAAAATCAAAAGTTCCTGTAGCAAATTAAGGTTTGTTATCAAAGTTCCATATGGGTGACGGTTTCACCCCTGGGTCCCCCTATTCTGGGCTGACCCTTCTCAATTGTAATCCACAAAGTTCCAAATTTAGGGTGATGGCTTCATTCCTGGGTCCCCCTCTTTGGGGCTGACCCTTCTCCTATCACTCTCCACATAATGTGTTGATGAAAACTTCACCCTTGGATCTCCCTCGGCAGGGCTCGGACCTCTCTTGACTGTCAGTACTCGGGTGATGATTTCACCCCTGGAGCTCCCTATGTCAGGCTCCGACCGTTCCTGACTGCTGGTACTTGGGTGATAGCTTCATCTCTGTCATCCCTCTTTCAGGTTCACTCTTGCCATCGCGTTTAACTTTTGCTTTGGGGTGACGACTTTTCACCCTTGAATCCAACTCCGCCGGGTTTCGATCCTCTTAATTCTTAGCCACCCTTCACCAGGTTTACTATGGCTCTCAAACAGGGTGATAGTGGCTCATCCCTCTTTACTTTCAATGTTGCCTTTTATATCTTTTATGCAGTTCAAAGGATTAGGGATTCACTTCCCTTTCTTTCACAGTGCTTGTAGATCAAAGTCTTTCGATTGTACAGGGATTTTGCTTAAACCTATGTAAAACCACTTTAACATACTTTGCTGGCCTTCCTACGGCCTTCTGGTATTTGGAGTTTTTCTCATATGGGGCTCGACCAGAGTCTCTCGAGTTAGTACCCACGTGCTGCTGCTTTCCCTCTACAGCTGGTCTCCCCTTCCCTTTCTTTCACAGTTCAATTCCAAGTTCATTAGCCTTAGTTCGAAGCTTGCCACTCCTGCGATTGTAACTCAACACAGCCCGGTCCTTATCGGTTCTCTCCTCGACTCACTGGTTGTGATGAACCACTTGGCTTCTGGCTTCTGCGGAGTCAAGGCCAGTACCAAGGGCGCAGGAGCTTCCCTCGCTCCTGCTTATCAACATAAGCTTGCCCTCTGTACCGTTCACATCTCCAGCAGGATACTTGCGCTATTGTTTGCGGTTTTAGCTTCTCCTTCACAAAGGTTCTGCGGGCCTGAGACGAAAAGGGCAAGGTTACTTCTCTCCTTGCCACCCTCTCGCTTCCTACCGCTTTTCTCCTTCTCTTGAACTGCTGCCTGGTAGCCGTCTCATTATGATCTCTGCTACGCTCGGCTCTCTCGTACTGTGCTTTCTGGCTCCACCTTTTATCCCTGTGGGGAAGGGAAAGGGTTGTCAGGTGTGTGTGATTCTGATCAATTGCCTGACTTCGCCTGACCCTGGTATTGGGACATGTCAGGTAAATGACTCGAGTGTTAGTTTGTTGTCCGTTGTGTTGTGCGAAAGTGTTCGCGGTGGCAAAGGGGGGCAGTGGTTTAGAATATCCTACATAAGAGGATGGGGAAAAGGTGTTAAAGGATGGGGGTTACCACATCCCACCCATCAGTGTCCCACTCCCCAGGGACCCCCCACCCAGGTGATCCTGCCTCACTGGTACACCCCCAGGAAGTGGATCCAATAGCGATGGCCGTGTCCTGGCCACCTGGATGACAGATCCCGAGGTTTAGGCAGGCAGACACCTTCAGGTTTCTCACAGCTATCTGTACCCCTATATGTGTAAACATGGCTGTTTCCCATTTTAGCCCCAATTCTGGTAGATACTCCCTAACTTCTCTTCTAAATCCTGCAAGAGGAAAAAGACATGACTTCTGCCTACTAAACATAATCCTGACATTTTTGCAAAATCGTCCAGTACCTCTAACATAATAGGGAGATTGTGTGAAGGCTCGCACAAGCATACCAAAACATTGTCCGCATATATTGATATAAAATGTCTAGTGCCTCCCACATCTATGCCGACTTCCGAGTACTCTTGTCTAAGATATACCACTAGGGGCTCCTGAGCCAGTATATACAGCATCAGTGAAAGCGGATAACCCTGACGGGTTCCCCTTTGTATATTCCTTATCTCAGATATGCACTTTCCAGATTTTACCCTAGCCAACGGGCTGGTGTACAGTAGTTTAACCCACCGAATGAATGACTCACCTATCTCAAAACCTTTTAAGGCTGCATGCATCCACTCCCAAAAAAACAGTCGAAGGCATTCATAGCATCAAGTGATACCACCACTAGTTGCGCCAGCTGTCCGTTGGTCTGATCTATGACATGCTGCAAACTGCGCAGGTTAGAAGCTGTGCTATGGCCAGGTACAAACTCTGTCTGATCAGTGTGTATTACGGTGGTTATTGCTTCGCGGAGGCGACCCGCCAATATAGATGTTAGGATTTTGGCATCTTAATTCAGCATGGCCAGTGGCTAATAAGAATCACAGCGCTCCATAGGTTTCCCTGGTTTAGGTATAGGTATTACCATTGTCTCTCTCATACCCAGCGGGAGAATGCCTTTCCCGTACGTTTCTTCATAAAACCTTAGTAGTGGACTCACTAACAGTGAACTATACGTTTTGCAGAATTCTGACCGGAGGTCATCATTCCGTGCCGTTTTACCAGTGGCAAGTGTTGTTATTGCCTCCATCGCCTCCTCCAAGGAGATAGGTTTTTCAAGTGCCGCAACCTGTTCTTTAGTTAGTTGCGGAAGCTGAATTTGGCCGATAGCCTCTTCAATCTTCCCCTGGGCCACCTCTGTGTCATGTCTGTACAACTGGGCATAAAGCGCAGCAAAGATATCATTTATGGCCGTCTGAGACCTCCATGGGGCACCACATTCATCCAGTAACAGCGTGGTCAGCACTCTAGGCTGTTCCTGCTTGCACAACCATGCTAGCATTCTGCCAGACGTATCCCACTCCCCATGCATCTGCACCCTTCGTGCCTCGTTGTCAAATTTGGAAAGCCTGCCCAAGCTTGTACACACTGCATTCTCAATTCAGTGAAGTCCCTCTCCAGATTTTCTGCCATTCGTCTCTGGGCCTCAATCTTTGTAATCTTATCTTACAGTATATCCAGATCCTTCCTCAGTTGCCTGTGAGCACCCCCCGCCCTCGCTATGATGTTCCTGAGACCACTAACTTCATTTCCTCCTACACAGTACCCCAGCTGTCTACACTATCAACTTTAATCTTGAAGTACCTTTCTATGGTTTGGTGTAGTGTGTCCTTAAATAGCTCATCTATTAAGGTGTCCGTAGGGATACGCCACGTTGGGATAGGTGCCCTGGGTCCCCCCGTTTCCTACATAACCAACAGTGGAGAATGGTCTGACACAGTTCGTCCTGCATATTCCGCACTTGTAAACTCCATCAGGTATTACACCCCCACGAATATGGAGTCAATTCCGATGTGTAGGCCTTGCGGGAACAAATAATAAGAGTACCCCTTAGCATTCGACGGTGGTTCCCTCCATATATCCCCCATAGGAAGCTTGGAAATGGTTGCGTTCAGAGCATCAGTATGCAGGGGAGGAGCCTCTCGGGGGTAGGGGGCTGAAGATCTATCCATAAGCACATCCTTTACACAATTAAAATCACCTCCCTACAATAACATCACATCCCTTCTTGATGTAATCGCACTGCTAAGTGAGCGCTGTAAGGAACTCATGGTGGTAACAGTAAAGACAGACACAAGTGCTCACAGTTCAAGGATGTTTATTAAACTGTATAAATTGGTGAGAAAAACACCTAATCTAAACATAAATCTAAGATGGGAGCCGATCCTTGTTGTACCGTTGGCTTTCCTCAGTCGGGTTCACATTTGCCAGTTTCACACAGTTCACTTATTCATAATACCTTGTGCGATTCACTTCCCTTAGCTTTTTTTAGCCCGCAGTCAAGCTTTCCCTCAAGCCCCCAGTCAGGCTTTCCACATTTATCGTTTGTACAGCGTTTCCCTCAGCCGGGCGCACATGCCTGTTCCACAATGTCAAAACTTTGGTAATGGGTTAAGGACATTCAAGTGTACAAGAGGTTTTGGCTCGACCCTTGTATGACCACCTTAACTTTATTCCGGCCTTTCCTGCGGTCTCTTGTTACAATAATGTTCAAAAGAAAAGGGGACCAGCCAGACGATGGACCACTCTGCAGCTTGTTTCCCCCTGGGCTTTAAAAGTTCACTTAGCACACAAGTTCTTTGTTCATAACAAGTTGCCATTTGCAACCTTCGCTCAACACCGTCCGCTTTACTATCGGTTCTCCTTAAGACTCACCTGCTGTGCTGACCTCCTCGTTGTTTCTTGTCTCTGGAGTCAAGGACGGCATCACGGTTGCAAGCACTTCTCCCCACCTTGGCTATCAGCTATAGTTCTCAGTCTTATGATTCTTTTCACAGAGGTTTGCCGGTTTGGATTAAAAAGGGCAAGGGAGCTTCCCTCCTTGTTGTCCTTCCCGGTCTCCCTGCCTTTCTTCTCCGTTTGAATTGCTGTCCTGGAATAGCTGCTTCCTCGTGAGTTTGTCCCTGCTCAAAGTGTGGTCTCATGCTCTGCCTTTTATCCCTGTGAGTAAGGGAAAGGCTGCCAGATGTGTGTAGTTATTGTCAATTGCCTGACTCTGCCTGACCCCTGTGTTGGTACACGTCCAGTAAACGGCTATGGTGTTAGTCTGTTGACTTTCACGGCATAAGAAAGTGTGTTCGGGGGTGGGCAGAGCATCTAATTATCCTACATGGTAGGATGGGGAAAAGGTGTTATAAGGAAAGGGGTACTGTGTCACGCTCGTCGGTGTTCCACATCCACTCCCCGAAGGCCCCCCATCCAGGTGATCCTCCCCTACTGGTTCACCCCATGAACTGGATCCATTACTGATGGCCGTGTCCTGACCACCTGGATGACAGATCTCCTGGGACTAGCGGGTGAGACACCTTCAGGTTTATCAAAGTGCCCATGCGCCGGAATAGAGCAATTAGGAAAGTAGGAGTTTACTAAACACACACCCCTTTGGCCCATGTAGCCACACACGGGTGACATATCGGCCCTCCTTGTCTACCACCACCTCTGATACTTTTAAGGGAACTGTTGCGTCTACCCATATAAGAACACCCCTAGCAAATTGCGAGAACATGGAGCCACATTCCATCCCGCCCCATCTTGACAAGAGTTGCTTCAAGCAGCAGGTGGGTGTCCTGAAGCAAAGCTATGGAAATCTTTTTCCTTTGAAAATAAGACTTCACCCTTTTCCTTCATATATAAGATTCCAGTACCCTAACATTCCAGGACAAAAACTTGCCATGTGTCATAGTGGTATTTAACATCCAGCCACCTTTTACCTTGTTCTGAGAGCCCTGCGGTCCGTGTCACGCTGTTATCTCATACCCTACTCCCCAATATCTTGTAGGTCCAGCACATCACCTTTTGACCATTTGATAGTTTACAATGTAGCCCATCCCAGCTCCTGACACTGAGCCACTGCCTCCCCTCACCCATCAGACCTTCATTGAGCTCTATAAAAACAAACAAATATAACCAGGTTCAGCAACCGCCTGAACACCGGGGATAAACATCGACCAACAGAAAGTCTCAGTTCGGGCATACCCGTACTACCAAAGCTATAATTAGCCATTGTGTACCAGGTAAAGGCCAGCAAACGGCTGACAACAGTTAACATTAAGTTCAGGGTTACCCCCGCACCACCCGGCAGTGATGCTGCACATTCCACTGTTCTCCGCTTTCCCACAGCGACGTTCTCACATCAGTGTGTTGCGTAGACAGATCAAGTCTAGTGTGCTGCCATACATTGCGTCTTCAATAAGACCAGAGCCCTCCAGCAGTCCGTAAGTCTCAAGTGCAGCAGGGCATTTCTGAAAGGTTATAATAGCCTTAACAGGTGAGCAAGGTGCTAGTCTCTGCTGCAAGTCATGCTTCTTTTAGTGCTTTCACTCAGCATCAGTTCAAATAGGCAGCTCCTTTAGTCCACGGGTATCTCCTTCCTCTCTATTCCCCAGGTTGTTATGTTCAAGCCACATGTTAGCCGCCTTGGGTGTTTCCAAAAATGGTATTCTCCTGCCATAAATAACCTTCAGTCTAGCTGGACACTTCAACATCTATTTTATTCCTAGCCGTCAGAGCTGTGCCTTGATGGGCACAAACCTGTTTCATTTTTGTTGCAGCATGGGTGTGTGGTCCGGGTATATCGCTATTGCTGCCTTATTACATTGTATTTGTCCAGCCCTCACTTGAAAATTGAAGTATTACTTTTCTGTCCCTAAAGTTTAGAATCCTGGCGATGACCGGCCTAGGATATGATCCAGGCGGGAGTTTCCTTTGGAGGGACCTGTGCGCCTTTTCCACTGTTAACCCTTGTGACAGCTTCCATGAGCCAACCTCTTGTAAAAGCAGGTTTTCAATGTATCTCATCAGGTCTCCCAGCACCCTTATGTTGTTCCTGCAGGACCTCCCCTCACTTTCTTCCACTCGCGGCTCCAATATGGCATTTCTCACCTCCAGCTCCTTCATTCTCACTGTCAAATCGATCGTGGCAGTGGCCTTCGGGTTTGTCTCTGACGTCGTAACCCTCTCAGCAAGTGAGCGTACGTTCTGGCTTAGTAGCTGCACATCAATGCTCACTGCTTCTATTTTGCCCTCTCGTGACGTTCTCAAGACCGCAATGGCAGCTAGTACTCTAGATTCCTGAGGGAGGGTCCCCTTGTGACACCAATGCTTCTCCCATTGTTATCTCAGCTGAGGCTGCCGCATCCCGGTCCTTTGCCTGTCCTGCAAAGGATTCCATTATGGTGCCCTTCTGTTTGTTCCTTGTGGGGGACATACCTGAAGTGTTGTCAATGAGTGGTATATTCTAGGTGGTTGCGCTATGGTATTTTCCAGCCAATTTTAGATTTACAGGTTGCTCACCCCCTGCACCACTCAGCTCGTGGCAACTACTGCAAGTTAGTGGCTCCTCGCTTCATTCCAGCTAGCAGTGCTTGCCAAGGTTCACAGGGTATTTGCATGCTGTCCACCGTCAAATACCATCTATGCAACTAGCAGTAGTGTGTCCAGTAACGGCGTAATCCCCACACTCCCGCCTAACTTTGAGCTGCTGTGCAGTTTCATTAAGCAGGTCGGTTAACAGGTTCACACTCATCCAGAAGTTAAGGAGGGGGTAACCTGCACATCCACATACTTAAAGAGACACAAGGATAGAATGATTGTCTCACCAATGCTGCCTACTAGTGTACTAATTCTAGGATGTGCTGGTGTGCCTCTTATCTAAAAGTGGATAAAATAAGAACAGGATAAAATAAGGAATTACTATTCTTGATGGTTTTATTCTCTTCCTCTCTTTAACGACTCTCTAACATTCATACTTAAAAAGAGAGCAAATATGGCAAAGTCCACATGCCTATTTCTGGTACAACTCAATTTATCAACCTATAGACAAGGTGAACTTCTCCCTAGAATCTCTAAGCTATAAAATAGTGTTTACTATAACAACCAATGTCTAATCCATCTTTGAACCTCAGTGGCTTGCTGGTCCACAAGAAGATCAGAACAAAAGTGTAAACACCTGGCTTAGGATGATGGTACTCCTATTACAGTTTTTTACTCTATACCAGTTTCAGTGGTATGGGTTTGCTAAAATCACTTTCTTCAGTACAGTCTTCAATTAAAAATACAGTGAAATATTCACTAGTCTCTGGAGTTTAAAAGACATGTGCTATATTTCTTACTGCACCGTCATCAATTGCCACGTGTTGAGACTATAGTCATGGCCTTTGTAAAAAGGAAAATACTGGTCACGGCTTTGTTGCAAAAAATAAGTGAATTAGGTAAGAGATGGCACATTTATTTGCGCTTCTTAATTGCACAATTCATTCTGAAAAACACCATTCGTATGTTCTTACCAAACATATTTATTTTACAAATAATGCTGCTTGGCCCGTGACTAATTGTACTAAAGGAGAATTGTGTTCGAGATCGACACTCATAGTTATAGATGATTGGAGAAGGTCACTAACTCAAGTGACATTCATCTGCTTCTTCCGCTGTTCAAACTAGGACTGCTGGGTCCAAAGTTGAGAAAACTGCCACTAAGCCTCATTTTATTCTGTGGCCCGTTTGGTCTATCTATGATGCCAGAATACAAAGGAAGAAAGGGTGTTCAGATGTGCTAACCATTTTTTGTGTTAATATCTGACTGTCAGGGCAAATCCTGTTTACTTGGATAGAAGGATCCATATTGTGTTAATCGGTTAACAGGTTGCACAATATCTGCCCCCAAATAGGAAAGTGCTTCCACTAGCTCTGAGCACTAGTGTCTATTATTGCCTGCCCTTTTTCCAGAGCCAGAGCTAGTCAAATCCAATATGTGCCTTCACCAATTCGCATCCGCTCCACTCCCGTGTGTCAGAATATCCTGAGTACTCAAATATCTCCCGTTCTACTGCTCCTTGTCTCAAGAGTTGGCCCATGTCTCATGCGGCATCCAGCGCTGCCGAGCCTTCACCAGCGTGCTCCTGGTCTGGGTTCTGCTGCCCCTGTGCCTACGCAGTCCTCACCACCTGCAAACGCCTTCCCACACACAGCATGCTCCTGCAGCCTCCCTCGCACCAGTTCAGGTCTCGCCCACGCTTCCTACTTTACTTCCCGGCCCATTCACCGCATAGTCTGATGCCATCTCTGTCCCTCAAACCAGCAGATCCTCAGCAATCTCTTCTTGTTGCTCAGGGAGCCGCACGCACCTTAGCTTCCCGGTGCAGCCGATGTCTCCACAGCAGCCCACGGCAGTCCAACACAGCTTCCTCTCGACGTCCACCTCCGCAGCTCGTCCGGCGAGAGAAGCCGGATCAGGTTGCCATCTTGCTTTTCTCCTCGCAGTGTTTTGGTGCGGTTGTTTGGGCTCCAGAAGTTCTGTTTCTTACCCGCTGCAGCACAAAGACCGGAACTGAGTATGTGCTGCTCTCTTGGGTATTTCAGGTGTACCAGAAACGCTGTTTGGCTCCATGTGCAGGATCTAAATAAGGATCTCAGTGGGAGCTTGTGCAGGTCACGTCTGCTCTACATGAACTCAGCCCATGCCCCCGATAGATTGATAGATTGATAGAGATATAAGAAGAGACCAAGAGACAAAAAGGAGATTTAGACAAAGCCAGTGAAGTGACACTTGTACACAATTAGCGAATGGGAGGACAAATATTGCTTAAATTAGATTGAAAGGGTATCGGTGAAGTTAAAGAAAGAGAAGAAATAGAGGAATGGGAAAGAAAGGAAAAAGAATAAGGAAGGCCACATAAAGATGAGATGGAAAAAGAGAGGAAGCGTAAGGAAGTACGAAGAAGGCATGAAGAGCAGAAGAAAGGTAGAAAAGATGGGGAGAAAAAGAAACATGAGGAAATGGAAACACAGAGTTTGGAAGAAAGAAGGTTGCAAGGAAGACGAGAGGGAGAGGAGAAGACAGGAGGAAGAACAAAAGGAATGACAATAAGTAGAGGAGAAAGGGAAAACAAAATAGATCACATCATTAACAGATGTGTAATACCAGTTGGAGAACGAGAACAATGGGAAGAAGAGACTAGGTCGCAACAGCCCCACATGGAGCTGCACGACATACCTAGAGCACCAACATGGGCTGATGAGCATGAGGCAGAAGGTATAGGGAAAAGCATTGGGGAATTATACAGACAGATGAGGGGAAAAGATGGTTACAAGACCAGAGGGAGTATCAAAGGATCTTCACAGAGAGAAACAAGAGATAGATCGGATGACGAAATGATGGACATGCATAGAACGCTGTCCCTAAGCAGACTAGTTCTTGATGACGAGGAAAGGGATAAAAGCTATACCAGTTGGGGTATAATGATGTCAGATGAAGAAAGGGAAGAAAATGAGAGAGCGTGAGGAGAGGTTGCATCTGGCACTTCGATAGATCCAGATGCAGGAATAGGGGTGAAGTGGTCAGAATTAGAAGAACCAGAAATAAAAACACTGGAGCCTATATCACATCTCTCTTCTCTTTCTTTTCCAGTGAGCACGGCTGTTGATGTGCAGTCCTCTCCCCACCCGCCCAGCAGCACTGCACTTGATCCCGCAGGGGAGACTTCCATAGCGGTAAGCATCTCATGGTGTGGGGGAAACGTGTCGCCTCGTTCTTTCGCTTATGTGTGATAACATTAGTTGTACTACAGCTGCTTCTACACTGCTACAGGCTGCCAGCCGGGCTCCTTAGCCCCTCACTTCTCATTACGAGCGTGTGCATATGCAGAGCAAGCCTGAACGTTTTCTTTCAAACATGGCCGCCCTTTTCATCAGCACCGGAGTTCCTCCAAGGGTTGCTGCGGCAACCATGTCGTATTAACGCTGATTGGGCCACCACTTTCTACATCTGGCCTTTATGAATGCTCCTGTCCGTGCTCTGGAGGGCTGGGAAGGCACTCTCCTGCTTTCACCCCGTAGCACCTCATGGAACAGCCACCAAGCATGCAGCCTGCTGACCCACGTACTTGTGCCCCTGAGACTTTGTTCTCCCCTCAAGAATACCTGTGGGCCTCATTCTGAGTACGGCGCTAACCAATGGCGCTATTAACGCCTTGGTTGACGCCGTACCCGGACCGGCAGCGTCTTGGTGGATGGCGGAATTACCGCCCCATTCCAAGGTTGGCGGGGCGGTAATTCCCCAATCCCCATTTACCCTTCCCCATTCCCATTCTTGCCCCATAGGGCATAATGGGAGTGGGGAAGGCGTTAATTACGCCACCGTAAATTACGGTGGCGTAATTAACATCAAGGTCCCTTAGCGCCATGGTTTTTAACACCTGCTAAAAGCAGGTGTTAAAACCTCCATGGCGCAAAGGGAACTCGGAGTATGGCGGTAAGGGATTACCGCCACCGCTCTCGTTAGCGGTGGCCGCTATCCCTTACCGCCATACTCGGAATGAGGCCCAGTGAGTCATGGCTGGACATTGGTATCGCCTTTTCACTAACCTAAACAGCTGTTGAACCAAGGTGTGCCTGTGCCATTGTGCCTCCCTTGCCTTACTTTATCCCTCTTTTCGCTTCATCTTTGTTCTTTTTTGGTATTTCGAATTGTGGTGTGTTTTTTAACATCTCTGCACCCCATTTTGCATTGCAATTCAGTGTTTTTTGGTATTTCGAATTCTGGTGTGTTTTTTAACATCTCTGCACCTATTTTGCATTGCATTTTGGTGCTTTTCGGGCTCCTAAATTCTGGTGTGTCTTTTAACATCTATGCACCCCATTTGCATTGCATTTCTGTGCTTTTTGGTATTTTGAATTCTGGTGTGTCCATTGCATCTGTTTTTCTTTCATCTCTTGGCTACTTGTGAGCTTTTGCTGGTGCTGTGCTGTGGAATCCCTTCTTCATCTTCCATCCTATCCTCCACAGCCCCTTTGGCACTCACCATCTCCACTATCGATTCTAACTACTACACTATCACCTATCCTCCCTCTCTCACAAAGTCTGGAAGAGGAAAGCTTAAAAAATACATCCTGGTGCCTAACCCCAGCCTACCCATTGCAGACACTTATGTCAGCACAACGTCCAGACAGATTTTAACTGATATTCGCTTTTCTGTCCCCTCTCCAGATCTATGGACTCCTGTTTTGATCTCTTTTATATCCCCTTTCACATCCTCCCCCATTAATGGTGACACTAGATGGGAAGTACTCTTGGCGGGCTTCTCATCATCCAGGTGTATCATTAATATCTATCGTAATGGGACTATCATGGCTCAGGGTCCTCAACCCAACCTCCTCCTCTTTGACCGGTGATTGTCGTCCCTCATCAACTTTTTTTCCACACCTGCTACTCCTTCTTCCTCTCTCTCTGCCCCCCCTTCCTCCGACTGGTGTACCACACCCCTGTACCCTTTCTCGGAAAACCTTCAAAGGCAGTGCCCTCCTACATATAGCCACGCTTAATGCTCGATCTGCTATCAAATATGCTGCCAACATCTGCCTCCTTCTTGAAGACCTTCACCTCGATATTGTCCTGCCGCGGCGGGGATGGCGGATGTGGAATCGCTGGCGGTTCTGTCCGCCGTAGCATTTCACTCCTCGTCTTTTCCGCGTACCGCTCTAGTCGTTGTACGCGATCGTGACCCGGAGGTATAAATCACTTCACTTCCGGGTCGCATACGCGTTGCAACGTTTCCGGGTTCCCTCCTGTGTTGCTGCAGCTCCCGTTACTGGTGATATTCCTGCCTTTCTGCCTTTCGTTTCGCTGTTTCCACGCAGCTGTGTTCCACCCTTGTTTCTCTGCCTTGCACATTGCCTCGTCCTTGTCTAGCCTTCCTTTCTCCTTTTCCCCCTTTCTTTTTTGCCTCTTCTTACCTCTTCGTTTACCCCTTTTTCTTTTTCCCCTTCCTCCCCAGTTTTGTCCTTCTTTCCTATCCCTTTTACCCTATTTGGATCCTCCACCTGCCCGACCTGTGCCTGCCTACCGGACTGCCTGTGTTCAATCCCTTGTACCTATTTGGAACTCCCGTCTACCAGACCCGTGCCTGCTTACCGGACTGCCTGTGTTTAATCCCTTTTACCTATTTGGAACTTCCGTCTACCAGACCCGTGCCTGCTTACCGGACTGCCTGTGTTCAATCCCTTGTACCTATTTTGGAACCTCTGCTTGCCCGACCTGTACCTGCTTATCGGATTGCTCTTCCATGAGCGAACTTACCTTCTTCGATCATCCACCTGAAATACTACTTCTAGGGTTTTTTTGTGCCTTCCGTTTTTTTTCCCCCTGTGAGGCGCTCTCGGTAGGATAACCCCCGTTGCCCCTATCTTAGTGGCACGGTGGCATCCTATCGAGGGCGTCCTTATCTTCACAAGAAAAAAGAGAAGCCTCCACGACATAAGGACGGAAAGATCAAGTAGAAAGAGGAAGGTGAGGAGTTGGGGGAAGGGGGAGAATCCGCCATTTCATCAGAAGAAGAAGAAGATATAACCGACATTACTGACAGTTTGCAACGCCAACAAGAAACTGAGATGGCAACCCCCCAGCAAGTACAGGAACTTATAGCTGCCGTCCAAAACCTTAATTTGGAGGTTCAGAACCTTAAGACGACCAACGCAGCATTGCAGTTAAGAATGAATGAACATGAGCAACCCTCTGCAGACCTACCTTCGCACCCTTTGGTTTCAGGCAAATTTGATGGATCGCCGAAACGAGTCAAGGAGTTCTTAGATGCCTGTAATCTCCACTTTTCCTTCCGTCCGCAGACCTTCACATCAGATCATGCCAAGGTAGGATTCATGATTACCCACATGACGGGTAATGCCCTGGCGTGGGCCACCCCTTTGGTTAACCAACCAGATCCTGTGCTGCAGAACTATAATGATTTCAAAACCCTGCTGCAGCAAACGTTTCTACGCACAGAAAGCACCTTTCTGGCCTCTGAGGACCTCTTAGACATCCGTCAGGGAAACACAGATCTTCTCTCCTACATCACTACATTCAAGCAGATAGCCGCCGAAGCTGGCTGGCAGGAACAGGCCCAATATGCCATTTTCCGTCGAGGGTTGAGAGAGGATCTCAAGCACGAACTGGCATGTCGACCGTCCGTCCTCCTTTTCGGATCTCATCACGGCCGCTCTTCAGATTGATTTCCGGCTCCACTCACACGGAAGAACGGAAGAGACGAAGCGATGGCAATATGTGTATGTATTGTGGAGCCTCTAGCCATCTGTTACGGAACTGTCCTGACGTCCCTCCGAGGCGTTCGGGAAACGAGCGCCCTCGGTGAGTGTTGGGACGCACTCCCGAGGGGCCATTCCTAGTCCTTACGCAACTCTGTCGATAGCATCTTCTGGTATACCGGAGGATTCTAGGTTGATGGTTCTGTCAGTCACTCTTACTGTGGGCAGGACCGTGGTCCCAACTCAGGCTTTACTCGACTGTGGTGCAGCCGGCAACTTCAGAGATACCTTGTGGGCTAAACAAAAGGGCATAAATCGTCTGGCCAAACAGGAGGATCAGAAAGTCGAAGGAGTGGATGGTGAGCCTTTGATTTCCGGCATGATCACACACACCACTGAAGAATTACACCTAAGTATCCAGCAACATACCGAAAAGATCTTGTTTGACATCATCCGAGCAGCCCATTTCCCTATCATACTAGGGATAAGATGGCTCCGAAAGCACAACCCTCACATTGACTGGGCAAAGAACGTACTCAGTTTTCAGTCCACCTTTTGTAGATCAGAATGTCTATCTGAACCAAAGTTTGAGACTGTACAGACTACCAGTGTTTACGACTCCAGACTCATACATTGTCTTCCACATCATCTACAAGAATACGCAGAGGTAGTGACAGAAAAGATGCCTAGCGACCTTCCTCCCCACCGACCGGAAGACTGCTGTCTGGATCTTGTTCCTGGTGCACTGGTACCTTTCTGTAGGATGTTCCCTTTATCTCTCAGAGAAAGACACTTCCTCCGGGAATATCTGGATAACAATCTGGCCAACGGGCTTATAAGACCTTCAAAATCACTGGCTGGAGCTTCACCTTTTTTCATCTCAAAGAAGGACACACAAGAGTTGAGACCCTTTATTGACTACAGGGGTCTAAACAAGGTGACCATTAAGGACAGGTATCCCATGCCTCTTATCACCGACATCATCCAAGCTGTTCATGGCGCCACAATCTTCACAAAATTGGATCTCCGGAATGCCTACCATCTTCTCCGGATCCAAAAAGGGGATGAATAGAAGACAGCTTTCAGGACCCCCAATGGGTTGTACGAATACCAAGGTTTTTTTTGTACCTTCCGGCTTTTTTCCCCCTGTGAGGCGCTCTCGGTAGGATAACCCCCGTTGCCCCTATCTTAGTGGCACGGTGGCATCCTATCAAGGGCGTCCTTATCTTCACAAGAAAAAAGAGAAGCCTCCACGACATAAAGACAGAAAGATCAAGCAGAAAGAGGAAGGTGAGGAGTTGGGGGAAGGGGGAGAATCCGCCATTTCATCAGAAGAAGAAGATATAACCGAAATTACTGACAGATATCTTCACTCTTACCGAGATGTTGTTCAATGCCAGCTCAGTCACTGCTTCTTCCTTCTTCCTGATGGCTGTAAGATCATCTCCAAGCCTCGCTCTAACCGTGCAAGCAGTGGGGTTTCCCTGATCTTCCCTGAGTGGGTCCCTTCCTCCATCATACCCACCTAGCCTTATTCTTCCTTCGAGAGCCTGGTCTGCAAGCTGGTCATCTCTCCCACTTCCTCCCTGACCATTGCCACTATCTACAGGCCACCTGGCTCTACCACCCTCTTCCTCTCTAAATGGGCTGATTTATCCTATTCTCTCCTCAAATCCACCTCTAAACTCCTTCTCCTGGGTGACCACAACATCCACCTTGACTCCTCAATCACAGCATCCACTCCCTTCAGCGACCTCTGCACCTTGCTCTCCCTCTCTATTCTCCCCTCTGGTCCTACCCACTCAGCTGAACACACTCTCGATGCCATCATCCACACTGATATTTTTCTCTCCTCCCCACTCACCAACCCACTATCCTGGTCAGACCATTCTCTCCTCTCCTCTCCTCTCCTCTCCTCTCCTCTCCTCTCCTCTCCTCTCCTCTCCTCTCACCTGGGTCCTCTCGGCCACCTGACCGAACCTCCCCCAGCCCCGGCAACCTCGTTTATGAACATCCGTCCGATGAAACAAGTGTGAGCTGCTGCCTTCACATCTACCTTCATCCCCCTCTCCCCCGCAGCAGACTCTACCTCTGATTCCGCTCTCAGCAACCTCCTTCTTGCCATCACTCATACCCTTGACATGCTTGCCCCAGTCATGAGGATCTACCTGAAACATGCCTCCAAGCATGATAGCTGGTACGACACTGAACTTGCAGCCCTGAAACGCAAGTGCAGAGCTGCAGAACTGAAGTGGCAGACCTCAGGCTCACCCCCTGACAAACTGGCCTGCCACATTCTCCAAAGGCAATACTGACTCTCCATTCGCTGCAAGAAAAGGGCCCACATCCAGGTTTGTGTCTCTGGTGCATCCAACAACACGGCTGAACTCTTTAAAATAGGCATGAAACTAGCCAACCTTACTGCAGTCTCCATGTCACCTCTTCCCTCCCAAGGCCTTTGCAATGCACTGGCCACACACTTCACTTCAAACACTAAGGGCACCCTTGCTTCCCTTTCCCTTTCCACCTCCCCTATGGCTTCTCATCCCCCCGCTGCCTTTTCTCCTCCTTCTCTCCTATCACATCTGATGAGTTCACTAGAGTTGTCCGCTCTATGAAGGTCTCCTTCAGACAGGGCCCCCAATATTCTTCCAGAACTATTAAGGACAATATTGGCTCTCTTACCACTGCACTTTCTGATTTCTGCAATCACTCTTTTTCTACTGGGTCTTTCTCCTCTTCCCTCAATCACTCTCTTCTGCGCCCCTCCTGAAAAAACCTTCTGCAGACCCGTCTTGTCTGGCTAACTACCGCCCCATCTATATCACCCCCTTCCTGGGGAAACTCTTGGAGAAGCTGGTCTTCCCCAACTGACCCAACTGACCCAGCATATTGACCTTGTTGATTGCCTATACAACCATCAATCTGGATTCTGAGCATCCAGAGGCAGGGAAACTGCTCTTCTGAACACCCAGGAAGAACTTCATCTCTTGATTCTAACTTGATTCTAACTCTCAAGCTGTTCTCATTCTGCTTGATCTCTGCTCTGTATTTGACACAGTCAACCACTCCATCCTCATAAAATGGCTCCACAATACCCTAGGTATCTCGGAGCTGACCATTGGACTGGCTGACTTCCTTCCTCAATGACCGTCCCTCCCAGCATATCCTAGGCTCTTCCTCCTCTCCCACCTCTATCACCACCCGCGGCATCCCCCAGGGCTCCAACCTTTCTCCCTGTCTCTTTAACATCTATCTCGCTCTGCTCATATACCTAATTTCCACCTTCTATCCTTACGTCCAGTGTTATGCAGATGATACACAACTCTTCTTCAAACTTTCCTCTGATCCTCTCCTTACTTCCTCTATCATTCCTGACTGCATATCTGCCATCCAGTCTTGGTTTGCCTCAAATGAACTCTGACTCAATGCCAGCAAGACTGAGATACTTCCCATTGGGACTCCTTCTCCCTCTTTCATCCCCTCACTCTGGCCACCCTCTATCGGTCCCCACCTTCCCCTTCATCTGAAGCCAAAACCTTGGAGTCATCTTCAACTTCTCTCTTTCCTTCTTCCCTCAGATCCAGGACCTTGCCAAGAAGGTCCACTTTCAACTCCACCTCCTCAAAGGAATCCTTCCTTTCCTCACTTTTTACAGAGGCTCCAGTTATCTAGATCTCTGGTACTCTCTAGGCTAGACTACTGCAATAGCCTCTTCCTTAATCTACCCTCTTTCTCCCTAGGTCCCCTCCAGCGAATCCAGAATAGGGCTGCCAAACTTATCTTTGGCCTCAAGCCCAAGGACTGCATCTCTCCAGCCCCAAAATCTCTCTACTTGCTCCCGGTTGCTGCAAGGATCAAATACAAATTCCTCTATATCATCCATAAGGCTGTCTGGGCACCGGGACCATGTTATCTAGAACTGACTTTCACTAAATACACTCCCTCCAGATCTTTACGCTCCTCTGGCACCCACTCTCTGCGTGTCAAGCGCTTTGGTAAACAGCGAGCTGGTAACCAATGTCTTTCCTAGGTTGGCTCCCTCCTATGGAAGAGCCTCCCCATTCTGCTTCATCTTGAGCCAGATCTCCTCAAATTCCGGAAGCTCCTCAAGACTTTCCTTTTCACCTCCTCTTCCCCCCTCTCCCTCCGTTTCTAAACCCCACAGTCGCTGAAATTGGTAACCAGGGCCCCTATGTGTCCACCTGGGTCCTGGCCTCCCACCCCAATTGCCTATAGCTTTTGCCCGCTCCCAGCACTTGCCTTGGGCACCTACTGGACTGTGCTATGACACACCTGCACTTATTCACTGCAAGTTGACCACTTTACCAAGTGATCTCTGCCAGTCACTTGACAATTGCTTGTAACATACTCCCTAGCACTTCCCTCCGTGGAACTCCTAGCACTTGCCTCCCCCTCATCCCTTCTCTCTCCCTGCACTTGCATGCTCTGAATGCTCACAAGGCCTAGTAGGACCACCTCTCTCTCCCATTGTTATATTTTCCTTTTGTTCCCATATTCCCTCCCTGTTGCCCTGTGGGCACTTTGAAACACAATTTACTTGATCTATAAGTGCCTTACAAATGCACAATAAAATAAAATAAAAACAAAATATCCCGAACGACCACAAGGACGATTGCATGGTCTAGGGGAAATGTTCCAGCCTTATGTAAGTAGATAGAGGTCATTGCCAGGAAGAAGATGAACAGGTGAAACTAGCCCTAATTGGAAGACAAGGAGCATAGGTGGATACGATTGTGGAACAGGATTCACACAATTCCCATTATTAGAGAAAGGGGGAGGACGACCACAATATATACCATGGCCACAGATGGATAAAGCTAATTTGAAATGCAAATTACCTAGTTTGACTGCAGGAGCAGGTACATGGATTCATGAGTGTCATGATTAGGGGTACGAACCACCCTGTCTCAGTATTGAGGAGGAAACCTGGGTTTAGGACACTCGCAACTTGTTTAAAGAACCGCTGGGATAAGTTATGCAGGTCGGTTTTCCCTAACTCAGGTTCCAACAATAAAATACACAGGTTGAACACACCGCTCCATGGTAGCTCGAAGTTACCATGGAAACAGTGGCGTCCGTTGCACCTGGGCTGAGCAGCGCTTCCTTGAAGGCGATTTAGGGTCATGTGATCTAGCCCTTATTAGCCCCGCCTTGGCAGACATCGCTGCTTCTGAAAATCATAAAGTTCTTGATTATATTTCTGCTGCATTCCAGTTGCCAAACCTTGAGCCTTGCATTTGTTACGCTCACCTGATATCCCGGGGGCGTCTGGAAGGCTCTGAGATCTGAGACCCTGGATGCGTAGTTGCCCAGTGCTGAATAACGAATTTTAGTTATTTGTAGGATGAGCTATCCGTCCTGTGTTTCTTGTGCAGGGGTGCTTGACGTTTGTTGGCGAGCTGCCCGAGTTGCTTCACTGGTGCAGTTCGCCTTCCTTGGGCCCAGGCCTGCTGTGACCCTGAATCTGTTGGTAGGCAGGTAGGTTTGTTAATTGTTAGTCTTTGTTCTGTTTATGGTGGGAATTTGTTAATGTCTTTATCTCCTTTTTTTCAGGTGCGAAGGTCTTGATGCTGGCGTGCCGGATGGAGAGGCACATTTTCTAGGTAAGAGACAGCGCAAAGCGCAGCACCTTTATTGTTTTTTAAAGCTAACCTGTGTTTTGTTCTTCTTCTCCTCACAGGCCGCTGTGGTGCTGCGAGTGGACGAGAGCGCGATAAAAAACAGGCCCCCGGAATCCATTAAGGTAAGTACTGCGCTGTGTGGTTGTTTAATATTGAAAGCGAACCTGAATATGTCTCTTTTCCTTTGCAGATGTTGCTGTGGTGCTCCGGATGGAAGCGTGGCGTAGCGCGATGGAATCCAGGTAAGACTGATGGAATTCGATGTTTTGGAAGCGCGCGTTGTAATACTGTTTTTCCCTTTCTCATTATTGCAGGTCTCAATGTTCGAACAGCAGCTGTGGTAGCGGTTCGCCGGAAGTCCTTAAGCTAGTACTCACAGGTGAGTGATGTTTCTTCTTCTCTCAGTTTCCACAGATTGCAGCCCAGTTGAGATGCCGAGTGCTGGGTGGTGTTTTCTCAGGTAAAACAGAATAATCTTGCTCTTGTTCTTGCAGGATTACAGGAAGATGCTGCAGACCAGGAGCTGGACACGGTGAGCGTCATGCTGCGGGTTGCAGAATAACTCGAAGCGTGTTCTGCAATCAGGGTGTGGTTTATATAGCCCGGGTAAAGTAGTACCAGGGAAAGTAGTTCCAGGCCTGCCACACCCAAAACACTATACCGCATGGCTTGGTTCTTAGAACTAACTGTGTGGGTGCTTTTGGCTTGCAATAAATGTTCATTTTCCCTTTTGAAGGCTTGGTTTATGCTTGTGTGTGGAGTCTTTACCGCTGGCATTTCCAAGTTCATGGGGGAGTCTAATTCAGAGGTACGTGGATGTCTTCCGTATATTGTGTAGAACGGGCTTTGTCCCGTGCTGGTGTGTATGGAGTTATTGTATGCGTATTCCGCTATCCATAACAAGTCTTTCCAATTCTCTTCCACTTGATGCAGCATGCAACGTAGATACTGTTCTAATGTCTGGTTTGTTCTTTCTGTTTGTCCATCCGTTTAGGGGTGATGGCTAATGGATAATCGAACATCGATTTGTGCCATGGTACAACATTTCATCCAGAAGATGGATACAAATTGGCTTCCACGATCTGAGATTAGGACTAAGGGGAAACCATGCAGTTTTATAATCTGTTCAAGAAATGCTTTTGCCAGACCGGCAGCGTTAGGAAGTCCTTTGAATGGAATGAAATGTGCCATTTTAGAGAACAGGTCTACAACCACCAGAATGGTATTAAAACCTTGACTGGGAGATAAGTCCGTAAAAAAATCAAGAGAAAGAGTATGCCAGGGAGCCGGTGGAATATCCAGTGGTTGTAGGAGGCCAGCTGGTTTCTGTTTTTGCGATTTATTCTGTGCACATATCCCACAGGATAGAACAAATCGAGCAATGTCCTCACGCCAGGTTGGCCACCAATAATTCCGTTTAACCTTGGCTAGAGTCTTGGCAATTCCGGGATGGCCTTCGATCAGGGAATCGTGATAAACAGACATGACCAATTCTTGCAGAACTTTACTTGGTAGATATAGTCATTACCTGAAGTAGGGTAATCCATCCAGAACCGTGTGATGTTCATTTTGGGAATTCCATTTCTGCAAGATCTCGGGGTTCATTAAGGTTCGAATCTTATCTTGAAGTCCACTCAGAGTCAATGTGGTAGTGAGAACCAGTAGTTTATCACTTGGGATGATGGCAACAGGGTCCATGGTACTGTTCGTTTTCTCTTCAACACCCATCCCGGTCGGTATGTTATAACGTAATCGTATTCTGCGAAGAATAGAGCCCACCGCAACTGTCGTGATGATTGGGCTTTTGCTGACTTTAGGTATTGAAGGTTTCGGTGATCTGTGATTACTGTGATGGTATGTCTGGCACCTAATAGATACTGCCGCCAGGCTTTGAAGGCTAATTTTATTGCCAACAATTCTTTGTCTGTAATTACATAGTTAAGTTCTGGTGGTGAGAATTAACGTGACCAAAAGGCCACAGGGTGTAATTGGCCTGCCTCTGGATCTCTTTGAGAGAGAACTGCTCCCATAGCTACGTCGGAAGCATCAGTTTCCACTACATAGGAGAGATCAGGGAGAGGATGTTGTAAAATTGGTGCAGAGGTGAATGTTTTCCTGAGTTCTTGAAAGGCCTGTTCTGCCTCTTCAGTCCATTGGAATTTTTTGTTGTTTTTTTCTCAGTAACGATTTGATTGGGTGGACTATCCGTGAGAAATCTGGAATAAATTGGCAATAAAAATTTGCAATGCCGAGCATGCTTTGGGTTCCTTTAAGTGAAGAAGGTGACGGCCAATTAAGGATGGCATCTGCTTTGTGTAAATCCATCTTGACTCCCTTTGGCGAGAGAACAAAACCAAGGAACTCAACTTCGGTGATATGGAAGGAGCATTTCTCGAGTTTAGCGTACAGTTTGTGCTGTCGAAGTTTTGCAAGGACTGAACGAGCATGTTCCACATGATCTCTTTCAGAGGGGGAATACACCAGGATGTTGTCAATATAGACCAGGGCACAGACATCGATTAATTCCCGTAATACATCATTCATGAAGTATTGGAACGCTGCGGGAGCGTTGCACAGCCCGAAAGGCATTACCTGATAGTCGTACAGGCCATACTTGGTGCGAAACGAGTTTTTCCATTCATCCCCGTTCTTAACATGTACAAGGTGGTATTCTCCTCTGAGGTATAGTTTGGTGTAGATTCGGGCATCCTTGACTTGGTCCAACAGTTCTGGGATACGGGGCAAAGGGTAGCGTTTTTTTACTGTGATTTTGATTAAGTGCGCAGTAATCGATGCAAGTCCTCAAATCTCCTTCCTTTTTGGGTACGAAGAATAAGGGAGAGGCTGCCGGTGACTTTGACGGGCGGATAAACCCATTAGCTAGGTATTGATCCAGATAGGACTTCAAGTGGAGATTTTCGGTTTCCGTAAGTGCATAAATTCGACCACAAGGAACCTGTGCGCCAGGTATCAGGTCGACCTGACAGTCATAGGGCCTATGTGGCAGTAATGTGTTAGCCTGTTCCTTCTGAAAAACATCTTGATAATCCTGATATTCTTTTGGTAAGGTGTCCATTGGTTCCGCGATCCCCAATGCTACAGATTTCAGGTTTGGCTGTGGTATAGATTTCTGGTACAAGCGTGGGCGCATTCGTCGGAAAAGGTCAGTCTCTTTGCACGCCAGTCTATGTGGGGATTGTGAGTTACTAACCATGGCATCCCTAAGATCAACTGGAACTGAGGAGCTTTTATGAGGTCAAACGTGATTGCTTCTTGATGTCCATCCTGACACAGAAGGGTTAATTCTGTTGTGCATTGGGTTACTGGTCCCGAAGCAATTTCTGTACCATCAACAGTAGTTACCTTTTCAGTTGTTGGATTTGTGCATAAGGGAAGTCCCATTTCTGTTGCCAAATCTCGATCTTTGTAATTATCAACTGCTCCGCTGTCTATATATGCCTCTATGGCATGCATCCGTGACGGTCGTTGGTGATTGATCAAGGTTACTGGTAGGGCGAAATGTGAGGTCTGTGACTCATCCTTTTCGCTTGACAAGCGGACCTCTACGCTTGCCGGGGCTGGTAGCTTTCCGATTCCTTTCCCTCATCTTCTTTCTCTGTAGCGCCTACTACCTTCCTTGGAGGTTTCACTGGGCATTCTTTGAGGTAGTGACCCGATTTACCGCAGTATAAGCATAACTGTAGCTGTCTCCTCTTGTCTCTTTCACCCTTGGTTAAAGGGTGTCGTACTCCTCCAATCTGCATGGGTTTTGTGGTATTTTCTGATGGACAGTGAACATTACCTTTTGAATGTACGTACATGGCACGATTTTTGAGTCTACTTCGGTCTGTTCTTCGATCCTGTAATCTGTGGTCCAACTGAAGTACCAAGTTGATAAACTCTGCACTGTCTTTAGGTGGGCCTACCACTTGAGCAAGGACACCCTTCAGGTCTCCTCGTAGGCCCAGATGAAACAACGTGGTTCTTTTATCTTCTGGCCAACCCGCTTCTACAACCAGTCTATTAAAGGGGGCAATATAAGTCAGCAAATCTTGATTCCCTTGGTGGAGGGACAGGAGTTTGTTATCAAGAGCTTGTCCATTTAGGTTTCGAGCAAATAGCTTTTCCATCTCTTGTTGAAAACCCCTGAAGGTCTGCAGTAATGGGTCATCCCGGCTCACTAATGGTACCGACCAGTCTGCGGCACTTCCACTCATGATAATACGAAGGCCACTCTCGCCTGGTCGCTTGGTAAAGCCCCAGGCCTACAAAGAACATGGAGGCGGCAATCAGTTTCAGATGCCTCCATGAGGCCTAGGTGGATAAGGTTTAAAAGCTTTGAGTTCGGTTATGCTCACCTGATATCCCAGGGGGCGTCTGGAAGGCTCTGAGATGTGGAACCCTGAATGTGTAGTTGCCCAGTGCTGAATAATGAATCTTAGTTATTTGTAGGGTGAGCTATCCGTCCTGTATTTCTTGTGCAGGGGCGCTTGACGTTTGTTGGCGAGCTGCCCGAGTTGCTTCACTGGTGCAGTTTGCCTTCCTTGGGCCAAGGCCTGTTGTGACCCCGAATCTGCTGGTAGGCAGGTAGGTTTGTTAATTGTTAGTCTTTGTTCTGTTTATGGTGGGAATTCGTTAATGTCTTTATCTCCTTTTTTTCAGGTGCGAAGGTCTTGATGCTGGCATGCCGGATGGAGAGACACGTTTTCTAGATAAGAGAAAGCGTGAAGCGCAGCGCCTTTATTGTCTTTTAAAGCTAATCTGTGTTTTCCTCTTATTCTCCTCACAGGCCACTGTGGTGCTGCGAGTGGATGAGAGCGCGATGAAAAACAGGCCCCCGGAATCCGTTAAGGTAAGTACTGCGTTGTGCTGTTGTTTAATATTGAAAGCGAACCTGAACATGTCTCTTTTCCTTTGCAGATGTTGCTGTGGTGCTCCGGATGGAAGCGTGGTGTAGCGCGATGGAATAAGATGTTTTGGAAGCACGCTTTCTAATATTGTTTTTCCCTTTCTCGTTATTGCAGGTCGCAATGTTTGAATAGCAGCTGTGGTAGCGGTTCGCCGGAAGTCTTTAAGCTAGTAATCACTGGTGAGTGATGTTCCTTCTTCTCTCGGTTTCCACAGATTGCAGCCCAGTTGAGATGCTGAGTGCTGGATGGTGTTTTCTCAGGTAAGATAGATAATCTTGTTCTTGTTCTTGCAGGATTACAGGAAGATGCTGAAGACCAGGAGCTGGACACGGTGAGTGTCACGCTGCGGGTTGCAGAATAACTTGAAGCATGTTCTGCAGTCAGGATGTAGTTTATATAGCCCAGGTAAAGTAGTACCAGGGAAAGTAGTTCCAGGACTGCCACACCCAAAACACTAGACCACATGGCTTGGTTCTTAGGACTAGACTGTGTGGATGCTTCCATGTTGGATTTAAAGGCCCATGTACTTAAATGGGACCTAGTTTGAACAGCCTTTCCTTCCTACATATGAGCCTGGTGCCGAAGGCACCAGGACTGTCTCCAAGAGCCCTTTTGCAGTGGTTTTAAGGCCCTCAGGGTTCTGGTGGGAGCCTACTTGTGGCACAACTTGTGCCCCCTCACAGTGGTCATGACAGCATTATGACCTCCCTTTGTTTGTTGCTTGTCTGCTTTGGTGAACCTCTGAGCCTGTTATACGGAATTGACCCTGCTTCGTTTTTTGTCCTGCTTCGCTGCTGAATTTTGTTACGCTTACCTGAGTACTGCTTTGACACGGACTGTTCCTCTGACTGCTTTGCTTCTCCCTTTGTACTGTTTTTGCCCTGCACCCTATCAACCCGGATTGTTTGCTGGACTGCCTTGTGAGCGTGCTTCTCGCCAGGAAATTGCTTCAACTTTTCGAACCTTCTGTTGGATTGCTTTCCTTTCCGATGCTACAACACCACAACTCTAAGGACCCCATTCTGTTCAAACTTCCTCCTTCCTTCTCGGCACATGGACTACAGACTTCCATTGTGTGCCTTCCCTGTAGGCATCCTCATTTGGTCGGCATAGGATTTTGTGGACATTAGGTATCCTTGTGCCGTCGGGTAAGGAGTTGGACCCTTCATGCTGCATTGACATTCTCAACACTCAAGTCAAGCAAGGATTCATACGGTAAGACTGTACACTCGTTATTGCTTGTCTTCGTGTTCGCATTAGTGACTGTTACTGAATATCTGTATGTACCTTGCAGACCACCCTTTGACACCTGTAAACCTGTGCATCTGGGAACTACGGTTCTTCAGTATTTCTACATCTTGATTAGACTGTTTTCTCTGACCTATGTATGGTTGTTAAATCATTGCAGAGTAAAAACCCAGTGACTTGTTTTCCCTTGCAGCCATTGGTGTCTCGTTTGGATCCAGTCTTTTAATTAATTGATCCTTCTGCATGTCACATTATACATCCAGAGGGATACATTAGTGAGAAGAATTCTTCTTCTACACTACCGACCAAGACAGTGAAGGAGAATTCTGACAATGAGTTAGAAAGAATGACAACAGAATGCTATTAGCAGTGAGTGACATAAAAGGCCTACTAGCAGCTATTATAGCAGAGCGAGATGACAACATTTGGAGAAAGTGGGATATGCCAGTGTGACAGCATAAAACACATACACACAATGGAGCGTCATTTAATAATTGCAGAGCAGACGTATGGAGGGCACTTAGGGTACAGTATCCTGATAAGTCAGACATGGGCACGATTATGACAAGCGAAATGGGAGAGAATGAACATCCTGTTGCTTATATTCAAAAGATTCAAGAACGTTGGCATCTTGAGACAAGAGAACAATGGATTATTTTATCATATTTTATGTCAGGGGCTGCTTGAGCCAGTGAAGAGGCAGAAGTAAAAACAGGTAGGGATGGAAGCAAAGCCATGGCCAGAAATACAGTTGTCTATCATACATCATTGCCCATTGTTACAAGTGAAGAATAAGAAAAAAACGGAAAATAGGTAACTTGAGGAAGCAAAGTTAGTTCAGAATTACTTTTCGAAAAAGTTACCATAGATGGAGCAGAATTGACAAACAGTGACGGTGTGGTTACACAAGAGTTACAGCCTACACAGCCAATCAATGTAAGGTACCCAGTAGAACAGGGCGGGTAACATGTTTGGCCACATGGTAGAGGGTATGGACCTAGATGATGAAGAGGCACATTTCAAAACCCTCAAGGGGGAGGAGGTTTTAATGGAGGACAACTGCAGCAATGCTGGAATTGTGGGAGAATGGGGCATATGGCCTGCACATGTAGAACTGCCAAGCTCCAAGAGGGGGGACAGGCTATTCTCCACAGTATAGTACAGAACCACTAGATTATTATGCCCAAGATCACACACAGTATCAGACATGTGTGCAGCAAATACAGAAAATGCAGCAAGTTCTGCTGCAATCACAGTCGCCACAAGAGCAACCACAGCATGCACCTATGCAAACACAAGCACAGACTCAACAGTACACCTGACACAAAAGGCGACAGAGTCACAATGGAATGAAAATACAGGAGCCCCACAAACACCTACACCCAGGATAGGGTGTGTGACCGTGGTGGGAGGAAATCCTTTCACAGGTACAGGAATGAATTTATAGCCACAATACAAAAGCCCACATAGTGATCTGATGTGTTCAGTACTATCAGTGACACAAGACCCCCAAGAGAAACTAAGGGTCAGGGTAACGAAAGGAGACAAGACATTTTTGTTTCTTGTAGACACTGGAGGGACTCGTTCCTGTGTTCGAGAAGGAAAGTACCAATGTTTGACATTGCAATGAATGCATATGGATTCTCTGGGGCTATGAGTTTAGTTCCTTTTACTAATGAATTACCAATTTCAATAGGAGAACAGGACATGTCTATGCCGTTATTGTATTCTTGACAGACACTAGTTAACATATTAGGACGTGACTTGATGACAAAACTTAAAATGACGATATCTTTTACTGAGAAAGGGATAATATGTTCCACTCCAGGAATAGATTACATGAATGTAAGAGAATCTATACTAGGATTTAAAGGCCAAAATACATTACGAGGTGTTCCATTATACCCAGAAGTACTTTTGTATGGAGAAAACATTTAGTAGGTAAATTGCTGAAAATACATGATGAATTTTTGTTTAGACCACAAATACCTATGGATGACGAGGAAGGACAGGTTATTCCAATAGAACTAGAGCCAGCAGTAGGAAGAGAGGGAAGGGTGACTGTTCATGGGACGGATGATGAAGTAAGAGCTTTGAGAACAGTAATGGTTCTTGACAAAGGGGGTAGGCTAACAGACTTGGCAGGTGAGGAGCTGTTCGGAGATGAGTATTCAGATGATGAACTAGTATTTTTCATAAGCCTCACCTATTGGATACAAGGTGAGAATAGGGGAATACCACAGAGAACGGCATTGGTACAAAAAAGAAGCCGTCATTTTTCCAAGAAGATTTAGAGAAAGTGCCAAGCATCTTATTGACCAACAGTCCATATGATGTGGGTCTATTGAGCAGGAGCAGTTAAAATCAAGCTTAGGCCAGGAGTAATTTTACCACAAGCAAAACAGTATCCCATGTTAAGAGAAGCAGATGAGGCAACATGCTCGCCTTGGAAGCAAGACGACACAGAGTAACACAGGTTCGATCCCCGGGTCCGTGCTTAGAAATGTCTGGGTACTAAGCGCGTTATAAATAACCTATCATATCATATCATGTCCGCTTTAGTACAGCAGGGAATATTAGTACCATCAGACTCCACATGTAATACGGCTGCATACCGAGTAAAGAAATCAACGGAGGGTCATGGAGGTTTATTCAGGATCTATGCCCCCTAAATAACATTGTCAAAGCAGAGTTTCCTCTGGTTACGAATCCAGATACGATATTATGTAATATATACGAGCTACAGCTAAATATTTTACAGTAGTAGATTTAAAGAATGCTTTCTTTTTAATTGACCTTCATGAGGACTCTCAAGATTTTACCTCATTTTCATAAAGAAATCAGCAGTGGAAACATACAAGATTACCACCAGGGTACTGTGAGTCCCCATCAATCTTTAATAGTGTTCTTCAAATGGACCTAGGTAATGTACAACTTGAGAGCACAATAATTCAGTATGTAGATGACATATTAGTGTGTAGCGAGACACAAGAAAATGTAGTTAATGACAGTATTGCAGAAAAAGGATATCAAGTGGACAAAGAGAAATTACAGTACTGTCAGGAAGACATCCTGTATATCAGACAGCTAATCTCTCAAGAGGGGAGACAATGAGGGAAATGCAGCAATGTTTAGGCCTATGTAATTATTCTAGGGTCTGGGTTTTTGATTAAAGGACTTAAAGAAGCACTGATAGGTAAAGATGACATAACATGGACAGATGAGATGGCAGAAGAATTTGAAGAGTTGAAAAACGTGATTTGTACAGCACCTGTGTTAGGGATTCAAGATTATAATGGGGAGTTTTATTTATTCTTGCATTCAAATGGAATGGTAATGACAGCAGTCCTCATGCAGAAGATCACATTAGGACATGACCATGAACCATTGGCTTTTTACAGTGGGATTCTAGACCCTGTAATGAGAGGGCATTACCCATGCAAATAAGCATTAGCTGCTGCTTTTACAATTGATAAAGCTGCAAGTATTGCAATGGGGTGTTCATTGATGTTATTCATCGAGCATGCCTTATTCACCATTTTGGAAAACCTAAAAGCACATTAACTATGCAAGGAGTGTCAGGTTATGAGGTGATTATTTCGAAACCAGCAATCAAAATTGTTAGATGTAGAGTAGTGAATCCAGCGACATTTATAGCAGAATGAATAGAAAAGGAGGATTATGTGCATGAGTGTATGATTGCACATCATATACTGCGTTTTATGGTGAAATTCCCCACGTTAAAGAAAATACTCTAGGAGGGGGGGAATTCTGTTAATTAATGGCTCTACAAAAATGTACCAAATGTCAGGAGAAAGGCATATGGGATCAGCAGTAGTGAAGTTAATAAAGAATGGCAAATTTGAAGTACTGACGAGTGTGAGATTGCCTTCACATTGTTCAACACAGGCTGCAGAACCAGTGGAGCTTATCGCCGCACTTCAGAGATATGAGGATGAGGAAGTGACAGTGTACTCTGACTCCGCCTATGTGATGTCAACTGTGCAGTCAGAGCAGGGTTGTCATGTTAGAAAAGGATAGGATTCCTCCTGGCAGACAGCACACCAGTGCAATATGTGCCGCCATTGGACAAGCTTATTAAAGTACTAAAGCTCCCATTGGCTATCGCCGTGGTGAAGTGCGCAGCCCATACTAAAAGGGCCGACATGATTTTGCATGGCAAGAGAAAAGAGCAGTATATTTTCCAAATATGTTGAGCAAGTGTCAGAACGTTGCATGATGGTGAAAGAATGCTTTAATATGTTATCCATTGTACAGTTAATTGAGCAGCAAGGTCGAGGTCCACAAGAGGAACAGGATGTATGGAAAAGGCAGGGGTGTTCTTTATCCCTCAGAGAGGCTATATGGAGACAAGTTAGTACTGGAAAGCCAGTAATTCCTCTAGCACTATTGAGAGTTGCCCTGAATCAGCTTCACACTCCTGTGCATACAACCAGACAGAATCTTGCTGCCATGATGCAGAAGACTGGTTCTCGCCAAATTTGTTAGAACACGTTGCACAGTTTATCATAAATTGCATTGTCTGTCAGAAATTCACAGCAGGGGATACTTTGTGAACAGTGAGAGGAGCAATACCCCAGCCTAAAGGTCCTTTGGGAACTCAGACAATTTACCAATTGCAAAACAACCAATGTGATCTATCTTATTGAGTGCACCTGCAGACTCAGATACGTGGGACAAACGTCCAGACCTGTGCACAAAAGAATAAGCAAACATAAATCAAGGATAAGGTGCCAAGTACACAATGCACCATTGGTCTCACACTTCATGGAACTACAACATGCCCATGACTCCTTCAAATGGTGGGTGATTGACCGTGTCCTAGGCACCACCAATATATCCAATTCCATTAAATACAAGGAATCCTGGTGGATATTCAAATTACAGACCTTGACTAACGGTCTCAATGAAGCAGCCCCTATGGACTATCAAGCCACAACCTGAATGCACAACCATTGCATTCCATTGAGCTCTCTACCAACCAGCACTGGTCTCCCATGGCAGGTCCAGGTTCCTACCCTGATGGACCAGTAGCCACCCTCCTGGTCCCTGGATACATGTGTATCATCACATCCTCGAGTTAGGCATTCCCCCAGCTCCCAGTAGCTAGGACTCATTCCTGTTCTTATTTAGCATCACTCCGCCCCCACCATCCTCAACACATATAGGTCGCTTTCATCCCTCTCTGGCTTACCTGCCGCCCCACTCTCTTGCTGCACCCCATGTACCCACCTGGTAACTTTCCAGGCTTCAGCTCGATGCCATTTACACATGGCCCCCTGCGCCTACGCATCCATTTACAGGCTAGTAGCCACAGCTCAGCGTCACACAAGGACGCTGTACTCTTGGGCACCATACCGCGCGTGCGCGCACTACAGACACTTGTCTGCCCCGCTCCATGCATGCGCGCTCGCCCTGTCACTGTCGATGCGCGCATGCGCTTTTAAATACACTACGAGCAGCTCCATTTCAGTCCACTACGGCACCTCGCCTGACTCTACGCGCACAGCGGAGCTGCCCCAACCTTATCCACATTAAGTTATATACAGGTGAGCACACTCCAGCCCCCCTGCTACTCCTTTTCAGGAAATTAACCATTTCCTCTCTCAGTGAACCTGGGGAAGCAGCACTAGCTCCACACATGGCAATGTCAGTTACTAATACAGCCCGACCTTGCCTTTCTTTTACATCTTTTTACACAGGGCCGCTTGAATCGACCCGAATACTCAGGCTACCACTGGGATGTTATTTATAGCCTGCTCAGTCTGCGACTCTTACGCACAGCATATGCATAACCACCCCCACAGATCTCTGGAAGCACAGGAGTTTCCACGCAGCTTCTAGGACAGGTCAGTTACTGGACTTTTGAGGGCCCCCAGCCCTTCACTTATCTATTGTAGCAGCAGCAATATGATGCTTTTTATCCTTCCACTTGAATTTTTTATTCCTATAGAAACATTTGGTACTCTCTTTTGAGTGGACACTCTTGTCTTTGTTTATCTTTAGGGAGACCTGCATATATAAGGCCCCAGAAGAAGATTGTGAATTAGAACAATCGAAACGTCAGTGATCCTCGTGGGAAATTTATTACATACCTCATCCAAGGACCACACTGAATTTTCTTCACTGTTTAATAGACGTCGGACCAGTCTCTCTTGGTCAGGAATCAGCCACTGCTGACCACATTTTCTAACCATTGTCACATAAACAAACATAATCGTCTCTTTCCACAATAATCCGGTTAGGGCATAACACTTATGCCTCATATCAAAAAGGACTTTGTGCTTAGAGGTCTGTTTGAATGTATTGAAAAGAAAAAATAGGAACTGAATACAATACTACACAGCATTGTAACTATGAGAATGTAACCTCTATGAAGTAATATTGTGTACACCTCTAGTTCGATTATAACAATTACAAAGAATCATTGCATATTGTTTGTACAGACCTGAGAAGAATTGCACTCTTTCTGCATTGTTCATCTTTTTCTTTGCACATATACACACAGCTGTTGACCTGTTCTTGACCTAGCTATGTCAAGTTAAAATCATGGTGTTTCTCTGTGCTGTTTTGTTTTATCTGAACATTTGATCCTTTCTTTTTTAAGAAAAAAACTTTTAAAGATTAGCCACCAAAATAATAAAGAGGCTACTATAAAACCAGTCATAGTTAACGGTTGTTTCTTCACCTCATGATTAGGATTTATCACTAATGCATGGGTCCCTTTGGAAGGGGTAAATCACAAACTGCTCAAAAGTAATTGCAGTACGGAATCAGAGAGGACAGGAACACCCAATGTACACATACCTTGATCTTCCAGCCCACTAGTTCCTGTCCGTCTTTAGGGCTGTCCCTCCAGTTACAAGTAAAAGTCCTTTTCAGCATCTACATATAGATTATGTGGACATGTTGCAAACATGCAATGTTACAGATATATGCTAGTAGTATTGTATCTTTTTCCCAATGGATTGAGCCAGGGCCATGCACGCACCCTGATGCCACATGTGCTGCCAAGTTTCTCTTATGTGAGGTGTTTCCTAGATGGATTGTATGTGAAGTTCTATGGTCTGATGATGGGCTGCCTTTTGTAAATGAGATGTTCAAACAAATTATTCTTTTATTAAGCATAAAGCATACATTTTATCTGCCTATCATCTACAAGTGAATGGTATTTGTGAGTGTTTAATTGTACTCCTTAAAGAGAATATAGCCGAAATTCAGATAACTCTGAAGAAGGAATGGCTAACCCTTGCTTTATTTGCCTTGAGAAACCAGCCTGGTTTAGATCACCACTTGACTCCTCATGAGTTGGTGACTGGATGCTTCATGGAAGTGGCCCTTGCTTCTCCCACTGAAATAGAAACTGATGCACATAGTCTAGCAAAAACATTAGAGGATGAGATGCATGATTATTTGACAAATATGACTGCTAGTGTTTCTTTTATTTTCCAACGGATCAAAAATCAGAGGGACGGGTCGAAGAAGATTGAAGAAGACATCCAAATGATCAATCCTGTAGAACTTTTAAAGCCACCTAGTTTCTATCCAGGGGACCAAGTGCTTGTCAAGAGTTTTGTTTGCACTTCAAATAAGCCCCACTTTGAAGGGCATTAGCTAGTAGAGCGGGTCACCCCCTGTCATGACCACTGTGAGGGGGCGCAAGTTGTGCCACAAGCAGGCTACCACCAGGACCCTGAGGGCCTTATAAGCACTGCAAAAGGGCAGTCCTGGCTCCTTTGGCACCAGGCTCATATGTAGGAAGGAAGGACTGTTCAAACTAGGTCCCATTTATATACATGGGCCTTTAAATCCAACATGGAAACACCCACACAGTCTAGTTCTAAGAACCAAGCCATGCGGTCTAGTGTTTTGTATGTGGCAGGCCTGGAACTACTTTCCCTGGTACTACTTTACCTGGGCTACATAAACCACACCCTGACTGCAGACCACGCTTTGTGTTATTCTGCAACCCGCAGCGTGACGCTCACTGTGTCCAGCTCCTGGTCTTCAGCATCTTCCTGTAATCCTGCAAGAGCAAGAACAAGATTATTCTGTTTTACCAGAGAAAACACCATCCAGCACTGAGCATCTCAACTGGGCTGCAATCTGTGGAAACCGAGAAAAGAAGAAACATCACTCACCTGTGATTACTAGCTTAAGGACTTCCGGCGAATCGCTACCACATCTACTGTTCAAACATTGCGACCTGCAACAACGAGAAAAGGAATATAAATATTAGAACGCGCGCTTCCAAAACATGGAATTCCATCAGTCTTACCTGAATTCCATTGTGCTACGCCACGCTTCCATCCGGAGCACCACAGCATCATCTGCAAAAGAAAAGACACATATTCAGGTTTGCTTTCAATATTAAACAACCGCACAGCGCTGTACTTACCTTAACGGATTCCGGGGGCCTGTTTTTCATCGCGCTCTCATCCACTCGCAGCACCACAGTGGCCTGTGAGGAGAAGAAGAAGAAAACACAGGTTAGCTTTAAAAGACAATAAAGGTGCTGCGCTTTGCGCTTTCTCTTACCTGGAAAACGTGCCTCTCCATCCGGCACACCAGCATCAAGACCTTCGCACCTGAAAAGAAGGAGATAAAGACGTTAACGAATTCCCATCATAAATAGAACAAAGACTTACAATTAACAAACCTACATGCCTACCAGCAGATTCGGGGTCACAGCAGGCCTAGGCCCAAGAAAGGCGTACTGCACCAGTGAAGCAACTCGGGCAGCTCGCCAACAAATGTCAAGCGCCCCTGCACAAGAAACACAGGACGGATAGCTCACCCTACAAATAACTAAGATTCATTATTCAGCACTGGGCAACTATGCATCAAGGGTTCCAGATCTCTGAGCCTTCCAGACGCCCCCGGCGATATCAGGTGAGCGTAACACCCTCACGGCTTTGAAACTCCCAGGAAGACGATCCTGGCTGCATTTGAGTAACAAAAACCTTATAAAGGAGACACCATTACCCCTCTGGCACCCGTTGACAGTAAAGCAAGAGAAAAAGTTCTGCAAATGCAGAATATATCGGCTCCCAAGAGCCAACAAAGAACAAATTAAGTAAAGACAATTTGAACTATCAATTATTCCCAGGTTTAAAGGGAAACAAACAAACTTTGCAGTGTTTACAAAATTATTCCTGATAGGTCAAAGAGACAATGCTTTCAAAACAGAAAACAAAGAAGACCACACAACACTTTATGTTGCCTATAAAGTTGCACCCATCTCTGTATGCTGTTTTTGTATACATAATTCGATCTTATCCAGCTCTAGTGAGACAACATGTTTATATTGTAAAAATAATTGGAAATACCAAGAATAGTCCTATCATTTGCAGGATCATCATTGCAATTATATTACAATTTTAGTTATGAAAAAGTGTGATTAATATAATGAATAACTGGAATTACACGCTGATAAAAGCAAATGGGAATTTTCCAGTTTTTGAAAGACACATTGTTAGCAGGAAGACCTAGCAATACACAAAATGCAGTAAGACGTATGAATTCTTTTTCAATCTTTCTTGTGGCTACATTTTGTACAATGTGCAGTCTTTATTTCTTTATTATTATAGCATTTCATCAAATTATGTTTTAAAATACAGATGGAGTGTTTAGCAACAAGACATCTATCGTTATCCCTAACAAAAGCATGAGTGATATTTTCCCTGATACTTCCAAGCAAATTATCCGACTTAAGAGGGATGCTGGAGAGGATCATGAGGATATAAATACATACCTTGATAACTCAGCCCGTTTAAAGAATAACATGTGGTATCAGCACATGAAGGAAGTGGGGAGAAGGATGTCAGATGAGAGCTGCTATGTATGTTCTCTCATCCTTTATGCCATGATCACAGCCAGAACATTTATAGCAAAAGAAATACCTACACATGATGCAAAGTGTCTTAGTCATCTAGTAGCATGCATGACAAGAGGACAATTTGAAGGAAAATGTGCAAACCTGTGATAGATGTCGAAAAGACCATTCCTATATGAAGAAGCTTACATAAAAACGCAGAAAATGGAAAAATACCCAGGTTGAAAAAGCCGAATGCTCCTGTACTCATTCAGTGGTCTGACTGGAAAACAGATGAGGATTGTTGAACAAAAGAGACTGAATTGTGCAGACACATGGGAAACATCAGGATTGCCAGGATGCTGAGAGAGACCTCAACTATTGATATATGGACGAGTAGCCACCAGTACAGGATGGAAGGAAGGAATGGTAGGATACAGTGCACACTTATTGATGACTGCACCAGTACAGATAGTGCAAATAGTGAATGATGAATGACTTAAGGAATGGGCCAAGTATTCAAAATTATTAACATGAGTTGAAAATGAAGCAGGGCATGTGTCCATAATGCCAATGAAGAATACGACACTGTGTTTCAAAAACAGTGTTCTGACCAAAGTTGGAGAAAATAAAGAATGCAAGCAAATAATTGATGTGCCAGGAATGAATGGAGGAGCTGCTGTGTTAATGGACCACTATTGGGCCTGTGGATCAAAATCTTATATGAACCTACCTAAGAATTGGGGAGGAATATGTTCCATAGTGGTAATACATGTTCCTGTGTTGGTAATCCCCAGGATGATCTCCACATCACAGACTTTCCAAAAATCCATAGAAGATTATCAAGACATCCCAAAAGAGCAAACATTGTTCAGTAGGACAGCAGTGATATGTACAGCTATATTTATGACAGGAATGTAAACTACAGTGAATGCCAAGTAGTTACAAACCACTGGATGGGAGCTGCTACAAACAATTAACACAATATAAGGTTTTAATGCAATTAGAGAAGAATTGAGGGCCATCAGACTCATGACCCTCCAGAAGAGGTATGTCCTGGACCTAATTACAGCAATGGAAGGAGGCATGTGCACCAAGATGGAGCCTTCTTGCTATACATACACACCTATCCATGATGGAACCCTGACAGAAGCAATAACTATGCTGTCAACTCTGCATATACGAAAATGGTGGAAGAAGTAGATGAGACCGAAGATGAAGATTGGTTTTCATCTCTATTCTCGTGGGTTCCAACCTGGATGGCAAATGCCTTCAATTTGTTGGGAGCAATATAAGTGTTAGTGTTGCTGAGATTCTGTCTTATAAGAATAATCATAGGACAATGCAAGAAGACAGAAAATAAAGCTATGGGATGAAGATAATGATTGATGTGAATGCTGTGACTGATGAACATGCACAGACCATAAAACACCACCTGAGACCACCTGAAAGGAAGTACCTTGGCACCCCCAGGAATGACGTTTTACTATCCCGAGGATCATAAGAACTATGTGCGATCTTGGGTGCTCTGTCAACTGACTGGGGAGTGTTGCCATATGATCTGGAGGGTGGATGAATATATAAAGAATGCAGGTCACCTGAGGGGTGTGGCGTGACGAAGATATGGATTCTGAAGAAACCACAGTGTGAAGAAAAGATGAAGAAAATTGAGGAGGTGGTTGAGTACTCGACCAGAATGGGAATGTTGAGAGGCAGATCTACACATCTATAGCACCCACCCGCTCACCTACGTCATATTGGAAGAACAGCCAAAGAGAGCACTGTGCATGACACCTGGTATCATCCCAATACCACTTTGAAGGTATGAAAGATATTATGCGCTTAGACATCCGTACCAAATGTACCCTTGAACTGTTGCAGTAGACATGAGTCTGCAGACACCACTGGACATTGAAGAGCTATAAGTAAAGTCAGACAGAAGAGCAGTGACGTCATGAAGAGAGGAGATATATAGACACACTTAACCTGATGAATGGATGTCTGAAACATGAAGATGTAACTGAAGCAGCAAAGTAAAACATAAATGTGAATATGAAGAAAACCATATACACTTAGAAGATGAGTGACAAGAGTTGTAGTAGATGTATATACGAAGACACGTAAGGTAGATAAGACAATTTGGAAGGTTGCTAAAGTGAGAAATGTAATGCAAGTAAAACAGCCATGTTGAGAAAATGGACGTCAGCATTGTACGATAGAAAGCAAGAAATCTTGAGGAGAGAGACCAACGCTACAGAGCTGACAGGTGCTGGAATGTAAATTTGTGCAAGAGCAAATGGTATTTGCTTGGCTCAGGATGAAGGATAGCAAAGATTGCCATAGCAACAAGCAACTGCAAGGAACGAAATGAGTCGAAGATGATAAGCCATGTACACAAGACATATTTTTCCCAGATTAAGTAAAGGAACAAATAATTATGAGTGCCAAGTATTGAACAATCAAGGATGCAGAAAGGGAATCCAGGTTGGAGCAACCAAGTCTCCAGAGGCCAAAAGGAGTAATAGCAACCAATATAATCAAATCAAATAGCACTAAATAGAAGGGCAAAATTGACAAAATGTTGGTCTCCTCACACATGGTATATGACTGTGAGGATTCACTCTGACTCTGATAACCCATGTTGTACAGAACAACTGGGGTCTCCTTTCACAGGGTGACTTTCCCCCCCAAGAACGCAGCTTGCAGTGAATGTGAAACAAACCTGAGAGGCTATGGGCTCAGGCAAAAAGGCAGGAGCAACCAGCTGAGCTAGAGAAAGAGGGTAAAAGAAATAGATGCAACAATATCAGCACCACTGATAAGCAACAGGCAACAAATAATAAACACCTTCCTCTGCCAGACGGCCCTTCCTACGTAATGTCACAAAGATGAGGGCAGAGAACCTACTTGACAAACTCCTGCCAGGGATGTTCAGAAGGTCAGGTGGTCCAAATGGAGATTGCCAGGGTGAGTTGTAGGAGACCTTTTAGTAGAGATGACACCTGACCCATACGACTACGATATCTAGGCAGTGCAAGGGCAGAAATGTTACTGTTCACTTCTTGAGACAAAAGCAGTTCTGTTCCTCAAGGCAATACATCCATGGAAGAGTCACTGTGCTGAAAGGCAGATAAGCACAAAAAAGCAACAAAAAAACAAGTTACAAAACAAAGAAATCCAGGCGCCTGAGGGAAAAAAGAAAACAGAGCAATTCAAGGCATGAAAGCTGGAGTCCGGGATATAAACAAGCGAGAAGTCTGTTGAACAAGGTAATGGGTCTGAAGCCAAAGGGGTTACAACCTAGCCAGTCCAGGATACGTAGAGCCGGGGTCAGAGGAGACCAGGAGATCAGTCTGTAAATAAGAAGCGAAGCATCAGGACAGACCAGGACAGAGGCATATGCAATCCAAAAAAAGCTGGTAACGAGGGCCTGGAATCTGGCCTAGAACAAGAAAAGCAGCTCACTGGGAGTGTCAGAAGGCTTGTACAGTGTGTTTAAATACAAACGCTGATTTGACATGACAGGCTTCCGGGTCGCATCGGCAGGCACACACGTGACAAGTCACATGCACGACCTCGCGGGCCATCTGGGTATTGGAATCCGTGGCACCCGCTGCAGTGCTTTCTGCCAGAGTCGCCACGGCAGGCGCCACTGCTGGTGCCGACTGGGATACGGTATGGGAGGAGCTGCTGGAAATGGGTGGACCATGACAAAGACCAGAAGACAAGACCTATTCATAAAGCTCCAAACAAAGATAGCAATGTATCTTCACTCCCTTTAAAGTTCAGAGGAAGAGAACGGCCAGCAAGGTCAACTACAAACAGGAAGCCTTGGCTTAGGGCCTCACTGATGAGAGATGGTAGGCTAATTAGGTAAGAAAGGCAGTTGTCTGACATTGTTCCCCTGTGCCTGGGTTTCGTTGCTTACGTGCTGGTAACAAGCTGATTGTCCAAGGTTGGAAGAGAGGGCCAACCAATCATGAGGGCCTAAGTAATGGTGGACCATACATTGTTGCAGAAGCTTATCCGCTGCTGGTATTATGCTAGTATCTATATTTTACATAGTTAGAGGGTGTTTAACGTTTGCCTGCCAGATAAGGGGCAGCCAATGGTGATACAAACCGTATATGAACTATAGATATATATGTTCCCTTAACCAATGTCTCCACCCGATAGGCTTTTCCTGTCTGCCATATAGGATGACGCTTTAGTTGACGTACATTGCGGTATAAAGCCTTTTATTTTACCAAATGGAAATGCGCTGAGAATGTGTGAGCTACAATTTGTTCGCCAGATTGCCCTACTTAAATGAATTGAAAAGAAAGTAGTATTTTGCCATATTCTTTGAGTCTGTCCGGTTACTTGGCCCTGAGATCATTTAATTGGTAATCCCATTCAGCACTTGGAACGCTGCAGGAGCTATTTCACAATAACATAATTAATGTCTCTACTGAGAATGCCTAAAAGCCCCAAACATGTTACCAGGGTCTAGGGCGTGCTCCAGTGCTAGGCGCCAAACTGATCACTTCTTCCATGGCAGATGCCTTCAACGATGTGTTATACAAGGCCATTGCGACACCACCCGTCCATGGCACCTATTTCCACCTGAGACCCTTCTCCGGGGAGAAACCATTGCAGAGGGGTGAAGAAGAATAGCAACTTTGGGCAGACAAGACCAACCAGATGATGCATGACCGGAGAGCTACCGAGCAAGAGAAGAGGTTTTGCATCATTGAGAGGCTGTGCGGTCCTTCATTGAGAGTCATCCAGGTGCTCCGTGCCGCGCATCCAGACCCCATAGTAAAGGACATCATGTACACGCTGGATGGAGTGTTTGGAGCCACCAAGTCTGGTGTGGTGCCAATCGCGAAGTCACGGCCGACCAAGTAAAGACAACCAACAAGTCTGCACCACCAGACGGGCCCAAGTCTGCAGTGACACCACCGGTGGGCAAGTCATCTAGGAACCAGCATCCGCCCAGACCGGCTAGTACTCCTGAGAGGAATATCACCTGTATTCGAACTACTAGCAAGCCAGCACCCAAACATCATGGGCAATACCTGACGGGCTCGTAGGACTACCAGCCACCTTGACAATTGCCATTGCTGAATGAAAGGCACTTCCAGCTAGCCTTTCACAGGTGACCATTGTCTATGAGATGTTCTACCAAAAACACCTGCCGCACATCCCATTGGAGCCCTGGGCTGGACTGAACCTTGTTGCGTGGGAGACAACTCTTGTAACCCTTGCAAATAACTAAGGTACGTATGGGTCAGACTGCAGTTTCCATGCGCTCCTATCGACACATTGGCCCAGGTCTGCAGCAGTTGGAGTGAAGATCCTGCAACACTGGTGGTGATTGTAACAAATTCCTCGATGTTCGATGCACTGACGGCATTATGTTGGGAGATGGCTGGACCACGATATGCCAGGACATTGTCCTGCAAACCTTGTGCCAACAGGCCTATTTGCAGAGAGAGATCCAGTCTAGAACTCCACCTAATGGCCCATTGGAGATGTACATTTTAAATATAAATGCATGCCCTCCTTTCTCTCCCTTATATCCATGCAGAAACCACAATTCATAAGAGAATGCAAGCTTCAACAACTAACAAAGGAATGAAGGGGCAACCGCTTAATCAGCATTTATGGAGGAACTGTTAAGCCAAATTTTAGAAACACCACACTGTTTCCCACACAGGAACAGCAGCTGGATGCAAAATATGGTGTCACGCACAAGCAACTGGAAGAAGATGAGGCATTCAATACAAAGTCTGAATTATCCCAAAACAACAAAAAGGTGACACTCTAATCCGAGCCCTTCCATACAAACTCAGAGAACGTGAAATTCATAAATGGATCCACACAAGCCTATTGGATATGAAAAACCGAGTAGAAAAGAAAACAAAGAAAGCAATCCACTGACGAAATAAGGTTTACCAGAAAAATCAGGTTAATTACAGAGTACTCCTGCACTTAATACTTAAACATTTGAATCAGAGAAAAATAGATCATTGAACGCTATAAAGCATGCAGCTTACAACCTTCATCCAATTGACACGCTTACAAGCATCAAAGAAGATTAGACGATGGAACCATTGGAGATGTACGTACCACCAGGTTCGGGCAGATCACAATTGCAGACACACGCCACAGTGATGGTTCCTGGCAGTGTGAAACTCAGTGGGAAGCAACGACCAAAACATCTGGTGATGGAAGCACCAGAACGTGGGGAGCTCCCAGGGGATTTACTGGTACAGCGGACCCTGGTGACAATGAATGGAACGGACCTGAAGACATTCAAGGTACCAGTCATTAATGTGACCAATAGGACCATCCGCTTACCAAGATGAACCATCATTGCACGGTTCCGCCTGAACACATCGGTAGCCCCAGCGAGTGTTGCCACCAGCTCATCTGAGATGCGTTGGATGCAAAGTCGGTGGACTTTGTAGACTCCCCGATCTCAGAGAGAGACAACGACCACTTGAGGTACAAGCTCAAATGGGGATGTCCGGATGTGCTTCGACGACTGTCAAATGAACACTTGCACTATTCCAGACCAGTACACGACGCCCTGGGTGGAGGCATTGGACTGCCTGACTGGGAGTGGCCACTACCAGATCCTGGGAGCATCGAGTGGATCATTAGAAGAAGTCTTTCATCTGTCGGTTGGGATTTTACGATTTCGTCTAGTTTCTTCAGGGGATCTCCAGTGCACCAACGACTTTCCAGTGTTTCATGGAGAAGGCTGTCAGCGACATAAACCTCCTGGAGGTACTGGTGTACAATTATGACATCGATGTGTTCAGGAGGACCCTTGAAGAGCACAACCGGAGGCTCATGAAGGTGCTGGGTCACCTTCAGGAGCAATGGCTAAAGGACAGTGTGGACAAGTGCCAGTTTTGCCGGACAAGTGTCAAGTACATCAGACACATCGTCTCTGCGGATGGCCTTGCCGTGAATCCAGCAAAGATTGACACCCTCTTCACCTGGCCAAGACCTCAGACCCTCAAGGAGTTAGAGTTTCCTGGGATTCTGTAACTACTACAGGAAGTTTATCGTAGGACCCTCCGTCATCGCCTGACCATTTGTGGACCTCAGCAAGGGCCCCACCTACCCAGAGGAGCCGGAGGAACACCAGCAACTCTGCGGATCATCTATATCATCCACGGGAGCCCCCTGGTGAGCGGTGGACTAACCGATACCAGCAGGCCTTCAAGGAGCTCAAGCAGACCCTCACCACAGAAGCAGTCCTGGCCTACATGGATCCGCAGTTGCCTTATATCCTGCACATGAACACGAGTCTGGAGGGATGAGGATCTGTTCTCTACCAGGAGACCAACGGTGAGATGAGACTGGTCACTTTCGCTAGCCAAGGCCTGCATGCTGCATAGAAGAACTACCCAGTACACAAGTTGGAATATTTGGCATTTAAGTGGGCCATTAAAGAGAAGTTCCAGGATTACCCATACGGCACAACATTCACAGTGAGGACTGACAACAACCCCCTTATGTATGAGTTGAAGTGGGCAAAACTGGATGCTACCGGACACTGATGGCTCGCTGCACTGTCCACAAACAGTTTCAGTCTAAAATACAGACCTGGGCGCACTAACATTGATGCTGATGCCCTCTGAGGCCTCAGGAGCAGCTGGGTTATACAGCTGGATCCACCTGGTAGAAGGAGTTGGCTTCATCAGGCGTCAGAGTTATCTGCCAGGCTGTAAATCAGCAGGAGCCAGACAGGGCCAAGAGCGTGGAGTGCTTGGGTCCTCAGCCGAGACAGTACCCACCATCTATTGCAACATCACCAGTCTGGAGGTATCTGAGCTACTGTGTCTTACCCAAGATGAGATCTATGTCACAGCTAGCGGATCCTGGCATTACTCCATTCCTGAAAGTCAAGACCATGGAGCGGATGTGTCCAGAGACATTCTTCAAGATGCACGTGCAGAAGGGTGGAATCCTGTGCATGGGAAGTAAAGTTGAAGACCGGCTACTACATCGCCTGGTTTTGCCACAGAGGTTCTGCCAAGCTGTATTGTATGCACTCCCCAACCAGCACAGACATTATGGCAGCGACAGAACCTTTGAGTTGGTCTGCTCAAGGTTTAGGAGTATTATTGCCAACACTGTGCCAAGTGTATCACCATCTGCAGAGTTCCGGGCCCATGGACTATAAGGAACTCATGGTGGCAACAGTAAAGACACAATTGATCACAGTTCAAGGGTATTTATTGAACAATAAATGCAGGGTGGAAAAACACATAACCTAAACCTAAATCTGAGATGAGAGCAAGCGTCGACCATCAAATGGAAAATAAGGCGGTCCTAGTGGCATTGTGTCAAAATGAAAGGGCCTATACTAAGAAAAACATATTGCCAATTCCATACAGCTAAGTATATAAAGAGTGTGGGATAGGATTTCAATAAAGAATATGACAAGGCCAATGCTCTTTCTACAATACCAGTTGAAATAAATAGGAAGACAGTCTTTTATAGTCTTTAGGAGGGCAAAGAAAAATGTTCAGTTTCAACAAACGACTTGATATGAGAAAGTTCCTTTTCAACAAAACAGTGGTTTTCCTGGTGTACTCCCCTGCCAGGAGTATCCCCCTTTTGGCTCCAACAGATCCCCTAGTGTACTCTCCTGCCAGGTATCTCTTTCGAAAAAGGTTCAACTGAAAACCTTGGATGTCCTGGTTTACTCTCCTGCCAGGAACATCCCTCTTTTGACTCCTACAAATATCCTAGTGTAGCACCTCCTCAGTGGCCCAGCCTTGTTGATTTCAGTTAGCACTTGCACCAATTTTCCCCATAGTGACATCCCCTATATGAGGGTTTGTTCAAGCTCCTTCTGTCAACCTCTTTTACAATGTCTCTTGTTTCTTGGCAACGCTTGTTCCAGGTTTCCCCCAACTGATGTCCCATGTCAGGAGAATCATAACATTTCTGCCTGTTTGTTTCTTTTATAATGTCTTTTGCCTAACCGCAATGCTGGTTCGAAATTTCCCTGAACTGACATCTATTATGAGAATTGTACCATGTTTGCCCTCTTGTTCGCTCTGTAAATCTATTTGATTGGTATTAAAAACTTTCATTTAATTGTCCAGGTTCCTGTCGGAATGCCCCAGAGACACCACTACCAAAGGCCCAACATATTGGCATCTTCTGTCATCTCCGACTTGTGGTTCGCTGTAGCGGCAAAGACTTCCCTCAGGTGTGACATCTACAGTTTGTCAAACCCCCTTTCAGGTCCTATGCCAGCTTCGTGGACACTCACTGGTACAGTTGCTGCCTGTGGATTTGACTGAATCATGGACAACCTGTCTGCAGTTGCTGGTTCATTTGCTGCACTACCCTTTTGCTCTCTAGTCTCCATTGGGTCTCCCGCCACGCTGGTAGATCGGGTGGACCAGTGGCATTCCGGGAGCACCTCTCCCCTTCAGCTGGGTTCACTCCCACACGTCTGCCTCTCTCTGCGGCTCAACTTCCTTTCCATTATGTGTTTTATCGGCACACCCGCAACCTTCAACCTTTGGTTACAGTTACCTCTGGCTTTTAACACAAACTGGGCTTTTGTTGCCTTCGATAAATCACTGGTCGTGTTAATTGGGCTCCATACATGAGCGTATCCTACAACCTCCTGGATCGTCTCTGGAGGAGACGCATGTACCTGACACAGGCGCTTTCCAGTAAATCAACTCTGGATAAGTACTATTCGCTTTTTCCTTTTAATTTTGGTCCTGAAGAAGATGGTTCACTTGCCTATTGCCATCAAAACCGGTCGACCCTTGATGTCATGAGGGCTCTCATGACCTGCCAGATATCTCTTATGAATAACAAGAGACACTGGCCGCACTAACTAGCTTGCACACTCACAGACATGGAGTGAGCGTTTCTTTCATAAGAGCCAATTTTAGCTTTGTTCTAGGAGTGGACAGTCCGAATGTACCCTTTGCATTGCATTAACTAAGACCTACGGGCACAATAAAATGTTTGCACTTAGTTTGGAATTCACTGAATAAACCTGGCCCCCAGGTTGCCCACACGTAGGAATTGGCTGTGACAGAATCTAATACATATTTATGTCTTTTGTGCAATAGCCAGTCCAAACTGTCCAGAAACTAAGGTTATAGTGTTTGAAAAGGTTCATGCCACTAGTATAGAAGGTTAGGGACAGCTCTCTCTATCCCTTTTAGATAGGCGTTGCACCACACGCCATCTAGGGCAAGGCATCCCCGACAGGGTCAAGGTGTCCTCCTTCTCCAGGGCTAGCTTTTAGCTTGGTTGTTTCCCCTGTTGACATACTGTGTGATTATGTAAGATTACTCAATATATTGAATCCTTTTGAACAACCATTGTCCTATTGAACCGTTGTTTTGTGCTACCACCCCGCAGTCAAGGACGTTGCCAGTGCCTCCTCTGCTCCTCCTAAACTCCATTGCTGACCTGGGAGGGCAGCGAGACGCTTTCAAGCACCTTGAAGGTTTCCCCTTTCCGCTCTCTGTTTCAGTCTTGGAATGATTACGGCTTCCTGAAAGTGTGGAATTCTCACCTCGCTCTCTCTCGTGCTTCGCAACTGCTGATCAGCCCCTTGGCCTTCCAACTTCCACAGCCTGGTTTGAATCAGCCCGAAAACGCTGCTCCTTTCTTGTACCCAGCCTTGCTCAGGGTGTGCCTGTGCGCGCCACCTTTTATCCTGAGAGGGAGTGTTAACAGTGGCAGGTGGGTATAGTTAGTGTTACGTGCCTGACTCTGGCTGGTCTTATTAAAGGGACAGAGCCATTGCAAGTCAATAGAGGTAATCTTTCTGACCTCATTCATCATCTTCCTCGGCTCAGTAGTGTTGTCAATGTAAAGTGGGAAGGAATTCTGGGAGTTGTAGTTTCCCATAAAATAAGCAGGCAAATGGGTTAGATGGGTTGTGAAATGATGTGGATACCATGTCTCACCATCAGGTGCCTCTCTCCCACTCGCCGAGGACCCCCTACCCAGGTCATCCTCCCTCGCTTGTCCACCCCCAGGGTCGGGATCCAAAAGCTTTGGCCTTTCCCTGGCTACCTGAGTACGAGATCCCTGGGGAACAGGTGGTGAATCCCTCTGGTTTTTCACAAGTGATACAAAATACCTGGCAAGGAAGATTACCAGGGAATCTGGAAAGTACACCAGACAAATCTTTAAATTTACAAAACAAGAACCTTGTGTATCCAATATAAAGACCTTATTGTTCAAGAAAGACACTTTTGCTACAAAGGCATTGATGGATGTTTTGAGAGATATAGTGTGAACAAGAATCCAGTGTAAAATCCTCCAGGAATGGTTTGATAAAGGGACACTCTTGTGATAAAAAGAAACTGTTATTTGGAAAAGACACTTTCGCAATCCCACCTAAAAATCCAGGGGAAGAGAACTATCCTCTGGTTTCAAGGATTTATCCTTGGAAAATACTTTTGGATGTATTCTTTATGTTTTGATTATTAACACCTGTCACTAAAATTATGTCAGAGACATTTCCTTGTATCCTTGGTTATTTGTTTTTAGTGTGAGTGTCCGTTTAGAATGGTTTTGAACACAGGGACGGTTAAGTTAATTGACCTAGACTGATTTTTAGTTTTAGTTTCTCAAGTAGGGAGCCTCCTTGATTAGGATAGGCCTAGAGTGGCATTTTCCAACCCATTTCTTTTAAATAAAATGTCTGACAATGCGAATACTGCAACTTTGTGTCTTCCTCTCATTTCTGATCGCTCAGACAATATGACAAGCAAATAGTTAGAGTAAAGGACCCTCGTGCATGTTCGTGTGAGGGTCCTTTTACTCTTTTGAAAGAAAGAAACATTGTGATGGCGCGAGCAGAGCGCCGTGGACACAACAGTCTAACCCTCCAAAGGTTTACAGGTGCTCGGTTTGGCAGCAGGTTCACCACCGCTGCCCGGGCCTACAAGCACTCCCTTGATCAGTAGGTGGGTGCTGTGAGCACCATCAGCACCCCAGGGGGCCACCCATCTCCCCCAGGCCGTTGGCCAATATTGACTTAACGACAATCCCCACAGCAGGGGAGCACCCAACGTTTCCAGCCCTCCTGGGCTGGTATAAATAAAGGGGGCCACCCCTGACAGGTGGCCGATTAAAACTCCCTGGCCCACACCTGGCAGTAGTGGCATAGGTGGAGTAGTGTTGTGGTGCCCCTTACTTGCTGGGCTGCACCTTACACACGCAGCATTGCTGCTTACTGCTGGAGATCCAGAACCATCATGAGAGAGCGTGAAGATCCAGAAGAAAATCAGGAAAGAGCAGCAGCAGAGACATTGAGATCGCCCTGGCCAGGTTCTCTCAGAAGTAAGGTTTTATATGTAGTTTTTTATACAGTGCACTGTATGGACTTTGTACATATTTTTTAAAGACCTTTTATATTTTATCATATTTAAAGGCCTCTTTTAATATTTTTGGTAGGTTACGCAGCAGCTACGATTAGTTTGATTTGTATATAGTGTCTTTTTTCCCCCTTTTGTAAAAAACCTCTTAAAACCCTGCTGGTGTACCGGAAGAGGAAAAGTCAAAGTATAACAACTGAAAGAACTGTACACCAGCATGCCTTTGTCCACCTTTCCTTTTGTGTGCCAGCTACTATAATCTTGTGTCTCTTTCCTTAGGGGTAATTGGGGGGTCCTCCCCTAACCTTCTGATTTCCCCTACCATAACCACCTTCCTAGCGGGGCTCACCGGGGTGATCTTGATGCCAGAAGAGTGGGTTTTGGGACAAGTAACAGGTAGGGCAAGTTATAAGAAAGGTATAAGATATACTTTGTGTGCCCGCCTAGGCAACCCAACATGGCTGCCTTATGCAAAGATGTCAGTGACATTTTTTTGTCAAACAGTCATGATATTGTATGGTGTGCTGAAAAAAGAGGGTGTAGGTATAGCCATTGCACTACTAGCATATGCAATGTATACATTTCTTGAGATTGCTGCACGGATGTTGTGATCTGATCAATTAATTTTGTAATGCATTTTGTGTTCACTGTAGTTCACATAGTTTACATGCTCAGTATCACAAAACCTGGGAAGTGTTTTCACCTATCGTTGGTAAATATATTGATCATGAGCAATAACCAAAGTTGAAATGCAAATTGCTAGGTTAAGTGCCACGATAGTTAAGTAGATGGTGCAGTAAGTAACCCACTTGTTGCAAAGATCTGTGTTCACATACCGGTTCTCTGTAACAAACCCTATCAGGACGTACTCAGCATTTCCTCTCTATGAAGTAAATAAACTTAAGTACATAAACTTGAGTGATAGTAACACCCGCTGTGCTGCAAAGAAATTACCTGCCCCAGAACCTAAAGCAGCATTGGTATGGTGCAGGTTTAGAGGTCAGTCCCTTTAAACAGGTTTTAAAAACTTTGCGGCAGATTCTTTCATGACAATATATTTACCACCCCCAATTAACAGCATAATGTGTTAGTCGTGGTAGGCAGTTAGGTTATCAAACTGGAGGCAGTGGAACCAAAACGCTGAGTGTCATATTCTAGCATTGTCAGTGAACTGTAATGTGATCCTGGATAGAACATATTATCTCATTGTACAGTACTGAGTTGCATTAATGAAAGGTGATGCCTGCTCACCTTCTGGTGGAATCCTTTATCCCATTGGCTGCTGTTTCTTTTCATGAAGGCCATTGTAGCAGGAGAGGTCTTTCTGGAGATCCACACATTAAGGGGCCATAGACGTTTTTCAGGATGTATTCAGGGCACAACACAAAAAGTAATGTGCTAGAAAAACAACAAAGATTAAACGTCCCAGCGTCTTCTCGGGGTTCAACAGTCTCTAGGGAAATTCACAGCATTCCCATTCCATTCACAGTCTCTCAGGGGCTATCATGGCTTCCTGAACCCCAAGACAAACCTCTTTCTGGTTGAATAGCAAGGGAAACATCCCTCTCTCTACCTGTATCCATCCCCTAAAGCTCGTGAGGTTTTATCAGCAGTTTACAGAAGTCCTAAAGAAGGTGGAACATATCCCAGCACGTGTTCGGTCTCTCTAGAGCTGAGAGGTCTGTGTTTAGAATAATGCCCATATTCCTCTATCCTACTCAAGACTCCACCACTTACTGGTTCGTTGGGCTCTGAGCTGGTCCTAACTTCCTTTCTCTGCTCCTCTGCTTCCTCGATGACTCTCCACATTTTCATATCTTCACCCTCCTTCTACAGATCCCTAATGTCACTGGCACCCAAGTGCAGCACCTTTCTTGCCCTTCCCTCTCCTTATTTGGTCTTCTCCTCTACCTTCTACCCCTCCAATTGAAGTTCGATGTCCCTCTTCCGTCCTCCAAGATACCCTTTCTCTCCTTATCTTCCAAAGTGTTCTTCACTTCCTTCTTTAAGCTACATCCTCGCCTTTGCTTCTAGTTCAACTTCACTTCCACCCTTTTTTCCAGATCGTTCTTCCACATGCCTTTTCTCGCCACTCCCTCCTTTCTCTCGACCCATTCTCCAAACTCACTCTCTTGCTATCAGCCATTCTCCATTACACTTGCACACCACTCTGTCTCCAATAACCCAAATCACCTCTCTGAGCCTTGACACCTTTAGGGTACGGGTGTGCCTGCTCTGCAGGTCATAATTGCACAAGGCCCTCATTACGAGTTTGGCAGTGTGGTAACAAAGTGGCAGTAATTCTGTTACTGCCACTTTCTTTGGCAGTAGCATAATTACTGCCTTTTTTAACACACCGCCAAATTCTGAGTTTGCCCTTAACGTGGAGGATTTCACACCAGCACAATGCTGGAGGGAAATCCTCAACTTTAAGGCCAACAATCAGCAGAATTACTGTGGTGGAATTACTGCTCATAGTAGTTCCTCCAAATACCCATGGAGTAATATGGACTCCAAAAATGGCTATTAACATCACTTTACCACCACTTGTAATCCAGTGGTAAATCCACAGGAACAAGTGGCAGTAATGGTAATCGATTTTGGCAGTAATTCAACAGATCTACCACTGAATTACTGCCACACACACAATGATGCCCAATGTGATTGGTGAATCTCAAGTGCTTGTTAATTTTCAGATGTGCAACTAATGGCGTATCAGGATCTCATTTTGGCTGGCCACTGGATTAAAGGTTGTTTGAGCCATTTCCCGGCAATGTGCAGAAGTGGCACGGTCCCATGTCAGGCCTGCACACTTCAGCGAGCCGGGTGTGCTTAGCAAGAGCTATTGTAATTTGCTGATGAATGTGTGGATGTGAGGCAGGTGATTTAAATGCCTCCAGTTTAATGATGGCAGTGGTAAGTGTTGTTCTACGACACCTGTTAAAGTGATAGGTGCTGCATTGAGACTACGATGGCCACCCCAATCTCCAGCCCGTAAGGAAAAACAGGTAGCAAGGGAATCCTCCCCACAAAGCCCGGGGACCAAAATCACCTGGGGATGGTGTGGGAGCAACTCCCCTGCTCCTCTAGGCTACCTTCTTCCCCACAGTCAAGATCAGGCTGGAGACTTTGTCACAGGCCCTAGACACTGGCCATGCGTCACCGACCTTGGGTCTGCTTAGTTTCCTGCTTATTTGACACAAAAAAGGTTTGTGTTCTATGTAGAAAATTTCAAATGTAATTGTTCACATCTTGAATAATAATCTGCAAATCTATTTCAAACAAATACTGCAAGCCCTGGATGTATCCAAAATCTATGTGGAACTCAGCAACTCTTGTCAAACTCATACCAGTATCTCCTTCAACGACCTTGGTGAATGACCTTGCTTCTGGTTTCCACCTATGCATCTTCGAGAAACTCTGCACAGTAGGCAAAGCCGAGATCCTCATCATTTCTATGAACCTCAATGTGGAATCGCCGCATGGACAGGAAAGAAATATGTGGAGACAACAGTGGAAGCATATGTCTTTATTTCTTTTCATCAAGCAAACTGCCTTGCCGGATAGATGCCCAGTTCTCCCAGCCCTGTTCCATCACAAAGCATAGGCTGTGCTACGTCAGCATGGTTATATCAGGTTAACCCTGATGATGTCATGATATGACATCTTCACGGGCAAATTAAAGTGCCTTGTGGCGGGCAGTCATCTCGTCAGGTTCACATCTCTTCAGTGAGTTCTTACAGGCTTCTTGATGCATCTGACAGGGTGAGAGGAAACGTTCACCTGCTCAGTCATGTCTGCTGGCCTCAGGATGGCGGATGCTTCTTCTCTCTGCCTTTCTGCCTCTGATTCATCCTCACTATTCATTATATATTTCTAAAAGTGAGAGGTGTTGAGAGTGATCACATGATCCGGAATTCTCGGGGTCTCCATGGACCCGTTGGTCTGAGATACTGTCATGGGCACCAGATCAATTGGCGATTCCAACTTCCTCGGAAACCCAGATGCGATCTCCCATATGTATGGACGACCATGACGCATGTCTCTGATCTGCATACTCCTTCATGCATTCTTTCCTTTCTTGGTCAGCCGTCACGACTTCTTGGTGAAGGTGTTCATCTCTAAAGGAGATGTGTGGTAGCTTGGTCCTTAGCGTCCTTCCAAGCATTAACTCAGCAGGCATTTCTCTGTAGTACGGTGAGGAGAGTTCCTGTAGCCTCTCAGCAGGTTGCACAGAGCTTGATTGAGGGACACAACCCTCTGCCCATTTTGTTTTACAATCTTCTGCAATCTTCCTGTGAACATTTCAAACATCCTGTTAGCCTGAGGCCATAGGGGAGAGATTTTTCAGTGATGAACACCCATGTCCCGTAGAAAACAGGTGAATTCTGTCGCACTGAAAGGGGGCCCCTTATCCGACTAAGAACTTCCAGAATACCCCACGCTGAGAAGATGACGTCCAATTCCGAAATCACTGCCGCAGTGGATGACATGAGTTGTACAATTGAGAATTGGTAGTGTGCGTCCACCACTGCCAGGTTTGGGTGATGAAATGTACATATTCTTCCACCATGGACAGATCCTGCACCAGATCAGGTAGCAGATGTCGGGACATGAAATCAGCAGGGTTGTATTGTTTCCCTACCTTGTGGATTACATTGAAATCGTAATCTTGCAGATGGAGACTACATCACTCTATGCGGTTTATAGTCATAATATCGAAAAAATAATGTCGAATTACAAAAATGTCGAAAAAAAATGTCGAATTCAAAAATGTCGAAAACACATACATATAATAGAAAAAGTCATTAATTCGAAAATAAAATGTCGAAAAAAAATCGAAAAACCAATGTTAAAATAACTATGTAGAATATTACATATACTAACGTTTTTTATTGGGGGGTCCCCCTCCAAGCCCCCCATCCCAAACCCCTACCCCAACCCTCCACTCCTCCCCATCCCCCCCAACACCCCCCATGGATATACCTTTAATTTTTTTAAAAAAGTATTTAATAAAACATTAATTAAATAATTAATTATTAAAAAACCCCATCCCAAACCCCTACCCCAACCCCCCCCTTCCTCCCCATCCCTCCCACTCACCATGTATATACCTTTAACCATTTAAAAAAAATATGTTTTATAAAATAATTAATTAATTATTTATTTAAACATTATTTCGAAAAAAATTCGACATTTTTGTAATTCGACATTTTTATTTTCGACATTTTTTTTCGACATTTTGACTTTCGATATTATTGTATTCGACATTATGACTGGACACCACTCTATGCGTGGTAGCATTTTTACACTGTTTATTTCCATAAATGGTGATCAAAGCCTGATGGTCAGTTATGACCATAAATGGTTTCCCAAGTAGAAACATTTGAAAATGCTCACAAGCTCAGACTACCACAAGCTCTTAATTTTCCAGTTGCGAGTATCGATGTTCGGTGCCTGATAAATTCTTGCTGTCGTAGGCAATCTCCATTAATGACCATCTCTCCCTGGTCTATGCTGTGCAAGTATGGTTCCTAGGCCAGCCGTATTAGCATCCACTGTCAGCTCAGACCTTAGGGACTGATCAAAGTATGCCATGCGGTCTGCTGAGGCAATGTCTCATTTGATTTGTTGGAAAGCATCTTCACACAGGGAGGACAAATGAAATGCCACACCTTACTTGATGAGTTACCTCAGTGGCGTGCTTGTGGTAGCCAAATCCTTGATGTAACAGCTGCAGTAGCTAGCCATCCTCAGGAATGACTGGACATTGCTGATGTCACTAGGTGCTAAGGTTTCGGAGATTGCTTTTACATTTCCCAGATTGGGTCTCATGCTTTTGCCATGACCAAAGCAGAGCAGACTTGCGAGTCTGCCTGATCATATTGCTCCAGTGTGGTTCCAAATAAGATGTCTTTGCTGTAATTGAAGCCATTTCCGATGTTCCTGATCACCTGGCGTATTCTCCCTTGAAAGATTTTAGTAGCCAAGGCACTTGTATCTGAATAAACTCATGCACATAGAAAATGTTGTTATATATCTTGATAGTACATCCAGCTGTATCTGGTGGTATTCCTTATTGAGATCTAATTTCTAGAATACTCACGCCTCAGTGAGCAAACTTATCATATCGACCAGATGCATTCCTGGATGTCTTTCACACCCAATGGCCTTGTTTGCCTGCCTCATGTCCATACAAACGCCTATCTCTTCGACTGTGTTTTTCTTTGGAACAGCTATGATTTGAGAAACCAAAGGATAGGACCTGATGCTAGTTTGGTGATGTCATTAGCTAGTAAACAGTTCATATTTTTCTTGATTAATGATTGATGATGGCTCAGTATTTGTTGCGGATGGTGGGCAATCAGTACTTCTGATTCATCAATGTGAAGCACCACTGGTGCACCTTTGAGATGCTCCAAGCCTTGGAAGAGAGACAGAAACTGGTGGATGATCAGGTGTGATGATCGCGTGTTGTACATCACAGCTGCAATGTTAATGGCTATAGCCGTGGCTTGTCCAAGCAGATTGCTTCCCGGGAGTTCTCTTAGGAGGACTTGAACTTTCGAGGCTGACTGTCTATCTTTCTTTCGAAGCGTGGTTTAAGATTTGCTATGGTTTGTCACCGGGCACTTTGTAGCCCTTTGAAAGAATCTCAATTCAGAAGTATCAGGGTCAGCGGCGGTTCCAACATCTTGTTGTATTCAGAAATGCACCTGATGTTTAACATTGCCCCAGCATCTATGACAAACTTGGCTCATGGCCTCCTACCCGTACAACAACGTTGCTTCCTTGAGAGTTCATGGCCTCGGGCATCATATACGCATAGAGTTCACTCTCCCGAGAGCGAGAGAGCAGGGGTGACAGAGGACGGCCCGTCACCTGATGAACATGACTTGCTAGTTCCCTTCTGGCAGTCATGTCACTTCTCGACTGTACAGGTTGCTGTGGATTCAACTCGCGTATCATGGGTATGGAGCTGCAGACATTTGCTAGGTGGCTTTCTCTGTTGGAGTTGCTGCATTTTTGCCCTAGGGTTGGCCATCTCACATTATCTTCATGTGGAAATAGTAGCCAATATCTATATCACTTCATCTGGTAGAATATCTTCTCGTTAGCATGCCACCCCCTTGCTTGTTCTTCAGTGAATGTGAGATTCTTCAGTCAATATGAGATTTGATAGAGCAGCTCACCTTTGAATTCTTTCCCGGTCTCTATTTGAGCGGCTTCAGTTTCCGCTCTTGCTTCCATCCTCGCCATCTTGAGAATGGTGGCTTGGGCAAGGGGATCCCTTAACATTTTTGTTTTTATATTGCAATGGTAGGCATCCTCTGATGATGCATAATAGCTTTGTCATTTGTGAACTTGTTGAAGGCGCAGTGGACTACGAGCTTGCTAACCTGCGTCACAAATGAAATCATGGACTCTCCTTGCACCTCACAGGCAGTAGTAAGTGTGTCTCTCATCATAAATGTTTCATATGGGATATAAATATGCATGTGATACTCCCTTAAGTCCCTGATAAGAGTCAGTCTGTCAGATGGGGCTTGTATTTGAATAAAACCATGTGCGTAGAAAATGTTGTTACATATCTTGATTGTACGTACAGCTCTATTTGGTGGTATTCCTTATTAAGATGGTGGGCAATCAGTACCACTGATTGGTCAATGCGATACACCGCTGGGGCACCTTTCAGGTGACCCAAGTCTTGGAAGAGAGACAGGAACTGGTGGACAATCGGGTGTTGATCGCATGTTGTATATCACAGCCGCAATGTTCATGGCTATAGCTGTGGTTTGCCTCAGAAGATCGCTTCCCCGGACTTCTCTTTGGAGCACTTGAACTTCTGAGTGTAACTGTCTTTCTTTGTTTCGAAGCGTGGTTCAAAATCTGCAATTTTTTGTAACTGGGCACTTCGCCGCCTTTTGGAAGATTCTCAATTTAGAAGTATTAGGGTCGGTGGTTCCAGCATCTTGTTGAATTCAGAAATGCACATAATGTTTAATGTTGCCCCTGTATATATGACAAACCTGGATGGATGGCCTCCTACCCGTACATCAACGTTGCTTCCTTAAGAGTTCATGACCTCAGGCATCATGTACACATAGCCTTCACTATCCCAAGGGCCAGGAGTCAGGGGTGACAGAGGACAACCGGAGGATAGCACAGGGGCAACACGCTGGTCTTGGAAGCAAGACCACACAGAGCAATGGAGGTTTGAATCCTGGATCCACGCTTAGAAACCAAACTCAGGTATGGTATTAGGCACGTTATGAAAAACAATTAAATAAATAAATAAATCACCTGGTGAACATGGCTCAATAGTTCCCTTCCGGCACTCATTTCACACCTCAACTGTGCAGGTTGATGTGGATTCACCTAGCATCTCATGGGTATGGAGCTGCACACATTTGCTAGATGCCTTTCTCTGTTCCAGTTGCTGCATTTGTTAACTAGGGTTGCCCATCTCATATTATCTTCACGTGGAAATGGTAGCCAGCATCTATAGCACTTCATCTGGTAGAATATCTTCCCATTGGCATGTCACCCCTTTGCTTGTTCTTCGGTGAATGTGAGATTTGATAGAGCGGTTCACCTTTGAATTCGTTCCCGGTCTCGATCTGAGAAGCTTGGGTCTCACCACTTGCTTCTGTCCTTACAATCATGAGAATGGTGGCTAGGGAAAAGGGCTCCCTTAACAGCTTCTTTTGAAATGGTGAAGGTAGGCATCCTTCACTGTTCCAAAGCCAAATAGCTTTGTCTTTTGTGAACGTGTCTCAGTGAATGACCAGCTTGTTAAGCTGCGTCACAAATGACTCTCCTTGCAATGACAGGCAGTATTAAGTGGGTTTCTCATGATCAATGTTGTAGAGGATGGAAATAAGCACCTAATGCTTCCTTGAGTCTCTGATAAGAGTCAGTCTGTTAAGGTGGCAAAGTGGGGATCAAATCCTCGACTTCATCCTCTACTAAGTTGGTTAGGAGTCGCCTGGCCTGGCACATTTTTCAGAGGAGTTTTCATTGTATGCCTCTAAGATAGTTCTTAAATCTTCTGAACCATCATTCCCACCATGGAACAAGTGCTTGCTGATCCAACTTGTCGAAAGGGGTAAGACCATGAAACGCTGCCGCGCCTGTGGATTCTGCGTTAGGAGCTTCTGTGTCAGACATGATATGATATGGCATTTATAACGCGCCTATACACAAGTGTTTCAAGGCGCGACGAGGCAAGGGAGGGGGAACAGAGGGAAGACAGACAATGATCCTACTAGGCCAGGTGTAATTCAGATTGTGCAAGTGCATGGGAAAGGGAAGGAAGAAAGTGCGGGGGGAAGGGGAGGGGACAGTGCAGTACATGGGATAATAAAATAAATAACAAAAGTAAAAATACGTCCAGCAGGTGGCAAGTGCAAGGATAAGTGCAGACATCAGGTGTCACGTGCTGGTGGTGGGATACAGAAAACAGTCCCCAGGAGGGGGGGGGTGCCAGGAAGGCAGTGCAGGAGTGTGACTGGCGGGTGGAGGGGACCTGGGCCAGAGATCAGAGGGTGGCCAGGAAACCAGTGCAGTTTCAGTATCAGCCAGGAAGTCAGTAGGGGAGAGGAGGAGAAAAAGCAGAAGCAAAGAGAAAGGTTTTGAGGTGCTTTCGGAACCAGAGATGATTCTCCAAGTTTCAGGGAGGCTGTTCCAGAGGGAGGCCCCAGCCGAAGAAAGAGATCTACCACCAACTCGTTTCTTGGAGAAGCGACTGACCCTGAAGGAGTTGGAGGCAGCTGTGTGAAGGTTAACCCTGATGATGCCATGATTCGACACTCAAGGCATCTGCCAACCAATGTCAACCTTGCTCACAATCTCCATTGATGAGATGTGATGCTGGAAATGCATTGGAGGGACAGGGCTTCCATGCCCTTGTCTTGTAGTCCTTTTAACATGTGTGTTCTGTGTTCTTTTCTGCACAGGAGTCCATATGCAGCTCTTCCTCTTTTTGGCTTGCTGAACAGACCTTTGGGATACCCTTATGGCATCATGGGTAGGGGTACAACCTTGTACCCCTAGTGTATGTTTTGGGCACCTGTGTGTGGACAACAGAGCAAGATATGGGCTAGTGGCAGCTCCATGCTCAATTTGACTGGTGCTCTGAGTATCCTCCATTTTGGGATACTCAGGCCCTGCCATTGGAATCAGTTGATTCATGATAGGAGACAAGTTGGCCCCTGTGCCCTCTTGCTTTCTATTGGCTGTTACCTTGTTTTCACAAAGTCCTGGGAAGCCCTGACTCTGTCCCTTCCCATGACTGGCTGTTTGGAGGAAGTTCAATTTATGGTATTGTGGGGAGGTCCAGGCTAGACTGGCTGGAGCTTTCCCAGTGACTGTATGTTGTGGGTACGCCCTTGGGCTGAGACCTGGGTGAATGGAGTGTGTGACCAATATACGCTGCAGGTTATAGGTGTCTGGTTTCTGGTATGTGACACAAAGACTGAGACAGCCCTGCCCGAAACTGGTATGAATGCAGTGTGGAGTGCTGAATGGCTGGGTGCGTGGCCCAATCCACATTCCCTGTTGTAAGTGTCTGGAGGGAGGAGAATGGCCCGAATGCACTGTGAGCCTGATTGCCTGCATGAATGCCTTCCTGGATGATTGGTTGCCTGAGTGTGACCCGGCAGAGTGAATGAGAGACCAAACAGTATATCTGGGGACATCTCACTGATCCAAATTATTCAGAAGCTGAAGTCGAAACTTGATGCTTACGCTCGAAGCTGAGCGGGAAGAAGAAGGTGAACCGCTGTTCCCTTCGACACAATCTGAAAGCTGCAGTGTCTTCAAGAAACTGATCCAAGAGAGTACCTGGCTGGGAGACCTGTTCCCGAGCTACGAGGTACCATGGTGCACCAGCTAACCCCCACTGAAGCACCCTGGAAGTCAGTCCTCGAATGGCTGCCGACTGGAGATGGGGACCACCGCGGAATCCCGAAGCGCCCGGACAGTGAAGTCCATCACCGTTGACCGAGATTCGGAGGTAATGCTGTAACATCGTCGACCAGAGCCACAAAGCTCCATTGTCTAAGAACACTTTGAAACAAGGACTCCCTCGCTCATCACCGACAACCGCATTGTCCCGCCTGGAGAAAGTCAAGGCCGCCGACGAACCCAGGAGAATCCGCTGGTAGGTTTCCTGCCACCCGAAGACCACAAGGACGCAGACGACCCGACGCCCTTGCTGGGCCAAAATTCTTCATTGACTCTTTGCGGTAACTAACTATCATCGCTGAGGTACACCGCATGCCTCGTCTTCGCAGGACGTCCACGACCGATCATCGACGAACACCGCCAGGACCGAAGCTGCTGCCTCGAAGTCTTTGTTCACCTTTTCCTCGAGGGATCTGGGCGATCCGTGGCTCCTGACTTAAAGGGAGTCACTGAAGAAGGATCCGTCAATGACCCGACGTCGAACTCTGCTAAACCAGGTACATTGGGGTAGTAGAACATTTTTAGAGAGAAATAAGACTCTGATGAACAAAATATGACTGTGCTTGTTTTATATCTTTATTTACAGGTTGCCCAGGTGGGGGGATCCTCACACAGAACTGTGCCTGATGGTAGGAGCCCAGCATTCTGCCAATTGTCTAACCAACTTGTTTTCCTCCTCAAGTCTATTGTTGGTTCACTTTATTAATTGATTTGTATGCCATTTGAACTGTCTACAGTTGATGCATTTTAATGGAATCAAATGAGTAATTGTGGTACCACATTGTCATGACCGCAGCCTCCAAGGAGTCAGGTTTAGCCCAACTGCCTCGGAAGCTGGGTCACAACTTCATTTCCAGGCACCCATCGGCTCCCATAGGGGCCTTATGGACCTGGTCCTGGCGCCAGTGGCGCCAGGCTCATAAGGGGACCCAGTCCCGGCACAGGACGTGCCGGGCTCATGATGTAACGAATGGTGCTTGGGTGGACCTACCTGCTGCAGACCATGCTGCTCACTCACCTGCAGGATGAAATCCTCATCCATCCATGGCTGGAACTACTTTACCTTCTGGGTGTGGCCAGCACAACTCCCTGTGACTGGATACTGGAACTGTTCTGGAAGCTGGGACTTCTTACCTGGGCGAGGCTGCTGTGGAAGGAGACACCTAAGCACTCCAGTAAGCTATTTAAACCACGCCCGATCAGAGCAACCTGCTTCGCGTTATTCTGCAATAGCAGCAGGACGCTCACCGTGTCAGCTCCAGAGAATCTTCAACTTCTGCATCTGGGGAAGAGAAATCCGCAATCTTACCTTCCGAAATACCATCTTCGTCTTCAGCAGCATCTGAAAAGGGAAAAGAACACCAGGTTAGCACGAGATAAAAACCAGCGCAGCACTTACCCAGTCCATCGGTGCATCTCAAGCCACGGGCTGCAGCTTTCCATTTTTTTCCGGCACCCTGTGGAAGCAAAGACATTGGTTAGTAAACCTCCGTGAAACTTTCCTTACCTGCGCTGCATTCTTCTCGCCTCTGCCGACGCTGCTACTCGCATCTGCAAAACAAAAGGACATCATTAAGAAATACACAACTCCATCTATACGCACGTGTTTTAGGCAGCGCTCATCTTTCTCACTCCTCGGTGCATTCCTCGACATCCATTTTTCTACCCAGCTGCTTCTGCGACCTGAAAAAGGAAAAGAGACATTAAGAAGTGCTTTTAACTTCGAATTGACATTTTCTACTTACTTGCCTGCAATACCTTCGCCATTCCATCGCTCTCCGGACCGCCATATTCAAGCAACCGCCGTTCATGCTGCTGACAACGGCCTAGCTCCAAATCTTCATCCTCTGCAACCAAGAGGCTGGACAATTAACCAGTGAAGTAACTGGCTTCGGCGCCCCTGCACAGACGCAGGATGGGTAGCTCCACTTTCACCTACATAAGGTGAGCACATTTAGCCTACGAACTACTTGGGAGTACCAGGAAGGGGAGGCAGCTTACCCAGTCAGGCTTATATATCCATATTAACCCCTTGCTCTCATAATTGCAGACACCTCACCCTTCAGATCAAGATCTCAGTGAGGAAAGGGCCTTTCCAGGGTGGCATTCGAGGCCTGCGCGTGACTCTAGAGGACTCCGAGAACCCCCAGCCCAGACCTGCGCCTCCGAGGGATTCAGGTGAGCGTTACACACATAGAGACTGTATATATTTATCATTTTATAATTGCCTGAGCACAAAGTGTGTTATTGCATGTGTACATAATCAAAACCTTATTTATATAAAGAACTGTGTTATCACTAACATAGTGTGTGGACATTCCTTTGTGGGTGCTTGGGGACTACACTGTACTTACTGTACTGTACTGTTTCTTGAACACATCAAAGGAGGGGGCACATATGTTTAAAAAGATTTGTTAGGATAACTGCACACAGGGGCCTGTTGACGTAAGCCAAAACAGAAAACATTTTGTCCAATTCGCCATCTCCACTTTGAGACTTACAGAAGAAAACATACTCATAGCAATAGAAAGACAGGCCATTGGTCAGTTCAGTGTCCACATAATAAAATTCGATCACACCTGCACTAGCCCTTTTGAAATGATATAAAAGCCTGGGCTAGCACTTTGTTGTTGTCTCTCATTCTGCCCCACAATGTCACAATCACATTTCTCTTGTATGATTATCCAGTTCTTAATTTGCCCTTTGTGCATTCTTTAATCTGCGTTGTGTTATTTCGACATTCAAAATGTAACTTCTTCTGTTTTAATGCTACTTTGTTAATCTCAATTTTGGGATTCAATCGCCTGGACTTGGTAAGCGGGTGGTTATGGAGCGCTCCGTGGTGACCATGTAACAGTGAACTCACTTTATCTGGTGTGCGCCTCTGTTCGCCTTGCTGTATCCAGGTCTTCTGCTTTGGTTTAAGTGCACGGCCCGGCAATGCCCTCTGCATGGCTTCCCACTGTCCATGTCTGTCAGTTTCATCGCTCTCCCGGCTGCCACAGTAACGCAAAACTCCTCTGCCTCCTGTGCTCATCTGACAGTGGGAAAAGCTGCAAAATGGTGCGCCTCCCGCTGCGCAAACTCTGTAGCTGCAAACTTGAGCTTCTGAGACCTGTTCTGGACCAGCATCACAATTAAACACTGCTAACGTCCCGACATCTCTGCTCACGTCTGCCTTCTCCTTCTGCTGCCATGTGGAGCATGCAAACCTGCTACTGCTGTCTCCTTCTCCTTCTATTTCTTCAATGACCTGCACCTAAGGGGGCTTTTTATGTCTCTCAGCCCTCATCAGTGGTAGGTCTTTCCTCCTGATTGACCGCAACCTGCAATCTTGTGCCTCTGCAGTCCTCTTCCTCATCCCAGTACTCTAGGAATTATGGGAATTGAAGTAACCAACGTCAAATTTGGTTTTACAATAGGCCATTCACAGATTGGGATGTTGGGGGAAATTACACAAGGGGATTTCCCACTCCACCTGACGTGGTCCCCTCCCCATGTGATCCTCCCTCAGAAAACCACCCCCAGGGGCAGGATCAGAAACTGTTTGCATTTCCCTGGCCACATGAGAAGGGTCCCAGGCCAGGTTTCCTGGGTGAATCACCTCTGATTCATCATAAGTGGCAATGGTCTGAAACATTGAATAAAAAAACAAAGAGGCTACTCACCGCTTTTTCAGCAGTTTAGAAGCATCGTTCCTGGCCAGCAGGCTGCTTATGAGCAAGAAATGCGAGATACAAAGGTTCCCATGTGCGGCATGGTAACAGAGCGTGATGATATCACACGCCTCTTACTGTCATGTCCCCTGTAAAAGGGAATTGTAGTTCTTCCAGAAGCTTGTTCAGCTTGTTGTCCGAACCACCAGAGGAAGCACCATGCCCGTACAAAGGAATGGTGCGGGTGATGGAGAGGCAATGTCCTAACATTCACACCAGCAGCACATTTGGCATGATACTATATGTGATGAATCCTGCGGAATCCTCACAGAATCCCAGTCTAAGGTCTCCTACCAGGTGGCCAGGGGAATGCAGCTGCTACCTGATCCTAGCCCTGAGGGTGATATTAGATGGGTTGATCACATGGGAGGAGAAGGCCACAAAGGGGATAGGATGGCTGTCAGGAGAGGCGCTATATTCAGCCTCTTGAGGAGGGTGATATTTCTATAATACCAGAATACCTAATGGCTTGTTGTCAGAGTAAGGCTTCCCATCCCAAAATTACCCAAATTGTTAGTAGTGAAAACCTTTATAGTCAACATGGGAATCATAGAGTCAGAGCATCAATACCTGATAATTATGATTCCCCTTTATGTTTGAGCTATGAAATCAAGAACCAACCATTCATTCCTTCAAAACCCACCCCTAAAGGTGTATTCTATAAACAGTGTGAATTAAATAAGGTTACAACTGGAGCTTTTGATATAAAAATGAACCAGAACATTAGGGACTTCAAGTCCCATAATGCTCTAGCTACTGGGATGCAGAAGAGGGGCTCAGATGTACAGAATGTCAGTGCGTAGGGGACCCAATAGGGAGAATCTCTGGTTTGCTAGCATTGAGGCAGATGTCATTAGCAGTGCACCAGGCCTGGATGGTGAGAGCCAGTCAGGGATGAAGGAAGGTGCAAGGGCGTCAGTGGGAAGTTTGAAGAAGAGTTGTGTGTCGTCAGCGTAGCACTGGAAGTTGGGAGAGAAGGAGGAAATGAGGTGTACCAGCAGAGAAAGGTATATGTTAAAGAGCCAGGGTGAAAGAATGGAGCCCCAGGGGATGCCACAGGTGGAGAAGGAAGTGGGGGAAGAGAAAGGGCCCAGAATGGTTTTGGAGGAGCGGTCCCAATAGGAAGGAGGTAAGCCAGTCCAGTGCCCGCTCCGAGATACCGAGGGTGTCATGGAGCCTTTTTATGAGGATGGAATGGTACACTATGTCAAATGCAGAAGAGAGATCAAGGAGGATGAGGACAGTAGGGGAGTAGAAATCAAGGGAAGCAAGCAGTTCAGTATGAGGCCAACTTCTGGAGCAGTTTCCCCAAGAAGGGGGTGATGGAGATGGGGCAGTAGTTGGCTGGGCAGGAAGGGTCTGCAGAGGGTTTTCTAAGGAGGGAGCACACATGGAAGTGCTTGAGGGGAGATGGAAAAGAACCAGTAGCAAAGGAATGGTTGCAGAGATCAGCAAGAGCAGGGGTGAGAGAGGAGATGTTATCCTTGATGGTTCTGGAAGAGCATGGGGCAACATGTTTGGAAGAGACCTTCATGGAGTTGACAAGTCTGCTAACTTCTTCAGGGGAGAGAGGACCAAAGAAGGACAAGGAGGAAGGAGTAAGGAAGAGGGGTGAGTGGTAGGGACTAGCAGAAGGAGGAGGGTTGAAGAAGGAATTTGAAAGTAGCTGTTCTTTAAAGAAGAGAAGTTATGCTGAACATTGATTGGATGTGAGAAGACAAAGGCCTCATCAGGGGTTGGGCAAAGCGGTATAAATGCGGCAGTAACGCTATTACCACTGCATTACCACTCCACCCAATCCCGAATTTGAGTGGAAAGCAGGGGATTTACCTCCAACTTTGAGCTGGAGGTAAATCTCCACCTTTCTGCCTATTTTCAGCACTATTACCTCTAGGCCATTATCTTTGGACTCACAAAAAAATGGGAACTAAAAGTGCCAATACAACTCGGGATTCGGTGCAAATTGCGCTGGACTGAGTTGCAGTAACGCTAAAAGCGTTGGGCAGTATCCCAGTGCATTTAACGCCGGGATACCACCCAACCCGTGATGAGGCTGAAGTCTTTTTGATTTTTCGACCAAGAGCTTGTGAAACCTTTGGACAAACATTTTGAAGAGTGATCAATCGTGTTTAGTCATAAGACAATCCAAGTGCCAAGTGAAAGACTTTTGGAGTGAAAAGAACTTAGTGTCGTGTATTCGGAGCAGAACAATGCTACTGAAAAGAACTTTCTTGTTTGGAACTTTGATTTAGAAATCCTGCATTAATCCTGGGGAAGGGGGATCTGTCCCCTGGTTAAAATGATACATGGTTATAAAGTATTATGTTTGAATATAACTATTACTTTGTTGAATTTGAAAAGCCATATGATGCCTTTATGATGTTGTGGTATGTATAAGTGTGAGAGACCAATACTTTTTGATATTAGGGTGTTTTCCTTTAGTCTTAGTTTGACAGGCAGGGACATCCTCATTATATGAGGGAAAGCAAGGTGTTTATCACACCCTTGTTGTTTAATAAAATGGCTACTTGTGGAAAAACTCTATTTACTTGTCCGCCTCACATTTCTGACCCCTAACACATATTAGACAATAGTGTGATAGTGTGTCATGGCTACACTATGGCCTGTGTGATTATATGGCAGTGTAAGCCGGGGATACTATTTAATGGTGCTTCCCCTTACAAAAGCAATCTGCATTCAAGTGGACAAAATACTGTTGGTTTAAAACTTTGCCTCTCAGTACACAAATGTCTTGGGTTTTAAAGAATTGACATCTTACTTATAATTCAATTTAAATGGGAGACACTGGGCATTTTATCTAATGCTTCACCTGGTCCTTTTTCATGTTAGGATTTGCCTTTAACTCCCAGCCCCTTTGATTGGCGGACTTTTACCATGGATACTCTATATGGACAATTTGGGGTTATCTCAGGGTTCTACTTACATTTTAAATATAGTTTTTCATTCCTGAGGAATCAGCTTAGACCTGCTCTGGAGCTTTTGCATTCAGAAAGGTCCTTCTCAGCTGGCTGGAATCAAGTTTCTAATATGGACTTGGTCATCTTTTTCAGTAAGGGCTTCTGTCTCCAGCCTGGCTTCCTGCCAACCGGTCTCCAGGTCTCAGTTGTCCTCAGCCACCTCCAGTTCTATTCAAGACCATTCTTCACTATTAATCTCCCTGTCTTCCTTATAATCTGTGAAAAAGCTATGATATATTCTTCAGCTCCTCCCCAGATCTTGTGACTGGGGTGTGGCTTTTGTGATGAATCTTGTGGAGTCATCACGGATTACCAGCCTAATGTCTCCTCCCATGTGGCCAGGGGAAGGCAGACGCTACCTGATCCTGACCCTGGGGGTGGTACTATGAGGGAGGATGAATTGGGAGGACATGACTGTCTGGGGAAAGTTATGACCCCCTTGGGAGAGATACAGCATTCTACTTCTTATAAAGATGAGGACCTTATAATTCCCAAATATTTGATGGCATGCTGTCACTGCAAAAGTCCCTCCTGTGAGAAAACCCAAAGAACATTCTGTGAAAGGTCACCTAAACAGAGTAAGTAATGTACCTCGGGAATTCTTGAGTAAGATGCGGCATACTCTAATTATCATGATTCTCTCTTAGGTAGACGTCCTAACCCCAATGCCAAAGCACATGTCATAGCATCTCCTGGCTCTGACAACCTTCAGTTCACAAATAAATCAAAACTAAATAACCATGGAAACCCTAAAACCATTATTGAATTCAAGATCCATAATGCCTATGGTACTGGATGGTACTGGATGAGGAAGAGGAGAAAAGGGTTAATGATGATCAATGGTGCAACTAAGAAAACCAGCACTCTAGTTGTCTCAATTCACATCCCATAAGCGGGACATTTAAATGTGTGAATCATGTACAGGTGAAAGAAGGAGTGGCAGAAGCAGTCAGGTGAGAGAAACTAAAGTCAAAGCAAAAGGGAAAGCACCAGCAGAAGCCGACACAGGAATAGAAGGTGTGAGGTTTTGGGGCGTACACTCAGCAGGAAGCAGAATCAGAATCACGGAAGACAGCAGCAGGTAAAGATGCCCAGCTATGCGGGGGATGTGCTCCCGACCCGATGTGAGTCGCTCGAGTATGCTGAAGGACACAGAGACCCAACGGAGCCTGTGGAGCTCCAGAGAAGGGGCGTGCAGGCAACAGCAAATACAGGAGGTCTGTCAACGGTATCGCCGGACCACAGAGGGTTTGACTGTTCAACAAAGGCCTGCCCTCACTGATATTACAATGCAGCATCAAGCGGTGATTCAGAGACGCTGAAAGAAGCTGGTGAGTTGGCCTGAAGAGAGAGCTAACCCAGTGCGCTCCGAGTAGAACATTTATCAGTAAAATACAATTTTGAATACCAAACAAGTAGAAAAGAAGGGAAAAAGGGCGCAATTCTCCTTTCAGGAGATATCAGCTTGGGGAAACCTGTAGCCAACATTGCCAACAGCCAAGACAGCATAAAGAAGAGATAAAAGGGCAACACAGGTGCATTTCTCCTTTCATGAGATATCAATGTACAGAAATCTGTAACCCACATTGCCAACAGTCAAGAGATTATAAAGACAGGCATATTTTGTACACCACTCACCACTTGGGATATTGGTGTGGAGAAACCTGAAACAAAAATTGCCACTAGCAGAAGAGACCATGTACAGTTGTAGAAGTTTTATTTCTGGTAGGCAAGCAAACCCAGAAAGGGACAAGTTGTAGTTAGTCCTGGCAGGCGAGTAAACCAGGAAAGAAATAGTTGCTTTGAAGAAATGTGGTTGAGGTAAAAAGGTGTTGTGGAAAGAAGCCATTAACTTCATCATTCTGACAAACTGTTATAGAACAAAAGACATTTACTGTGCTATCCTGACAAAAATATTCCACCGGAAGAATAATTGTGATATTCTTATAACCACTTTACATCTTCAGAAGAATATTTTGTGGATGAAACGGTTGCTTTTGGTTAACTTTATCATCCTGACAAACTTAAAAAACAAATGACACTTAGGGCCTAATTCTTAGAAGCGTTTTAGAGTGAAAAAACCCCATTGGAAAACAGTCTGTGAATAAGAGCCTTACTGGGCTGTCCTGACAAGAATATTACACAGAAAGGATCATTGTGATGTTCTTACAGCCACTTGCATCTTCAGAACAATACTTTGTGGAGGAAACAGTTGCTTTGTTTTTGATTAAGTGTTTTGTGAAAAAGACATAGGGGGTCATTATGACCCTGGCGGTAGCCGTGCCGGTAAATACCGGCACGGCTGCCGCCGGAGTCATTAATTTACTGGCACCCGGCAATGGGGACGTACCAAGGCATTACAGCCCCAGCGGACCCGGTACATCCCCACTGCCGGGTGCCATTAATTATCACTGGACTGAATGGGAATGGGGAGGCCGGATGCACCGGCACATTCATGAATGGTGCCAGTGCATCTGTCGAGGTCTGATCGCGGGCGCCGGTTCAACCGCCAGGTCAGACCTGGCGGCCGGAAAGGCACCCGCAAGCAGAACTCGTAGTTTTTCTGACCGGCAAACTTGTAATGAGGCCGATACTTTGCTAAGATCAAAGACATATTGGATGGAATTGATTTAGGGGAAGGGAACCAAACCCTGGTCACAAGGAGTCCTTTGTGAGGATTATAAGTTTGAACATTTGCAATTTTTTGTTGAACTGAAAACCAATATATTTACCTCATGCACTTTGGTTGTATATGTTAGTGTGAGGTTCAGATATATTTGGACGCAAGTTCATTTTCTTTAGTTTTAGTTCGCTAGGCAGGAGCATTCTCTTTAGGATAAGGACAGATAGGCATTTATCTCACCCCTCTTTACGTTTAATAAATATGGCAAAGATTGAGGAAAATACAAATGTGTGTCTGTCTCTCATTTCGGATCGCTCACACTTCTACCGGTACCATGACTGTAAAGGTGGGAGGGATTTTCACTCTTTGTGTTATGGAGAGGCATTTCATTTACTTACAATAACATGTGCTAGTTTAATAAAACACATATCACTATACTCTATATGCCAAAGGGAACCATTTAAAATGTAGAATGTTGATTTCCATTGTGCTCTAGGTGATTTTTATGTAGGTACAAGATATATTGTATGACATGCAGTTTGTTTTAAGTTAGTGGACCTTCCATAACTGAGATATGATTTTTCAAATGATTAAAGTTTGGGTTTGAAAGGTACATAAAGAAGATTTCTTTAGTTTGACACGAATTATAAGTCAAATAAATACTGATTTCAGACTGCAGTTAGCAATAGTGCTGCATGAGAAATGGGCTCTTTTCCATTTTACTAACATAGAAAGCTCAGAAATCTGTGATTTTCAATGTAAGGCACTTGTGGTTTGTCTTGTGACTTACATTAGCTTTGTAAAATTACATATATTTTCTCTACACATGGTTTCCGAATTATAGGAATATGCTGAGAAAGTGAGTTCTATCCAAGCATCAGGGCTGTGAAAATAAGTGTTCTGGGACCCAGGAGCAGAACATTTGCGGTGACATCCTGGAAAGGTTTTAAAGCTCTAAATATATGTCCGTATGTTTGCTAAATTCTCTTACATGTAGCAAACACAATCTTTTTATATGTAGCGTAATTCCACTTCTGTGTGCATTTTTCCACATGCATTTAAATACTAATGAGTCCATAGTTAAAAATTCATGAATTGCATTTGTGTCTTTAAACATGAAATCAGGCCTTTTGCACCTTTCCACGTAGCGAGTTCCATGTTGAAAGTGTAGTAAATATATGCAGTTCTTGGCATACCTTCGGCATTGACAAGCCAGTCTCTGGATTCAATTAAAGGCCTGGGATATAGTTGTAATTTGGCCCTCGAGTGCGCATGAAATTATTCAAAGTTTGTAATTTACCGGGAAACCATTTTCATCATGCAGCGAACAAGATGTGCAATTCAAAAGTAGGCAGAGTTTTGTGAATGGTGCCTTTCTTGCTCTTTCAGGGAGTTTTCTGTTGTCAGTTTGCTTCAAGAAAACTGTCTGTGCTGCTTTTTCTCCCACAGTCTCTCCTTTCGTCCTTTGTGCGGTTGGGTAGCACTTGTCTCCAGTGAGTCGGCCTTCCAGCAGGAACAGGCCTGGGCAGTAGGAATCAAAGGGCACACCCATCCCATGAGGACTATCCACACACCAGGGTGCAGAATGCCAAAGGGGCCTTTGGTGTGATTGGCAGGGGAGCGGTGGGATAAGTGTAAGCAGAGGGAACTTAAACCAGCAGCTGGAAGAAGATTCCACCATCTTGGTTTCTCTCCTTATCCCTCTTCCTTCCTGTTCCCTCCACTTCCTTTAACTCAACACACTTTGGGAGTGATGTCAGAAGGCAAAGGCCACTTGTTCCAAGAACAGGGGTTGCTCCCTTGAAGCAAGCTTGTTTTTGTTTAATCACCTATGGACTTTCTCCTTTAAAAGCAGGGGTCTCCCACTCCTTCTTTGATTAATGCTTGGACTTCAACCTTAAAGATGAGTTTTTTAGACCCTGTTAGGAGGTCAGTCTTTTCCAAAGTACTCCAGTTGTGAGGTGAAGACAGATAGACGTAGGGAGAGGAAAGCACTGCTCCCTAACCATCCCCAGGGCACATTGCGGGTGTGGGGGTGACCTGCTACTGGAGCAAGATCTGCCCCTATGCCAGCCCCACTGGTACCCAAATCTCACCATGCTGAAGGTGTGTGCCAGCCTCCCCCGTATTTAGGAGCCTGGGAACAAGGACTACATGCCCAAGAGACTCTGGAGTGGGACTCAGAGCTCCTGAGAGCCAAAACAGCCAGGATACCTGCAATTCTATCGACATACCGCTGCAAATCATGATTTGAGCCTGTTCGACCCTAATTGAACCAACAGGGCCCTCCAGAGCTGCTTTTGGTAGTCACTGACCTTTTAAGCACAGTACCACATGTTCAAACATGTTTGTGCTGCACTGCGCCATCTTAAGCGCCTCATTGCCTCGGCTCGAACAAAGAAGCATTGCTGCACCGTCACCGCTTGATCCTCCAGACTCTTCATCACTAATCGAGTCCATGATTGATAAAACCAACACTGGTGTTCTTCCCAAACTGCATCCCATCAAACTGAATCACTGAATGTGCATCCTGACGTCAGCCTTTATGCCGTCAAACCTCAAACCTCTGACTGAAATTGGTGATCTCCACAATTTACATCGATCAAGCAACACTTTGAATGGCAGCAACCTTCAGTTCGACCCTGACTCGGCGGGGGGAAACATATCCCCAGACAGTTCACCGGGAGCAGTGAACTCCACCTCTCCACAGCACAAATGAGGCTCCCTGCCACTGCTCTCCACGAGGATAGTGATTGCGCGGCTGAGCACCAGTGGGGATATCTGTATGCCTCAGAGTTCATGTTAGGAAGAGTGAAGAATATGCCACAGTGCTACACAGTGACCGCTAATATACCTGTCAGGCATGACAGCAACAATCAGTCCTTCTCTGCACAAGAGACCAAGAAAGACACATACACAATAATCCCCAAACATCTGAGACCAGGGTGGGTGGGTGCTGGCTCCAAGATCCACAGTTCCCTATTGCCTACACACTCTGCAGACACAACACCATGCACATGGATAGGTGTTTTGGGGTGAATGGCAGAGAAGAGAAGGATATAGTAAATATTGTACCTGGTGTATATTTCGCAACTCTGTAAGCTTTACATTTCCATACTGCTGCGCCCTTTTACTTACGAGTCTGGTGCGCATAACAAATGAATAAACAAACAAACACACAAACATAGTGTTTACATCCACCACCCCAGGGAGAAGCGCAAAGCAACCATGAGGACGCCCACTGAGGGTGGAACACCAACACCATGGCCCGCAATTCCACAGCAACCCAGTACTGGAATTTGACATACAGGGCACCCTGGTGACACTGGGCCACAAATGGACACTATGGCTGGAGCATCTAGAAATGTTCTTTGATGCACTGGGCATGGTGGATGACGCACACAAGAAGACAGTGATCCAGTTCTACACAGGAAGCGAGGGGCACAAACTCTTCAAGAACCTTACACAGGGCTGTGGCTCCTATTATGATGCAGATACAGCACTAATCAACTATTTCACCCTGATGGTGAACATAGACTACAAACGATTTCAACTGCGACAGGCGGCTCAAGGGCCTAATGAGTCCATAGACGGCGTCTTCACCCAGCTTTGCCAACAAGCGGCGACCTGTGCTTTTCCGGACGAGGGTGTAGACATGCGTGGACAAATCATACAAAAGTGCAATTCCAATCAGCTGCGCAAACAAATCCTCAAGTATCAAGGATTGCAGCTAATGAGAATAGTGCAATAGGGTGGACACAGGAGCTAGCCACATTGAGAGCCACCCACATGGAAGATGTTATAAAAGGACTCAAGATAAACCAAGCGTAAGTGTTCAGTTCGCAAACCCAGAGGTCCGTGAAATATAAGGAGACAAGGACTCACCCAACACAGGGTCCACCGAATAAAAGAGGACAACCGACATCCATGTAAGTTTTGCAGAGGGACATAACGACACACTGAAGGCGTCCCAGCATTGGGTCGTCAGTGCGGATGGTGCAGAAAGCCAGGGCACTTAACAAATGTCTGCAGAGCTCCTGGGCCGATAGCGACAGGCCCCAGATCTCAACCCCCATCAAGGGATAGAACAGCAAAACTGGCCACCCTATCCGAGCAACACACAGAACCAGGAACAGCATCAGTGACTGATTACCACCCTGACGCAGAAATTGCAACCATAGATGAAAGCGACACAGAAGAAGTGTTCTTCATTTCGGCACTAGAACTAGGCTTGCAACAGATACTGCAAAGTATCAATTTTGTCCACCCGAGTCCCAGTATTGATGTAGACAGAGGCATCGGTCAATGTTATGCCAGTAGCTAAGTCCACACTGCTCCGGCCCACACCGTGACTAGCACCTCTAAGGATAAGAATCTTCACATACGGGGACAGAACACCCATTCCGTTGGAGGGGAATTCCAGGAAATTATACTGCACTGTGACCAAACCACAAATGTGACCTTTTACATCACCAGAGAAGCAAAAGACACCCTCCTGAGCTGTACGACAGCAGATATACTCGGCCTCGTGCATTTCACGTTCCAGGTATATCTCACAGATGAGGAAAGGCTGAATGGCGAATATGAAGATCTATTCCACAGCATAGGCTGTCTAAAAGATCAAGAACTGAGGTTACATGTGAATGAAACAATCCAGCCTATCGCGCTTCGACATAGGTGCATCCCATTCCATCCCAGTAAAAAAGGTGGAGAAGGAGCTGTTATGCATGGAACGAGCCAATATCATTGAACGTATACAGGGGCCCATATCCTGGTTTTCACCGATTGTAGTCGCACCGAAACCTAAGCAGCCAGGGAAAGTGAGAATATGTGTGGACATGCTGCTACCCAGCAGAGGGATTAAGAGAGAATAACACCCAATACCCACATTCGATGATATACTGGCTGACCTATAAGGGGCAGCTGTATTTTCCACCATAGACACGAGAGTGGGATATCACCAGGTGCCACTGCATGAGGAGTTGAAATCCATAACCACATTCTGCTCCCATATTGGACAAGTCCAATATAAAATGCTCAAAGTTTTAACAGGGTTCATTAACGTTAGTGACAACATGCTGATATAGTCAAAGACTGAGACGGAACACCTACACATCCTGACCACTCCGCTTCAACAACACAGAGAAAGGGGCTCATACTACATCGGGAAAAATGTCAGTTCCTCTTGTCCCGAGTGCAAACCTTTGGATTCATATTCCAAAGAGAAGGGATCTCAACCCGATCCGCAGAAAGTTGCAGCCATACAGGTCATTCGGCTACCAAAAACCAGTCAGAGGTGAGAAGCTATCTAGGGATGGTGAACTTCTGCAGCAGGTTCATCCCAAACCTGGTCACAATTACAGATCCACTCAGAAGAAGGAAGCAGAATGGGTCTGGTCAGCAGGGCCCCAGCCAGCCTTCGAAATGGCTGAAGCAGCTCTGGCAGTGGAAATAAAGATGACGTTCTTTAATCCCATGAAGCCAGCTGAAATATCGGCCGATGCAAGCCCAGTAGGCCTGGGTGCAGTATTTGTACAGATGGAAAATGAGGGAGTGTGCACACCAGTGGCATATGGAAGCAAAGCAAAGCAGACACTTTCACTTATACATATTTGGACACCCTGTCACATTAGTGACAGACCACAAGCCACTACTAACCATCCTGAACAGAGCAGTGTCGGGGTCATCAATAAGGCTGGAGCAGTGGATGCTACAGCTCCAAGATTATGATGTGACACCCCAGTTCTGCCCGTGAGTCAGTAAGCTGACAGATTACCTTTCACAGCAGTCAATGATCCAGGAACATGATCCGGAGACCAAGACCGAAGGAGCAGAGGCGTTAGTGTGCATGATGTCACACATGGCCATGCTGAAGTTCATGTCCCTAGTGCAAATCGCTGAAGCGACACAATGACACAGCAGAATGAAACAGGTGGAGGATCAACTTAAAGGAGGTCACTGGAAGTCATTTCCGGGGGGATTAGGTTTGATACATGGCTGACACCAAAGCATTCATGGCAGACCTATGGCATGTACAAGCAGATCTGTTGGTGGGGGCAGAAGATATCCTATCAACAGGATCCAGGATCGTGGTGCCACCAGCACTGATACAAAGAGTACTGGAAATAGTACACATGGAACACCAAAGGGCCACGAAAACCAAGGCCAGGCTGAGGGAGAAAGTTTGGTTCCCGGATCTGGCGAAGCATGTGGGAGAAGCTACTGGAGGGGATCAAATGGTGCCAAGCAACAAAGTCACCAGCAAAGACACCACCAATCGAGTTGCCCACAAGGGCAACAACACAGTGGCAGGCCGTGAGTGTGGACTTTGGCATGATCCAGCACCATAAGCACTTTGTGGTGCTTCTGGATGAAATCTCTCAATTCCCACAGGCTCAAGTCATAAGGTCCACTGCAGCTGAATGCATCCTCCCAGCGCTACAAGACATATTTGCGAGTCATGGTCTGCCAGACATGATATGGACAGAAAACAGAGCACTGTTCCAAAAACAATTGTTTTGAGAGTTTGTGGAGGTGCATGGAATGAGACAAACCCGCATCACGCCTTGCTGGCCGAGTGCAAATGGAGATGTGGAACACTTCAAGAGGACCCTCAATAAAGTCTTTCACATTGCACTAGCGGAGGGGGCAGAGTTTATGAGGGCTCTGGTGACATTATTGATGGCATATCGTACAACCTCTCACTCAACCACCGGAGTGTCACCGGCGAAGGCACTCATGCAGTGTAAAGATGGCTCGACAAGGAAACAGTGCGATCTAGATTGGTGATGTCGAATATTCAGGTGGGAGACACAGCACTCATGAGGAACCGTCACCCCATTCACACACTATGCCTACCATATGGACCGTGACCCAAACAAAAGGGTCTATGGTCACACCCCGAAGGAATACGGAAAGTGTCACAAAGAAATGCAGTTGGTTCCGGCGATTCGACCAGCAGGGGGGATTACCTGGCATGGAAAACACTATCACAGTTCAAAGTGACAGAGAGGAGGAGGACCCAATGGAGTCTGGCAACCAGAGTCCAGAGAGATATGCGGTGGACAAGGAGCAAGCAGGATAATCAGGCAGAAGAACGACGATACCCAGCAATTCCGGCAATGAGGTTGCTGACACAATTGCAAGATTATGTGGAGGAGTGATCAAGGATGGGCCGGTATGCAGAGCTAGTAGACAGTTGATGTTATGTTGATTTGTTGTGTGATCGTAAAGAATCGATGTGGTTATGAGCAGAAGGTTCAGGAAGAGGGGCACTACTGTGTACTTCTGCTTGTGTGTTTTATTTCGGGCATATGACTTTGCTCACAAAATAATGGATTTCTAATAACTCAAAGTCAATTCTTCAGATGCAGAAGGGTGTAGTCTCTGGGCCTATGGAGACTCAACACAACTTCTAATCAAACCAGCCTGTTCTTACCAACAGGTGGCCCAAGTGCACTCCCAATGGACATGTAGTCTCTCTGTACTTCTCGTGTATATAAATACAATTCATGTATATGCTTTACTACTTGGTAACAAGTTTATCTAAAAAAAAAATCAATACTGCAAGGGCTTGCAGAAAATGTATCTGTAATTTATTTTCTGAGTGTAATCACCCCCAATTCATTAGTGTTGAAATTAAAATTGTATTTCCACCTGGTTATTTCTAATGAAACATTTAACAAATCCAAAGAAAATTATACATAACTTCACCTCAACATAAAATCATAATACTTTTACAATTATGTTATTTTTAAACAGTCAACTCAAGATTGACACTGGTGCCGGCGGGTTTCGGATATACAAAATCCATCTTCAGGGCTTAAAGTTGATTCTTTCACGAAAAAGATTATTACATATTCATCTGTGTGCCTATAGTAAATAACACATCGTATTGTTACTTCCTGGTAATCTCCCTTATAATAATTCAATTTGATGTTCTCCAACAAATACCATACACTCTCTTCAAACACTGACCTCAAAGGTTGATCTTGAAATGTATTATACCTGTGAGATAAAGTATATACCAGATCTAATATCTGCATACCCCTGTGAGCCGAGTTTCACGGTCTAACATTCTACATATTCAAATAAACTGGTAAGTGTTCCTGTAACACTTACCCTGAGGTCACGGGTGTTGGAACCACTGGCAAGTTTTTTAATACACACTGGGCTATCTCAGACAGGTTTTCTGTCCCCCTGAAACAAATTAGAAGTGGAATGGGCCCCATTAATGGCCAAAATACGTGTATGAGATCATGTACCAATGCATGTGTCAAAATACACGTGTGCTTCCCTTAAGTCACTGTGTGTATCAACCAGTTATCACACACATATCCTAGCGTTTGCAATAGCAGCCGTAGCCGTTTGATCCTGTACGGATCATTACATTACATTAAACACTCATTGTAGTCAGTGATAACGTGTGTGTGAGACATCAGTAGATGCTCATAACGCAGCCGTGGCCGCCTCGTTCAGTATGGTCCTGAAAGCTAAAGAGTAACAATTCCATACTTACTTCATGGTTATTAATCACAGGGCGTGAGGCAGTGGATCGGGTAACCAGTCTGGCGCCCCACTCCCGTGTTTCTGCTGAAATAGTAGCACAAGCATTAATGAGCCATCCAGACACACACCGGCCCACACACCGGGGGCGATTGTAGGGACTTTAGGGGTTCACCATGGGCGAGTCTCCGGCAGGTGCCAGTCTTACCGGAACTTCTGATACAGTGAACACCTATGCACACAAAGCCAGGTGTTTGGTTATTTGCCCAAATATTGACTACCAATGACCTTGTTAATCCCTATGGCCATTTACACCCAGATCCTGCCCCTCCCAAAATACCTCCTCGTGGGAACTCTGAGCTCGCTTTAATCAAGCCTTACCAGACTTTGCTTTCTTTTCCCACATCTCCCCTCCATGCCCCTTGATATTCATGGAGTGCTCCAGATTGATTCCAGAGAGAAACGATCCCCAGTGTGGGTGGCAAAACCCTCACACTCAGACAATTAAGGGTGCCCTAAAACGTGTGCACTCCCACCTACCCTTTCTGTGGTATTTAGCCTGTGTTTTGTGCCCACCAGCACGGCCATCGTATCTTCTTCTGCCGCCATTCCTGCTTACTGCGTTGCAAGGTCTGAGAAAAAAGAAGCTGAATGCCCCTTCAAAACAAGCCTAAAACAAGCCGACTCCCATCGAAATAATCAGAAAGAAAGAGTATTCACTTAAAATAACATGGTTAGGTCTCAAAAGTAAGACATTTAACAGAATAGCATAACTATACATAGAACACAGAGTGTTAAAATAAAAATATTTTACTATAATCTGCTGCTCACCCGGCAAATGTAACCCCACTCGCCTCAGAAACACTATTTTTTAAAACACCCTTTGTTATGAGCAGCACAGTTAAATGAAATTCTCTTTATTAACCAGCTGCACGCTTCTGTCAAACAATGACTAAAAGTAGGTGACCTTATCACAAAATACATTTAGTTATGTGTCTTGAAAACACATTTGCAAACCCCATGGAGATTAGGCTTACATTACTTTACCTCCTGGTACTTGGGTGGGGCAACTAAAATTGCACTTTCTTTCTTTTTCGTGTTACACATATTCCTATAAGGATCTGTTTGCCAGCATGGTTTATCATGTTATTTTCACCTCTACCTCTTTTACTGCAATGGGCCTGTCAACTCCTGGAACTTGCTCTGGGTGGAGGAGGTCTGGTGTCTGTATGAGCAGTCTTCACAGCCTCCACCACACTTGGGTCAATACCTCCTACAGAGGACAACAGCCATTCATTTTCTGTGAATTGTTTCATTCATGTTTCCTTGTCTCCCCTCGGGTCCTGATATCTCCCTTTCCAGTGCAGGGAACCACACAAGGGGACATTCTGGGATCATGTGTGGGGTTTTTCAGTCCCGATGGTGGGCAATTTGCTATCAGATAATGCTGGATATGCCTGTTGTAATACAATGGAAGGAAAGTGTTCTTAAATGAAGGCGTTATTCCAGCAGGGTGAAGTTTGAGTTTGTTCCACCACTAACAAAGAATAGCCATGGCCACCCTTTTGTGTGGCAGTCTTTCAACTTTTTTTTTCCGTGTTGTTTTCCCCCCATGCAAAAACATAAAGCTCTCCCAGTGAACGCTATGCATACATGTCAATATGCCCCATTACGCTTGTAGTGTGCAAGTTAAGTCCTCTTTTATTCCTTGCATCTTGTATCCCCCCATTATAAATCCAGACTGTAAGTCCTATAAAGCAGAATAAAAATATCAGCACTGGACTAAGGTCTCTTTAACAGAATAGGCCATGTTTTCATGTATATGGGTTAACAATGGAGATTGCAAAATTGTACATTTTCGAGACTCTCTGATTTAATAAAAGCGATGCCCACACAGCCACTCTGAAACTTTGTTAAATTTAATGGCAACCAATTTACTATCAAAAATACTAATCTGTAAACAAACATGTTTGTCTATAACATGATTCTGAGATTGTTTTAAATAATGTTTTAATGAATGCTCCTGCCCTAGATCACAGTTGTCACATACAACCCACACAGCAAAAGTGCTCACCAATAATAATACAACACAGCATCACAAATAAAAGTGGACCACAGACCGGACTCAGTCAGGTCAGTATCGGCCATGAGCTCAAGAACCACTCGAACATGACATTGCAAAAACTCTCGAGACCAGTCTCAATCTGGGAAGTTTATCTAACAATTTCACTACAACAGACATGGGGCATTAACACCACCCCCTGTATTTAAGACCACAACTTTAACAGATACTGCTGGGTGCCACTTGGGCTCTGTTGCATGCCCTTCATATTGGATCTAGAAAGGGAAGCCCATTTATCACAATATAACTGCCTTTGCTTCTGCTGACTAAAACCTTAATGGATTGGTTGATCAAGCATGGGCACAAAACCCCTCAAGCCATTGTGAATTACTGCCACCTAAAATCCATCCTAACTCAACAAGGAAAAACAAGAACCCCGCTGGCCTAACTAATGGCAAGAGTACATGACATAATCACACTGACCACAGACACAGGACTCCTCGAGGTTCCTAAATTGCCTCTCCTTCCCACTAATCTACTCACTTTGTCATTCTCACACCACCGAAAACAACATACATAAATGCCCATGCACACTGCAGCTTCATTCCTTCTTGTACCCCCAACTCCACTCTAATCTCTGCAGAGCTATGTAGAATGCTCTCTCTGCGGTCCACAACAACTCTATGCCCATTGCACACTAATCTCCTCTTGGGCTTCAGTGGCTCTCTTGATATCCCACGATTGGTAGCTAAATCCAAGTTGAGATGTCACCTCAAAAATATTTTACTATAATTGCATGTTTCTGAAATTTAGTATCTCTTGTTTCCATTTCATGTATACATCTTATTTAAGAGTATATCATTGGTTATTCGCCTAATGTGCCTAATATGACTCTGTGCCACTGATAAAGCTACTGAGTATTGGAAAAACCACTGAAGTCTTGTTTAAAACAAGCATTGGCAAAACCACAAAACCTACTGAAGACAATGGAGAGAGTGCTATTCTTATGGCTGCAAATTCATATACCCTGAAGACAAATCTTAGCAAAAGCCATTATTTGATAAAGAAATAGTTAAGTGCAGTGGAACTTTTATTACACCAATAAAAACCAAAATAAATAAACTCAGCGAAATGTTAAATCACATTAAAATCCTAAATAACTGCAACCCACGTTGAAACTAGGTTGACATCCCAACATTTAAATGCAGTAAAAATGTGTGCCTAGTGTTACTGGATTGTTTTTACTGAGAAACAAGTTGGGAAAAAAATCCTAAATAAATCTTCCAATGTAAGATCAAACAATCCTTGCTTGTAAAACAATCCAAAATAAATGCTGCAAAAATGTGTAGTGTTGCTGGATTGGTTTTATTGCGAAACAAGTTGGAAAAAAAATCCAAAATAAATCTTCCAATAATCAAACAATCCTTGCTTGTAAAACAATCCAAAATAAATGCAGCAAAAATGTGTAGTGTTGCTGGATTGTTTTTACTGAGAAACAAGCTGGGGAAAAATCCAAAATAAATCTTCCAATGTAAGATCAAACAATCCTTGCTTGTAAAACAATCCAAAATAAATGCAGCAAAAATGTGTAGTGTTGCTGGATTGGTTTTATTGTGAAACAAGTTGGAAAAAAATAAAAAAAATAATCATCCACTTTAAGACCAAACAATCCTTGTGTAGTAAATTACTTGTAATAAGGACAGGAGCCTCTGGTCTTGTAACGTCGTATTTATTCTCTCACAAGTTTCATGCAGGATCCACACAACATGTGTGGCTTAATAATAATAGCCAACGGGCTGAAGGTGGCTGGGAGGATATGGCCTTAATGTCTGTGTCCCAGATTAATAAGGAGCGGGCCCCGTAACAGGAGGGCTCATCAGGGCGCCTCTTGTCGCGTCCTCCGCTCATCCCGTAGTGCGCGCGAAGCGTGCGGGGGCGGAGCTAAGGTCCGCGGCGAGATCTCGCGAGAGCGCGCGCTCTCGCGATATCTCTACACATCTCCCTTTTTCAATGCACAGCGAAATCATTGTAAAACATAGTCATTGTATCTCACCGGTCTTCTGTGTTCTCTTCTGGGCCGATCATCAGTTCGGGTGCAATTCTCCTGTTGCTCCTGATCGGGATCTGCACCCAGTGCTTCCGGTTCGACCTCGGTTTCCACCCTCTCTCTGTCGTCTCCTTCTGGTTCTCTTTCTTCACCTGCTCCGTGGTCTCTTTCGGTTTCCGTTCGTGATCTCTCCGGGGTCTTCGCTCCTCCTCGAGTCTTCTGGTATAGTGCCACTCTTTCGAGATTCCACGCTCGCCCGTCTTCCGTGCGAACATGATTTGCTCCTTTGTGAATCACTTTAATGGGTCGGCTAAACCGAGACCCTGTGACTTGATCTTTCTTCGGTAACTGGATTTTAACCAGGTCTCCTTTTCCTATGTCAGACGTTTGTTTGGTTCTTCTTCTCCGATCACTCCATGACTTCATGCGTGTCTTATTGCTTTCGATTCTCCAGACTACTTCTGCCATGTCCACCGCTTCATCTTCTCGTATTTTCGACAACCATGGTGTAATCAGCGTGGATGCCGCACTCCTCCCTCTCAACATTTTGAACGGGGATATTTGGGTGATCCCATTTGGTGTGAGTCTGTGGGCCGCTATGGCCTCCTTGGTGGTTTTGAGCGGGTCCATGCCCGAAGCCGTTGCCAATTGGATGGCGCCTTTTATGAACCTGTTGGCCGTCTCTACAAGCCCATTTGCTTGGGGGTGATATAGGGCCGCTTTCTTTTGTTTTATGTGATTCCTTTTTAGGAATTCCTCCATGTCTTTTGAGACTAGTTGCACCCCGTTGTCTGTGACTACTTCCTTGGGGAGGCCTTCCCTCTGAAAAATTTCTGTAAGTACTTCTATAACGGTTGCTGTGGTTATGTTCGGGACGAACGCGGCCTCCACCCACTTGGATAGGTAATCGACCAGTACTATGCCGTACCGGTGTTCAGGTGCCATTGCTTCCAAAGGCCCTATGAAGTCAATGCCAACCTTTGACCACACAGCTTCTGGAATTTCCGTGGGTATTAGGGGTGCTTGGCGGACCTTAAGTCACTTGTCGCTGTTGAGACATTCATGGCAACGTTCTATCATGGATCGAATTTCCTGGTCCATGGATGGCCACCAGTAGGCCTCTCTCACTCTGTGACGGGTCATGGTGTTTCCCAAGTGGCCCGCGTGGGCTCTACATAGGATGATTCTTCTCATTCCTGTGGGAGGAATAATCTGGTCTGACTTCATAATTATCCCCTCCGTTTCAGATAGTTCTTCCGACACCTTCCAGTAGGGTCTCATGCCCTCGGGTAACGCCTTTTCACTTGGCCAACCTTCCTTGGTCCATTTGCGAATCATGGCCATGGTGGGGTCTTTCCCGTCTTCCTCTTCCCAGTGTCTCTCACTGAGTTCCAGGTAATCTGGCGCTCTCAAGTCCATGATGGATGCAACTATGCATTCTCCATGAAGGAACGTGGTGGCTTTATCCTTACCCTCCGGCAGTCTCGACATGCAGGCAGCTTGTGAGTTTTTCCAGCCTGAGATATGCTGGATCTCAAACGTGTACTCTTGCAGCTTGGCTGCAATGCGGGCCAATCTGGGCGTGGATACTTTTGTGCCTCCCGGGCTGAGTATATGGATAAGGGGCTTATGATCAGTCACCAACTTGAATTTGGTGCCCCATACATACGTCCTGAAATGTTCCACTGCCCATGCACAGGCCAACATCTCTTTTTCAATGGTGGAGTAGTTCTGTTCCGCCTCCGATAATGCCTTCGATGCAAAGGCCACAACGTGTTCAGTGTCACCTTTCTTTTGTGTTAGCACTGCTTCTAGCCCATAAGCACTGGCGTCGGTGGTGACAACTGTTACCCACGCCAGATTAAACGGTTAAAGGCATGGTGCCTCTATGATATGCTGTTTTATATTCACCATCGCCGTCTTTTGGGGTTCTTGCCATACAAATTCCGAGCCCTTTTTGAGTAAATCTCGAAGGGGTGCCGTGGTCTCGGAAAACTTCGGTATGAACTTCGCATAGTACTCAGCCAGCCCCAGAAATGACCTTACTTCCTCTTTGCTGTTTGGTTCCGGTGCTTTAATGATTGCTTTCATGAGATTCTGTTTGGGACTGATACCTTTTTCTGAAATCTTATATCCTAAGTATTCAACTTCTTTCACTCTGAACAGGCATTTCTCATACCGTAACCGCACCCCTGCTTCTTGTAGCTTGTTTAGGACAATTCTTAACGTGGCGTCATGCGTTTGTTCATCCTCCGCATACACGAGGCTGTCATCCTGGAAGTACACCACGTTTTTGACTTTCTTTAGCAAAACATCCATCATGCGTTGGAAAGCCGACACTGCTGATGACAACCCGAATGGCATTTTGGTGAATTGGTATGTGCCAAATGGAGTGATGAATGCCGTGAGGGGTTTCGACTCTTCATGTAGCTGTATTTGGTGGTATGCATTCCTCATGTCCAGTTTTGAAAATATTCTGGCTTCTTTCATTAACAGAATGAGTTCATTTATGCTTGGGAGAGGGTAGTTATCTGTGATGACTTCCAAGTTTAAGCTGCGTAGATCTATGCATACCCTGAGTTCCTGTGATTGGGGTTTCTTTATAAGCACGACAGGGCTCAGCCATTCAGATGCTTCGATTTCTTCTATGACACCCTCCATTTTCATCTTTTCCAACTGACTTCTAAGGATGTCCCTTGCCGTGGCTGGTACTGGCCTCACTCGGTGCTTTACAGGGACCGCATTCCTTTTGAGCACTATTTTGTGCAGAAAACCCTTGATGTGCCCCGGCTCCTCCGAGAAAAGTGTTGGGTAGTCGCTTTTGACAACAGGTCCGCTCGGACTGACAGGACTTGATCTTCGGTGCTGGGATCCAGTCTGATTTTCAGCTTGTCTTGGTCGTCCCACCCTAGCACTGCAGGGCCTTCGTGACTGAAATAGACCCTGGTTGTGGTTTCCCTTCCTTTGAATTCTACTTTGGCTTTGATGTATCCTATCAGTTCAACTGACGCCCCTCCAAACACCGTGAGTTTGTGCTTCGTTATTAGCACTTGCACCTTTTCCTTTCCCACCATGTCCTTATACGTGCGAAGGGGAATGATCGTTAGATCCGACCCTGAATCTGCCATGACCCTTGTTTCCATGCCATCAATCTTGATCATGCAGTGAGGTTTCTCTCTCCTTGCTCTTGTGCTGTTAACCATGATGACAGTGGGTCTTCCTTCATCTTCTGAGGATGATTCTTTCTCCGTATTGAGATCTGCATTAAGGCTGGAGACTTTCTTGTTCCTCCACCGACACACAATAGAGAAATGGCCAATGCGTTTACAAATGGAGCACTCCTTGTCTCTGGCTGGGCACTCCCTGTCAAACGCCAGGTGTTTGGTGCTGGTGCACCTGTGACACTTTAGGGGTTCTTTCCTGTTCCATCGCCCTTCTCTCGTGTCGGTTGCCGGCCTTTCTTTTTTTGCATGGAAACCCACTGCTTGTATTTCTGCAGAACTCTGGGCCCCAGTAAGCTCCTTGCGTCTTCCCGCCGTTTCCTCGACTGCTCTGGCGATCTCAATCGCTTTCTCCAACTGCAGTTCCTTTTCGACAATAAACTTATCTTGGACTTTCCGACTGTTAGTGTGGACGACCAACATATCACATATGAGACTCTCCGCATTGTTGCCAAAATTACACAGCGCTGCTAATTCCCTCAGCTTGGTGACGTAATCGTCAACTGGTTCAGACATTTCTTGCCTTCGCGTGTAAAACCGTATCCGGTGGAGCACTGTGTTCTCTTTACTGGCAAACCTTTTTATGATTCTCCTGACCGCTTCCTTGAAAACATTGTCATTGTCGCCAGCCACCGGTATCGGGGTGAGACTCTCGAATATTCTCTGTCCTTCCACTCCCAGGGCATTTAGTAGCATGGCCCTGCGCCTTGCCGCTGAGAACCCTGCCCCACCTAGGGCCTCCACATATGTCGTGAATAGGGGCTGCCATTGTGGCCATGGGATGGCAGGCCTACCTGGAGTTTGGAGAAATGGTGGCGGTGGCGTTGCTCCTTGCATGCTCCTCTGTGGGTTCTGGTGGTGATCCCACCTTCGTCGCCAATTTATGTAGTAAATTACTTGTAATAAGGACAGGAGCCTCTGGTCTTGTAACGTCGTATTTATTCTCTCACAAGTTTCATGCAGGATCCACACAACATGTGTGGCTTAATAATAATAGCCAACGGGCTGAAGGTGGCTGGGACGATATGGCCTTAATGTCTGTGTCCCAGATTAATAAGGAGCGGGCCCCGTAACAGGAGGGCTCATCAGGGCGCCTCTTGTCGCGTCCTCCGCTCGTCCCGTAGTGCGCGCATAGCGCGCAGGGGCGGAGCTAAGGTCCGCGGCGCACTCTCGCGATATCTCTACACCTTGCTTGTCAAAAAATCCTAAGTAAATCCAGTAACAATGTGTGCCTGCCAATTAGTGTTAGGGGGTTGTTTTTACTGAGAAGTAGGTAAAAATCCAAAATAAATGCTCCAACCCAAAACAAATGAATCCTTGCTTGGAAAAAATCCCCCAAAAATCCCAAATAAATGCATAAAAAATCTGATGCTTGAAAACAAGGCTGAAGCAATCCCAAAACAATCCAAAAAGTGATTTCTTTTTTGCTACGAGACTGGTTGTATTTTCGGCTGTGCTTTTTTCGGATGTATGTGCGCCGAAAAGTGGCTTTCTGTGACCAGTATATTCAGTCGCCCAGTTACCCAAGGGCTCGGAGCGCATTACTAAATAAATAAACAAACAAACACTGTCCCGAATTTCACAACGTAACAAGTAACTCAGTTCACAACTTTGCAATCCAGTCCTCTATAAGGTTTAGCAAGTGCTGAATGAAGGGGTCGTGGTAGTTCAACAAAATACGCATCCACTTTTTAAAATTATAAACGGGCCTGTGAAAAACGTCAAGGGACTGTTGTTTTAGTGACACAGCAAAAAAAAAAAAGCTGGCAGCACTCTGTTCTTAAAACGCCGCAGTTTAATAATGGAATTCTAGAGAGAAAAGCTGCAATTCAACCAATAGAACTATACTTTCCTTCCGCCAATAAGCTAAGGCGTTCCTTCAACCAATGGGAACTTGTTCCCTTTGTTATTATTGTATAGCAAATCGGTTGAAGTTTTGGCATAGCTTTGCAGCACAACAAGCCCAAGAAGAAAACCTTGCGAGTGTGCCCACGTTTTTCCTCCGACCAATGACGAATCTTTCCATTCAGCCAATCGGGGGAAGCGTGGGCGCGCCCTGCTCCACTGGCTCGTTCCTCCCTGCAGCCAGCGAGGAATGGGAGGTGTGTGCTCGCAGAGCTGCGTGGAAGGTGCTGCCGACTTCGGTTTGTGCTCCTTCGCCGGCAGCGCCGCTTAGATTCCCCCCATTCTTCATAGCTCCGGCAGTTTGACAGACAGGAAGTAAAGCGTGGTGGGGCTTCTTCGAGGACTGCTCCAGCACAGGCAGGGGAAGCTGGTGAGTGCGTGGTCCGGAGGAAGCTTTGCTGAATGGAAGAGAAACACGTCCCAGGGCTGGTGGCACGGCGCCGGGCACCGCTTTTGTTAATCTGCATCTAGATTCTTTGTTTCACTTTTTGAAAGATCCCGGGAGCAGGTGGGGGAGGGTGGGTAAAAGGAAGTGCTGCATGGAGCGCAGTTCCGCGAGAGCTTTGACAGCCGCCGGCAGCCACCTGCAACGGCAGGATACCACCTGCTTCTAGTAGCTCCAGCTTACCGCAGCCAGGGGCACCTGCTGCTGCATAACCGGACCCCTACTTGCAAATATCTCCAGGGGTCCTGGTTGCTGCAGTCCAAGGTGACCTGCTGTTTACGACCACCGTCATTCCTGGTGTATTCCTAGCTCATTTCATCTTGCAGCGACTGCCCTCTCTTGCTGCATCCCCCACCCCTTTTCCTGCTACAGGCTCCTGCTTAAAGCGACCCTTTTCCTGCTAGAGCCCCTTGCTTCTCCTCTAGTGCAGTTGATATAAGGCTGTCAATTGTTCCTATTTTGAAAGGAGTCTCCTTACCAATGACCTCACCTGTGCACTTATATGCAATAAGTCCTGACAAGTGAGCTATACGTCCAAGTCCTTTTTTTTATTATTTTTTTTTATAGCACGTAGGTGAATCGTGTCAGCAAGTGCCCTGCTTGAGTATGTTACAGGGTGTGTGTTACTTTGAAACAAATGTCATCATTCCCTGGGGATCAGTGTACCTACACAAGCCTTTTACTTTCAGGATTACAACGTGGTGATTCTCGACACTTGTTATTCGGATGGTTCTGAAATCATTTTGGCGATCAGTGCTCCTAGCCTGGAACTTCTGCTGGGGAGACTCCTGGTCCAGCCAGGTGGGCCTAAATGAACAGTTCTACTACAGGCATGATTAAATGGGACCCGCCCGCACCTGTTTCTATTCAACATTCTGGGATATGTGGTAGTCCTGACATTTTAGTATAAAAAACAAGTACATGCACCAAAAGCAAATATAAACGTTACTGGATGGGGCAATCGCACACGATTTGACAGCTTTGTTAGGATTTTGTTTTTCACTTTTTAACCATGATTTCACAATTTCCGTCTTGTAAGGAGTTTTTGTCTCAAAATCCTGGAATGTTTGAAGGTGTTGCACATGGTATAGGGACAATTGGCAACTACTAAGCAAATCTCGATATGTGAAAATGTGTGGGTTTGTGGCAAAGCCTATGTTCCCTATACAATTCCACGCCGATTCACCAATTTGCAACAAATTCTGCGCAGTCACCTGTTAGGACCCTCCAGACATTACTGGCCACATGACATTGGCCACCCCACCCCACCACTTTCCCTGGATTTCAGAAAAAGTCAACATTTGTTTGTGGCTATACAAAGCTTTGTTCCTTATTCAATTCCACACTGTTTCACCAATCTGCACCACATTTGGCAGAGTTACCTGTACCTATGAGGGAATGAAAGCCCGGGCAATGCTGGGTATATCAGCTAGTATACATATATTTGGACAAGCAGGTGACCTTTTCCTTCTTGCTGGCAACTGATTTTCCCAATCCGGCAAGGTGCCTAAATCTGAGCACCTTTTGATTGTTTTGTTTGGTACTTAAAAGTATTCCAAAGTACACTGAGAATGTACACGATTAATTATGTCTGTTGTGATTTAAGGGCTGCCTTCTCAAGGTCACTGGATGCTGATCACTACCTATGTGCTTTGCCTCATCATGGGAGCGTTTATGCAAGAGTGGACCTCTGCTCTTTTTAGGCCTTGTCTGAGAATGGGTTGTGTCTCTGCTGCAGGTGTTTTATGGTCCTGTGGAAGAGATTAACCCATAAGAGTCAAAGGGGGGGGGTGGGTTGACCCTTGCTATGTTGTCTGCTCCTCTATTTGGGAAAGCATAGTCGTTCCTTTATTTTAGTGGTTTGGTAGTGTGTTCCTTGACACATTCTGGTAGCTTCTATGTGCCACGGTCAGGGGACGGGGAGAAAGGCGCATGGAGTGGATTTAGGGAGTTTGTGATATGCTTCTTGGGGTTTGCTGCTTTGTGAATGGAGTAGCATTTTCAGCTTCTTGTTCTTTTACAAAATCCTTCTAGCCGTAGTGACCTTGCCTTATGGCGACGGTCTTCTGCTATCGGTGCCGCACTGCCGACCGATGGGGGGCATCTTGCCAACAGAAGGCTTAGCATGCGACTTCGACCCATCTTTCCACTCGCAATGACACCAGTGTGGTGCGCCTGAAAACATTTTCAGTTTTGAAACTGACAATCCAGGATTGTAATGTCTGGGGGTTCAGAATAGTTATTTTGTTGTGGCGTGTCGCACTCTGCCACCACTATCATGCACATAAGCATGGCTGCTTTGAAGAATTGACTCATTCTGTACCTATTTATTCAGTTCCTGGCCTGGCACCGAATTTCTGGAATGCTCTTTCTCCCGATACCTGCGCTACCTCTTCTCGGCACGTTTTTCGATTTTGTCTTAAAACTAATCTTCTACTTCTATTTTCTTCTTTAGCTGTGAACCTAAGACAAAAATTGGAAAGGTTTGAAACATCTTAAAAGTGATTAGCAGAACGTGGAGCTAGTTTGTGGCAGGGCAGGTGGATAAGGCAGGCACCGATCCATAGAGAGAAGGTGGAGATAGTGTGATGGGCAGTTAGATAAGCCAGAAACGGATCCATAGAATGTGGGAAGAAGGTTGAGATAATGTGGCGGGCAGTTAGATAAAGCAGAAACTAATCCAAAGTAAGCGGTAAGAACGTGGAGATAGTGTGGTGCCAGGTAGTTGTAGAGCAGCTAGATAAGGCAGGAACTGATTCTTAGTAAGAAGGAGTATGTAGGCCACGGCAGTGGAGGTAAGAGTCGGGTTGTGTATACAAGCATAGGCATCCCTCCCCTTTTGGCTGTTTTGCCCCCTTAATTAGTGGCCTGCCACTCCCCCCCTCTGGCACATAACTCTTTGCAGGGGCCTTAAAAGTGCTCCTTTGCCCGGCCGTCGTTCGCACGTTTGTAGGTTGTGTTTGCTCAGCTTGTGTTCTTTTTTCTGGAACGATAGGGACACCACAGGAATCAATGAGCCACAAATATCACTGTGGTGGGGGCCATCGCTGTTAGAAGCAGGCTACCTGCATTCTGGGCACACTATTGTTTTCCAAATGTGCAGCTTACGCTTGTGTAGGAAAAACACAAGACATTTCCAAACTGAAAAATGCTTCTTAAACTTATAGTCACTAGCTTTCTTTTAAATGGGTTTATTTTTTGGGCGGACTGCTGCACAAATACCGGTTTTTTTTTTTTAATAGTTTTTTTTTTTGTGCCCCTTTCTTTTTGTTTTTTCATAGGATATATTTCTAAAGATGTTAAATGCTTTTCAAACTGCTTTCTCACAAATAAATGACTCTATTGCACTGACAGCAGGTATTAGGAAATTAAACTGTGGGTTCATGGTTGCTAACCTTTGATTTTCACTATGTGGGCAGGAATTCCCCCGCCCTCGCCCTGAATATAAGCAGGCTACCTGTCCAACCCATCCCCTGGCTGAACACATTTTATAGCACTTATTTTTGAATGGCACAACGTCCTAGGATTTAGAGACAGCTTTAATATAGAAAATTTTAGCAGCAGTCATTCAAGCTGCTGAGCTACCCTCGTAGCCTTCTGCTGTAGAACATCTCTATGGATGCCTTAATGTGTTCAAAATCACTGCATTACAAACAGTGCAGTAGTGTACAAGACTTCAAAGTCAACTGTATGTCCTCTTCAGCCACAGTGACCCTGTTCATATATTCATTGACAGTGTACCAGCGGTGGCTTCGCCATAATGGACGAGGGGGTGCTGACCCACAGCACCCTCGCCCATTATGGAGGAGCCATCCCAGTGCAAACGCGGAGTGGTCCCTCAGCTGCTTTTTGCAGAAGAGAGAGAGCTCCTCGGCTTGCTTGAACTGTCAATGGAAAGCACGATTTCCATTTGACAGTTCTGTTTCTCAGCATCGGATATCCATTGAGCCATGCAAAGGCGGTGGCTTTTTGCTTCCCCAACCTTGCATGGCCCACTGGGGATGCTGGCTTAAGAACTGCATGATTGTATGTGCGAGGGAGGTTCTCCTGCACCTCCTTGCATATACAAACGGAACAGGGCACTTCAACATCACTGCTCTGGATCTTGCATGCATGTGTGTGAACCAAGAAGCTCTCTTTGCTTCCTGGTTCCTTCCTGTTCGTGCTATATTTGTGCTCAAGAGCGTGAATAAAACATCAGGACTGGGGAAGAAGGTATGTTAATTTAAATGTGTATGTTTGTGTTGTGTGGCGTGAGTGTATGATGATTGGTGTGCGTGTTAATGAGCGAATACATGCTTTGTGTGAATGTGTGTGCTTGTAGTAGGCCGTAGAGCTGATTTTGGTGGGGGGCCGGTGCTTTGTTACACAACCCCACCCCTCCTCATCAGCCAAAATCAACTCCTTGTGCGAGACACCAGGGGTGGGGGGGGGAGGTTGGCAGGGGGCAGGCATGGTATTTTTCTTACTGGTCATCTGATAGATGCATGCCTAATGACACTGCGTGAGGCGCTGGAGGGCCCAGAGGGCAGACATAGGTTTGCTTTATCATAAAAGTACAGTAAAAAAAAGCTAAGTGTTATGTAGCTAGACTGGCATGCCAATGCAGCCAGTCTAGCCATTCATTACTGTAGCATGATATTTTCTATTGGGCATCTTTGATAATATAAGCATAGGTGCGATTACATGGCTAAGCTGGCATTTTGATGCAGCAAATTTGGACATTTAATACTGTGGCATGGCATTTTGGATGGTAAAGCCTACTGGAGTATGTTCCTAATGTGGTCATACTGTCATTTTATTATTTTTTTTTTTTTGCTGTAGCTTAGACCTGTTTTGTTAGTGTCATTACTGGCATTATGCACAAAGCACACATGAATATGTGCTTGTATGGGAATACTGGCATATTTTGGTGTAACTAGCATGGAAATGTATGGGAGCAACCAGTGTGCACATGTTTTTATACTGGAACATAGTGTGGGCAAAGGCATCATGAAAATTGTGACATGCTCCTCTGCACTGTTGGTGACTGTTATTCATTGGATCGTTTCAAGAGTTACCTTACAAAACCAATTGGAAACGGTTTGGCATTTTACCCAATGTTTAAAAAAAAAAAGTGCTGTAAAATGCACCATTTTAAGCCATTATAGTTTTGCAAATTCTTCTGTTGGGAGGGGGAGCCCCAACAACTCCTTGATTGGTTCGGGACGCTCCATCACACTGGCATATTTGGGGGAAATATTTACGCCCCTCCAATAAAAAATACCCCAAAAATCACCAGCCACCACTGGGATATACAGCCAGAAACTGTAAACAATTCTATGGGGGCAAAGTGAGATTTCCTGCAACCATTGGTAAAGCACCAAGGGAGCCGTTGCTTACTATTCCCCTGTACTATTCGTCTTTATGTGATTTCTTTTTTTTTTAATCTGTTAAACAGACATCCTTTGAAACTGAGGTATGAGTGATATATCTTCTGTTACACTGAATCTTGTTGACTGGCTGTTATTTAAAGCTGTACTGGAAGTGCTGTCTCTTCTGATAATGTGTAGCTAGAGGTGTGGTATTTATCTGAAGATGTCTCGGGAGTGATGCCTGCTTGACTGAAAAGAATGCTGTCTCTTGCTGAGTGCAAGGTTATTTTTGCAGCTGTTGAACATGAGTTAACTTTTTAGAATGTATATTAACTGGATGCAAAGCTTGTATTTCATTAAACCTACTCTGAACATGCTTAATGCCCCCCCCCTTTTTTAACCAGCTTTGGAAAAAAGAGGTATACTTAAACCAGTTTTGCCTGTTCACCCTTATTTGATGTGCCACCACCCCACTACACATAGTTGTATTTGTGCCCCGCCCCTCACCCCCACTTCCCGCCCTAATACGGATTTCTAGTGATACCACTGTTATACAAGCATAAGCTAGGAGCAATCGGGAGAGTTAGGACGAGGGTAAGGGTGCAGGGAAGTTGGGCTTCAATTAACTAGAGGAGTCTGATGTTTTCTGACTTTGGAATTAATAGTATTTAGCATCCAGAGTATTTTGTGGGTTTGGTGGACAATCAGGGAAAGAGCGGCAAGTCTGTATTAAAAATATGTATCCTACGTTTTGAAGTATTGGAAATGTCTCGGATTATTGGAACCGTCCAAACGGTTAATCGGATGCCCTCTCTCCATCTAGATGAACTGTGAGGAAGGCGGGTGACGCCACATAGACACGGCTCCAACATGGGGTGATTTAGAATGGGTTGGAGTGCGTTGCGTCACGGCTTGTTTTGTCCTGCTTGAGCTATCCGCATTATGACAGAGCGAACATTTCAAAACCCTGTCCCCGGGAGACAAGTTTCATGTAGGTTGGAGGCGCCGTCGTCAGCGAAGTCACTTCTTCATGTATGTTGTGCTTCTGTGCGGCAGGCTGGGCCCTTTCAGCCAACAGACGGATCGTCCCACCTTCCCCTCCCCCTCTCTAGGGAGAAGCTGCCATGTGAGTCATAGGCAAGCGCTGGGCATGGGGCTGGCTGCCTGGGAGAGCCCTGGCAGGCTGTGCCTTGCCTGCCGCTGCAGTGCTGAGTATGCCGGCTCCCCCTCCCTCGCTCACAGGCATCTCTGGAATGGCAGCTGGGGGACGAAGTGCAGCAGCAGCCCGGAGTGCTTGTACTCGCACATTGCTTCACTCTGTTTACAATCCGCCAATGGAGCCTTTCACTGTGCACGAGGTATGCGTGTACCGTGCGTGCGTGCGACTCAAGTTTCGCGCAGAGATATGTTACTCCATGCTATGGCACGTTCAGCTCCTACCCCTACTGTACGCGCACGCACGCACGCAGCTCGGTAACATGGACCACGTGCAGGTCACCCTGAGCACAAGAGCGTGAACGCGAAGGAAAGTGCATTCGCTGTAATTCCATTTGAATGATTTACGGACTAAAATAGGCTTCGTTACTATATTTGCAAATGATGATGGACTCTCTGCCAACCCCAGCAGTATGGTTCTTGTTTGCATTAGTCTGGGCCTTTTGCTGTCAACTTGAATTTCCTGCAACAGTGTCCTTTTAATCTCCTCTAATGACCCAGTTGGCTTTCTTTGTTACGGACACTACGTTTGCTTGATTGTGAAAATTCCTTTTGATAAATCTGACTTTCAATCCAAAATGCATTGCATTATTCAGAACGACAAGCGCACAATGTGTGCAGTGGTGTTTAGAGTGTTTTCCTCTGGTGTGTATATCCAGGGCTTTAAGTGGGGTAAGAAATCGAGGGTGGTGGGGGGGCTCATTTGGGGGCGTGGCTTTTGGGATGTGCGTTGCCTAAGAAAAAGTACGCAAACAAATCTATAAATGCATGTAACAAATATATAAATGCATGTAAGCATTTATAGATTTGTATGCGTACCTTACTATGTTTTTGTGCACTATGCAAGTCATGTTTTATAAACATAGAAATATGTAACATATTTATTTGTTTATAAAGGATGTATTGAAAAGTATTCAAACCTTAAGGTACGCACACAAATATATAAATGCTATATATTTCTGTACATACCTTACGGTTTGCATACTTTTTCAAGCCATCTTTTTAAAACATTTCTATGTTTTATAAAAGATGGCTCAAAGTACACAATTAAAAACATCTTGAGGACGGACAAAACCAGAGGCGTCTTTGTCCGTTGGAAAAGCTTTATAAAAGATGGTTATAATTGTGTACTTTTCAAGCCATCTTTTATAAACCTCGAAATATGTCATGAGTCCCCAGGCTGGCTGAGGGTCAAAGACGCCTCAGTGACCTGGGGAATGGTTGGTGAAGCGAAGCGACAGTAACCTTCTCTGGTGACCCAGCAGGCTACAGTGACTGACATGAGTGCCAGCCAGCCGCAGCGACGCTGTGCCTGTCTAGCACTTCTGTCAGCTTGTCTGACTTAATGGCGGGTGCATCGCCAGTCACGGCTGCGGCCACGGCGGGATGATGTGTCCTGCCAATGTTGTGGTGCGACCAGGGGGCCGCGGGCTCAACCCCACTTTTAGGAGACTGCTGGGGTGTGGCCCCGGCCCACTTAAAGCACTGTGTATATCAGTGGATAAAGCACAATCGTTAAAATAGCTCAAGCTAATATCTGTAAAAAGGTAAACTAATGCTATTGTACTAACATTCGGTCCAAATGTACTAGTTCCTTAATCAAAACAAAGTCCAACACACTGCCCACCTGACCCTAATTCACATTACACCCCTGCTTCACAGCATTCACTTAAAATATTGGGTATCTCGCATCCATGCTATAGTTAAAGTGGATCTGGTGAGGTACACTACTTCTCCACAAAATACACTATATTGACATTCACGATTGCAGAGTTTACACTTGTTATGCTTCGACTAACTCTGTATATGTTTACCCATAGCATTGCCTATGTTTTTACTATTTTATATGGCCTTTTGTACTGATTTCCCTGTATTTAATTTGTAGTTTTTCTATGCTCATTCCGCATGTATGGTATGTTCTGCTATAAAACACTACTGCTTTGCCCGTCACCAACATAGTGGTTTTACAGCACAGAAGAATGTCTAAAAAGTGGTGTATTGTGTGCCCACCAGTGATGAACCAGATCCTGGTCTGTGGAGGAAAGGGAGGAGCATAGGTGGTGAGAAAAGAAGAGGCAGAAGTGGGATATCGATGCACAGACAAATTGAAAGACTCCATAGAGTTGAGTGAGTCGATATGGTTTTGGTAGTAGGAGCACCTGTGTAATAGTTAGTGTTGCGGGTGGCGTGGCTTGGAGCGCCATCGATGTGGCTGCTCTTTTGAAGCCATCGGTGGGAAGCCTGCTGCTATGGTGAAAATGTGCAGCTTCGGCAGCGCATTTGGATCGCTATTGCCAGTGAAGGCAACCGGAACCACTCAGTCACCGCTGGCCCGAAGATGGGCGTCCTACGCTCAATCATTGTGCCCGAATTTGGACAGAATTCGCTGGCCCCTGATGGCACCCGAAAATCCAAGATGGCAGGCATGTACTGCATCTAAATGCAGAGGCGTATCTAAATGAGGACCCTGACGGCGAACAGACATCGGCGCCCCGGAGCTTGCCTGAGCAGCTCGGTCCTCGCAACAGTGGACTTGGCGCTGCCGCGGAACCATCGAAGCAGCGCCTGACGGGAGCAACAGGTTGAGCAGCGTGTACCCTGCCGCCGCGGGACACCGAGGGCAGACTTCGGCCCCTGACGTAACAAGCAGCAAGAGCCCACGGCTCCCCTAATGGTTAAGGTGATGCCCAGGGTAAACCCCAGCGTGACACGGAAACCCCGTGAGGGGCCTCATCTCCAGGCGAAGGCACCGCACTGCAAGCCGCAGGCGCAGCGGCACACCGGCAGTGCCCACTGTGAGTGGGAGGCGGGGCTGGGCCGCATCAAATCTGGGCCCCAGCGGTGAACATCGAGGACCTCGTGCTGGGGGAAGAGGAGCCAGCCTCATAGGCTGGAACAGCGTGGGAATCCCGGGGAGCGGAGCACTTTCCACATCCTCCCTGCCCCTCCTGCAGCCCCTGGAGAAAAACGCCAGCCATGACCTGCCGGGGCACTGCTACACAGCTGCTGGATTGGAGGCAGCTAACCCGGTCTCCCCATCACAGAGTAAGCCGTTCCTTGTCCGCCCTGGGGAACCGGAGCAACCCTCAGGCGCAGTTGAGGCAGAAGTGAAGCTCACTGGGCCACACTCTGATTCTTCAGGCAGCAAGGAATCCTGATCGGCAGGCGGCTCACCTCAGGCCCATCCTCCAAGCCACCACGGGGGGCCTACATCATAAAGGCAACTCCCAAGGCTCCCAGGCCTCTAGCTCCACCTGAGGTGTTTTGGGTCCGCGTCTTCTTCCACAGGGAGGTTTCGTGGAGCTGGTGCGCTCTTATGGTGGCTCTGATACCCCTCTTCCCCACCCCCCCCACTCATTTCCTGGGGCGCCCCGGTCCACATCTTCACCCCCCTTCTCTACCCAACCCCGAGGAGCGGAGAATGACATTATAACCCCACTCCTCATCGGAGGACCTACAGTCTCCCTCCTCTCCTTAATTGGTATTGGGAGGCCACAGTCTACGCAAACACCTATTTCAAGAGGGCCTGAGCCAAGACACTGGACTTTCCGCTTTAACGAATTACAGAATTGCAATGCTCCAGCCTCAATCAATACTCTTCCAAACCCTACGCCAACGGGAAACCTCAGCATCATTCTCCTCTCCTTCGAACTGTCACTATGGCTAAACAATCAAGTCGGTAAGAACTCAGACATTGCACTTTGCACTATGTTCACGTCAATGGATAAGGGGAAGAAACCTGACTCCTCCAAGCTCACCCAGCAGAAACCCCAAGAAGAAGTAGAAGCCCTTGCCACTAAAGGGGACATACTGGCCTTCATGGCCGATATCAAGTCTGAATTTAGATCCTGCATGACGGAACTCACCACTAAGCTAGAACACACCGATCAAAGGGTGACCGAGGTGGAACAAAGACTGTGGGAGATCGACGAACGCTTTCAGGACCACACATCCACATTGGGGGAAATCCAACGCTCAATCGGATCCTTACAGGACAAATGCGAAATCCTTGAATTTAAAAAGGAGGATCTGGAAAATAGGGCCCGACGTAACAATCTCCGGATCCCAGGGATCCCATCCTCTGTCCCGGACAAAAACCTAGCCGAATATGTAGGGGATTTCTTCCAATCCCTGCTCCCACAATTGGACAAAATCCAACTTTTGCTGGCCAACCCACTAGCTGCGGCCACGTCGAGGAGTGGAATCGGACCTCTCCCAGATGTCATAACCACAGTGCACTTTTTCACTACAAAGGAGGCCATTTCAGCAATCAGCCACTTGCAAGATGAACTCTCCTTTTAGGGCTCACTTCTTCAGCTCTATCAAGACCTCTCGCTCCTCACTCTCCAAAGGAGGCAAGCTCTCCGGCCTCTAACCCTCTTCCTCCAGGAGCATCAGGACCATTATAGATGGCTATTTCCAACTGCTCTACAATTCTCATACATTGGCACCCTTCAGAGAATTGGCCATCTCGAAGACGCCGACAAAATCATGCATCCATCCTCACCCAAAGAGGCCGCTTTGTCGAACCCAGAGATCACCAATGACTCTGGAGCTCCTCCCTCCCCAAAGCCCAGGCGTTCCTCCTGGTCGAAGGTGCTGCGGAAAAATAGAAGGAGATAATCGGGAGTAGGACCACATTCAGCGGAACTCTGCTCCACACCTTCACCAATTACCCAGCTCTGTCCCGAAGAAGATTACTGACTTTGACCCAGCCTAAAAATAACCACGACCATGGCAGCGGGCCCCACCCACGGCTCCTGCCCATTTACAAGGTACATTCCACCTATGAGTCCTTGGAATCCAACTTCGCCCATACCAATTCGATTGGCCCGGTTGGCCAGGGGATTGGCTGAACTCACAATATTGGCCACCCCACCAGTTAAAGTTACAGCCTCCCGTTGGGGGCTTGTGTTTAAAATCTCAAGAACAGGATGACACGCGCTCAGCTTGCACTCGAAATGGTGGTTGACCCTCTTTCTGCCAACCTCTCCTCCCCAGATGCCGCTACAGGGAGGAACCTAGCCCAGGAGCACCAAAATATAACATTTCTCTCCCTCAACGTCAATGGACTGAACTCCCCTGTTAAACGGAAGTCAATCCTACAGAAACTTCAGGACGAATATGCAGCAGTGGCCCTGCTTCAAGAGACTCACCTGTTACCGGCAGACTTCCGACCATATCCTCTCCAGTTCTTCGCCTCGGGAGGCACTAAGAAGGGAGGTATTGCGATTCTTTTCAAGAGGGGTCTAAACCCCCAGGTCCTGGAATCAAAAACCTGCCCGGAAGGGCGATTTGTAGCAATCAAATGTCTATTGCTGAGAGACCTGTAGAAGGCCAAGTCATAATTGGGGGAGATTTCAATGGAGCACCAGACCCCACAAAAGACAAATCTTACCCTCCCCCCCACCCCTGGAGATTTTACTCAGGCGCTCAGCCTCCTACGCCTATTTAGATCCCTGGAGGTAGTGGGCTCATGGAGGGTACTCCACCCCTCTGAAAGAGACTATTCTTTCTACTCCTACGTTCACCTGACCTTTTCGAGGATTGATCTCCTCCTGACATCCCCCCAGACGCTCGCCTATGCCAATGAAGTATCTATCGGCCCAAGGACCCTATCTGACCACGCCCCAGTAATCATGGAGATCCGGGCACACGAACCTAAGCCCAACTCTCTACGTAGATGGACCCTCTATGATCCAATCCTCAATGACATGTCGCTAAGAGACAGGACCGCAACAACAATCAAAAACTTTTTCAGAGAAAACCCAGTCACGGACACCTCCCCGCCAAACAACTGGGACACCCTGAAGGCAGTGATCAGGGGAGATCTGATCGCACAGGGGGTGGCCTTCCATCGTAATAGGCGACAAACCCGGCTGGCCCTTGAAGAGGAACTTAAAGCAGCGGAGAACACCTATAAGGAAAAAGGCTGGTCCCCCAGGACACAGTGACCCATCCGCACTGCTAGAAAGAAACTAGAGGCCCACTACGCCGAACACACCGCACAACTCATGGCCAAGGCCAGACAATTCTACTATGTAAAGAACAATAAGGCAAACAAGCTGCTGGTGGCTAAACTGGCCAAAGCAAAACGGGCCAACACCATTATCAGACTGCGTGATTCGCATGGAGTGATACGGTATGTGGAACCGAAAAAACAGTTAGCGCTGGACCACCTAACCCAAGTAATTACAGCACCACCACTGGACAACTCTAAGCAGAAGAAATTCCTGCAGGAAGCAGCCCTGGCCCGACTACACAACTAGACCAGAGAGGGCCTGGAAGCACCGATTACAGGCGAGGAGGTTGAGGAAGCCATTAAGTCCCTTAAAGCCCGGGACGGATTTTCCCCTAGATTCTATACAATATTCAAGCCCCAGTTGGTGCCTCCCCTGGTGGCACTCTTCAACTCCTTTAGGGAAACTGGGTCGGTGAACCCCACAGTGGAGGAGTCCACCACCGTTCTCCTACCCAAACCAGGGAAGGTTCCGAGGCACCCGGCCTCTTATAGGCCAATAGCCCTGCTGAATATCGACGCCAACCTATATTCCAAAATCCTTGCTAATCGCCTATCACGCGTACTTCCCGATATATAATTCATCCCGACCATGCAGGCTTCATCCTGAACAGAGCAGCAGGAGACAACATCTGCAGAGCCCTGAACCTGGTGGACCTCGACTCCCGAAACTCCCAGGGGCTGGTACTGATGGCCCTAGATGCCATCAAGGCATTTGATAGGGTGGACTGGTTGTTTATGAGCCTCACCCTGGAGGCCTTTGGGTTTGGCCCGGCATTACGGGCCATGGTACTGGCCAACTATAAATCGCCAAGGACCTTCCTAAGGATCAATGGCTCACTCTCTGCCCCAATCTCCCTGACTTGCAGAACCAGGCCGGGCTGCCCCCTATCGCCACTGCTTTTTGCATTGATCATGAAACCCTTCGCACAGAAGATCAGGATGAATAGCCATATCAAGGGCCCCCAGATCGGCTCATCTCAGCACAAAATTGCCCCATATGCAGACGACATGCTGCTTTCGATCTCAGAGGCCCGCTCCTCACTAAAGCACGCCCTGACTGAAATAACCAGCTACGGGGAGTTTACCGGCTTCTCTGTCAGTTTCAACAAATCGGTGGCCTTGGGCGTCGGCCTCTCCCCGGAGAAACAGGAGGCTTTGGCCCTGATGTGCCCAATTGCATGGAAGAGAAGGGCCATCCCTTATCTGGGAGTCCACATCCCTGCAAACCCGAAAGACACGTACCGGGCCAACTTCCAGCGGCTCTTTAGGGAATTGGAGGGGGGTCTGAAACGGTGGACGACCCTAGAAATCTCACCAATGGGACGTATAACAGCTTGCAAAATTAACTTACTTCTGAGATTCCTTTATGCTTGTTCCTCCCTCACGAATGGCTGGGATCGCCACCGGGACTTGCAGAGGAAAATGCTTTGGTTCATCTGGAGGGGCAAAAAGGCCAGTATCCCCCAAAAGACAATGCTAGGCAGCGCAAGACTGGGCGGGCTGGGGGTCCCCGACCTACAATCCTACAGGGTGGCAGCGCAGTTGGCACATATCCGTGATTGGCAGATAACCACAGACCGCACCAGATGGGTGGAATTGGAGCAATCACGGCTACCACTTCCCCTGTGGTTTCTCCCACATATCCGCCTCCTGTCAGAGATCGATGGAGGGGAATCCTGCTGTCCACTAAACATACCCTGAGCTCCTGGGACTGGGCACTGAGACATAAGGGACTCGGGATTCCCTTATCACCAATCTTCCTCAACCTGGCTTTCTCACCTGGGGCAAACTCCTGTAACTTCCAAAACTGGATAAAGGGAGGACTCGAATCTTTGGAACAGCTGTATGCGGGAGGCCTGCCCCGTACATTTGAACAATGCAAGGAAATGTTCCGAATCAATGAAAGAGAGAGATGTACATACATTTAGCGATGCCACTGGTGCTCCCATCCCCAAACCGTCCGGGCGGCTACGCTCCTTCTCACCCTCCTTGAATTAACTCTTAAGGACCTCCCAGCCCGAAGCAGGATTTCCACTCTATATCGGCGATTCCTGGGGGACCTCCTGGTTTCAAAAACTCGATGTATGGCCCAGTGGGAGACAGATCTGGTACACCCGGTTGAGGACCAGGTCTGGGTGGACATATGGACTCGAACAAACGCCATCTACCTGTGTCACCAACCGGGAATGCGCACACAATCCTGCTGCGCTGGTACTACCCTCACCCCCCCCCCCCGTCAGGCTCCACCACATGAACCCCCTGGTTGACTATGCTTGCTGGAGAGGGTGCGGCCAACCGGGCTCCTTTTTTCACATGTGGTGGACATGCCCAAAGATCCAAGAATTCTGGAAGCTATCATTGAACAGATCACTCAGACTGCGCTCCCTCTGGTACCCGAGCCTGTCCTGCTGGGGGTACCGGTTCGCGGGATCTATCCACGCTCTGGAAACAGGGCAAAGCTGCTGACACAATGCCTCCAAGTGGGGAAAATAGAGCTCGCCCGCTTCTGGAAAGCCCGGATGGCCCTTGCATGTCACAATGGTGGGGGAAATTATGGGATATATTGATCGCGGAGAAGGTTACAGAGGCAAGGGCCGGAACCCTCCACCGCTTTCAGAACATTTGGGCCCCAGTGCTGGAGTATGACCAGAAATTTCCCAGAATGACCCATAAACCCATCAACACCCAGTGGGCGCTGGCAGACCAGGAAGCACCCTGAAAGGGAGACCTGGACGACGGAGCCCCAGGAAGAGCAAACCTAGGGGAGGGGTCCCCGGACTAGAGACATAGGCGATTGGGGGGGGTGAGGACTAGGAGGGCATTAAGAGGGCCTCATGTGCCTTGTTTACGCTTTATTGGCGTCATCCTTTCTTGATTTAAAATAAACCTAATTAAAAAAAAAAAAATTGTTAGTGTTGGATTAGACGGAATGCTGATCAAAAGGGAGTCAATAAACTTGCCCGGAACGTTTTTTTTAAAACCGGTTTTCCAAAAAACATACAACAAATACAGCAAGTAGCCTTGCAGTCAATGCTATTCATGCAGTCCTAGCAATAAGCACAGTACTTGAAAGATCATGGCCAAAACAAACATAAAACAAACAACAAAAAAGAAAGGAGCGGGGGGGGGGGAACCCTACATGAACACCTGCTAGCATAGTCTCAGTCCAAAATTACATTAAATGTGTGCCAGGTGTCCATATTTAAATTGTGGGGTGGGGGGGGCACACAGATGTAAGAAATTGATCTCCTATGGGGGCATGTCATCGGAGGGGGCAAACATTCCCTCGGTCAGGGCATTCCAAGCCTCCGGTCTCTGCAACTGCCGATCTCTGTAAATCACACTACCATGAATCCACACTGGGTCCCTCCTTTGCCTTACAGCCATTGCAATCCCACGTTTGGCAAGTGCGTAAATCGGATCTTTCATCCTAGTGAGATGTGTGTTATGTTACTTACTCTGCGGGAACATCCCAAGGAGGCATCTCAATACCTCCCGGGCAACACTGTCTGCAATTGCCACCCAAAATCTCTTAGCCATGGGCCAACTCCAAAACCTATGCAACATTACAGCCTTCTCATCCGCACATCTAAGGCAGAACCTCTGTGCTGCCCCAGGAAAAATGGGAAATGTTATGTGGGGTCAGGTGTGCCCTATGTGCTACATACAAGTGTGATAACTTGAATCGGGCGTTCCTAGAGACCTTCTTGATGTACATCAAGGTCCTAGCTCATTCCACATTGCGAAGGACCTACCTAGGTCTGCCTCTCATTGTGCACGTACTTTCAGAGAAGGCTCGCCCATCCTGCCGAAGACCAGTTCATATACTCTGGAGACCACATGGCAACTCTCTGATATACCATACATGGCCTGCAGTACCGGGTCTGGCTCGATACATCCAAAAAAGTTTGGCCATCTACCACCAACCTCCTCCGACAGACCCGAATGCAATAGAAATTGGCCCTTCTGTATTCCTGAGATCTGGATTAGGAGCTCGAATTCCATCACCTTTCCTTCCAGCAATAGGTCCCCCAACATAGCCACACTGCTGGCCTCCCAATATCTCCCAAACTCCTGAACCGACTTGAGGTGTGCAGCGACTAACACCACCAAGGGGATACTTGGGGATTATGGGTCGGGGGTTCCCAGAAGCCTCCATACCTCTGCTACATGGCCTTCCCCAGCGCCATCAGATGAGGCACATGCAATAACGTGCTCCCATGAGCCCACAGCACCTCCTCCAGGAAGTATGTTTTGAGAGAAGGCTGTATCAAACTCGTATCCGGGGAAGGCTCATCCGCCAACCAGTCCCCAACAATCTGCAGCTGACCCGCCAAGAAATATAATTCGAAATGTGGAAGTCTGATTCCCCCCGCTTAGTCGCTTTTGTAAGGTGCTCAATGCAATCCTGTTCCTCTGACCTCGCCAAATGAAATCCCTCGCTATGGAGTCCAACTTATTGAAGCACTCTTTAGGGATGTTGAAAGGGATATTAACAAAATGATATAACAAACGGGGGACCGCTACTCTGCCTACCATCGACAGGGGGAGCCTCTTCCAGAACGCTATGGACTTCCATAGACCATCCAAGGCCTTCAGTGTGTTGTATGTGCAAGGCGTGAAAATCATGCCTCACAGTGACCCCCAGATATCTTAGGTTTCCGTCTCCCAAGTCAGGTGTAAGGTGGGGAGCTGACTCCTATGGAGGCTCAGCTGGCCCGCCAGGGGAAACAAGCAAGACTTGAACCTATTGATATGTATGCCAGAATATTCAGCAAAGCAGTCTTTTTCCTCCAGGAGGAATTGCGAGTTTGCTTCTGGGTATGTGACGTAAAGAAGTATATCGTCTGCGTACAAAAGACCAGGTGTTGTAATGAATCAATCAGGATGATGACTTCATTATTCAGATTATAGGGACACTGCCAGCGGCTCAAGAGCCAGGATAAACCACATGAGGGATAGCGGACAGTGCTGACCGGTAGAATTTCCCCAGCACCCACCCCTTGGAAATCTGCCTGCCAGTGCTCACCCCCCACCCTTGGTTCAGTGTACACTAGACTCGCCCATCGCAAGAAGTCCTCTCCGATGCCAAAACATGGGTCTCATATAGCCGATCCTACTGGACCAAATTGAATGCCATGACTTCATCCAGCGAGGCAGCCGTACAGTCGACGTCAAAGTTTTCAATGCGGTCTTTGATATGGTGAAGTCTCTGCAGATTCCATTCGGTATTCCTACCAGGAACATACCCGATCTGGTCAGCGTGAACAAGGCACCTATCACTCTTTGGTCTGGCAGCTAATAGGGATGTAAGGACTTGGTTGACCATCGAGAGTGGTCTGTGGGAGCTACACTCTAATGGCAGTTTGTTCGGCTTGAACAGTGGAAACTTTGATTCCTGTAGACTGCTAGGTAAGATACCCTTGTTATAGGCCTCCTCTAGGTTTTCCAGGAGCCTGGGAGCCAGCGCTTTAGCATATTGCTTGTAAAATTCACCTGGCAGGTCGTCAGCCGCAGGGGTCTTTCCGGACGGCAATGCATGCACAGTGGCCAGCTCCTTCGACAGATAGTGGGGGGTCCAGCGCCTCCCTCTGTTCCGTTTCAAGTCAAGGCAGTGCAATACAAGACAGTGCCTCCCCAATATTAGGACCACAAGCCTCTGTTCTGGACGAGTGCAGGGATTTGTAGTATTTAGTGAACACCATATTGATCTCCTCTTGCCCATGCCTAGTGACCCCTCGTTCATCCCGTATGGTACTGATCTGCTCTCTTTTTAACTTCGCTACTGCACAACCATGCCAACAACCTACCAGGTTTAGCACCCTCTGCATGCAGCTTCCTTGTATACTTTTCAAAGTCAAACTTGCCCAGCCTATTCCAAGCCACCATGCACCGCTGCCTCAGGTCAATAAAAGTCCCGGACTCTGCACTAGTTCCCGCATCCCTACATTCCCACACTTCAATGTCTGCCTCGATACTCATGAGGGAGTTCAGTAACTCCCTTCGAAGCCCAACCGTTTTCCCTATCGCCTCCCAACACACTACTGTTTTGAAAGCTTCCCATAGGGTACCAGTCCCCTCAACAATGCCACTATTTGTATCAAAGAAAGTCTCTATCACACCCCCCAGATATTCTCTGAATGTATCTGCCTGCAGGGCCTCCACAGGGTAATGGTAGGTCTGTCCGATCTACCCATCCATGTGACCGTGAATGAGGCATGGTTGGAGAGGACGCTAGCCGGATAAGCAGCATCAGCGAATTCTCCCAGCACTTCATGTCCCATGAAAATATAGTTAATGCGGGTGTGCACTAAAAAAATGTGAGTAGGATCGGCCCCCTGTATGAGTCGCCCTCTAAATATCCGTCAACTAAAAGTTTTCCAGCAAGGCCTTCACTGGAGGAGCAGGCTTTGATATTTTTTGTTCGACCTATCTAGTCAGGTTTAGGGTGCAGTTGAAATTGCCTCCCTGTATCCACTGGGCCAGTCCATACAGGGACAGCCTCGAATAAAGTGAAGCAAAAAAGGATGTAGCCATGTGGTTGGGGTGCATCTGAGTTTATAATGCACACCACCCTACCCTCCAGGAGCCCAAGGACTAGCACCATCTTGCCTTCATCATCACACTTGGTTTCCAGGAGCCTAAAGGTGACTTTTGCTGCGATCCACACAAGTGTGCCCCTTGCAAACGCGGAAAAATGGGAGCACTACAGCTGCCCACCCCATCTCCCAGCCATCTTGGTCTGCCTGTCCCTTGTCAGGTGTGACTCTTGCAGCCGAGCAATCCCAACCCCTTTCCTACACAAATATGCTAATGCTCAGTCGTTTGATATAGCCATTTAGGCCATGGACTTTACACATAACAACCCACACATTACCAACCATGCCCCCTCATGCTTGAGCCCCACTCATTCCCACAGACCTGCCACCACCCTACCAAGGTCACCTCTCTACACCCCAATGTCGGCTCTCACCCCGATGCCATGCCCTGAAGCCAACCCATTACAGGACATGCATACCCCCACCAGCCAACAAAACCTCTCACACAAGCACAGAAAACAAACAAAACCACCCAAAACACCCTCCAACCACACAAAACAGGCCCATTGGCTATAAGCATATTCTGGCCAAACTGCTTCCCACCCCCCCGTCATCTCCCCCCACCCTCCCAGGTAATGAACAGCAGCGGATACCTCAAAACAGTCCATGTCTGTGGTAGAGTGTCAGCTGTGAATGCAGCAGGCAGCCGTCCCCCCAAAACAGGGGAAAAATAAATGGACGGAATTACCAGCCACCAGGCTCCCGGCCCTCTGCATCAAAAACTCCCCCTGGTCTAGTAGTCCGTGCAGCAACACCTTGCAAATGTCATCAAGGTTCATTGCCCAGTTCCGGTCGAATCCATCCATCTGTGCGTTCCTCCCCCCCCCCCCCCTCGCCCAACATCCCCTATGATGTCAAACATGGAACCCAGCGTGGCTGCCCACCGCAGGCCGCTGGAATCTGTGTTAGAATGGTCTTCACCTGTCTGGTAAGAATACAGGACTTGAAAAAAAAATTCAATTGCTCCAGATCAAATAATGGTGCTTGTAAAAAGACTGCATCTTGGTGAGATGCAAAGTTATGTTGTAAAGCACTACGTCAATTGCCACCATAGTGATCTTACGGCGCCAGTACCTTATCCGAGGGAATGGCGTATGGTAGCCGACCTGAGCTAGAGGTAGTGGATGGAGGTAGAAGAAAGGAAAATGGGCCAAAAAGTGGGGCAGAGTAGAAAACTGGTATAGTATAGGGATGCACAGAACCTGAACACATTGTCAATATATAATGGGTTTTATGCAGGGAGAAGGGAATATTATTGTATAATTAGGTGTGAAGATGTAAGGCTAGACAGTGGATTGTATGGAATGATGAAGGAAAGATGGAAAGAAACGCAAAAAAGTGGTAAAAATCATTCACCAGCAATGGTAGTTTCTACTATCTTGGAATACGTGAAAGCAGAATTGTAAGGTATCTTTTATTTTATTTATTTATTTTTTTTCTTCTTCCCTTTGTTTGGTGTCTTCTTCAAATCTCTGGTGTATATAATCTGGGAAGGCCAAGACGGCTGTCAGGAGCTACGATGTTAAAAGGAGCTATTGGAAACTGCAATAGGAGACCAGGAGTAGAGAAGACAGGAGTAAAAACCACCCTACAAGAGCCATACTTGCACGGTCTCTCCATGAGGGTGAATTTACTAATCGGAGCTGTTGGAAATGTGGAGCTGATGAATTGGCATGATCTAACCTCTCTGCAAACTCCACTTCTCTACTGTAGGCAGAATGCCTGACGCAACTCTACAAGACAATCGCTTATGCGCTAATTACGTTATTTTGTCTTATGTTGCTGAACTTATAATGAACATTTTCAACTTCACGGAACCACGCCTTTTTAAGGTGTCCTTCATCTGTGTACTTCACTGATAGCGAGGGACGCATTTTGGATCACTAAAATGTCATTTTACAGATTATTATGCGCTTATGTTAACTTGGGTTCCTCTGCTTTTTACTCTGTGATGGAGCCAAACAATCCTTGCCAATTTCCTTGTTATAGTGAGGAACAAAAAAGCAAAAACTCATTCACGTATGTCAACTCCAGGTTTTCTGCCTGGCCTGCTGTACTTCTGTTAAGGTACATTCAAGCATGTAAATCCACAATCGACAATCTTAAGAGCCCCATGGCCAAACATATAGACCAATTACCTGGATTATGACCAATTAATTCAATGAATCAATGACCACCAAACAAACGCCCACACAAAGTATTTGTCACATCTGATAGAACTGCTCGTCATAATATGGGACATACCGATTAACCCGACTGGGTACATTTTCCACTTGCCACTAGATATTAGTGAGTGTTAACTAGCTTTAGGCAAGTAAGACATGGTGCGCTGTTAGCATCTAAAGAGGTATGCACATTTTTTTTTATTTTAATACCGGTCTAGTAGCGTGCAACTGTACTTTTTACCCCTGTATGGCTTTTCTTATATAATCGGATAGTGCCCAACCTTATGATTTCCATCCTTGCTTTTCAATTTTGATATATTTATTTTACTTAAATTCATGTTCTTCTAAATTTCCATGTAGTACCACTGAAGGGAGGTGCCTGAACTTGAGAAGCTGCTTTTTGTACGTTTCTAGTTGTTTGGTAGTGGTGGCACCCCACGGACCCTCCTCCACGGTGGCCACCACCAGAGATCTGTCTGCCTCTTACATCCCTGCATTCCAGGCTTTGAGCCATATCCTTGCAGCTGCTAACCTCTTCTTCTCTGGGATTCCAAGTGGAACCAATGCTGTATCTTCAGTGATGGATAACAATCAAGAGGGTTTATCTCCCGTTGTATACCCACGCCTCTCTGTAAGCGTAGTTCCTGACAGCAAGGGAAAGGTTGGGTAGGTCTGGTAGGTTGAATTACTGTTGCAGTCCATCCGGTCATGTTTGAAGAAGGTCTTGCGTCTGTGCGCTTCTCCTCTCAAAATGAGTGTGCAGCACTTGTGTGGTAATTAGGATCCTTCCCTGGTGTTATCCTAAACCATCCCGTTAGGGTTCTATGTTTTTTGTCAACTTGCTTTTAATCGTGTGCACTTCATTCGTGAACGTTTTGTCGAAACACTTTTGTCCGATTTTGTTTTTTAAAAAAAAAAAGATACATTTAAATTGCCCCCTCGACAACACACACCCAACTCTCTCTCTCTCGCTCTCTCTCTCTCTTTCGCTCTCTCTCGCTCTCTCTCTCTCTCTATTATACAAGAATTACTAGAAACGTGGATGGATAATCAGGCCGGAACATTGAGTAAGTGGGAAACAAATGGTATGAGCAGAGAATGAACTGGCATCACCATCATGGAGCCTGCAAGCTGGCCATACTAAAGACGTTTCTGAGCTTGCCACTATTTTTTTGTCACACACCCTAAACCACACTGTGGATGGCATCAAACTCTGCAATCCACCGACATGTGTTTGTTTTCCCTTGCCTTATGGGATGGTTTAACTCCTCCCGTTTCCTCTTCGGCCTCCTTTATATTGCCTTTTTCCTAGCTATTTAGCCATACTGTTTACACCTTCAGTATGTCTTAAGCACCAAGCCAGTTCATTAAATCACAAGTGCAGGCAGAAGAGCAGAAGATACTGGGATGGTACTTATTATTGAGGGGAAAACAAACTCACCACCTCCCAAAAGAAAATGAAGAATGTCAGGTCATAGACGGATGGGGAAAACATTCTCAATCCTCAGAAGTATTCTTGGTAATGCCTATGTATTTGAGCTGCAAGCTACTAGCCGCCCATAAAGTCACTTGCCTCCTCAAATTCTGTACATACACAGAGCATACATGTTCTTACTCGTCAAGAGTCAAATGCATCTATCCAGTGGCTAGTGCTGATGTTGTGCTCTGCTATATATGATTTGCCCGAGTTGCAGCACTTTCAGAGTGCGACTACGAGGTTACCCCATTGGAGCCCATCCTGGGGACCGTGCAACATTTCTTAAACCACTGCAGTGTCTTCCGTTGACAGACATGACGTTTAAGGCGAAGTGCTTTGCCCGATGAGCAAAGCTTTTGTATGTTGCTGCATTTCATATCGGCATATTTGTACACTGTCTTCCTTGAGTCTACTTTAATTGCATAAAACAGTTTTGCATTTTGTAATTCACTCATAAAACTTTCCATAGGTACTAAGAGCCAAGAGGCCGTTCCACTCAGTGTGCACAATGTGAAATCTATGCCACTAATTGTTAGTCTGGTCTATTTAGGCGAATCCCTATGGCCATTCCCACCCAGTACCTGGTCCTCCCCACCCAAAACACTGCCTCATGGGAACTCTTGAGACCTCACTTTAATCAAGTCTCACCATCAAATTAGTTAATTGGAGCTGTGAACACACTACTAGTGTAATAACAATGTCTTCGCCAGGTCAGCCTTTAGCCATGCGTTTTTATAAGCAGAATACATATACTTCACTGAAGTCCTTTTAAAAACAAGCATTGGCAAAGCCAACAGTTTTGGCTTCTGTATCTGTGTTGGGCATTTGCCAGGCACTGCTAGTGGATGCCTAGGAACTTGCACCCTTTTGTACCTGCTATCATAAATGGCCAGTTAATACCACTACAGCAGTGGTTGTCAAGTGCCTTTCCCATGCCTACACAAATGCCCAAACTGTTGGCATCGCAAATGCTTGTTGTATTTGTATTCTCGCTAGATGGTAACACCAATGTATAGGTACATGCGTCCCCTTCCATAGTCCTTTCTTTTGTCTAGAAACCCACTAAATTGTAAGCATAATCCAACCTCCTTTAATTAAGCGGACTGATTCATGTTTCCTTTAATTTAGAACTGAGGTTTTTTATCTCCTTAATTGGAAAATAGATCTGAATTTCTTACTTTCAAAACATTTGCTTTGTATTTTCGTTACTGTCTTCCCACACCCTCCCACACCCACACCTTTGCTCGTCTTAGAAAACCCTTACTTAAAACACATAAACCCCAGTAGCAATCTCCTTTTTTGCACATCGAGATACTGGGATGAAGTAATCCTGAACAGTGTTTGCCTATGGATCAAAAAATGAAGATGATTAATCTGCGTGTAAACGAGGTAAATGTCCTTGTCCACGTTCCCACACATCACCTGTGCTCACTTCTTTGGTTTTTATTGACGCAGTGTCGCTGCCAAAAATTGAAATCTAGATTGCTGGAAGCAGAGCCACATTTCTTGCACGATACAGATGCTCTTTAACTAGTCTTCTGTTCTGTTACTCATGATTTGCATACTTCAGCTACAGAGGATTGCTTCGTGGCAGAAGCAAGTAGAAACTCTCTCCTAGATATTTTCGGCCAGTGGCACGGCCAACTGTGTGGCAAGGGATTGTGCGGGCATATTTATTTTGGGGGGTTGTCAATCATAGACTTGGCTAACAATTTACTTCGGTAGTTGGTTTGTGGATTTGTTTTCTCCAATCGTGCCTGCCTTTCTTTCCAAGCAGTAGTGGCTTGTCATGGCAGTTTGAGGCCCTGCAGCTGCTAAGTCTTCAGTAGAAGGGTCTGGGACACTGACGGCGGTGGGGGTGGGGGGTGTCTTTGTGGGGAGCATAGGATTTGGTGTAGATGTGGGGTAAGGTACAGAAAGCGGGTTATGTCCTTGTAGGCCTTGCTTCAGTGGTTGAAGGGCTATTGAGACAATTATTTTATTTATAATCGGCGCATTGAGGCCATACCAATGGTGAAAGGTGCTATACAAATGCCCATTAAATTACATATAGCGCTGAAAGAATGGCAAGCCCAGAGGCTTCAGAGTGCTGACAAGACATAGAACAAAAAAGAAACTAGTTTTCTGGGTGCAATCATGAAGGGTAAGAGGATCTGAAGGAGAGTTCAAGCAAATAATTGGGTCTTCAAGACCCGCTTAAAGCAATCCAGCAAGACGCAACCCCTCAGATCTGGAGGTGATACATTTGCATTCCAGACTTTAGGTGCTGAATAGTGGAACGCACACTGGCCGACCAAAGACCGTTTTGTTCTTGGCAAAAGCAAGCGATGAGGATTATTCGATCTTAGAGTATTTCGACTATGGCAGCCAAAACAACCTTTCTGATGGAATGGACTCTGACCAAAGAAGCATTTTTGTGTCGTGGAGAGAAGGCAAAATTAGATACTTGCTTCCACCAGCAACCACCTGAGAGCTCTTCTGGCTTGAGAAAGATGTTCTCTCTTCCAATGCCTCTAACTGCATGCACAGTGCTATCTTGAATGACTTGCAGTTTAGTTAATTCAGCTTTCCTGATTCCCTTAAGCAAGCTTCCACAATAGTCGAGTTCTGCTCGAATGCTCCAGCAATAATCGCACATTAAGAACCAGGTAGGGCACTAGAACATAGAGACCGGTACGCTGATCAATAAATGAATGTAAGAAGACCCTGCTGCATGTGGGGGGGTGGTTTAAGAGAGATGGCGCCCTGTTAGGCAGAATCCTCTGCAGTATCCTTAGGGACCACTGCACAGGGTTAAGACTACAAGTGGTAGTACAATTTCACCTTTGGTACAAGCCTATACTACACAGTAAAGTGGTAGCGATGGCTGAGCAGCCAGACTTCTCTCAAGAGCAAATGAGCAGTAATGGGGATTACACAAAGGACTACAATTACTGTGACTCAAACGAACACTGACTCAAGGTTTCTGGTTAAAAAATATAAGTACATTTATTTTTAAACCATCTGTTCACAAAACACTTCACTTCTATTAAACAAAACCACATTCTAAATATACTACACACAACCAATTCCTTTGGTTCAGGTCAATTCAAGGTAAGTACATTAGGATTTAACAGACTGGTATTGTGAAACAAAAGACGTTACTGGGGGTTAAGAAGTGCTCACTTTTTGACAGTAATGACAGTTCTGTCTTACGAAAGAAAAGCATACCCACTGGAAGAAATGTAACCGTAGTCAAACACACTTGGCACATTGAATTAAAACCAGGGAATAGTGGACAAAAATCATAGGCAATACTTTTGTCAAGGCACTAGAATCCGATGACGTGTTCTAAGAGACAGATAAAGTCAATTGGCCTGCGCCAGTGTCAAATGGAGCAGGGCTCTGTTGTCGAGGATCAGACGATTAGAACAGTTTGAGTTTAACATTGCCAGGAGTACTGGATATTGTCAAAGGGGGGGGGCACAAAAGTTATAAGAGGGAAGGAAGAAAGGACAAGCCTTCGGAAAGGAAAAGGGGTCTCACCCCGATTCCTCAAGGTGGGACGGAGAGAACAACCAAATGGACACAGTACCTTATTCAAATGAAGAAAGCTGGTGCTACGGCACTTGTTCCTGCAGACTCATGATTCCTGGAGCTTCAGTCATGGGGACAAGAAGGAGGACATCTGGAGCGATCTGCACTACCCAGGGATGAGGCAAGCAGCAGCAAAGCAACGGTGAATAAAAGGTGCGCTCCTTTAAAACAGGAGAGGGCTCTTCTGATGGCTATCCGGACCACTACAGCTTTGTGCAGCGATTTCGACCCAGAAGAGGATTCTCTGGCTGTAGACGGTGAACTGGTTGATCCCACCAGGCTCAAGGGAAGAAGACTCTGGACTGGATATTCTGTCGTTGAAGGGTAGATAGCTCAGGACTGCAGCAGGGCTTCACCGGGATTCGGGAGTTGCAGCAGATGTCTTCTTTTCCGCTTCTCTTTGGTTCTTGCAGTTCCAGTGGCGACTGACTTCCAACCCAAGAGTCCTGCCTTTTATGCCAAAATCCCCCATTCACACAGCCTGGCTGTCAATCACACAGCAGGGGGGGTTGTCCAGCCCAGACAACCACCTCAGCCAATGGACACAAAGTGCGACTTGGGTCTCCAAGGAGACTCTGTGCAGGGGGTTGCTAAACCCCTACCTCACATTCAGCCCACCTAGACACCCAGGCGCCAAAGGAGGGCTTCTTCGCAGAAGCCCGCCAAAGGATGGCGAGCAAAGAAGCCAAACCTGGTTTGGTGCTAAAAGTAAAACACAAGAAGGATGTTAACAAAAAGAAATGGTAACTAAACCTGACCGGAGCCAAAATAAAATATATTTGGTCAAGCAGGTTTATGTTCGAGGCTAATACAATAGCCTAAAACAGTACCACATTTATATACTATAATCGCGGTAGAAAAGTTAGGGTAGATACCGCTGCCACCAGCCAAGTCTTAGTGTTAAGGGAGCGACACAAGGCTTCAGGAGGTACAGACAAAAAGGATCAGAGTTAACCCTTTCCAATGTCCATGTAAGATGAGATGTACTGGGTCTGTAGTTTAAGTGACTACATAAAGTTAATGGTAACTTTTCCTGTTTCTGGGGGACAGTAGTCAGCCCCAGAAAAATGGAGTCAGTGGGAAGACTGTGACAACCCTGTGTCACTGCACTGAAGGTGCGGTGTAACCCACTCAAAAAGTGGGGCTCATCAAGTGGTGTGGCTCCAGAGCCCAAGATCACACAAAAAGTAGAAATACACATGGCAAAACACATGTAAGAGTGCGAAAAAGGTTCACACTCTTACCAGGTGGAAAAAAATAAACCCCAGAAATCCAGCAAAGCTGCTGTGGGACTCGCTATGTAAGGGAAATAAGCCATAAATGAGAATTCTCCCTAACATGCCCTTTCGTCCCAAATTGGGTTCACACAAGAGAAAAAAGCGGGGTGGGAGAACCCTTGTTAAAATGCCGCTGGGTAAACAATTGCTTTAACATGTATGTTTAAATTATCAAGGAAGACAACCATACCTAGTACTTCAAAGTAATTTTAATGGTATTTCCAGCAGTCACGTGTTTCAATATCCTGGAATGGCTTTTCAAGCAGAGAAGTCATTTCATTAATTGAAGAATGGACTGTTCATCTGCAAGGCTGTGTCAGACCTGCTGAGAGAAGCCTTTCGGCATTTGGTGATCTGTTAGATCTAGATTAGACACATTAACGGACCTTTTTTGCCTTGATAAAGACCCAGGAGGGTTGAAGTAACGGCACAGCTCATATTGGTCAAGAAAGGTCTCAGTTGGCTTAACAGATTAATGTAATAGGCAACCAAGTTGTTAACATGCTCTTGATGAAATAATTACCCCCCTCCCCCCTGTTTTTACTTTAGACAGGATGGCAATGGTACTGCTTGCTGTCACAATGTCCTTCTGGTCAATATCAAGCTTCCTGAGCGGAGCCACTGTGTTTGCTATCATCAATTCGGTTTTGGTATCACTCGGAACCAAGCCATTTTCCACCATCCATTGCTGGATAAGAGAATAGACCTTGTTACTATGTTCATTGTCCATATCATAGTTGCTTGTGAGTGGAATTAAGCACGGAGTATCATAAGCATAGTTGATGTACACAGCCCCTCTTGCATCTAGAAACTCTACAATAGTTTAGTGAACATTTATACAGTGTGGGAGACGGAAATTACCCCTGTGGAACTCCACACAGCACTTAAATACTCTAGCAGTACGATTGATCAAAAAAGAATTAGCCCAGTTAGCCGTATAGGCTGAAAAAGATGCAGAGCTACTAGCATGTTCACAAGAACAGTGCGATCCACTAAATCAAAGGCTGCTGTGAAATCAGGAACGAGTAACGCAATTTTACCATTCTCCATTGCCTGCAAGATATTGGCCTTCAGAAGGAGGGACGTCTGTGATTCACTTGTAATTGGCAGGATTCTCGGGGTCCAGAGTTGGCTTCTTTAATAACACAGAGATCCAGACATTCATAATGCATTCCAGACTCTCAAAAAAAGAATATGTTGATACATTTAGTGATAATGGAAATCGGTGACGGAGCACTAGCCTTTACCACAGACGCGGGACACTCACTGCCTTTACAAAAGGTGGGCTCAAACCAGGCAATAATACTGATACCTCTACTTCCGGAACTGGTCTGAACTCAAAATGTCTTTAAGTTCGCCACCATTGGGTGATCAGTCTCATATTATTTCGTTGGCTTTACTCTCACTATTAATATTCTTATTGATGTCATCTCTGAGCTTCTGTACTTTTCCCACCATAGCATCCTGGATTGCCATGCACTATGCCTTATGCTTCGTACATTGTATTGCAGAAAGACATGGGTTTTCTAACTCTCAAGAATTTTAAATGACTCTCCAGTGTTCGAGTCTGCAGTCTTAACTGCTCTACAGGATTGCAAGGACGAGTAGTGAATCAAACTCCTACTCAACCCTCGACTACTAAATTAGCAAGGATCCTAAGCATAAAAGTTAAACTGACACTGTCAGTAGGGCCCTCCTTCATCTCTTGGGGTACAGTAGGCCCAGGGCATGGTTTACACTACTTAAATTTGGGTATCCTTAAGATAGGGCTTTGAGTTATTTCATTTTTATTCTATTGTGAGCCATATGGTACCCTTTGAGGGTGCGCTGGCTAATTTCATATCCCATGCTCATACCTAGGTATTCCTAACAAACGCCTTAGACTGTTTTACAGTCTTGCATCAAACTATCCCCAAGAAAGCATGCTGCATTGTCTCTAAAGTGTAACGCATCCCGTTTACACTTCTGCATTACTACAAATAACCTTGCATTGCAGTACTTTGCGTTTTGTTTGACTACATATCTGGGTGACCCTAAGATGGCACATTGAATTGTGCATTTTATATACTGCCGTGTTTTTATATTCTGGGTATCCTTTGAGCATCAGATTCCATTGTAGGAACACAGAGATATCCCTAGGATGGCACACCGAGTTGTTCCACATTGTTTGCCATTATGTTTCGTTCTAGGTATCCTTGCGAAAAGACATTGCACAGTACACACACCCCTAAAGTAATGCATCAAACGTATTTATTCCTTATACTTTTGCTTTTCAAATCTGGGTGTTCTGTGAGGGTGCATTGCCGCAGTTTGAGCTCCAAGTTGCTCACACATAGATAGATATTCTTAACAGCCGTGCGCTGTTGTGCATACCCCGAAGAAAGCGTTCTAAATGTGTACTCTGTTGCACTCATATATAGGCATTACTTAAAAAGTACATTGCATAGCTACATACTGTGCCCTGTTATGTTCCACATCTTGCATGTCCATGGGGTAGTGCATTGATTTGTTCATTTCATATCGCGTTCTGTTTCATGTCTATGCATCACTGGAATTCTGCATTGAGTGTTTACACTTTGTATGCCTTTTGTATATCATCTTTAGGTGTCCCTGTGAAAGGACGTTGTTCTGTCATCACATCCCCAAGATAACCACTGAATTGATTGATTAATTTCATACATTATTGTGTCTGATATCTAGGTGTTGCCGTGAAAGCGCATTGATTTGTACTCTTATATAGGTATCTCTAAGACAAACCATTGATTTGAATTTTTATGCACGGTTTCATATCTAGCTGTTCCTGTGAAAGTGCATTACGTTGTGCTTACACCTAGGCATTCCCTAAAATGACGTATTGACTTATTACATTTCGTATACTATTGTGATTAATATCTGGGTGCCTGTGAGGTTGCATCAACGCATTTTACGCTCCATGTTGCTCACATTTTGATATCCCTAACAAAAAATCTTAAATTGTTTTACACAGTGTCTCACATTTAACTATCCCTGGGCAAGGGTACTGCATTGTTTCTAGCACTTTACATTGCTGTCTGTTCTGCCCAGTTGTGTTCCACATCTAGGCTTCCTTCCTCGTTTTAAATACTGCTCCTCTTCATATCCGGGGTTTCTTATTATATACTGTGACATTTTATATTTGTGTGTCGCTGTGATGGCACACTGCATTGTACTCACTTCTGAGCTTACTTTAGATGACGCATTGCAGTGTTCCATAACTTGGTGCTCCATTGAGAGCACATTGCCACATACTGTGCGGATTGTTGCACATACCTAGATTCCTCTAACTGCAGGCAATGCATAATTTGACACTCTTGAGACATGACCATCTCTGGCTAGGCATACAGCATATTTTCTAGGGCAATTGTCTTTGTGTTCACAGATATAGGAATTGCTAAAAACCACCTTCCATTGCTGTATGTTGTGCCCTCTTATGTGTCACGTCTTGGTATCCTTAAATAGCCAGATTAAAACATAATGCCCCCATCATTTCTCATTGCGCACCTAGACCCCACAATTGTAAATATTGTAAGCATCAGCATCTTTAAGTTTCCCAGGCCTATGTGTACAACACTCTGCAGTGACAATGGGACGCACATGGAAGGACAGCGGAGTCGGAAGGGAATTCCCGCTCCATCTCTACCTACAGAACAGTGATTCACATAATTCATACCGAAGGAGAAACCAACATGCTCTTTATAACCGAAACCTTGTTGTCAGACAAGGTAATGGCACACAAAACCTTCCCCAACAAATTCAAACATATCCAGGACAACCTAAAGAGGAGGAGGCATCACTATGGTACACAAACGCCTACAAATCTCCCGTTCAAGCAACATGGACTCCTGATCTGCCTGACCCTCAGCCATGAAACCAACCTCTCCTTACTGCTTATTTACAGACCACCATTGTACAGATTAACCTCGGCATAAAATGTTGCACATGTAATTGCTAACCTAGCAATTAAAATGATAACATGTAATGTTCCTTGGAGACCTTAACATTCTGTTTGCGGAGCAAACCGAATCTGCATCCAAGAGCTTGTGCTGCTAACATGGCCAGCTTTCACCCCAAACGAGTGGTTAAATGAGTGACAAACACCCTCGACTCAATTGTTTGTGAAGAAGGCCTGATGACCTCTCCCACCCACATTCAGATCTAAAGGCGCAATCATTTTAATTATTTTATTTTACTAATAGCACACCAGTCCTTTAACCAGAGATTCACAGCGGACAAACCAACACCGCATGGTGAAGCTGGAAAACTTTAAACCTGAATGAACTCAGAAATCCCATCGAAGAGGCCAAGCCCAAATCCAGCAAACCAGAACTCTTACTATTGAAGGAATTTTAGCTAGAAAATAATTGATAACCAAAGCACCAGACACCCTCACCCCACTTAAGCTCATCCTACTTTCAGAAAACAAGTTTAACATGAAGGTTCAGTCCAACCAATGAAAACTGAAAAAAAAGATATGAAATACTTGATACAAACATGGAGGAAACACTACAACCCACAATACAAGGCTGCCTTCCAAAGACCGACACGCAACTGTAAAGCAGAAATCCTTAAAGCAAAGAAAATAAAATGCTACATCAATAATGCACCTCATCCAGAGAAAGAACTTTACCAAATCCTTAATGTGATGAGAAACACTAATTCCTGCAGTACCTTTTGCCTACCTACCCAAAATCTATCTAATGGAATCGCCACCCGTTTCAGAAGATAAGCACTAAACGTTCAGCAGGCCATTAACAGTGAAAAAATGAAAGCAATTGGAAGCAACGGTCAATGACATTCAGCCTACAACCCCCATTGATAAATAGATTTAAATCAATATCTGAACCAGACCTCAATAGCTTAGCAACAAAGCCAGCTCTCCAATGGACCCCTGCCCCCTAACATTTACAAAGAGAGCCTTAACAAGGAAACAACCGCTTTCTACTTTCGCCAATAAACAAACTGACAAAATGGCAGGGAGCTATGTATCCCAGAGCATGTAGAGTCTAATAACTCACTAGATTGCTCACAAGGTGATTTTAGACCTATGGGAGGCAACAAATTGGTACTAGTTCCCATTTGAAATGAACTCAAAATCACAGAGGACGAAATAAATCACCTTGGCACGCATACACCTCGCCATCTCCGCGGCCTTTGACACTGTTATTAACCACAGTGCACTTGAAGCAACTGGACTCCTCCATAACATAGCTAGGGGGCAAAAATTAATTCAAGCTGCAAGCTACTAGCCACACATAAAAAAAATTCATAATCCTCTGCCACCTCCATTCTGTACACACAGCACACCATTTCATGCTCACCAAGAGTCCAATATCACTAGCCAATGGCTAGTGGGGTGTCAAATTTTGCACCCTCATATAACTCTACAGTGGATGAGAATTCCAGAAATCACCTGGCTTCCCTCTTTCAGTTCGAATGCAAAGAACAATTACCCGTGGAGGCCCTCGGGGACCAAGCCTCTCGCCACTCCTCCTCAACATCCATTTGACCTCTTTGATGAAAACCATAAAACTTTATGGGCTCACATGTTAGAACTATGCGGATGACACAAACATCATGTACAAAATAACTGATGCAAGAAACTTCAACCTTATTCTCGGGAACTGCATCATGAGAATAAGTGGATAGATGGCGGCCAACTACTTAAAACTCAACCAAGAAAAAATTAAATTGATAGTCTGACTTCGTGCCACACCTGAAACACCTCTACTATGGCCTTTGGAAGTGGGTAACTTCCGTAAAGTGATCAATAACCTAAACCTATCAAAAGACAATGGCCCAAATTGGGACCCCAAATCAACGCCATAGTCCTAAATTGTCTCTACTGCTCTCTCTGACGGATAATGGCCTACCTTTCTTTTGCATAGTGTGCTTACCTTCTCGCTGATTAATTTGAGTCGAGTACGCAAACAGCATTTTCCTTGATAGGCTGGATTGCCTCGCTGAAAAAACTTCAATTGATCCAAAACGCAGCAGCTAGACTTTTACTCACTCAACAGGTGGGAACATGTTACACTGTCTATCAGAGCAGCCGATTAGCTACCATCAAAAGAAGCATCTAGTTCAAGCCACTTTGCATTTCCCACAGAGCAATTGAATCTTAAGGAACATAATTGATGCAAAACATTTCCCCCCATCAACTAGATAGCTAAGATTGAGAAACAATATAGTATTAGAAACCAGAAAAGAAAGACATGGAGGCTCTGTGTTTTGCACTTTGGTGGCCAAACACCGAAGTGAAACGTGCTACCAAGGGAACTCTGCACCCAATGGACCACCTGAAAGTTAGGAAAAGTATCAAATCTGGTTCTTCAATGCTTAACAGACTGAAGGTTTAACCTAAACCCACCAAGCACCGTAGACAAAACCTCTCAGTTCGACTTTACTGCTCAGACACAACCTAAGGGTGTGCCATACCGCCTCACCGGCCCTCTGCCTAGAATGCAATGCACGACACTCAGGAAATTATAATAATAACTAAACGATATCTCATCAAGGCACTGCAAAAACTCTTAGTGAATTCCTTAGTCACCATAAATATCGAAACATCAACACGGGACAGCTTCATGCATCAACCACGAAAGCCAAATGTGTCTCACCATAACGCAACCAAGACCAAGCATAATAAAGGACTATTGAAACTCCAGGGACGCACCTTTTCTGTCCACCTTACTTTCCGAATGCAAACCAGTCGCTCACACATGGCTTTTAAATATTATACTCTTCCCCATAATTCGAACATCAAAAATGTACACCTCTAACTACAACTGACGGTTGCCCATTGAGACACAAAGCCTTTGATGTTTCCTGTACTTCACACCAAGAAAGCTTACAAACATGAAGATTTCAGGCTACTACGGATCTGAAACCACAACAAAAAGCACTGCAACCTTGCCATTCCCACTCCTTCCAACTAGCCAAGTCCATCCACCCAAGTACGTAGGCAGTCATTTCAGCATCAGTGTCATGGTGTCTTTTAATAAGTTAAGGGGTGGGTCTTAATAGTGACTTATGCCCTGTAATAAAACCATAGGGACACAACACCATAAAATACATTATAGGCTTGTTCTTGGGGGCGAACAACATCGAACCAGGCTCCTAGGCACTGTACAATGTACACCAAGATGTTTCGAGTCATTTGGGTGTTTCTAATGGTTTGCAGGTGTTGAGTTGGACACAGGAAGTCTGGGAGTCCAAGATGGTGGACCCCCATTTCTTGCTAGAAAGTCCTCTCCTGGGTTACACTACTCTGCCCCCTTCTCCTGTCTGCCTGCTTCAAAGTCTGGTAATTACCATCCTGGTCTACGCTCTCCACTGTCCTGATGGCTTGCCTTCAAATCCTTGGTTCCATGCTACACCCTGGGGATATTTCCCGTCTTCTGGAGGAAGCGACAAGCCTTCCTAGGGCGATCAAACTAGGGGTTGCCAGGGCTGAGCCAGATGAAACCCAGTGTTAGATGCTGATACACATAGCACTGTGTCCGTGAACAAGTCGCTAGTAACCAAGCTGACAATAGTTTGACACTAATTGGTTTTGCCCAGTATAACTCTGGATTCCCAGAGACTACCATGTCCAAATCGGACCTGAATTATTTTTAGAGTTTGATCTGACTCGAGAATCTGGAAGCTCACAATTCTAAAATGTTGACTCTGAGCTGCCCACAGTGAAAGGTGTAGACCCTTGCTGTTGGAACTTGAGTTCTATTAGTCTGTTGGCAGTAATGCTCCTATCGCTGCGTAAATGCTGTTTGGTTTATTTATAGGGCACTCCACACCCATAGGTAGCTGGGCGCCTTACAAGAATCTGCATTTTCTTAGTTGCAATACTGTAGAAGAAGAACATGATATTATTACAGTACAGTTATTGTACATGGTTATTACAATACAGCAGGCAGGCTTGGCACAGTTAAATGTTTGAACTGTGCTTTTCAGCATCTATCCCTATCAAAGGGAGGTCTGTTTAGTGGACCCCCCCTCTCAGATATGGATCTACCTGCATCATTTATATTAAAAATTAAAAAAAAAAGCTCAGACTATTCATCGTTTAGAAATGGCATTCTGTTGTGGATATTACATATGATTGAGGGTTATTGGGCAAAATGGGTGCAGTGTTACCATAGGTACTACAGGAGGCCCTTCAGTGATTAGCTGATGGAGAGGAGGCAACTTCTAGAGGCGGTATTGGGTTTCTGTTTGGAGCAGAAAGAGCAGCAGCAGAGTTTGCTAGTCTTGCATCAGTTCTTTGCAGCCTTCTAGGCATGCAACCCTGCCTGTGCAATGGTCCAAGCCGCCATTAATTGGGTTGGGGGGGGCATCAGCGGAAGGTGAACGGGGCAATGAACAGCAAGCCAAAGGTGGGCAGGAAGTTGTTCATGGCTCAGGTTCTGCTCCACAAGGGTAGGTGTGATGGAAAAGGCCAGTAACGGTACCAGAGGCTTGGCTAAGGAGAGATTTAACAGATGGCTCCACAGGAAAGGCATTTTGAGCAGGAAGGGGGAAAGACTGGCTTCTCAAGGTCCAGGTGTTGGTCTCATTGGGTGGGTTGCAGAAGTGTGGCTGAGTAAGTAGAAACCTTGGGGAAGTGGGACTGAAAGGCGTGCACATACCCTTGTTTGATTTAAGTGGGTCATCGATCGGGCAGAATAGTGTTAGGTTGAAACGCTGGGTTTTGGATTAAAGAATAGGGGTAGGGGCCAGGGAAATAGATGTGGAGCAGAGGAGTTCCTTGGAGATGTGACAGAGCGTGCCTGGTCAGAGTTGGATGGGGAAAGCAGAGGGCAGTAGACGTTTGGCATAAGGTCTTGTATCGGGCACTGTATAGAGAGCAGGATTGGCGGAGAGGTTACCCATGTGGAATAGATTGCCCTTAATGCCCTTGCAATAAACCCATTGAGCAACACAAACAGAAAAGGTAGATCCAGGTTTATTTCCATACAGCTGTACAGAAATGGACAAGGAAAGATGCAAAGCATCACCATCCTGAACATGAGGCTCTGGGCACAGAATCATCAGGGCTTTATGGGTTTTACACAATGGGACTCATACAGAAACTTGGAAAGATACATTAATTCAGCTACATTAACCATGAACTTCCTAAAGGAGCATTCTCTGGGTTTGACGGGTATGGCTTTACAGTGCCATATGGCCATACAGTCATGCTAGCCCTGTACAATTCCTACTCACATGTTAGAATCTTCTGCAATGGGGCTTTCCATCATACATAATGGGACCTGCTCTGGTGACTAGCATCCATGTGATCTCTCGTTCTGGTTCTCATAAAAGTAAGCCTTGCCTTCATTGGTGACTTCTAACATGCCATTGGGAGGGTTGGCGCCCTAGGCACAAACAAACATCATAGCTGCACAGCTTTATCGGCTTCTTAATGTGTTCCACCAACTGCATTCATGCTTTTTCTACTGTCTCATCTCTCCCAGCTATGATTACAGTGTTGATCTGCCTGTGGCTCGTGTACATCCAGGGGCCAATGATATTGTAATGAAATTACTACTGCCCTGCAGGAGTACAAGGATGAGTTAATGGCTAAACTGTCCACTCAGCCCTCTCACTACTACAAACCAACAGTGAGTCCAACCCATAGACCACCTTCACCTTTTTGTAGTAACATGGTCTGAGGGTACGCTGTACTTGGTGTGAATATGATCAAAGTAGCAACCCAAACAGGGATAGTGTAATACTCTAAAACAAACAAATGTCCAATCAAGTGTCTACATCTACTTTATTTAAATACATCAATATGCAAGATAACAGACTATGGGCCTCATTACGACCCTGGCGGTAAGGGGTTAACGCCAGCGTTAGCTGCGCCGACCCCTTACCGCCAACTACGAGGTCCCTTAGCGCCATGGCGCTTTTAACACCTGCTTTTAGCAGGTGTTAAAATCCATGGCGCTAAGGGACCATGGAGTTAATTACGCCACCGTAATTTACGGTGGCGTAATTAACGCCTTCCCCACTCCCATTATGCCCTATGGGGCAAAAATGGGAATGGGGAAGGGTAAATGGGGATTGGGGACTTACCGCCCCGCCGACCTCGGAATGGGGCGGTAAGTCCGCCAACCACCATGGCGTAAACGCAGTTTACGCCATGGTGGTAAAGTCACGGCCCAGGCGGTAACTTACCGCCTGGGTCGTAATGAGGCCCTATGTAAACACTAGTAAAATCCCACCCCTGTCGAAAGAACACAGAAAATGCAGAACATTAAAATGAAAGCATTCTGGGTAATATGTCTTTGGAAAAGGTTCAAATGGTTCACTTAGCAGTCACTAAGGTCCCAAAAAGGGAATTGGGGTTTGGGGGTGATTTGGTCTCTCAAAATGACAATATTCGATTTGGTGGTATGACGGCGTTGAACTGGGCTTCCTGGCACTGTGCTTGCGGGTAGAGCTGGGTTCCAATGCAGGGAGTCGCGTTGATTCAAGTGGCAAATTTGGTTTGATGAAAAGCTCAGTACAAGCAGCGTTGGAAAGGTGCAGTTCGATGGTACGACATGGTGAGGTTCCACAGTCAAACTGGGTTGAGTCGATGAGTACCCCTGGGTGAAGTCGATGGGCGAGATACTTCCAGTGGTTACAGTTGAGGTCCGGGTCAGCTCACTGTGAAGATCTTGGAGGTTCAGGGTGCTGTTTGTAGACTCAGTTTGAAGGCCTCCACAGTGGCGAGCATCTGGGTCGAGTCAGAGCAGCACCTCCAGTGATTAGCCTAGGTGCTGTTGCAGCAAGCAGAGTGAACAGGTCATGGTCCAACCCCTCCCTCATATCCTGCCTACCCAGACTCTCGGGCGCCTGAAGGAGGGCTTCTGTGTGGAAGCCAACGAAAAAGCGATGAACTAAGGGACCAAACCTGGTTTGCCGCGCAGAGTAAAACACGAGAAAGACTTTAACAAAAAGAAATGGCGAATAAACCCGGCCTGAGCCAAAATAAAATGTATTAGGTCAAGCGGGTTTATGTTTGAGGCCAATATAATAGCCTAAAACATTACCACGTTTATATGAGATAATCGCAGTAGAAAAGTTAGGGTAGATACCAATGCCACCAGCCATGTCTTAATGTAAAGGGAGCGAAACAATGCCCCAAGAGGCACAGACAAAAAGGGATAAGAATTGACCCTTTCCAATATTCCATAGAAGATGGGGGGTGTACTTGGTCTGTGGTTTAAAGTGACTAAGGTGAAGTTAATGGCAACTTCCCCCTTTTCTGGGGGACTGTAGTCAGCCCCAGAAAATGGAGTCAGTGGGAAGTCTAAAAGACAACCCTGTGGCACTGCACTGAAGGTGCTGTGTAACAAACATGAAAAATATGGTGCCCTGGAGTAGGTGAGGCTCCAGTGCCCAAGATCACGCACATAGCAAAACGCATGTAAGAGTGGGAAAAAAAGGCTCGCACTCTTACCAGGTGAAAAAAATAAATCCTAGACATCCAGCAAAGCTGCTGAGGGACTCGGTAGGTAAGGGAAATCAACCATTTATGAGAATTCTCCCTAACAATGGAGAATGGTCAAGCCTTAAATACCCATGCAGTGGAAATCCCCTAATTTAGTGGGCTTATATTTTGAGTGACGGACAGCTGCCTCTGGACATGGACACCAATTAAATTGGCTCTGAAATCCTCCCCCCCAAGGAGTGCTTGATAAATGGAAATGCCCCCAATCCTGTAAATCTATCACCAGAGTTTTACGGTTGTCCCAATTACTGAGGTCATTTCAAATAACGTAAATGTAACCTTATACAGTTAGGCGACAAAAGTCCTTGTGTGTCTGGAGGACATTCTTATCTTGTCTCTGAAACAATTCAGTTGGTGCTAGCTGATATTTTCATTATCAGTCATCCTCGTTTTCCATTGCTGTACAAAGTGGAAGGGCATTTTACATTGCCACTGTACAAAATCCCTTCTGCTTGGTTTGCGCTATATGTTATTTTATTGAAGCAATGCTGTTTGCAAAAATGAATTTTAAAGGCACATAACTTAATAGAAGGTTATGTTGCAGAGATATAGAATGCTCAGTCAGTTTGCCTGTCGGTAATACCTGCTTATTCAAGGCGATTGGCTGCATAAAGCAGTATGCATGTAGAATACATTTAAATACAATTGGCTGCCATTGGGAACTCTCAAGGGCTGGGTTTCATGCTTGCTTTGAGGGAATGACCTACGTGAATGCCATCTTGCGTGATAATGCATCCCTCTGCTGGGCAGAATGTGGCCACCACATAACAGCGCAGTGGAGCACTTTACAGCAAAACTGTATTGTAGCAGAAGCATATCTAACTCGAGGTGCCTGACTTGGATGACAATATTTTGTGGGGTTAGTTTGAATCTAGGATTATAGAATTCAGGACTATAGAAATCGCACGTAGGATTATAGAATTCAGGACTATAGAAATCGCACGTTACCTTTCTAGCACAATAAAGGGCTCTAGCCATTAAAATGTTTGTCGTTTTAATTAAGTCCTCTTTGCTAAAGTAAAATTGCATTTAAATTCAAGAATAATCCTACTTTAATAGCCCTGGTTGTCTGCCATCCCAAGATAGGTGAGGTGTATTATGTTTTGAGGGAAAAAGGATTTATGACCACCTCGTTTTTTCTGTTATGCAACCGTAGATCTGTATCCATAGTTTGTAATTACACAGCCACTACCGTGGCTGTGTAGTTATGGTTAAGTTGCTGTTTCTATAGGAATAACACTATAGGAAGGCCTATAACTCCGCTCCCACTGGACGAATCCTCTCCAAAATTTGCAAAAAACGGATATGGGCCACTCTGAATTTGTGAGGTTTGGTCCGGGGGGGCAAAGTTATAAGGGGGGGGTCCCAAAACCTATTTTTGTCCCATAGACTGAATGGGGAAAAATCTTTGCTCACGCCTACAGCCCAAACCACTGGACGGATTTTCACCAAATTTGCGGCAGGAGCAGCGGCTTGGTCCCGAGCGTGCTTTTGCAAATTTGGTGAAAATCTGTCCTGTAGTTTTTTAAAAAAAATGACCAAAAAGTAGGTAAAAAAAAAATTTGTGATGTCTATGTGCGGTCCGCGGACACTTTTCCCTGTTCGCTCCGCAGACAGTGTCCTGATTGGTCAAACGGCTTGCGTCATGTCCGCGGACATGTGACGTGTCCGCTGATTGGATGGTGAAGAGCGTGAAGTGCGTCAGATTTTTGGAAACGCCTGCCATCTTGTATCCGCGGACGTCCGCGTACAGCGCAGTGTTTTATGGTGGGGAAATACAATTTTGGCAAGTGTGTTGGTCTGTAAGACTGTTTGGGGATGGTGGGGGGATAAGAGATGGTTCAAATATTGTATCTATTTAGGTGGTAGGCACCGTTGTTGTGTCCGGACAGTAGTGCTGTCCTTGATGTCCGCAATCGTCCCATATGGGGATGTTCTAAGGACACTATACATGTTGTTCGTAGGCAATTTGAAACTGTTCTAAGAACATACGCGGTGTCTGGAATGTCCGCAAACAAATGAAAATGGAGGTGTCCTAAGGGCAATATACTGGTCTGTATTGTTCTCCGGCAAGTAGAAACTGTTCTAAGGATACCCAAAATGTCCGCGGACATAAAAAAATGCCATGAGGCCTAGTTAAAAATGTTTGATTCTATGGGTGTGATATGCTGCGGTGGTTGCAGCCAGGGCCTAGAGTCTTGGGTGCATGGCCGAAGGCCGTAGGCCATGCACCCAAGACTCGAGACCCTGGCTGCAACCGCCGCAGCATATCACACCCATAGAATCAAACATGGGTGTGATGTATGGGTGTGATATGTTTTGGAGTTGTGGCAGGGTGCATGGGTGAAGGCTGTAGGCTGTAGGCTATACACCCAAGACTCTAGGTCCTGACCAAAACCACTGCACCATATCACAGCCATAGATCACACCTATAGATTTGATTATCTTTCAAATGGTTTCAATTATACTTACTGCATGATTTGTTGAGATTCGATGCATTTTTTACATGAGTTTGGTACCTGGAGGAAGTATTCTTTTTCAAGTTCTGTGATAAAAGAAAAGAGCATGTTAGTGTATGTATTCTATAAAGACTTTTCATAATAGATATTTCAGCTTTTTTTTTTTGGATCCTCATATTTGGTTTACAAACCAGTGTACTGTGCATTTTGCTCAGTTTCTGTATTTGTTTTTCAAATCGTTGGGTCTGTGGGAAAAAAAATCCTTGTCGGATTAAAAAACCCTTTTTTTGTTATGCTACAGTCTATTTGTTTGTTTCCTTTCAGTGTTTACCTTTTGTTTCTGGTTAATGTTTATCTGTTGGATTGTTGCAGATTTCTGAATCAGTTAGATAACTGTTGGCATATTCTAACTGTCTATTTTTTGGTTCAATTTATTGGTATTCATTTATCTCTTTGGTTGTTATACAATCTTGGGCTAGTTGGATACCTGTTGGCGTATTCTAACTGTTTATAGTTTTTTCATTGCATTTTCTTTTAATGTTGAAGTACAGATTAATTATTAAATTTTGGTTTTAAGAAGATTAAAAAATCGTTTGTAAGATTTGCTGGTAATCTCTGCTTTAGAGTATTGGTAGTATCATTACATTCGAACCATCCACATTTTTGTTGCTGATTTCTGAAGCCGTTAGATACCTGTTGGCGTATTCTAACTGTAATTAATTATTTTCTATTTTATTTAATGATATTCATTTATCTGTTTGGTTGTTATAGGCCATGCACCCAGGACTCTAGGGCCTGGCCGCAACCACCGCAGCATATCATACCCATAGACCTTGGTGCAGATTTTTGAAGCAGTTAGATATCTGTTGGGGAATTCTAACTGTCTATTTTGTGTTGTAATTTAGTGGTATTGATTTATCTATTTGCTTGCAAAATCTTGGGGCTGTTGGATACCTGTTGGTGTATTCTAACTGTTTGTTTTTTCTTGTTATAATTTAGTGGTATTCATTTATCTGTTTGGTTGTTATAGAATCTTGGGGCAGTAGGATGCCTGCTGGCGTATTCAAACAGTTTATAGTTTTTTAATTGAAGTTTTGTTAATGTTTAAGTACAGATTAGTTATTACATTTTGGTTTTAAGAAGATTAAATAAGCGTTGGTAAGATTTGCTGGTAATCTCTGCTTTAGAGTAATGGTACTATCATTACATTCGAACCATCCACATTTCTTTTTTATATATGTAGTGTAGTGACCTGCATTGGTTGTGGCTCCTGCGTGGTAGATTATACCGATTGTTTTTGAAGGTTTTTTTTACCAAGTGATACTTGACCATGTGCGAATCCAGTCAGCTTGCAGTTGGTTTTGGTACCATCTGCGTTGTAACGTAGAAGCATTAGTATTATGTATTTACTATGTGTTTGTATTAGTAAAGTGGAGCGATTATCTGAATTGCAGGTACTACATAATCTTCCATGGTTTGCATGTTGTACAAGTTGCTGAAATGGAATGGATTCACAATTTGGTATGGATACATACACAAAGCGCTCGTTAGGGATTTCTTCTTGTGTAACATTGTTGCAGAGAGTGCAGGTATGTTTCCACATGTGTGAAATCTGGAAGATTTAATTTATAGGTATTTTTGTTTTCCAAGACTTGTAGTAAGTACATTAGAAATTCTTGTGGATCTTATTGTGAGTTTATAGTGAATTTCACCATTCCCGCACAGTAGTCCAATTCTTGTCTTATTCCGTGAACACTAGACCTGTTGTCAGGATTGTTTGTTGCATTTCTATGAAGGACTAACATTTTCAAACACAATTGATCTGTACTGTGTAAGTAAATGTTGTCAACAATTGGTGGCAATTGAAATAGAATATTCATTGCTACATTTGCGTAACAACTTACACCTTCCAGTTACACTTGAAAATTTGAATGGACCCGATGGTTCTGTGTCCAAGTCATTTTTTCGGAGTGTATGTTGCTTCTCTGAAGAAGTACCTGAGTTACTTTGACTAATAGGTTTCTCTTTACTTATGGTAAATGATGAAGTAATAGCTTCTTTTACTATCTTTGGAGGATTTGCAGTCATATTCTGTTGCATTTCTGTTTGAATTAGTTTTCTTTTACGTTTTCCTTTCTGTGGAACAGGATATGCTTTTAGATTGGGGGTGTATAGTGTACGTAGTCTATTGTATTCTAGAATGCAAGGAATATCAGCGTTGACTTTACTTGCTTCAAAGTTGATTAGAAATAGACCGGCAAGTGTACGTAAGCGTGATAGTGCTACGTAGCTCATGCCTTCTTTAAAGACTGTTACCAATATCTATCAATGCTTTGTCTAGGATAAGACCTTGGGATTTATGAATGGTGACTGCATATGCAAAAGTTAGAGAAAATCATTCTCTGCGTACATACATGTCTTTGAAGAGAAGGAATAGAGCTGTTGAGCGCGCTATCCTTTTTACTTCTGAAAGTTTGTCGAAGAGTATATTGACAAACTGAATGTTGTTGTCTAGTAGGTATGTTTGAAAGCCAACAACTCTACCCATTGCCCCATTAACTAGTCCTTGCTCCATGTCAAGGTTACGTTTAAGCATTACTCTACAGTTTAAGGATAATTTTAATATTTTCTCCCAGCCAGCTGTGTTGAGATAGAATTTTCTAAGGTATTTAGTCTTGTTGTTGCTTGTTGACACATTGGTAGTGTAATACCATGTACGTCCAGTTTGTCTGTGGAGAAAATTTCAATTATTAGTTGCATTTCTTTTTTAACATTGTTTCATTGAATTTGGAACAGCTTGCAAGAGTTGGCATTAAGGCCATACAATTGAAATTTTTCTGCGCTAATTGTTCCATAACATCAGTAGCACATGAGTTATCGCCGTAAAGTGCATGGATGTGCCGGGTTTTTAATATTGTTTGTGCTTCTTGAGATAGTACACCAACTCTAATACTGTTTAAAATGTTGGCGTAGCTGAGGTCTGTAGATTAGCGCATGTTTTCTGTTAATTCTTTGTATTGGAAATGTTGTCAAGGGTTGACATTTCCTATGTTGCCAATAGTTTTACGGCAGAGTTTGTGTCCTAAGGTTTTAAAAATGGGTTCACCTTTCACTGGTGTCAATTGAAGAAGATCTCCGAAAACAATGTGTTTTCCTCCACCGAGTTCTTCGTAGTTTGTTTTAAGTACTTTTAAGTACTTCTTGAAATCTGATATGAATCAAAGCCAACATTAGGTTGGAGACCATGCTCATCTATTAGTAGCATTTTCATTTGTTTCAAAATTCTGCATAGTTCCATTGCACTTCTGTAGAAAGTTTGTAATAATCTAATTTGTTTTGGTTTTCTACTGGAAGGAGTAGTAATCGCTGTAAAGTGACACCACCTATGTTGTAGGCAGCTAAACCTGTGGGGGCAGTTACAACAGCTGGCAATTTGTTGTTTGTCAATTGTTGAAGGAACTTGCTGATGATTTTGATTAAGCATGTTTTTCCTGAACCAGCTTCACCACTGACGTACAGTAGTAAAGGTTTGTAATTTTTGGCAGGTACATTCTTTATTTTCATGTTGTACACCATGTGCAATTTCTTTTGTTACTACTTCAAAAATGGTGCGCGGCTCTTTGTTTAGTTTTGATTGTAGTACAGTTACGTCTTTATCTTCTTCACAGTGACACATGGTGTTTTCTACTTCTGTCGTAGCTAATTCTACCTCATTTGCTATTAGTGGCTGTCCCAGTGGTTCTTGGCTTCTTGTTACAGAAGATTGACTACAGTCGGGAGTGTCCTTATCTAGTTGGGCCTGGAGTGTCACGACCCGTGACCCAGAACCCCACTGGCATGGTCACATGCCAGGTAGGGTCAGGACTCTGGGTTCATTTGGGGCCCCAAGGGCCTTGCATTATCCGCAGACTCTCCTGGAGTCAGTCCTGGTGCCTTTGGTTTGTAGCTCTGCTGTTGCTCCTAGTTGTGCAGTTTCTCTGAGGTAATTATGTTGGAAGCCTATCTTTCTTTTGGTATATTCAATTTTAGTACATATGGTATTTTTAAATGAATGGTTGATGGTTTTTGGGTAGTGTTGCTGTTGTTTGCGGACATACTACGAGTCCGCTGACATCAAATTAAGTAGCAGGGGGTTCGGTATGTTCTATGTTACATGTATATAAAGTCAGGGATATTATGGTTAAGTTGCGCTACTAAAAACCTATGAAATTCAGTAAAAAAACACCCAGGACATCAAAGATGACATCACAAATGTCATTGATGACATCACTGATGACATCACATGTGCGTTTACTTTTCATGAAAAGTCTGTCCAATGGATTCATATTATAATGTTGACAAAAAAGGGTCAAGGATCATTGGAATAAATATCATAAGCTACTTAGTGCATTAAGCAATGCATTGATATAAATAGGATTCTATTATGAAATTCTATCAAGTATACTAAGATACTCATGTAGAAACATAGGCATTGTGTGCAGCATACATGATGGAGGTGCAATATTCATAATTTTGCCATATTGAATACTGAAATAACTACTTTCTTATTACAGTTGTGCGTACTGTGAAACATGTAATAAGTAGCTAATAAAACCTACTTACTAAAATAATTGCAGACAAAACACAAAGAGACAACAACACCTACAAATATGAGTATATACAGGGAAAGTGAAGTAAGCAAAAAAGCAGCAGTAGTAGCAGAAAGTGTTCATAATGGAACTGATTATCTTTATGCAGAGAAATGATTGCTCTGTTTCAAAGGTGCTACTTAACCTATATGTATGTATCACATGATGTGACTGCACCCTAAGGAAAGTAGTGTGAGTACAATGTATACAAATATGAATATATACAGGAAAAGTTCAGTAATAAAAAAAATAAAACGACCTATCAGAAAGTGCTGATAACTCGACTGATTATCTTCATGCACAGAAACCATTGCTGTCTTTCAAGCCTGTGTGTTCCCTTATGCATATGTTTCATATGATGTGACTGGACCCTAAGGAAAGTACTGTAAGAGCATACTTGAGGGATAACTCTACAAATCTAGCACCTTTTTTCAATGTGTATTTCCTGCCTGTTACTGAAGAAAACCATGTGCTCTACATATGTTAGTAAAGGAAAAAATGGGGAGCCAGACATGTGATGTCATCAATGACATTTGTGATGTCATCTTTGATATCCTGGGTGTTAGTCTTAGCAGTGCACAGTGGTGGCGCGAGTTATGGTTGTTTAACTTACCATAACTGGTGAATTTCAGGGGTTTTTCGGTTTTACTTGGAACCGTAACGTCCCTTTAGCAAAGATGTTTTACTGAATTTCATATATATATATATATATATATATATATATATATATATATATATATATATATATATATATATATTCTCATTTGTTTTATTCATTTTCACACACCAATATGTAAATTGGGCAGTGGCAAGGATGAAGCGGCCACGACCAGTATGGAAGAAGTTAACAGAATAGCTGGATATTCAAGGACTTGAAAGACCGACCCCCCCCCCAATATCTTTCCCGATCACCGCAATGAGAGCGCCCCACAAAAAAGTCTTCGTATGTAAAAGGTGTGTGTGTATTTAACAAATCCGCAGATGCTGCGGACCGTGTAATCCAATGACAACCCCGGAGTGCAGCTCTCAGTAAGCTCCTTTGCTGTAGTTTACTGATCAGTGGCTTGGTGAAAGCAATCGACCATCTCTTGTGTGGCTGTACAGCTGATATCACTATTGGAATAAAGCATGTTAAATTGGCTCCATAGCGAGAGCTGTGCTGTATTTGCACCATCTTGTTTGGGCTCTTGAGGACTTGCTTCTGGCAAACAGCAGTATTGGTCTCTGGCTTTTTATTAGATTGATCATGATCTGTTATGGAAATGACTAATGACTAATGGGTTTTGGCATTAATGTCGACCTACTTAAGTTCTTGTGTATAGTTGATCGAAAATGATATGTGCGTAACTGTGAACATACTGATAACCTCCAAATTAACTGTGGCATACGCAAGGGTTCTGGGATTTCTCCTCTTGTACCTGAATAGTCTAGAGAAGTATCTAGAGCGTTTCATTTCTGATGTCCCAATGGTAGATTGTAGACTTATACCTTACTTCACCTGTGCTGATAATGTTGCATTGATGAGGGGGGGAAACCCTGTTGGCATTGCAAAAAACCCTCCACGGATATGCAAGTTTAATGACATTGAGGAATATCGCTATGAATATCTCAAACTCCCAGCTTCTTTAATGTTAATGGGGTATTAAAAAGAATCCAACATGTTATCAATGGCTCAGTTCTGGCAAGGGTTTCTAGTTTTAATTATTTAGTAATTACATTTTCTGAATCAAGGTCATAATGCACACATGCTAAATATGTAATTACTGAAAGGGTGTTGCAGGAAGCTGAGACAAAGGTTGCATGGATTTGGTTATAGACTTTTATTTCTGTGTCTAAAAATTCCTTACTATCCCTAACTTCTAAGAGGGGTTTCTCTGCCTCAAAACTAATAGGGGTGTGTCAGAATGTCCGTCAATGTAAATTCCACCGCCCCGTGTCAAAACCTACTTCTCGACCCTCACAGTATAATTAACTAAAAGATAAACTAACATGAAGTTCATTATTTAAGGAGAATGGCTCCCTTCTTCTTGGGAAATGATCAAAAGATTGTTCTCCCAAATCAATGTTACCATGGTGAATCCGTTCCCCTGGCTTCATTATCTCTACTCAGTTCAGGACCACGGGAATGCCTCCCTTCTCTTTTTATAATTTGGCACAGTTCAACACAAGGCTCCCTTCCCCCGGTGTCTCCGGCTTCAGTCTCAGTTGAAGAACAAGAGAATACCTCCTTTCTCTTGGTATGTTTTGGCATAGTTCAACACAAGGCCACGGGGAATGCCTCCTTCCCCTGGCGTCATTATCAGAACTCCTAATGTCGTTCCAGAAGGATGACTCCCTTAAAGGATAGTTCCGGGACTTTTTTTTTATTGTCCCTACGGTTCGGCCATGTGTTTTTAAGCATAAATCGGTAGATCGTAGAAAACATTCCTATGGACCTTACCCGACTTTTCGTCCATTAACGCACTCGAAATCAGCCGCCATTTTGTGATAATCCTATCACTTGCCGCATCGCCCTGGCTGACCTGCTTTTGCGGCACTAAATCAAATCCCCCGCCCCTGAAACAGACTTTATCAAAACATTCATATTCCCCACCTCTCTCCGTGACGTGACTGTGCTGCGTAGGCAAACGCGCCCAGGCGTCTTCTACGCGACTCCACACAGAACCCGGAAACCAACACAGATCAGCTCACAACACAGCGCGCCACAATTCGGAATATGAAACTGTACTTTTAAATCAAACCGCAAGATTGTAAATTTGGTAAAGTACATTTATTGGACATCAAATGTTTAGAGAATATTCAGCGATTTGCATTTTTCTTTGCTCTCGATCCAAAATAGTTCGTCTTGAGGCAAGCGATGTTCGCGTGCAGTACACAGGGTGTTGGTTTACGATAAAATAAGCTCTTCGGTCGCACTGATAATCGCATGGCTGTTCCAACAACGAGGCACTATGCCACCACAACGGTCTGTGTGTTGCATCTAGCCGTTAGTACCGCGTAAGGGCATACTTGTACTTGGCGATCGTCCCATAAAATGGTCAGGGTGGTAACGTTGTTCACGCGGAGAAGCAACTGGCGGTTGTAGAAGCCATCCGCCGGTGTCTGGTACTCGTGACACATACAATAATGAAGGATGTACCTGTTTTAAAAACATAAAAAATGAAATTAGTCTCACCATCAGATCTTTATTAAAATTATTCATTTTATATATTAGGTCGGGAAATTATTTCATAGCTAGGACAGTGCAACAGGGTATTATACGTCAAGGGGGGGCTGTAGGATACCGAGACAGTCCCCCAGTGCAGGGGTTGACAGGGAGGCAGTGCAGGTGGAGAGTGGAAGGGCCCAGGACCGAGGTCGCAGACAGTGGACAAGTTGTAGCAGGGGAGAGGGAGAGAGAAAGCAGAAGCAAAGAGGAAGGTTTTGAGGTGCTTCCGTAAAAGGAGATGGTTCTCCTCAAGATAGTGCACGGTACAAAACAATATGCCACATGGAACGAACAAGTACAACTTAACCCGTCTTTAAAGCTACTGTATAGTAATTAAATTGCGGTATAAACTCATCTAAAGAGTTACTTACATTATATTTGCATTTTCCATTGTGTCTGTGCGTAGGGCAGCCCCGAAATACCACTCCTTCTATGCCGACGTTATTTCTTCTAATGAACGAACATTAAATGGCTTTCGTTTCTGAAATTATATTCATTATCGTTTACGTTATTGCACCACACCCCCAAAAAGAAGTCTTTCGGGATGGTCCCGGCCTGTCAAGGTCCAATAACAATAGAACCTTATACTGAGTCGTGGGCCATTCCGGCACCCAGCAAAAAATCAAAGCAGCTGACCTTCACTTTGAACGAGCACACATTCCTAGTTAGCTACATTCAGTGTAAGGCCATCTCACAGGACTTGAAATTTACACTCCATCTTTGCATTTTGTCTGCGTGCATTTGCAGCCCCAGAGAACCATAAATACGGAGACATTCTATATTTTTTGAAAAATGATTTATATTACTGTTTGGTTTAATTTAATGCGCAAATGAACAAGGTTGGATAGACACATTGCATGTACACTGAGCAATCACTTTTATTTACACATTACATAGATACACATATCCAATGGGCCTGCAACATGAGGAGACTCGAGAGAACAGACAATCAAATTACAATCATTTAAACCGTGATGTGTATTTCTCAATGAGCTCTGCTTTAGGTGGACATGGAACAGAGGCAATGTTGGGTGGCAATGCAGTTGTCCCCTGCACAGGTTCGTTCACAACTCCATGTATGTGCCTCTCTAGGACATCAACAATAAGTCTCTCAATAAACTCATATTGCATATCCTGAAACACTGGTTTGATCACCCATTGTTTACTTCTTTTAGTGAAGGCCTTATTGTAGCGAAGCGTCCCTAAAGTTCCGGTCGTCCTACTTTGTTGACGGCCAACATTATGGTTATGTGCCAAGACCGCTAGAAGAGTCCGATTTATCATGCCCTCCATGCCAAAATGCAATCGTTTTGGCCTGTACTTTAGGCACATATTGTGGAACACCTCCAAATCTCCTGTGTGGCAGAATTCCGTGAGTCCCCTCAAATCTCTTGTTATAGTTTTATCAAATACAATCTTTTCAATGGCTTTGTGAGTGGGTGATGAAGGAATCAACCACTTCTTCTTCCGTGCCTCCTCTGTGGACAAATGGCCATGTTCACAATTGTGGAAATGTTGGTTTGTGGTCCAGCGGTGAACGTTGCTACAGTGTAGCATAACTGACCGCCAGTTTTCCAGTAGAATTTCCAACGACCCTCCACATGTTTTTGAGCTCCACCAAAGATGGTTGCTGATTGACTTGGACCACTGTGAAATACCTTGCATATCTTTTTTTTTTACCTGCAGCCGACATTTTTTTATTGATTGTTTTTGCAAGATGCCAAACGTCAAATTGGTGATTTATATTTTTCTACTCTTCCCTCATTGTGTTGGCAATTGAAACGTGTCTGTCCGTGGCTATCAGGTCGATCACCATTCCCCGCGATTGTAGTTCTTGCAATGATGCTACAAAGCCAACTTTCTCCATGGCCACTGAGGATGTACTTTGTGACACCTGCACGACCACCGAACTCACAATTTTCTTACTTTCCATGTCCTGAAAGTGGTAGGTGCAGTACTTGGCTGAATATCCTGGGCTGTCACACTGTCCATCACCGGCTAGCCTGAACCGTTTGCCCGCGAATGTACTATCAATAGACATTTTTTCCATTCTCCAAGCTTCGCTAATGGCTGGAAATAGATAATCGGTTTGGTATTTGTAGAACTGAGTTTTCGCAATGAAATGGATTCCCACAAACTGAAAGAAAGACTCTAACTTTTTAAAACTTGAACCACTAAAAAGTGCAGCCGCTGCACAAAGTAGATTGCCTGCTGGCAGTTGCCCCAGCATGGGTTGTGCAGACCATGAGAAAGGATGATATTTTGTAAAGGTGGCATGTATTTTAAGGTTAGTGCCTCGAATAGCACGAGTCACATTAATCAATGGCTCCCCACATACTTCCCCACCTACCGAATGCCCACATTTCATCCGAATAATAATATCAATCAAACAACTATCGAATACAATGAATTTGGCCTCTTTCCTTATACTGTCACTCTGCATCCCAGCTGGTTCGGCCTGTAACGTTGAGGACATGTCACTCACATGAAAGGTAGAATCTCTGATATCGTCTTCCGCTTTGTTCAGTGATATTGATGGTGTTTCATTGTCGTCCACTTCATTCTCTTCCATTGCAACATCTGTTCCTTCTCCGGCGATGGGTGAATAAAACAATTTCTTCAACTTTCTCGCGGTCTTAGTTTTTGCGGGTGTGGATTCTGTGAATTGATCTCCGACTGCATCCGAACTACCAGGAGGACATTCACTATCAATGGCTGGTGGTGGTATAGCTCCGTTGTCAATCACTTCATATTCTTCCGATTGGCACGATGCATCTCCAGTCTCAAGTCCCTGCCAAAAGGTTTGACAAGCAACATCTCTCGTTCGCTTCACTGTCTGTGTAGTACTAGTTCGTACACCCACTCGCAACTAAAGGACAGATTGGAAAAGGGATGTTCAGTTTAAACACAACTTACAGTATTGAACTATTAACAGTGAAAAACAACACAATAATATAGTGACCAGGACACTAACCTTCTTTTGCTTTCTTTTCTTTGAAACTTTCTTGCCTCGAACTTCAACATCAGGACGCCGTTGCTCCGACTCGTGTGTGCATGTCTCCACTTCCTCTTGCGCTGCAACGACTATATTTTCATGATAAGCACATCCATCACGCACTGACGCTCCATCGACTCCCTGAAACATAGAACTTTCATTAGTATGTATAATAATATTGAAAACACAAAATGTACTTGGGGACCAATACCCACGTACATCTCAATAGCAAAACACGAATGAACGCTTTGTGTAGAACATTCAAACGACAATTATTCACGCATTGTTGATCTAGTTAGATGGAACTGTCAAGATCCATACCTCGGGCTCCGCATAGACTTCCATTGATGATATTATTGAAGATGACGCTTCAGCAACTCCCTGAAACACAGTAATTGCATTAGTATGGTTTTCTATTTTGTTAAAAAGAACATAAACTTTATGTAGGCGTCAACGGCTCATCTAAATAGACCTGCACAAATGATCAGTTGTCTAAAATAAATAATGGATATCTAAATATGATTCGATTTGCTCGATCGTTGGAAGTGTCACCACCCAGAGATCTGCATCAACTACTAGGGGTGATGTACTTGTAGAAGAAGCTCCGTCATCTCCCTGAAACATAGTACTTGCGTTAATAAAGAAGGTAGTATAGCGGATGTAATCACGTCATATGATTTCGCTTGATCGAACTGTCAGTATCCATAGCTCGAAATGCATAAGAACATCAAGGGACGATGTAACTGCGGTGCACACTTCTGCAAGCTGTTGCGCCAACCCGTAACTGCATGCTCCCCCTTCTTCTTGGACTAATGCTCCATCGACTCCCTGAAACATAGGACTTTCATTAGTAATGAACACAATATTGAAAAAAGAAGACACATAGGAGGGCGACGACAGAAGGACATATCAATGGCTAAAAACGAAAGAAACATTGTGTGTAACAATCACGCTGCAAGAATGCAAGATCTGATGATCTCCATCGATGGAACTGTCCGGAAACGTACCTCGAGCATCTGAGTGACATCAACGGTTGTCGTCAATGCGTTGGACTCCTCAGCATCTCCCTGAAAGACAGTACTTGCATTATTTTGGATAACAATAATTATAACTGAAAACAAAGACTAGAGGACGAGTACAAGGGTGTACCATTAGGTAAAATAATCACACGATAAATTAAAACTATTGATTTACATGCCTAAAACAAGTCAGTGGCAGAATAGCTAAGTAAGATTACCCGATAGGCGCTTGAAGTGGCTGATGACTGCAATAACGACACGGATGGAGAATCTTCCTCCTTCATATTGAGTGGATACATAAATGGGGAAATTATTGTTAGCTAATGCTACACACTACCGCAAGGCCGAGAGATAAATCCGTAAACTTGACTCACCAGTGGAGGGATGTGGACGAATAGAGTGGGAATAGCGGTTGAGAGCAATTTTCGCTTCGCTCGCGGTGTGTTCTTCTTTATTAGCAATGATGTGGAGTACATGTCTGAGCTAAAGTGCCTGCTGCAGATGCGGTATCGATCACCCCTCTTGTCCGCAAAGACTTCTAGGACTCTACTTTCAAGCTCAGACGGTGGATATCCGCAATATCGGACCCATTCTCTTATCTGATCTATTGTCTTATGGAAAACATGCATTATAGTACCTTCAGATTTGTTATGGGACTTCGAAGGGCAACCGCCAATGGAACAGGCAGGCATTGTGGAAAGTTCTGAAAAGTAAAGATCAACAATTCTCTATGAATACCAATGTGTTAAAAAATTAAATGACACATAAAAGGTTCAATGCAAGGTTCGTTTTGGTTGTTGGAATTATACACGTTATTCACATGCGGATAAGTATTTGAATAACTTTAAAAAAATAGAAAAATAATTTGACTAAACTCAGAACATGTGACTAGTTCCTTGCATGTACTGTCTTGAACGAAAAGAAAACATGGATGCAATTTGATGACTACTAGCAAATAGATATAATTTAAAAAAATTGGACGCAAATTGATTATGGTACATGGCCTTACCTTGACGAACAAACAGTTAGATGCAGGGATCAGAGTAGTTTCTTGTCGTAGAACAGGGAGCAGTTCACAGGTTGCAAACTGACGAGTTTGCTCGAAGTGGTCACGGAAGTTCACATAGAGGAAGAGCAGATAACCAGCACCTTCACGGGTTGACTAGCAAAGCGCAAAGAAGTTCTCATTAGAAATATGAAGTGGGTTATAAAGAAATCGTAACGGGGGTGTGTTTGTGAATGAATGACGTGAATATGTCGTGGCATTATGCGGTTTGCAGGGGGGCGTCCAGCGTGAGGGGGGATGCTTGGCAGGAGACACGGGGTCTGGAGGTAGACATGGGAACAACAACCCATGCTCTATAGACCACTTTGAAGTGTACATGGTCTTTGGCACCTCTTGGCCTTTATCGCTCCCTGACAGCTCCACTTGCCAGCGCAAGTACCCCGGTGCAAACTGCCTTTGATAGGGCGGGGGTGGATTGGGGCGGTGGTCGTGCAGACAAGACTCGTTTGCCGCAGGGCCTCACCAAGGAGAGGCCATCTAACTGCATGTAAGAGGCAGGCTGCAGGATCTAGTACATGGAAGGCAGGGGGGTGAGTTTATAAATACCTCACCCTCCCAGGAGAATATATGGGTGCAGTTCACCCTGGAGACCCTGGATGCCTAGGCAGTTAGTCAGCAGCAGGCTGGCCTGTGGTGGCAAGGCAGCACGGGCCAGAGGGGGTCATCTCTGTACCCGGTGCCCAAAAGGATGATTTATTATGATCAACCATATTGATTATTTACCTATAACCATGTTTTGTATCAATAAAATCCAACGGCCTTTTATTGCCAACGCTTGAACAAAGTGGTGTGGTAACAACCATTGTTAAAATATATGTTGGGTTTTATTTTAGATCTTAATTTCAATTGAACATAAATAATAAACATTACACATTGTAAAGTTCCGGTTGCAGCACATCCAGGGAAAATCTGCGGTATTGTCCACTGTCGCTGGGGAAATGTTGTCTAATGGCAAGTACCGCACAGGCAGGTATTACTCTCCGAACGCGGTGTCCGAGCCTCCCGTGAAGCCACCAAGTGAAGCAACGATGGGCCACCAGCCTGTACCACCTGTGAAAAAGAAAGATGCAAACTGTATTAAAATGACAAAACTTTCTTATCAATGTCGATTCAGGTAAAAAATGTCATTCTGCTTTGAAATAAATTCTATCTAGAAAATGCACAATATGGAACCAAGTGGCATCACTGACATCACAACCAGAGTATACTTACTCGTTACTCGGATTACGCGGACGAACAGTGCCGCGAAGTTCGTGCATAAGCACCATCATCATCCTCAACACGGTCCGTGAGAGGCAGGCTTCCCTGAACTCTGGCAGCTCGGTGATGCATTGCGGACTTGGCTCGCCTTCCGAAATGTAGGCCAAGCACCCGGAATTTTCACGGCAGCAGCAGTTCTCCTCAGTTGGCATTAGCTCGCACCGATTGCACGTGCACCAGGTGGAGACGCCGTCCATGCGACATGGTCCAGGCTCTTCATCCGTTGACTGGTCCTCCCAACTGCCGTCCGAATCCCCATCGTTTTCGCGTGCTTGCCTTTCCAGTAGTTCCTCCTCGGTGTACTCGGGCTCGTACATATACGGCATTATTGTAGTCATTGTGTGGTAAAGAAAGTAAAATAATTTACAGAGATGGTACAGGTGTTCACAAGGCCTAGAAGCGGCGAAGGTAGCTGACCAGAGCACAGAAACGAGTCACAGAATACTCAAAGTAACACAGAGAGAGTAATGGAATCGAAAATCTGCTGCTGTGTGTTGTGAAACGGTGTGTTTATACTTATTGAGGAAAGAGGCGTCCTGCCATTTCCATGGCGACACTTCATTAGCTGAGGCGCAGTGATTGTTGACACGAGACGTGCTTTGGCGTTGGGAAATGGGCGGTACGTGTCTGCTGATGACAGGCTCAGGGGCGGGGGATTTGATTTAGTGCCACAAAAGCATGTCAGCCAGGGCGATGCGGCAAGTGATAGGATTATCACAAAATGGCGGCTGATTTCGAGTGCGTTAATGGACGAAAAGTCGGGTAAGGTCCATAGGAAAGTTTTCTACGATCTACCGATTTATGCTTAAAAACACATGGCCGAACCGTAGGGACAATAAAAAAAAAGTCCCGGAACTATCCTTTAACCTGGTAGGGCTTGATATATTTAGTTTTCAGTGATTTCAACTTTGCGCACGTGCCTTTTTTTACTTGTTCTCAACAAAGTCTCAAATCATGTTGGTCACATTCCCTTCTCCGATGGTCAGTGGTTATTGCTTTCCTACTGTGACGAAGATCTCCTCCTCTGCTTTTCATCTGAAGTTTTGGTTCCCAGACCCTTCTCTGGTGTCCAGTGGTCTTATGCACACCACATGGATGAGGAAGCATTCCCTGGATGCTTCCGGTGTCAGCGGTTCCCTTTGTGTGCTCAGTGTGCGTCCCGTGCCCCCTTTACCTTCACCCAGGGTAATAAGACACTGCTCTGGTTCTTCCAGGGATGCGATTCCCGCTCTGCTGCCTCAAGCCGCCTTTGGGCTCTATGGCGTTCTCGCAGAAGTCCCACCTTTAGCCTCGGCGTCTCTGTGGGACCCAGTCGTCCCACCTGGCCAGGGTATCCCCCAGCTCTTCTCTCCAGGTTGGGCAGAGGGGTCTGCTCCTGCAGGGTCCCCAGTTCACTCTTGCAGGGTCTCGCCTGTGTCTGCTGCTCCACCTGCTTCTGTTGTGATTTCGAATCTCCTGGGTTCCTTGCTCCTCGAAGACAACCTCAAGTCCGTTTTCAGTTTTCTTTATGTAGGACTGGTCCCTCCTCTGCCTATCGTCAACACTGGCAGTGCATGATCACCAGGCGCTCTTCATGATTCTGGTAAGCCACCTTGTGGCAGTATTTGAAGGTGTAATCTTCATACTTCTGATGTTCTTCCTCATCCTAGTCCTTCCTACTTGGCTGGTTTAATCACTATGACAATAGTACACATGGTTGCTCTCTAAGGAAGGATTAGAGGCGGAGTGTAGGACTAGGCAATGTGTGTGGGTGATGGGATTTCCAGGGCTGAACCCCGGTGGTAATTCCTGTCCCCAGAGAGGCAGTCCCACCCAATGAGGTCCTCGTGAATTAAACCACACCTATGGGGATTATTGGGTAGTAGCCTCACCTCCATAGCTTCATGAGAAGGGGCTCCCCCTTGGGAAGAAGTGACGACTACCCTGTGAATCGTCACACTACACATGTGAGACAGGTGAGTGATGGTATTCTAAGTTTCACTCATCCTTTGGAGGAAGGGCCTTATTTAGTTAGTTATTTATTTATTTTTTTCCCTTCATTTTCAGCCGTATATTTTTGAGTTTAAATCCATTGGTTTACATGTTATTGGGCTGGCATCTGGACGTCTTATTCTTTGGAGTTGCTGGCGAAAGTAGAGCGTATATTCTTCAAAGTTCTGCTTGGATTATCAACCGCAACAGCTGAAGAGCTGCTATATTATGAAATTCAGTTATTCCCATTGGCCTCTAGATTAATTTGTACACCTGTACGTTTATGGTTATCTGTTTGGACTAGTGGAAAGGCTTATTTCAATAAAAGGATATGGAAAGAACTATTGGCTTTAGAGCAGATACTACATCGTGAATTTCCAAGGTTGTTTTGCTTTAGGGCATTGTGAGTTCTTTGATGATGCTGTGTGTATTGATGCCCAAACTAAGGCGTAGGTGATGGAAGCAATTTCTTTGAACCCGCAGTATACTCACTTAAGGCTTATATTCTACAAGGTTGTAAAAGCCTAGGTTTGGTTTTGTATTAATAATGAAATGATGCGGGAGCCTCTGCTAACCAGTCCCCCTTTCATTAAACCCAATGTTAGAAGTGTAGTGTACACCTGTACCTTGCCGCACCAGTATTCTGATCTGCAGCTCCCGTTCTCCATTAGTACATGGAAGGTGCCCTGTTCGAAAGCTGCTGTTACAGCAAAGTCACTGCAGTGCATAGGAAGCAAAACCATACTAATTGTGCCCAACTATCGCCTGATAGCAGGATAATCTGGACATATAAGCCATAAGTAGGTTTTGGTGTGGTGGTTGATAGTTCACATCGTTATTAAAGACACATCTAATTCTTAGCATACCAATGTCAACTCTGTGAGCTCACTACAACTAAAAGAGGCAATGTGGATCTCGGGCACCCGACTGTGCCATCCAGTGAATGGGACAAAGGTCAGGATGCCTGCTTCTGTTGCCCCACAGTGGGTGGGGTAACTCCTCCCAGCCTGGCCCAGTAGCTCACAACAGGAGATCTCTTGGGAGGCTGGCTTCAACGAGGCACCTTCCATATCAAATGCCTTCCTAACGCTAGGGGGTTGTACCACAGAGAATCCTTGAAGCTGCATGCTGGGAAAGGGGCAGAGGTAGGACAGAAGAAGACAAGTAGGTTTGTGAAAGGTTTCATCCATCTTAATTTGTCTGTAGGCTTTTCTCTGCTTCCTGTCCCCTCCTATCTAGCAAGGCACTCTGGGGGCAAGGGTCTCAAGGGCAGGGATTGAAACCCTTATAGCAGGCTTGCTTTCATTCAATCCCCTCTGGCCTTTTCCCTATAAAAACCGGGGTATCCCACTCTTTCTTTGATTAACTCTTTGACTTTTAAAGACATCAAGAATTCATTTGTATCCTGTTGGGACAGGAGTGCTTTTTCACAGCCCTGTGTTGGTTGCGAAGGCAACCACACAAAGACAGAGGAAGGTCATGCTCCCTACCCATCCTCCGGGCACATTGCAGGTGACTTGCTGAGTGCCAAGTCATGCCACTCAGCTAGAAAGCATCCCTAGGCTGGGAGAGCAGAGACTGAAAGGGACTTGCCTTTCCCTAAAGTCCCCCTACAGCGGGACTCCCAGCATCCAGAGGGACAAAGCAACTAAGTCTCCTGTTTTCATTGATCAAACCACTCCTAACTGAATTGGAACCATGATCGCTACTTTCGTACGCTGCCTTTGGCATTCTCTTTCGAACTTCGAACCGATCAAACTGGCTTGGTGTCCATTTTCCCCAGGAGAGCCTTGTCTGTCTGGCTCGAGCGCCAAAACACATTGTGCAGGTGACTTTGAGCTGGCACGTCATCGAACGAAGCATTGAACTGCCAGGATCTCAGCTTAACTCCAACTGCCGGAGCATCTCCTGATTTATCGTCCCAAACCGGCAGTACTCCTCATTTTGAACCATGCTCGATTATCAAACAGCTCCTGGTGATCTATAAACTTACATCGTTTGATGCCATATTTGAACTGCACGGAACAGCGCTCGAACACGACATGCTGCCGACGATTCATGGAGTCAAAATGATCCACTGTACTCTAACCTGGTTTGACCCGCAAGTAACACATCTCAAAGCCCCCTCCCCTGATTGAACAGCCTAAGAACTGGAATTGGGTACTACTAAAAGTTCCAGTCCCCTTGGTCCATTATTATGGCCCTAGTGACTTTTTTAGGTCCTTTTATACACCTTTTTCTTCAAGAAACATATCCTTTCAGTGACATTGTTGCTTTTTATTAAAGAATCCAGAGTGCCTACACATTTGCTCAGCATTGTCTCTGTTTTCCTTGTACAGTGGTCTTAAATCAAGATACGATGTCTTATTTTGGTTTCATTACGTCAGTGGCACTGACCCGAACAAGAGAAGGCATTGCCATTGTATCAAACCACTTTACGGTTTATTTGCTTTTTTGTTGTTGTCAGTGGGCCACTCTTTTTGCAGAATAGTCAATCTTTCCAACCAGTTGGGTTTTCCTGTTGGTTTTTCCTTTACAGTGACAGTTCTGTTTAACAATAACCACTGATGTGCCCTATACTCCACAACTGCTTACATTTCAGCAATTTTAATCTTTCTTTGTTTATTTTTTTTTTGTGAACTTTTCTTTATTGGCACGAGGCATGAACCGGCAAGCAGCACAGTGCATAAAACAGATAGTATTGCAGATACATGAATGGCATTACATACAAGGGGTTACCGGGACTGGGCAGGCCACACAGTTCAGTTTGTTTCAGGGATAATGACGTTTATACCTACAGGTGGATGGGGGGTGGTTTGGTGGAGAGAAGTTTGATATCGTCTTTATTGTTCAAATAGCTGCAAAAATCTGACCATACATTTTTGGGACGAGGGGTCATTGGGAGGGAGTTGACGTAGTCCTCTTCACATATTTGTGTCCAGGTGAGGGCCTTGAGCCACATTTCGAATTGGGGGGGGGGGGATTGGTGCTTCCAGCACTGCAATATGCATTTTTTGGCCACCATAGTTGCGACGTTCGGACACCTTCCTCACCTCGGGCCCATCCTACAGTCCGAACAAGGCAGCCAGTGGGTCAGGTGAAATATGGATCGAGGTTATCTCAGCAAGGGCTTCCATGATGTTTTTCCAGAACGGGCCCAGTGCTTCGCAGGACCAGAAGATATGAATGTGGTCTGCATCTATGGATCTACATCTCGGGCCGATATGAGCCTGGGTGTGTGCGAACCTCCCCACCCTGTGTGGCGTGTAGTATAGGCGATTCAGGAGCTTATATTGTATACATCTAAATCTGGCATTTAGAGAGACCTTGCGTGTATGTATGCACATCCTACTCCACATTGCATCAGTAAGGGTCAGGCCCAGTTCATCACCCCAATTGTCACGTGGTGCCTTCAGTGTATCCTCCAGTCTTTCCAGCAGCATTTTGTATAGCGAGGATGTTATGCCTCTAGCCCCAGCCAAATTGGTTATGAAGTGGATTTCAGGTGAGTCTGGGGGTTCATCGGGATAGGTGGGCCACATGGAGCGGAACGCTGCCCTCCGTCTGAAATATTGTAGTAATTCTAGCGCCGTACCAGCGTGCCCGGGCCGCCATATCTGTGGGGTGATGAATTTCCCGTTGGGATATAGGTCGGACAGTGCCCGGTAGCCCAGGTCGTGCCAGTGTCGCATGAGGAGTTTATCATGAGTGGGGCTGAGGCCTGGGAACTGCCAGATGGGGAGCCACTTGTAATATGGATGGTGGCCTGAGTGTGGCTGCAGTAGTCATCTCCACGCCATGGTTGTTGCTGCCACGATGTCTGCCGGGGCATCGGAATGAAATGTGTGGTGAAGAATGAGAGATAGAATGTTGACCTCATCACTTGCTAGTTTCTCAAGCTTAACATGTGGGGGAGGGTCAGTGTGTGGCATGCTGAGCCTGTGTGGCGATCCAGTATCCTGCGAGGTCGGGGGCCGTGAAACACCCTGTCTCATATGGAAGAACCATGTGCTGCCACTTTTTGCGAACCGCACCGGAGTGCCATAAAAATTGGGCGCATGCAGCCTCCGTGAAGTATAGATGCCCAGAACGTAGTGTGTCGCAGATGTGTCGCAGATGTAGGCGGATTTCAGCCAGAGCCACACGGAGCTGAAAAGCTAGGCAGCCATCTTGGGCTGCTCAACAGCGCCGCCAATCTTTCTTTGTTTATTAACATGCTTAGTTAAAATACAAAGTAGGGATTTCCCTTCAAACACTGTTACATAACATAAGAAACCATAAGGGAAATGCAGTGGATATGGCCCAACAGATACTGTCTTGTCATAGATGTCAAAACAGCCACACAGCTCACCACTCTGCAGCAGGGGCAGTTGGAAGGCAGGTGATACCTTGAACAAAAAGCACGAAGATCCAATTCCACAAAATAACCTCTCCACCCCACATAACCACACACACACACACACACACACACGGTGAAACAGCGGCAGAGCAGAAGGGGTAATCAAAGGGCTCCCAAAGACCGTTTATACCAATTTAACTGTAGAACCCATATTCGCCAAACACCTTGCCTTGAATCCTGTCTAAGAACATGGAGCTGCCTCCTTCTGAGGCAAAATATGTCTTCCCTATATAGAGATCCCTTTAACGTGCTGGGTGCCAGATGGGGGCATCTACTCCACGTTTAAGCAACTCCCTTTTAATTCTTGCTTCTTAATCTAGATGTCCCAGAGTAATTCTGGAAAAACATGGATTTTGGAACCCCCTAGAAACAGTCGTTCCTATATGACGCTAATTCTGAGTGATAGGCAATTTCTCTGGAGCATTATGCATAAAGGTTGTATGCAATTGCCGAAAGATTATAGAGTTCCTTCAAGTGAAAGGTATATTTGCAACTCGCTAGGTACTATCATCTCGCTCCCCAGAGGTAGCTCCTGCTCACTGGATAATGGCAGATACCCATGAGCTGATTTTAGCTTTTGCTCAAAAAATCCTTATTTTGATCCATGTGTTGGCCTCCGTGCTCTTGGAAGTCGCCTGTAACTTGCAAACTGCCTGCAGTAGGAGCGTCTCGCTATGGATCAACCTCAGGAACTGAGCATCCCCAGTTCCCCCTTTTCTGGGATCCCTTTTCCTGTTTATTCCCATTGTCTTTGGCATGCCTTTTTGCCCCATTACAGAAACTGCAGTCTGCATGAACACATAAGTGTCCTCACTGGTTCACGTTGACCCATCTCTCAAGCCATATTATTTATTTAATAAACGTTTAGCACAAGCTTTGTGTATACAACATATAAAACATACAATTCCACATTAATATAGTTAAAATCCAACATTTCATATACAACATGTTATATTGCATCATTAAAAAAAAAAATAAAATCAATCTTACATCGCCAAGATCTTAAAAGTAAAAGGAAATTTAGAATACATTGTCAGTATTGCCTATTTTTAGGTCAGTATCTTAATAATTTCTGTGCATTTCCAGTAAAAACCTACAATATAAAATCACAAATTAAAATCACAACCTTTGAGAAATGCAGGCCAAACCTCTGAGAGGTCATCGGTGCAAATGGCATTATTATACTGTTTTAAGTATTGCCAACGGACCTGAGCAAGACTTTCGCATTTTAAGATCAGATGTTCAATACTCTCAAGAGTTCAATTCCGCATAGCCTACAATACCGTTTGCTATGTGGTATCCCAGTCTGAGAACCCTGGGTCAATAGTGCGAGGCTTGCATTAAATTTGAGCCTAATGTATTGCCTTGCGATAGCACTGTTAGTGTACGATGTTAGATATAGAGGCTTGATGTCTTTCTTCAAAATATAGTCACAGAATATTGCATGGCCTTTTGTCGCGAACAAATAAGTCAAGTGCTGTTCTTTGCTATGTTCATACATTTTTTGTTTCATGCGACTCTTCATGATACATATTGCACCATTACTTCTAATGCCACAACATCCCTCTTGCCATTTCATACAAGTGCATAATAGTTTACCAAATGTACCCAGTTTGAGGTAGTTGGCAAGTCTACAGAAGCTGTCTATAAAATTTCCAATCCTGGTCTCTGTACTTATCTTCACCATTTTATCACAGAAACAAATAATTTTTTGAGTTACATCGGAGGTGATTCCAGAGATCTCTAGTTCTAAGTATAGTAACTCAACTGGCAGGGAGGGGGGTATTCCAAACAGTTTATGAAGCGCACCTCGTCTCTTTTCATCATGGCAGTGTGCTTCCCTCCCCATGTCTCTGTTCCATAGAATAAAATGGATCGCACTTTCGTGAGGTATAACGGGACCATCTCAAACTACATAACGCCTTGTTTGTAGACAAACGCTTTATCGAATAAAGTGCTTGTTTGCGTGAAGTCCCATTCCAGTGTGTCTCCCATTTTAAGTTACTCTGGAGATGCAGTCCTAGATATTTATAAGTATCAACCTTCTCTAGTTTCTCTCCATTCAACATACAAGAGTGAGAGCACCCTTTGTTTTTGTACAAATGCCATGGTTTTACTTTTTTTCTATGTTTACTACAAGGCAATTTTTTTCTGCATATGAGCCAAGAGCTTTTACAAGACACTGAAGCCCCTTAGGAGTATGGTTGACTAAGACCAAGTCGTCAACATAGGCTAACCAACTTATAGCATAGTGACTGACCTTCACCGGACATAGAATGGATGAAAGAAATTCCAAACCCATATCACACAAATTTTGATAAGGGTTGCAGCAACTACACACCCTTGTTTAACCCCACGTCTGGTACGAATAGGTGCTGTCAAGCAACCTTCATCATCTAGTCTAATTCTAACTGATGTGTCTGTGTAAAAGAGCATTAGCATCGTCTAAGTCCACAAGTTTCTTTTCCATACTCGCCCGCTTAGTATCATATCGAACGCTGCCGAAAAGTATGAATGCTGCATATACTTTAGCATTTCTTCTCTCCCAAGTGTATTCAATTGAGGATGTCAGTATCAACAAATTGTATTTTGTATTGGAATTTTTAATGAACCCCATTTGATTTGGTGGGAGGATCTTGTGTATCAATTCAGTTCATTTAATAGCACTTTCGCCAATATTTTGAAGGGACATTTATCATTGCCAACACATGGTAATTTACAGCAAGGTTCAAAGGCCCTTTTTTGTGAATATACAATATTTGGCTTTCACTCCAGGTGAGTGGCATGATACCAGAGCTGCCGATGTGTTTGTATAGCAAATGGAGTCCTTTGACCCATACTTCAGGATTCTGCTTAATTACAGCATTGCATATGCCATCTGGGCTAGAGGCTCTTGATTTATTTAAGTGCTTGATGATATTGGCTATGTCTTGTGGTATGGAGTGAGATTGCCAACTTTCATTTATTACTAAGCTGGTATCATCTGTGATTTCATTCTGTCCTAGCTTATTGGCAGTTTGTGTTTCCCATTCGAGTTCAGTTACCCCAATGGTTGGCGCTCTATGCAGTTTCTTACAGCCCATTATTTCCCAAAAGCGGTTGTTATTTTTCTCTAGTACAGATAAGGCGACCTCTTTAGAAATATTCCCATTATGTGTTCTCTTGTATTTGGCAAGCCATTCACAGTATTCCCGTTTAAGTGTCCGAATACTATTAGCAACATGGGATGCAGAATACGGATACACCCCTTTATCAATAGCTTTTCTTAAGATCTCGTTTAACTGCAGCGATTTGGGGATCATTAACTATGCAATAGTGTTGTTTCATGTTGCTTCTTTCCGTTGCATTTTTATATTTAGGTCTCTCCTTTATGGCTTCTTTAATGGTACTCGTCACTTTTACAAAAGCCGTTTTAATTTCTTCACTCTCAACACCCTCTGTTTGTGCTTTATACAGCCTGTTAAAGGTGGTTAACAATGTATTGGATAAGATGGCGGCTTTTTCGATTTTTACACTCGCTCCATCTAATCCGATTCCCCTGGATATTAGTGGATAAGTTAACATATTATCACTTATGTGTCCAACATAGCTTGGTTTCACAATGAAGAAGGTTCTGAAGCTCCAGGTTAATGACGGGGCATCTCGCTCCTCAGTAGCCAGTTGGTCAGATCCACGTGGGAGGACAGAGTCGTTCCCCTCCCAGCCCAAGTGTGTCCTATAGTGGCCTCTTTGCTTTGCCACCTCGTCTTGTCCCATACCGGTGTTCCCTGGTGGTGCTGCACACTTCAACCCCAGGATCTGTCGAGGAATCCTGCAACAGTATGTTGTTGTAGCCTGCAAGCTCCGAGTGCTCATGGTCACTCTGTCTCAGTGACACAAATGTGGGAGCCACCTAGGCCACCGCATGTAACATGAGGAAGTTCCAGGTCGCCTGAGGAAGTTCCAGGCCGCTGCAAGTTCTAGTGGCAACAGCAAGCTCTTGTTTGCATCTTAGTAACGTTGGGGGCAATGCCAGCTCCAGTCTATAGTGGATCCACTCTCATCCTAGCATGGGTAAACAGCAGCAGGAATAAGAGAGCTTGTGCTGGCGCCTCGTTGAGTCACGGCCATCTTGGAGCCCCCAAATCCCCCAAGCTACGACCAATTTTCAATTGGAAAAATCTAGAGTCTTGCCTCTCGCTCTCTGCTTCACGTTATTTCAAGCTGTAGTTGTGAATAAATTGCTCATCAGTCTTTCCAATAAAATCGTGAGTGCATCTTTTGAATGTTTATCTCGTCTTGTTTTTAGTTAAAACATCCGATTGGGAATCCTAATTAATGTATGACTTTCTTTTTAGGGTCTTCCGAGGAATGGAAACACCATTGGATGTTTTATCAAGAGCAGCATCTTTGGTGCATGCAGACGATGAGAAACGTGAGTCTTAAGATATTTGTGTTAATTTACTGTGAATTGAGTTAGAGTAAAGCATTTTACTTTTATTAATTTTTCAAACTGGTGAAAGGTGGAGCTGCAAGCTTCCCTACAGTAGTAGCAAACAAATGCAACGCTCTTCTGCCCGCCTTGAGGGCTGAGCAATCGTACTGAGCCTTCTGAAGAGCTTTAAAAACTTCAGTGTTCGCCTGACACTGCTGGGGTCTTCCCTAGCGACTTGACTCTTCCCTGACATCTCTTGTGTGCAACAGGTTTTGGAACAGCGCCTGGATGCTCTTGGGCTTAGCGCTCTTTATAAATGAAAGCATGAATAGATTAAATAAATGATGTTGTAGTGAAATGCCTCTTTGCACACCAAGCCATTTAAAATCATGAAACCTTCTTGCAAGCATGAATTGACTGTCTCAGCACAAATTAATCGCTTTGTTTGTTCTCAAGAGTTTTTCTAATGCCAAATTTAGGTATTGCTGACATCTGCTATGTTTTAAATGTTACATCAAACCAGTTGCGCTAGCCAGCTTGTTAGAAAATCAGTATAACACTTTTTCTGTTTATTTGGAAGTGGTTTTTTTTGCATTCAATGGCTATATCCTGCTTTTTTCAGTTATTTCGTATTCTTTATTGGAGGTGCTTTCCAGAGGAACAATGATGAATTGGTGCTGGGGGTAGAGGAGATATAGACTCCAGGAGGATAGGTGGGGGTGCTAGATGTTGGAATCCACGAAAATGAGTATATTTGAAAACTGGGATGAGGGAAGTTTGTGGTAGTTGCTTTGCTGTGGAGGGAGTAGACTAGGGTAGAAGATTAAGAAGATTAATCTCATCAGGTCTCCATTATCATTTTAGATGGCTGTTATACCTGTCCCAGTTGTGCAGTGTGCAGCTATACAATGGAGATCCTAGCTAAATTGAGGGAGAACAACAAAGTTACAACGCCTGCTATTTCTTTAAATAGTATTTTGTCTGCAAGTGGTGAACTGCCAGGAGAATTTATTAGCGGACCTATACTTATGTAAAATCAGTAGTCCAAAGCACCATAAAACTGCTCCTATATTGTTACATGTCTGATATTGAAACGTTCAATGATCCAATCTTTTTTTTTTTTATCAAGTCATCTTGTTTCTTCAAATGTGACCTTAGATTCATGAAAGCCAAATGGTCAAACAAGCTCAAATGTTGCACCACAAGATGTTGAGGTAATGGCACCATCATGATCCAAGCAAGATGCACATTGTTTTTGTTAGCAGAATGCTTTACACACCTAAACCCAGGATCCTTAATGCACATCTTTGGCCACCCCGCTCCATCTACCACTATGACTAGTGACATCCATGCCCACACATATTAACAGCCCTACTACTGTATTTAGGCAAAATGCAAGTAACCAGCATGTGCAGGCAGGACCCACTCCAAAACATTGCCTTACACTTTGTACATTCTTGTAAATCTGATCCTCCTCCCCAGTGGTCAACCCAACTATTTATAAAATAGGAAATCATAACATACCTGGGCCCAATCATCATACCCTTCCCCACAAACTCCCCATGCCATTACATCTTGCACTATGTTGGAAATCTCCTCAAGGCCATAGACCTTTCTCGGCCCTTATCTCTTGAGTACAATATCCCCTTATCTGATACTGAATCGATTAACCGCAATCTTACTCCATTCTGGATTCACCAAAAGCTACTTCCCCTTTGGCCTGATCACTGCAAGATCATCAATAAAAATACTGCACAAATCTACACAGCCTCATGGAAGAGCACACTTTGAGTTCCTAGCTATTATGGATTCCTGGTTTACACCAACCTGTTCCACTGTGCTGGACACCTTGGTTACACATACTTTAAAAATCACTTCCTAAATCGACCAACTGAATTTACTCGTTAGACATGCAAAGTAAAAAAAGCAAGGTTTATAGGTTCTTCAACATCTGACCATCAAATGCCTTGTAACTGTTAGCACATAGTCAGAGCGCTGATTTTGTATAGACCACCTTGTCATGATATTACGTTCTGTTTAGAATAGGGAAAACCTCATGACCTGCTCAGTGTACTCATGAAATTAAATTCTTGCCTTATGCAGCCTGAATCTATAGGTAGGGGACCTCTCCAACAAACTGCCCTTCTGCTTTCTGGATTATATGATGGTATTGGGCTTCCTCCAACTAGTTCAGGGACCTATCCATAGGCGTAGCCTGATTCCTTATGTTTTTTTTAAACTGTAAAGGTCTCCATTTCTGAGGTGTAATACAACCCTCTATTCTGATGTTCCCATTACATGGTCTTCAAGCTAAGCATAACGAATACCAATCTACCTCAACGAGATTGTGCTGATCACAAGCCCATCCTGATCAGCCCAGAAAAAAGGAGGCTTTTAACAGCATTGCATTGACTCTGTGACCAGCAATCTGATTTGACCTAAAGGCGATTTGTAGCTCCCTTCACACTAGCATGCACGTGTTTAGGTGCATGTATATCTGTATGTATTTATGTATCAGACTTCTAAACCATGTACGTAGCTGGGAAGCTGAGTGTAGGGGTAACCATGGATTTGGAATATGTTAGAGGAGCAGGGGTCCGGTGGGTGGGAGAGTAGTGTTGTGTGGAGCGATTAGCACCACCCTTATCCTACAACAAACACATTTCAGACCATCTTGCAGCCTTCTTCAGAGACGCAGTGTTGAGCATCAGATGAAACCTCTCCATACGCAATATTTCCACTACCGAGGGGGTGAACCCTTTAACCATTTCATTAACTTTCTCGGAATTCACACTAGTCTTCTCTGTGGAAAACTCTCCATACCTACAACGGATAGTGAGGTCCAAAGCACACCTTGTTTCACTAAGGGTACAAGATCTATTCCTTATCCTTATGCCGAGCCTCACCAGACTAGGCGCATTACACATGTTCTAATCCACAGGCCAATAGCAAAACCTACTGTTTGAATCCAAGATGATTGGATGTATTGCTTGCAAGCAACTAGAAGCTTATATTGGTACCCAGTTTCCTGCAATGCAGACGACATGGTTTCAGACCACCCAGAAGTATGTGCTGAGCACTACTAGATTTGAGGGAAAAATCTTCGAATCTATGGAAGCCAACCATTCAGTCACCTTAATACTCCTCGATCTCTCAGCAATATTTTACACAGGAGATCATTCCGTGCTGCTATCCTGCTTATGCCAGCATTTGGGTGTTCCTGGAACTGATCTCTGCTTATTAACTTCCTTTTTGAAGGACTGTTCTTACCATGTGAAGGTTGTCAAATTCCTTGCAGCGCCATTGAGCCAGACATGTGGGTGGCCACCGTGCTTTTTTCTGTTTTCTGGATCCTCAATGCCTATGGGAAACCATTAGACTCTTCGGCTGTCATTTTTTAATTGGGTGCTGATGATTCGCATCTGGTGATTCACCTGGGGGAAGATGCTATCTAGCGAGAAACTGACTCACTCGAGCAGATTCAGGAATGAGTGATTGACAGTAGCCTTTACCTGAATGGATTCAAAACAGAGATCTTACTCCGTGGTAGTTCATGCATCCCGATGCTCCCCTTCACCTGGCCACGCTGGTTGGGGCCTCTTCCATCTCCTGTCACTATTTATTTATTCTTCACTTGTTGGGGGGCTTATACAGGAAGCAACTACTGTTTCAAAGCGCCCACAGGGCAACAGGGACGGGACAGGGGAAGATAGACAAAGTAATTACAACAATGTTAAATAAATGCAACAAAATAAGAGACAATGGGTAGGGGAAGACGAACCTACTATGCCTTGTGAGTGTTCAGAACGTGCAAGTGCAGAGAGCAGAGCGGTATGGGGTAGACGCTTTAATGCTCATGGAGAGTAGGTGAAGTGCTATGAAGAAAGTAAAGTGCAATCTCCAGTGGTGGAGCGTGAGTTGAGGCAAGTGCAGAGGATAGACAGATGCTGGGATGATAGGATGTGGGACGTCAGGGCCCCGAGGTTGCATAAGGGCCCTGCACACCAGACAAGGTACTGTGCAATTAGCAGGATAGATAGATGGAGAGGGAGGGAGGGAGGGAAGGAAGAGGTAAAGAGGAAGGTTTTGAGGCTTTTCTGGAACTTAAGGAGGTCCTGCTTAAGACAAAGAGGGAGGGGAAGGATGTTCCAAAGAAGGGAGCCCGATGAGGAAAGCGATGGACCACCTGCTCTCTGTTTAGCAAACCACTTCACATGCAAGGAGTTGGTGCCAGAGGAATGCAGGTGTTGAGAGGGGGAGTATTTGGTCAGAAAGCGTTGCAAATAGAGTGGCCCCCCGGCCCCAGCCAGCCTTGTGAATGAGCACTAGAGCAAAGTACATTATAGCCTCAAATCATGGTTCTAAACAGAAATTGTACCCTTCAGTTTCAGGTCCTTCAGAACATCCTCCCATAAACTAAAACACTCGAAAGAAATTGTGAGTGACTTAACCCTTTAAAAATAATACTACGCAACCTTGTCTACGGGAGCCTCCTGATAAAAGACATTAAAACACTACAGCCAATCTAAATGGAGCAGCCCACCTGGTTCTTGGCCCGGGCAAATATGACTGCAGATCCAAGGCATGAAACATTCTTCATCGCCACCCTGTTAAAAAAGAGAATGGACTATAAAACGCTGTGTATCCTCAAGAGTATACTGGCAAACTGGCTCCACGTATCTGCTTCACCATTGCATTCCATTGAGAAACCTTTGCTTGTCCTTCACAGAGTCGAGGAGCAAAGGTAATATCCATCAAAGACGCAGAACTTTGGCGCTAGATCTCATATGTGCACTGGGTCATCTTTAATTTAGGAAGGCCCTAAAAACGTTGCTATTCCTAGAGGGCTTCCCAAGTAGAACAACTAAGCGGATCGCAGTTTAGCAGCTAGAGTAATAGGTGTGAAAAGCATTATTCCACTAGCTCTCTCTCGTAAATAGCAAATGAGGGTGCAGGGATCTTGAATAAGCAGGAGCTAAAGGCAGCTCCTGGGTATCCAGCATTAACCAGCAACCAGGAGCTACCTCTGGGGAATAAGGTGTGAGTACATAGTGTTCCACAAATTTAACTTTCACATCAGGTGCAAACGTATTCATTATTTATGACTTCTACTTTAAATGTTGTATAGATGTATCTTGATGCTTATTTATAGATTGCTCTAAACACACAAAGTTAAATTTACATGGGTGTATTTGTTTGGCATCAGTTGGCTTGGGGAGCCAAGAGTAGCTCTTGGTAGCTGTTGGCATCAAGCTAACCCGGGTTCATCTAGGCTACAAGCAGGAGCTAAATATCTCCCAGCTCCCCTCAATTTCGAACCCTGGGGTGGCAAGGTGAGCACACCTTAGATTAAATGCTGAAATCTAAGATTATGACAGAACTTGAGTGCTTTGCATTGGATGCTGATTGCCTTGGTCTCATTGTCATTGCCTGATGTTAGGGTCCATTGCGATTGCCTTTCCTTGCTATCTTTATTCTTTTTGTTTTTGTTGCCATTTTCTGTGGCTATTTTATATTAACATGTCTTATACGGTGCACCATTACCACTGGTCTCCTGGCTCTGCACGAAAGAGGGTGGGGTGGGTTAATGAGGGATGCGTGATAGGATAGGTCCAGAACCAGGAGAAACTGTCATCTGGGCGTGTTTACTTGCTGATTAGTTGATTGTGTTCACTGGCTTGTATCTGTAAGGGTAAGGCCCAGTGTCTAGGTTGTTTGTTGTATGGGAGTATTTGTTATGTTGGGTGTGATTTCTTTTTTTGTTTGTTTCATGTGTAGCTTGGCTGGTGGTTTTTGTCATACACACTGGCTTGTTATATCCATAGTGGAAAGGTCCAGTGTCTGGGTTGTTTGTTGTATGCGAGTTAGTTATGTTGGGTGTGTGTTTGTGTGTATTTTGCTAGCCCATAGGGTGTGTATAGTGGGAGGGGAGCAATATACAGGCCACCACCAAAACCCCTCCAAGCTCAACACACTTGCCACTTCCACAAATTCCTCTACGTGCAATACATTAGCTGCTCCCACAAGCATCTCTGTGTGCACCGAGGATTACTAGACACAAAGTGTGCCTCTGAGTGCAGCAAGATTAAACTGCTAATGTGACGCATGGCTAATCTTGACAATTCTTTCTAAATGTGCGCATAGCTAATCTTCACAAGTGTAAAACTTTGCTTACCCCCAGACTGTATCGGAGTGCAGCACAACACCCCACCACCCACTCCCAAAATGCACACAAGAGCTTAACACTGCCTGACCCAGAAATCATCTAGGTGCGACAATGGCTACCTAAGGTGCACAGCAGGGTTTACTCTGGGGGAACTCTTGATAGACACTGTGGTAATCAACAATAAAATGGCAGGGTTTTATTGGAGCACAATAGTGGCTGTGATCCCCGCCCGTACCAATTTACTGGATTGTCGCTGTAGGGTGTATTGTCTGGTGTCCACGGGCAAACTGGGAATGAAAGCTGCCCAGAAGATAGCTGCCCTTTGCCTTGTGGCCCTTTGCCGGCTGCCCTGGGTTCCTCCGTTAAGAGGGCAGCTTCCAGGAGGAAACGCCAATCACAGGCTGGCGAGGAGGGAAGAGGGCAGGATGAGGACCGGGTAGAGATCTGGGAGGACTACAGTTGCAGCGAGGCCAGGGGATTGGGACAAGGAAGTACATTAAAGAAAAGAATGGAGGGTGAGCGCCTCAAGCTGTAGCAGGACCTGAAATCAAAGTAAAACGCTTACAAATCCCTCCATAAAGCACCAACCAAGCCCTAACACTCCTAACCAAGTGGTTCTGTGCAGGATGGCTACAGATTACAGTCGGGAAAGGCAGAGGGCGTCAGGGAGAGATGGCTGGGGGGGGGGGGGAAGCAGAGACACCGGACTGCCTAAACCAATTGCTAAGGGGTTGGGTGAGGAAAGGAAAAAGCCAGAAACAAAGGACTACAACACAAAGACAGGATACTTTAGATGCAGACCAGCTCAAAAAATGCTGCATGTTTCATGGGCATGTGCTTTATGCTGTTTGCAAAAAAGTTGTACTCTTGTCTTGCAGACAGTAGGGTAGTCAACACTAGAAACCTGCACATACCATATGGGTGCAGCATTTGGTGTAGCCAATCAAAATCCTGACAACGGCAAAGGTACAGGAGAAACATGCTGGCAGTAAAATACAATGTGCTGTGCAATAGAAAAAGCAACCAAGGTATGAAATCCAGGCATACATATTGCAATTCCTTCTTAGGTTATTCATACAGTACCATAAGCAGTGAGACTTTGCCCTTGTAAGTTCATTCCCTATACAAATGAATGTCAGGTTTGATAGACTGCACTCTCTAATGGTCCTCCGCTGGATAGTGCATTAGATTACAAACTTCATCAGTGACACATGAGCCAGTGTTCATTTTTTTTTTAAATAAGTGAACACCACGTGTTCTGCTCGATCTTTGGCACACAGCACACCTGAGTTGGGTGCATTGTGAGCCTTCTTTGTGAGCTGTTGCTTCATAGCAGAGCGTGCTTGAGGCGGTTTAGCTTAATGGGAGGCTGTGTACTGAGCAGGTCAAGCAGGTTCTGTGGATGTGCATGAGTTTTCCTATAACTAGCAACTTGCGTGGAGGATCAATCTCTAGACGCCTGCATTGTTTGCATTTGTTTCTGGATGTTTAGCCCATGGACATTCTTCTCGTTTGATGGCTTTGTTACTTCTCAATACTACAAGGATTTGTTTTCGCTTTTTCATACCGGAGTACGGATTTGCCTTTTTTATGTGCCCACCTAATGCATCACTGATAATAACCATACAATTTTGATGTGACTGTTCTATTCTCACAATTACAACATACAAACTGGACTACTATACTGTATCCTAATTGCTCTGACATCACATAACGTCTCCTGCACTTTCCTGCCAGACCCTGCTTGCTTTGTGGTGTGATGGGATTTGGATAGAAACTATTTAGAATTTGTTAACCAGAGGTGGGTTTTAAGAGGTAAAGGTATCGCACATGTTTTCCTTGTGGAGGAGAAAATAAAGGAAGCAGGCCGATTTTAAGTGAGAGTACAAAGTATTCAAGCCTCGAGTCTGATGCAAGAGAAAGAGGCGATTTTTGTGGGTGAATGGCGTGACGATCATGTTGTATTGCAGGAGCTACAGAGGCAGCCTACACCCAGTAGGTTGAGCCTCCAATAATCGAGCATAGAACACTGGCACTAAAAATATGCACACACACACTTGCACACGCACGTGAAAAGTACAGTGTCCCTTTAGTATTGTCCTCCTCACATCTTGTTTTCTGTAAACGAGTCTTACATCTGCACTCATGTCTGAGAGGCCCTTGCTGCAGTGAAAGTTTCTCGGCGAACATTTGCTCTTTGGAATTAGGCCCACGATTTGTTTAAAAAAGCATTGGAAAATCCAACAATTGTTTTTTCTATAGACCGACTATGTTCCCGATATGTATAGATAAACCTAACACTTGGATATTATTTTCTGCAAATTATCCCAATACAATTTATAATCTGTTACTACTGATCTTTTACTTTTCTGTATGCAACAATAATGGCAAGTTACTAGTAGTCGCTGCGTTTTCCATACAAAAGAGATGGGCTATGTTCTTTAATTCAGGGTTCTGTGCAGAGATGCTGCATTGCTTAGAAATCTAGTGGCTGAAGGCTTGTATTACACTGCACCAGCTTGATGCTCCCAGTTAACTGATTCGTTTCCAGATGGATGTTTGTGCAGACTCCTATGACTGCTTTAAATCTCCAAAACGTGATCTAAATTTAGATAACCGGGAAGGTGCTACTTTTCATCATACTGTTTTACACGGATCTCTGCACAAAGCTGCATGGCATGCCTACACTTCCACCTCCTTTCTCACATACTGAAGACCAGAGCATCTACATAGGTCCTGCAGAAGGTGTCTACTCCTTGATTGGCTGGGGTAGTCGGTGGTTCTTTGCAGTGATCTGATTGAAAGTAATGCTAGCCATGTAGTTAAGAACTATTGAGGCCTATAAAAAGGCTGGTGGCCATTTTTTTTTATTCCATTCTTGTTCTTTTTATTTTGTTTTGTTTGCAGTCTGTTTTACTCGTTCACAGCTATGCAGCTGAAGGGGTTTACGCCTGGAGAATTATCAATCAATTAGGCTTACTTGGTTCCTTCTTCCCATGGAATTTGGAGGTGGTGTTTTAAGTGTAGTTTTATGATCTTCTTAAGATTAGTTGCTGAATGGGGTGGAGCTTTTTGACAGTGCTGTACTGCCTTAATAAGAGGAAGGTGATGTTTGTGCATGATAGAACGGTCTATCTGTTCTTCCCTCACCACATCTGGACCTTCGTGTATCTGTTAGTGTGTCTACTGGTTGGAATTCCCAATGGGAGGGAACAATGGCTCCAGAAGGATGCATGCACAGTTGCAATTAAAGGACTGGCAATATCAGTTTTCATAGTGGATACTGACCGTCCTAACATTGAAGTGATGATCCTCCATTTCGGGTCATGTAGCCTGACCGTCCTGACATTGAAGTGATGATCCTCCATTTCGGGTCATGTAGCCTGCAGGTAGAGTCTAGAGGGTGGCCACTCTGGATTGCTGAATAGTTGCAGTGTCTGCTGGCTGTTGTTTTCAGCGACACAGGTGAGACGAAGGTAAACCACGGCTGTATTTGTAATAAGTAAGCTGCTACGGTCCACATGTGTAGAGGGAACGCTGAAGAAGGAGACTTTGGAGTGAGAGCATTATCTGCAGTGAGTCTGCTTGGGTGTCTGCGAGTGCAGAGGGAAATGGTGGGCAAGTGCAAGGAACTACAACAAAACTGGGTGCAAGCATAACTGCTCGTGAGGATTGTCTGAGGTGGACCGTTTATAGTTTGCATGGCTGACCACAAGTGACTGGAGCTACGAAGTGAGGAAGAAGTAGTGGCCAGCAGGTCTCTCCCGAACCAAGGGATTAAGCTGACTGGTGGTAGTCCTGCTAAGCTTCTGTGCGGGGAAGCTGGAACGTGACAATGGGAGACCTTTGCCCATTCCTCATACAGATATTTACAAGCATAGTCTGCTCTAGAAACCCAGCACGAGCATACAAGGATAAGTGCCCACTTGACATCTACAGAACCCCAACCCAGCAAAGTGGGATTGTCTCCCTCTTCCAATTTGTCCCTTACTTTTTTACTGATGAATTTATAATTCACCTTCAAATCTGTATCCGTCAAACTTTCATACAAACGTAAAACACAATAGATCATGACACCCATACAAGCTACTGATCGCCACACCCCCTTTGCAAAAGAAATCCAAGATAAGTACCTCTCCGAGCAACTCTGGGTCTGCGTAGAGACCACTAATCTAATGCAATAACCACAACATACGTTAGGATTAATGTGGTGAAAATAATGCACTCTCTCAGCTATCTGGGAACACTAAAGAACAGAGTTGACACTGACGCACCTAGTGCTCTCAACCTATCGGCCCTGCTCTTCCTCCTCCCCATGCAATCGTCCTCTGCTCACTTTCTTGCCACCTCTCATGCCCCTTACGCTCCCTCTCATTTCCACTCTCTTTCATTCTCTGGAATACTCTTCCTCTCTGCACTACTCCGAATCTATTTGTACTTAAATCCAATCTCCTAGCTCTCCTCCTTTCTGAAGAACCACTTTTATAGCATTCTACACCATCACATCTCCCTGTTCTCCTCTCCCGTACCTCTTGCTCTCACAATCCTATGACACTAATTCCTCACCCCTTTGTTCAAAAAGGTGCATTTCCTCCACTATCTAGTTATTTTATTATGCTCTACTGTTCCTGTCCCTGGGGTCATGTTTCTACCTCCCCTGCATCATCTGGTCTTCTATCCTCACCATCTCACCTATTAAGGACAGTGGCCCTCTGCTCTGTAAATCAGTGTAAACCAGTTTTGTAAGCATCTTTGTGCCAAAAAATGTATTTTCCCCAGTGCTTCAGATAAGATTTGGAAGTGGGAGTATTTTACTCCCTAGTTTTAAAAGTTGGGAGTAAAATGATTTTCTAGGGAGTGAAAGTCCTCCCAGTAAGAGTATTTTATAAGCAAGTAAAAATGTTTTTACTGACATTTTTTGTAATATTGATTTCTTTGCACTTAGTTATTCATGCACATAAGATACATGTTTACTTATTCCAATCAGGCAGTTAAAATAGTAGCTTCTTCCTTTGGTACTATGTGCAGTACTGGTCAAAACAGATCCATGGAGCTCTGGGGGTGAAAGCAGGGACGCAAAATTCTACGTATCTTTTCCCTATTTTTGATTGGAAGTATTTTTACTCCCCCCCCTTATTTATTTTTTTGGGAGCATTTGCCAATTTTTGGGAATTAAAGTGTCCGATACACCCCTTATCTGTAGGGCTGGTTTTCCCTGTCTCTTTAATTTAAAAAAAATTACATTTAAAGTTCAAAAACCTTTGACGCCATGGCCTGCAAAATCCTCTGCTTGACTAGAAGATGGCAGACTGGAGAAAACCTAGCTATTGAACAGGACAGAGACCTCATACCTGTTAGTCTTCAAATGAACCGCCATACCCACAATATCACCTGTGCAGTGCCTCAAGAATCCATCGAGTTACCGCTACTATTCAGCATCCACATGACTCGCCTATTGGAAATCATCAACCACTCTGTCTCACCTGCTACAGCTACGTAGACAATTCTCAAATTGTTTACAAGCTTCAACTCAAAATCAACTGGACCCTGGCCTTTCATGGATAGATACGTGCCCACACCCAGCGAAAACAGAATCTTTGATCCGCAGCTCCAAAATAATTCTGCCCACAAACATCCTGGCCCAGATAACCTGGGAACGTGCCTCCAGCTGATCTTGACAATCAAAAACGTTTGTCTCCTGGATAATTCTCACTTTTGAACCACAATGTTCTAGTCAGAAGTTGCTTTTTTTAACTAAGATTCATGCAGTGCATCATGCCCTACTTGATGTTTCGTATGGGATCATAGTAGTAGTAGGCCTAGAGCTCTCGACCGGAATATGCTATTAGCCTTTACCTGAGCTTCCCTAAATACCTGGTAAATCATCTACAAATGGTGTAAATCTCAACAGTAAGACTTCTCTTGAGACTGGAACAATGTAAGAATACCCCACCGCTCTGGACATTCTATTGGTCTCCCGTCAAATTCAAAATCTGCTTCAAATCCCTGTTACTCCTACCACATCTTACATGCTAGTGGCCCTGAACCCACTATGAAGAAGTTAATCTCATAAGCGCCTGTCACAATGTTTTGGTCCAGCAACCAGGCTCTAACAACGATGTCGGAGGCTTCCTGAGTTATGGAAAACGACCTATATAACACTACACCAAAACAATGCTGTAATTTGGAAGACCACACAAGTTACTTGAAGTCACATTAAAACCTGGCTTTACAACAAGAGGGTTGAAGTGCACTCTGAAGGCCATACCTAATTTGTTCTGTCTCGCTCACATTGTTCAGGGCTTTAAAACATTGAAGACTTAACTGTACAGACATGAGTGCCCATGCGGTTGGGCTCCATTGGTTCTGTCTCGCCCACGCTTCCTCCATAATGGACACGAGACATCCAACATGACCCCTCATGCACAGACCCAGACCTGGCCAAGGACAGTCGGAACACTGGGATTGTTGCAATTGGTTCATCCTTATTCAGATGCCCTACCGGTGGGATACAGAAATTGAAGCCCTCTCACGGTTACACCTGTCCTGTTGATGGAACCCTACCAGGTCGGTCTCATCCTGCACTATGAATATGAAACAATTAGCCCTCTCCACAATCACCCAGGAGGACAAGGCAAGAAAACTGAAACTACCAACTCCCACCCCAACTATCTATCTGTTTGTTTTAATATAGCGCCACTTCGCCAAAAAGCCTCTGAGCGCTCATAGTGACATACAGACATTACTACCAAGAGAATGGAAAGCAGAGGGCTGAATTTCCAGTAAGGCAGGCGGGTGGGGGTGCTGGTTACACTGCTCCTTCATCAAACAGCCAGGTCTTAAGTTACTTTTTAAATATATTGATGGATCCGCAGTTTTCTTGTGATACCGGCAGGGAGTTCCAGACCATGCGGGCCCAGAAGTTAAAGTTAGTACTGCCAACTCTTAAGAGTTTGTCATGGTTGAAGCAGATGTTGGTTACTTTTGGATCGCAGGTTTCTCCTGATGGGAGCTTTCTTTATTTTGTCAGCAAGATAGTTCGACGCGGTTCCAGCAAGACATTTAAAAACTATAACTGCCCCTTTGAATTTAATTCTTTGTTCAACCGGGAGCCAGTGATGATTTCTCCTAGCTGTTGAGATCTTCTAGCGTCGGCTGAGCCCATTGACCGCCCTGACCGCTCCATTCTGAATGGTTTACATTTTTATTATATTGGATTTCGAGGTGCCCATTAATAGTCTATTACAGTAGTCCAATTTGGAGTTTATTATCGCACCAATCGTCAGAAGAACAAACCCAAGGACTGCCAGGACACCCTGGTCTTATTAACACCTAAGCAAAATACTCCCTTGCGCCCCACTAACCAATTTACTTTTTCTTCCCAACCTTCACTACATACATGTATCTCATTCACTGCAGCCTAACAAATCAAGCTCCCTTCAACCAGACTAATCCCAGTGGAGCTGTGAGGTGCATTCTTTCCATGGCTGTTCAACACGTTTACCCCTACCACACATACACCTCATCATCCAGACCAGTGGCACTCCTGGTACTCCTGTGCTGGTAGTGAATCAAGGTGCTGCCGTTTGTCCCAGCAGCTCTTTACTTGTGCACATATGGAAAATTCCTGAGATTTAGAAAAGTACTTAAAGCATGGCTCTCGAATGCTCTCTGTTCTATCCTTTTCTTTATTCTATTCTTGCTCTTTGTATGGCTTTTTAATTCAACACTTTAATTCACTATTGATTGTATTTTGTGTGGTTTTATAATATGTGTTTGATGTAGTGTTCGGATGCTCTTGCCTTGTTCATTCTTTATAAAAATGTTTAAAATAAATGAATAATGGCTAGATACGACCAAGTAAAATAGCAGTGTGTGTAGATAATGATATCAAAGAGAAACCAGAGTAGGGAAGGCAATTGAAGAGCAAAGGAAAATAATGTGCATGGAGCCTCAAAACCTTTTTTACACTGCTTCTTAAACAAAAAGGCATTTTTGGATCATTACACTTTAAATAACTACCAACCTGTAGTTGATTTACCTTGGATTTTCAATGTACTTTACAAGATTGACCACTAACCTAAATAACCATCTAGAGGAGGAACATCTTTCTTCCGCCCAAGGTCTGGCACTGAAATAGCCTCCTCAATTTGTGGGATTATATTCTCGTTCAGGATTATAAAGTTGCCCTGGATCTACTGATCATGTTAGGCCTCTCGGCAGCTTTTGACCTCCTTCTGGAGCGGTTGGCCATGGGGGTCCAAGTTAACAGAAATGCTCTAGACTGACTCCGGTCTTGGTGAATTGGTGGAAGTTATTCTGGGCCCCTTTCTTTTATCCCCCTTAGTGTTGTCTTGAGGTGTGCCTTCGGTCTTCCGGCTTTCTGCCTTCCTTTTTTAAAATATTTTATATTTGTCCTCTCAAGGACTAGCTGCATTCTTTAGAGAATTATTTTCCTTCATATGCATATGATATACAGGTCTGTTTGAGGGTGAGTGAGCCAAATGATGACTTGCTGCCCTTTTCTCGTGACTCAGAAGAGTTCTTCTCCTTGGCCCATGACACTTTAAGGTTTTGCATCTCAGATACCTGGTCCTCTTGAAATCTTTTGACTTCTCCCCTCTTTTGCAAACAAGGCCAAGAATCGTGAAATCTACTGGGAGGCCAACCTCTTCCTAAATGCTCAGGTTGTCTCCGTAGTTAGTTGCTCAAATGCTGTCAACTCAGCAGAGCTCTTCACTTCATTCTCAGGTGCTGTATCCTTTGGTATCTGGCTCACTTATTAATTCAAAGTTGGATTATGCAAATTCCCCATTCAAAGGATTTTGGTTTACAAAATTCAATGCACACAGACTGTTGTGGACTGGCCTACAGGTAACTGGAGATTTGCAGTCAAGCCTCTACCCCACTGGCCTCTTGTGTTGGTACCCTGCTCCGTTTACCCTCTCTCCCTGCCACCAACCTCTTTCCGTCCTTCTCTCCTCATACCTCACGTTTGCTGGAAGCAAATAATTAGATAAAAATCTTCCAGTGTGTTGTTTCTCAACCATAACAAATGTTTTCTATGTTTTTTTTTGCATGTGTAACTACTTTTTCATGCTTTTATAGGAAATATGTGCTTTGAAAAATGGCTCCAAATAGTGAATTTGAAAACGTTCTTGGACAGAGAAACCCTGCTCTCTGCTTAGTGGGGGGTTAACCTTCTCGCACGTTGTAATCTGATTCCACTTTGAACAACATTTCCACAGTCCGTCCCTGCACACACAGCAGGCAAACATTGTGGTGTTTTGAACACATTACTTTAGATTGGAAAGAAGAAGGGGGTGCAGATGCAGCCTAGTTTAAAAGTTGCTTACTTTACATCTAGAACACCCAGGGATTAACATTTGTCTTTGTTTAATTCAGTGTATTTGTTTAATTCGGTTATACTGACCTCTGTATGAATTATATATATATAATTGAAGTTATCTACTATTTTTGTTCTGATTTACTTTTTGATTATTCTTGCGGTTTTAATTATTTATAAATTGAAAACTTTCGATAGTTAATTTAGTTGTTTGGTTCCCGAGCATGTGTTCTCACTGCGTTTTTGATGTACTGCTGATTTGATATGTCGCTTTTGTAAAAGTACCACCAAGCATACCCTCACCGGTATAGAGAGGGGTCATCTTTTTCTCACTTCTACAGTACATCTATATCTTCCCTGATGTCATTGAAAATGTTGTGTGATTTCTTCAGTGACATGTATGTCTTACAAATACATTCTATCAACGTCTCCCTATATAACAGGTCTACAACCTGCAGCTTTCCATACATTTAGGAGTAAGACTTCAATGATGCCTCACCATTGACTATTGGCTAGGGATGATGGGATTTGTTCTCCAAAACATCTGCAGAAACAAAGGTTGCATATCCCTGCTCTGTACTGTACAGGCTGAACAGCACCTATTATACTCCTGACAATAGAACATGAAGATTCATGGATGGATTCTGAGGAAACCCCTGCCCCTGGTTACCTCTTCACAAGACTGTGCGCTCCCCTGGTACAAAGAGCCTCTGGGTGTTTAACAATGTGGCTTTGTCATGCCTCTCATGGCTGACAGACTGCTCACTCTCCCCTTGTGTAGTTTTTACGTGATTCCGTTACTAGCCAGTTTGCACTCGGGTGCCCCGATGCCACATTAATGTCTCTCCGTTTAATCTGGTCCTTTCACTGAGTGCTATCTGCCGGGGAACCTCACTCAACTCCCCTTTCTTTGCACCACTCCTTCCATATTCCCACTTGCTCACCACTACTCTCAAGGGCTCCCCTCCCATTACTCATGGAGTACTCCTCTTCACAGGGGCGTCTGCTCAGGTCCCTCCATTGTCTTTGAGTTCAGGGAAAATTGATCCCCAAGAGAGCCTAGGCACATCACTGTGTCCAGTTCACCACCTTGACTTGTCCTGTCAAGCCAGCGATGGAAGATGTTTGGCCGCCCTTTCCTCTCAAATATTCTCCACACACTTGAGCACAAAGGGCTCAAGATTGACACCATCCCCCCCAGCCCCCCTCGGTACCCTCCCATCATCGGTGTAGCTGAAAGGTCCCAATCTTCTGAACATTCAGGCTAAATGGAGGGACGAATGACTAATGTGCTAGGTGCTCTGCTGACATACACCTGTACCGTCTAATGACAAGCCACGCCCCCATGCAATGGAATCATATTTGTGTAGCATTATTAACCAATGCAGTTAGCCAACCCATCTGGTGATGGCCCACCGCTGAACAAAGCCAGGGTCTATGAACATGGGCGGCAGTGCCGTTACGGGCAGGGTTCTATCCGTTTTTTTTTTTTTTTTTTTATGGGGTGGGGGAAAACTATCATTCTAGCGGTGAATCCACACCTAGGTTTGCCGGTAACGTAGGTATTTTTTTGTTGTCTTCCTTCATTTGCAAAACCATCTAGCACTCAAATCTTATTGCGGGTGCTAGTCGGTTTTGTGGGTTTCGGAAAATTGGCGTTGCTAGAAGTGGTGTGTGGGAAGACGGAGTCGACGCATGACTTGGGTATGCACGGCCAAGCCTAGTGCGGCAAGAGAATGCGGGCATCCATCAGTGATACAGCCCGCATTTTTTTCGCAGCCGATTGGCTAATACAATATAAACGGTCCACCTCAGACAGTCCACATGCTGTTACTAGTTGGAAGCTGTATGCATCTCAAGTACTCCTTAGTGGGCTGCAAATTGCGCTTGTCATGCTGGAGTTTTGGCTCTCCTCAATAGTATGGATGGCATGTTCCGTTCTTATTGGTTTTGTCTTCATTTTCCTTTTGTAATTTAGTCAAACAATATTAAATTATTTATTATAACACGCTTAACTGTGGCATACATAGTTTAAAGTTCATGTCAATTCAAGTGACTTGTAAACATTGTGTGTAAAACTGTGCTGCGTGGACCAGATTTGGTGCCACCTGTCGTTTTAAAAAAAATAAAAAAATTAAAAAAAAAGGTTTTTATCGTGGTAGAGTATGTGCACTTAAGATATTCGTTGTTACCAGTAGATTTAACTAGGCTTTCAAGTGCAAATGTGGGTAGAAAGTGATATACTTAACTTTGCAGCGGATTGCAGTTGGGTAGACCGGACTTCCTGATCAGAAGGGCCCCCTTGCACTTCACTTATAAAATATGTGATTACAAAAATGTTCCTTAAAATACTCTGCGTGACAACATGCTTTTTTTGCTCGCCCTTGAGCTATGTCACGTGCACATCTGTTGTATTCTGACGAGTACCCTGGCCACTACAGCCTGGCAAACGCAGAAGTCGTAAGCCTGCTAGGACAGATAGTTTTAACCATAACGCTATGATGCAAGTGCGTTTTTAAAATGGTGTTTCTTTTTAAAAGACATTCCTCTCTCAAATCTTTTCCTAAAAAGATGTTGCACCATTTCAGGCATTGGTGCTTGAAGCGCCTTTATGACGGAACATGGAGATGGAAAAACACAAGGAGAGAATATCTTCTGGATTGAGCCTCAATCATTTGCTACCATCAAAGTTTTTGCTAAATAGCTTTTAGTTGTTCAACCAGAAAAAGGCTTCTGCTCCAAAAAGCAATGTTAGAGATGGCATTCCCAACCTATCTATTTTAGGAAATTGTTGGATAACGTTATTTTACAATTAACTTGGCAGCGAGGGGAAATTAAAGGGTAAATCGAGTGGAAACATGTCCTCTATATGAACAATTTCACTCCAGTTAAGGTTGTCTTGTAAAAGGAAAAGAGATGGTGCAAGGTGACCAGGAAGTGCTGGCCAAGTCGGGACACATTCTGAAAGCATTTGAAAAATAATTTCTACAGCTCCAATAATATGGGTTGATATGAACACTGCCCCTTAAATATGAAGATACGTTCTATTGCCTTTGTATAACGCCTCGTGCCTTAGTTCGTGGCAGAAAGGCAAAGGAGGAGTGTGATCGAACATTCAGTAGTAGTAGGGAGAAGCACAGGACTGGTAGATAATTGGGGATGAGGGCAAGGTGTAGTGATGTCTTGGTGCTTTCAAAGGCCGGACAAACCTGCTAGTTGGCTCCAGTACCTTTTTTGCAAACCTGGAAGTGGTGAAAATCGCTTAGGCGACTACTTTTTTCCGCACCTGGTTAAGCGACCAATCAAGAACCGATCCCCAGGATGAGGTGATTCCTTATTGCAACCTGGCAACCTTCTGTTGTAAAGTGCTCTGCAGCTCTTCAGCTAAGTTTGCACAATAAGCAACGCACACCATCTTCTTTGGTAGCATGAAACTCTACTGGATGACACTCGGGGTGATCTGAGCATTACTGAAGGTGCGTACTGTGCCTATATGCGCCGAGACCTTCACTGACATTGGGGTGACTTTTTATTTCCACACCTCATGAGCACATTAGTAAAAGTATACAGGAATAGTATTTATCAATTTAGTTCATACACTATTGTTTAACTGGATCTCTTGTATGCTTGTATTTAAAGTTATTTACATTGCAGGTTATATATTATACATGAGAGCGCCAGCCAGCTTTTCTCCTTTCGTCATTCTCCATTCTTTAAGAATTTGCTCCTACTCATCCGGTGCTCCATCACTTCCCAGCTTGGGTAGTGCTTTGAAATGTCTGAACATACATTATTCCTCTGTCCTGACACCCTCCATACTCTTGGGACTATCTGTCCACGGGGGACAGGACTGGAGCCATTATCCAGCAGAAAATGCCTTGCTAACAATGTAGTGCATAACATGAAGTGCATGGCTCAACAGGCTGTGCCCTGTGCTTTGCCTCGCCAGTCCTTTTCACTGTAGCAGGCGAACAGGAGGCCCTTGCACAGTGCACTTTTTGTATGCCTTTGGTTTTCATCTTTTTTTCCTCTCATTAGATTGTTTTTCTGATTCCTTATTCTCCACCTGCTGCCACGTGTTTGTTTCACCTCCCTGTGCTCAAATAGCAAGGTTCATAGCGTGTGTAGGCTGCAACTGATCCCTTCATTGGCCCGTTACTCCCTCTAACTGCAGTGCTTGCACCCTGATCACTGTTGGGGACTCGTTTTGGCTCATTCTCCCACTGAGAGGACATTTTTCTGGTCCATCTACGCTCATCGGTCGTCAAGTAAGCAATCAACTTTTTTTTAGGGCACCCCATCTGGGGACATCTTCCTGCAAATCGCTCAGTCCGTAATGGATCGTAGTGGCCCTCTGGTTGCTGAGGTAAGCCCCAAGTTTCCATGTTCTGGTGCTAAAGTTGGGCTTGTGCCCAAGATCTGCCTTAGGGCCAGAGCTAGTCTTTCCAGATCTAGGCCTGAAGATCCCCAAGGAGGGGCTGCGACTAAACAACAGGCCGAGGTGCCCCAGAAAGAGCTTGGGAGAGTTATGCTTGGGACTACCAGAAAGTTTAGACCACTATATAAGCACATGTTTTAGAAACCGCACCACAAGATGGCCGATCAATGTGACAACGAAAGGGAGTCTGAATCTATTTCCTCTGCCTTGCAGGCTTCCAAACTGGCGGATAGGCCTACAAAAGAATGGGCAAGGTCTTCACTGACCCTTAAGTGTCTATGGCTCCTATGGAGGTCCTGGGACTGTCTGGGTTCGGTCTGCTCAGAGACCCTGTCGGATCAAAGCCCCAAACTGACTAGGATGTAGCTGTCATCCACAGTGAGCCTGCCATAAACTTTCTCCCAACTAGTCTACTCACACTCCAGGCATACTCCAGGCCCTTCATGGGTCCCCGCATTAGCAATGCCCTGGGTTCATGCTACACTACACCCTAAGAAGCTGCCTCGGCCTCCGTTGTCTCAAGCTTCATCGCAGCAACCTCTAGCTGAGGACTACAGATTTGACAAATTTCAGTTGGCATTGACTTGCTATCATCAATTAGATCAAACTAAATAATGTATTGAAAGAAATGGTAGATCCCACACATTGACTGTGCCACACAAGATCCAATTTGATTTCAAAATGGTTTATCTTTTTAAGCAAATTCAAACAAAGCATACATTTTTATATAATTGTTGTGCCCACTGCTTGTTAACACGTGTTTCGGCCACTCCAGGGCCTTTATCAAAATAAAACGATTTGGGCAATTATATCATATTCATATTCTGATCACAGTTAAAACAATCAATATTCAACCACATGGGGAAAATAATGGTTCCTGATTAATTTCTACATACCAGACAATGGCAGCATTGTCAATCAGATGTATGTTCTTGGAATGTGAATTGATATCGTTCGAATAAGCCTGAGGGGAGGGTTTGGAGTGTTCCAGTGGGCCTGACATAATTTTGCCACAAGAAAGTCACTTGGCGGGTAAAGATTGTTCTATTATTGGTAGGAAGCTCTAGAGTTTTTCATGCTGAGTTCGATAGTGTCCCGTGTAGCAGCCATTTTGATGAAGCTGTCAGTGCCATGGATCACACTAGATTGCCAGTCAGATCCAGGAAAGAGTTTTATTAAAGTCATGGCTATAGTGGGCAGAGATAATTACTTTGTTGAATATGTGTGTGCCACTTAGTTCATGGCAAAATGAGCAGTTTGATAGCAGTAGCGGATGCTGGTTTAGCCATTAGTGTAGAGGGGTTTTAATGATGTGACGAAGCGGTGCATAGGAATTTGAAAAGGGCCTAGGAGAATGTAAGCAGGTCATTGTCACCTTGATGATGCTGGGCATTTAATAGTGAGTAGAGGAACAGGCTATAAACACGGTGATGGATTAGGGACAATACTTGCATGAATTGCCAAGAGAAGAGGAAAATAACTGGGCAAAGGAAATCCAATCGAACCACAGCCAAGCCGTTACAGATGGAGTGGGAATGCCTGATGCGTTTGCATCATTCTGTGCCGAATTATTTAAGATTGTCGGGAACAGCAGTTATGAATCGTTTTTAATACCTTTTATGCAAGACCTTCTCGTCGCTCAGTTGACTAGCCATCAAAATGAGGTGCTAGAAGCAGCTTTTTTGTGTGTACATCCATTTCAAAATGGGAAGAATCCTAGTTGGAACTACCTTCTGAGTGGTCGTTGGAAAATATTGGTTGTGGAATCGAGTGAGCACTTGCTTAATATGTATGAAAATTGTAGGAAAAGTGATACCCTTTCTCCAGACTTGAGAACTGCCCCAATTGTAGTCGTACATAAGAAAGGAAAAATCACAGATCAATGTGAAGCATATTGTCCAACTTCTCGGGCGACCAGGAAAACCAAGATTCTTGCTAAACCTTTAGCAAGTAGATTGTTGGTGTGAATCAGTCATTGGTCCATCTACACCAGTGTGTTTTCATGTCAAATCGATGGACCAGCATTAATTTAAGGAGTCTGTTCAGTGCGCTGGCCTTGCAGACGTGTCTTTAGGGCCCACCACTAAAGCTGTTATCATTGAACTAGCACAAATGATTTAACTCCTCCAAATGGTCATTTCATTGGGCACTGCTAAGCGAAGATGGGAGATGGCATTGGATGTCAATTGGGGGTAACCAGGGGTAGCAGCTGCACTCCTGACAACGTCCTAGCTATTTCTGCTACGCCTGGTCATGGGTGCACCGTCAGTATCTGTTAAAAATGCTGAATGCTTGAGTGCATTGCCATGTTTACAATGTCATATTCAATTAAACATATATATTTGTACATGGAGCAGACAGAATCTTAAGGATGGTGAATGTGGCCCCAGATTTGTGGTATTTATGCAAAACAACAATCAAAGGACATCTCTCTTCTAGTATCAGCCTTAGAAACCGGAAAAGGGCTTTATGACAACAGCATCCCATGTTGTCCAGACCTTTTTTATTATTTGTATTATAGGACTTGCAGTTGAGCATTTATAATCTGGAATGCAAAATGGATGTACCAAAGTGCAAAGAAGAAAATGCAAGTTCCGGCTAAACGATTCACAACTGACATTGGACTACTTGAAATGTCTGACATTTATTCGTATTGAGTACTGATTTAGTAAGTATATGTTCCAGAAAAGAGATTTTTTTTTAACAGCACTCAGCAACACCTATTTAATTCTTTAACTTAAGGTAATAGACTTGACAAAAAATAGTTTTGAGGGAACAGTTCGGCTTGTCATACCAATGGCTGACTTCGTTCCATGAGGCAAGTCAGAAGTCTGCAACCTTTGCCTCTCAAGATGTGTTATATTATAACTCCTATCAGCCCTAATCAGCATAATCGATGGTGAGGGATCGTGTGAGTCATTGTCAAGAACATCTGGAGAGACAATGGTTGCACTACCTGGAGTTAAACGCTCGCCTCGGAGATATGTGCACAACCTGAAGTAACATGATAGAACTTCAGCCTTCCTTTCTTCTATGGCCAGTAAATTGAATATTAAGTTGAGTACTAATGACACCTAGTATTCAAACACTTAGACGTGGAAGTACACATTAGTGAAGTGCATTTTGAAAACATTTTAAACTTTATTTATTAAGAGATTCACATCTCAAGTCATCAAACAGTACATTAATACAATGGAATACAGCGGCAGAAGCACAAAGTAAGTACATTACCAACTGCGAAGGAGCAGGGGTCAAACAGGTGATGTAGGAAGCATGCCCTGCTCACGAATTGCCCATCGGCCCAGCCTTTCTTTTTTTTTTTTTACTGCATGGGTCACCCTCTAATCGGCTGCCTGTGGCGTGGGCATCAACGCCCCCAGTTTCGACCCGCGGCATTGAGCCAGCAGGTAGGACACAAAGGTACCCCAAATATTCTTGGGTCTGTTCTGCTGCCCACATAGAAGGCTATATTCTTAATCTGTGTCACTAAGCCAGACTAAAACTTTGAGCCAATTTCCTACTAGAGGAGGGGTCGGGCTAGTCCATCGCAACAGAATACATCTCTGTGCAACTATCATCCATGTCGTTAGCAGTTTCCAGCTCTGTTTCGGTGCCCCCTGAAGCCAGCCAAACATACAGCACAACAATTCACAAGGTACCTCTAGGCCCAGCATACTGGAGACTGCCTCCAACAGCCCTTCCGAGAAGTCCCGCAGTTTAGGGCACAACCACAACATATGGATAAAGTCAGCCGATTCGGTATTACATCTCGGATAACTATCCGCCCTGGTGTGGTTAAACAAATGAAGGTAGTCTGTGCAGGGTCTTCAATTGAGTCAGTTGTAGCTGTGTATTAAATGCACCACTATGTGTATGCTTGCAGAGCATTGCCCATGGTTTGTCTGTGAAGGGAGCCCTGGAATCAACCTCCCATCTTGGTCTACACTTCAGGGTCCCCCGGGGTGAATCACGTTGATTAGCCCATACAGCGCAGAGACAACCCTCCTCGCAGCGGGAGATCCCAGTATGTATTTTAGCAGCGAAGTGCGGGAGGCATATCTGGAAACGACAAGGACCACTCTCTAAATTCGTCCCGGACTCTGAAGTACTGTAGTCTGCGCTGGAACCCAGCCCCCATCTTAGCAGAGACTTGTTCCTGTGTTAGAAATGTCCCTTCGGGGCGTAGGTCAGCCATGTATTCGATCCCCACACCCCGCCACTCCCAAACCGCGGCTTGGTCACATGTCGGTAGGAGGCACTCGACATTCCATAGTTGTAGGCCCGGGTCAAAGGGGATATCAACCCACAACCACCTCCAAAACCCTGCTCTGCGTATGTACTGTACACGCTACCGGGTCGAATTTGCATTTATCCAACACACTCCTTGACTCCAGGACTCCCTGTAGTGCAAAAGGAGGCACTGAGCATTTTTCTATGTGTGCATGGGAGTAGTAGGGGGCACCCGCCATCCAAAAGGACGCAAAGTACAGTTGCGCTGCTAGAAAGTACAACCCCTTGTCTGGTGCACCAACGCTGCAGCACTCCCAGGGAAGAACCAAAGCGTTGCATCTGATTTGCGGGGTCCATGCCATCTTAACTAACTGGGCCTTTAGCTCGGCAAAAAACTCGCTCTCAGCCACACATGGATGTTCTGGAAAATGTAGAACAGTTTTGGCACTGCTATCATCTTGGCGACCGCGAGCCGCCCCAGTTGTGAGAGGGGGAGTCTGCACCACCCCTCTACCCTGATCTTCAGAATGTGAAGATACCTGAGGTGATTATCCTCCAGTAATGTTCAGGCATCTCGGCTTACCCTCACCCCTTAGTACGTGACTGAATTCTGCTGCCATCTGAAGCTCCAATATCAGGGGGCCTAACAGTAGACTCATTTAGTGGGAACAGGTTCGCCTTCGAACAGTTTATTTTAAGTTCCGAGGCCCGACCAAACCCTGCTACCTCCTGAGATAGCGGTTGCAAATTAATCGCTGGGTCTTTGAAGTACAAAATCGCATTGTCCGCATATAATGATAGTAATTCTCTAGCCCCTCCAAATGCTAGGCCCCTTGTTCGGTGTAATTTACACAGCCGGGCCACCGAAGGCTCAATTGCAATTGCAAAGAGCAGTGGCGATAGCGGGTACCCCTGTCTGGTCCCGCGACCCAAGTTAAAATCCCTGGACCTCTTTCTGTCCAGACGTATCCGGGCATTCGCCCCAGTGTACAGCAGGTGCACCGGGGATTACCACCTGCCGCAATAACTCATATAGATAACTCCATTCTACTGAGTCTAATGCTTTCTCCATATCGAGCAGCGCTGCCATTGCCTGCACCTTAGGGTACATCTGAGCCAGGATGGCAAAGAGCCTGCGCAAATTCATGGAGGTCGATCTCCCAGGGATGAAGCCAGACTGGTCTGTATGGACAAGAGTTGAGACGAACGGGAGCAGTCGATCTGCCAGCACTTCAGCGAAAATGTTGGTATCTAAGTTCAGCAATGAGGCACAGTCCAGAGGGTCCTTCTCAGGCTTCGGGATCAGTTACCACTGTCTCTTGCATAGTGGGGGGGAGTTGCCCCACCTCCAGCACTTGCCTCTTGCATAGTGGGGGGGGGAGGAGTTGCCCCACCTCCAGCGCCTCCTCCGATACTGACAGCAGGTACTTTATGCCGGGCACTTTAGCAGAAGGCAAGCAAAACCAATGGGGTCATACTGCTGTGAATTCAATTAGAAAATTGCTTGAATGGTGAGTTATTTAATAAGTGTACCAAGGAGGTATTACTAAACCAATTAATTTAGGCTACTGCAGACTCCGAAAGCAATCAGGGTAGTCTCAAGTTAAAAACAGTAAACATATTTATTTTGCAAACAGACATCTTAGACAATGCATAAATAACTAAAGAAAAATGGATAAACTTATCTGTTGGTTAACAGTTGAACATTGAAAACGCAAAGACAGAAATAGTGGTCTTACTTTAAGAATTGCAAGAAAACAAACAGAAATTGCAAAAACTAAGTGATGGACTAAAACTGAGCCAACACTCTTAAATCTGGCTTGTATTCAACCAATACATGACTGTTGGCTCAGTTTTAGGGATGCTGTAATTGTAATCAGTGGAGGCCCAGCCAGGTGGCTACCTGGCCTCCCACTGGAGGTCGGGCTCAGTACACAAGTCCAGTTGCTCGCTCCTCTTCCACTGCCGTTGAGCCAGAGGCCCCCGGCTCCGGGATGCAGCCCTCACCAGCACTCGAGCCACTCAGGGGGCTCTGCACATGGTGTGTCCTGGGCCGAGCAACGTCCACTGTATACACCTCGCTGCTCTGGCCACCTCGGCTACTCGTGTTTGCCCAATCACGTTGCCGCTGTCCAGGCTCTCTCTCTGACTGCCTCCTCAGTTCAGCTTCGCACACAAGGTGGACGGCACTTGGATATGTGTGCTCCACTGCAAGGGTTCACCGTTTGTGTGGTGGGTGTGGTGCTGGCCTCAGGGCCGTCACAAGGGGGGGGAAATCAGGGGGGACAAACTGCCCCAGGCCTCATGCTCGGGGGGGTGGGGCCCTCGCGTGGCTGCGGGTGTCATCATGTCACGAGAGAAAAAGATTTGTGTGAGGTGTTTGTGCCATTGATAATTTGCTGGCTGCAGAGGCAGCGCCAGCCTGCAGGCAGTCACACACAACAAAACAAAAGTTAAGTGGGGGGGATGGGGGGGGGTCTGCAAGCCCCGCAACGCGCACTGAAGTCAGTTTCCAAGGTGTGCATAACACCATGAACAATGGGCTGGCCTGGCCTCATTGCCGCCTGCCCTGGATGTGTGCGCTCTCTCAGCCCAGCCAGGCCCAGCAACCAATCAGTGACACTTTATGTCCTGCCAGCCCAGGCGCGTTGGTCTGGCAGCAGCTGGCTTGGTGGGTCAGGTGAGGTGCCAACTACACCACACTTGGGCATATGCTGCTTAGCTGGGAGGCTTACTGGTACCGGACCTGGCTGGCCTAGTAGTGCAAGCAGAGGAGACCGGTCTGAGAGTAGAAAGGCTGTAGGCTGAGCTCGCCCCATTGTTTTTTGGAGCTGGGTGCCTCGTGCCTGCCCGGGGGGGAGGAGGGAGGAGGGAGAAGGAGAAGGAGAAGGAGGAGGAGGAGGAAGAGAGAGAGGAATGTTTTCCATGAAGTTGTACAATGCTGTTGGGGCGGGGGGTGGGTGGGGAGGTGGTGAGCTGTGCATCACTTTTGTTATATCAGCTTGTGATATTACCTGTCAGTGTATCATGCTGAACAAGGTTTATGAAGTAGAACAGACTGGTATATAGAGCACAGTTTCTGAAAAATGGCAAAATTAGATTTAATATTTGTGTTCTTACAACACTACCGTCCACTGGGCTTTCTCCACACAACTTTTTGTTTCTATCGTATGTGGAAAGCAGGAAAGCAGAAGTATCTAACCTGAAAAGTTACTTATGGTCATGAAACCAGGATCTCGTTGGAGAAATGAAAACACAACGCTGCAGGCAAACAGAGCACATCTTTCCTCCTTTTCGAGTTGTATGGACTGTTTATTTCATTATTCCTTTTTATGATAAATCTTTCTGCTTCTCTTCTTTTTCCCTGCCCTCCTTTTCGCAGCTGGCATTCTGTCAGTCATCTGATATTTCCTTGACCACTGTTGAAACCTGTGCATCTTTTCCTACTACGATTTATTTTCTCTGTCAAATATTTTTATCTCTACGGCTGATTCATTCGCCCCGTTGAAAGCCTCAAACTCCTCTAGTCGTCCGTCTGAACCCTGGTTTTCTCCCCACTTGGCTAGTCTGCGATTTCTTTCTAGGCAAGCCGAACGTAAGTGGCATACTTTGTATTGCCCCTTAACCAGAGATACGCTGTGCCATGTCACATGTACCTACCAACAAGCCATTATCGAGGCCAACCCCTCAAATTACCTCAATAGGCTGGAATCAACCTAGCAAGTTTGTTTAAGCTTATCCAGTCATTTTCCTCTGAACCTGCCACTACTCCTATTCCTCCCAATATCTGCATAATTCTTTGTCTTCCTTTTTCTCTGATAAGATTTCTGATATCCGGGTGAAAATATCTGCTTCTGGTTTTCTGTCTTCATCTGATGTGCTTCCTTCTCCCGCTAGAATTCTTGCACATTCTTGGTTCTCCATTCCTTGCTTTGATATTTCAGACCTCTTGCAATCCACAAACTGCTTGAAGTCGACCTCACCATCAGATGTCATCCCACTCTGTCTTGAACGAGACTATGCCATCCATTGCTTCCATTTCTGTGGTTAATCGTTACTTTCTCACGAGTTATATCCCCCATGCTTAAACATGCCCTAGTGATCCCACTTTTGAAAAAACCCTTGTTGGGCCCTCTTCTTCCAGCAAACCGTCAACCCATGTCCCTTCTCCCCTTTCTTATGAAATTGCTTGAAACCCTGGTTACTCCTCATATGCAGTTCTTTCTGGAGAACGCCTGTTTTCTAGATCCTTTCCAGTCATGTTTCTGCCCGGGCCGGGCCACTGAATCGCTTTTGATCTCTGTAGTGGATGACCTGGCCTGGTTGGTGGATCAGGTTGGTGTCGGAGCAGTGATATTGTTAGATCAATCTGCTACCTTCAACACTATCGATCATTCTATCTTTATCAACAGGCTCTCCTCTGCAGGGATTTCCATTCTGGTCCTGGCCTGATTTCATTCTGATCATTCACAACCTTTCCCTCATTTTCTTTCTGGTCCTGTTCCCATTACTTCTGTTGTTTCCCAGGGTTCAGCTCTTTCACTCTTACTCTTTAATGTCTATATTCAGCCTCTGGTCAAGCTTATTCACTCTTTTGGCTTTTGCAGATGACCTGCAGATTTTTGTGCGCTTTGACGTTGCACAACCGACTGCTGCTGCTCCTGCCTCAATGCAGTCAATACATGGATGAGCTCCAATTGGCTCTGTCTTAATGGTGATAAAACAGAAGTATTGGTAGTTGGTCCTCCATCCACTGCTTCTCTTTGAACATCTCCCTTCTACCCTGCCACAGCCGGCTTCCACTGTTAAAGCTCTTGGGGTAAGATTTCTTCTTTCCTTTCTATGGAAGCCAATGTGAGTGCTGTTTGCCAAAATGGCTATTTTGAACATCGGATCCCTCTTAAGATCCTGTTTTTACCATGTGCGGGTGGTGTCTTCCACTGTCTCTGGGACCTTGGACTACTGTCATTCTTTGTACCTGGCCCAACCTCTGTATCTTTTCCACTGTTTACAAGTCCTTCAGAACCCCTCGGCGTGTCTCTATCTCCCTATTCTTCTAAACCTTCCAGTTTCCAAACGCGTTGAATTTAAGGCACTCGGTGCAGTACATTGTGGTTTTTATGGGTTACCAGACAAATGGTCGAACCAATTTGGTCGAAAACCAAATGGTCGAATTTTTTTAATTTTTTATTTTCATTTTTTTTTTTTTTTGGGGGGGGTCCCCCCAACCCCCTTTTTTTCTAAAAAAAAAAAAAACCTTTTTTTTAAAAAAAACGAAAACCCGAAAAATAAATATATAATTAAAAAAAAAAATTCGCCCATTTGGTTTTCGACAAAATTGCATCGACCAAATGTCTTTCGGCCAGTTTTCGGTCGACCAAATGTCTGGACACCGTTTTTATGGCACCGGCCCGTAATATTTGCATGTAGATTTCCATCCATATGTTCCTTCTTTTTCCATTTGGTTCTCTAATGCCCTTTTGATCCTGGTCCCCCGCTTTTGCCATCCCAGGACCGGTGGTTGTGCTTTTTCGATTGTTGCTTCTTCATTTTGGAATAAATGTCCTTATTCCCTTCGGGTCACCAAGATTCATCTCGCTACTCTCTGTGAACTGTTCTGTTCTGTTTTCGAGTTTTTTGATTCTTTTCTCTTCCAGTTCTCAGCACCATGAGGCCCTTGTTTGGGACAGTTTGTGCTCTAGATTTTTGGATAACATAACATTATAGCCGACATGATGAAGAAACAATGGCAATTCTCTTCAAAGTTATAGATAGTAAGCATTGGCAAAGCAAATAGGTCTGGCTTTGTAAATGTAGAGGGTATGGCTTTTAAGTAATACAGATGATTTACAAAATCGTACTCTTTATATTTAAGATGCCAAAATGTATTGGCTTTGCCTATGTTTGTTAATGTATGCCTTCTGTTGTTCAGTGTGTTTGAATGGTGCTCCTGCGGTTTGTTTTTTGACAGCGGTTGTGGTGTTGCATTTGTTTTTATTTTCATATGGCCATAGACCCTATTGTGCAAATGTATGCTTACATTTAAGCTATGGCCTTGAGATTTTACACAATATGACCTTCCTATGTGGACTGGTGAGTCCTTCTGTCAGCATCAATTCCATGCTGTGACTTCTTCAGTTATCAGCGACCAAGCATGTGTGTTCCCTTTTAAACATGCAAAATACCTTAATGCAGCAAATCAGTAAGCGGTAAGGCATCTATAGGCCAGGCTCTCATTGAGGTGCTTACTGCACTATGTATATTTCGTGCTTTAAGGAGAGCACAATGCAAAATTAGAAGCTAAAGGGGAAGGAAACACAAAAGAAAATGGAGGGAAAATGAAACCTAAGAATTTGAATAAAAAACTTGTAAGAGAGCAGGGGCCAAAAATGAAATATGCAAGATACTAGCCAGCCATAAAAGTCACTCACCACCTCATTTCTATACATACACATAGCACACAATCTCTTACTCGCCAAGAATCAAATATCACTCGACAATGGGGAGTGATTGCAATTGATATACCTTTTTTGTTATAAAGATTCCCAATTTATTAGTAGATGGTGGTAGTGAGCTACCCGAATAAGAATTTGTAAAAAGATCTCAAAACTGCGTCAGAAATCTCTTTGGGCCATTCCGTGGTCCATTTATGTTAGATAATCCTATATAAATTTCCTTTTTAGGTTGGAGTAGAAGAACAGGCGGTAACCTCCTTGATTCCAAGGAGAACTCATGGGAGGCCCCTTCTAAGATCGTATTCCTTCCTACTGATGCCACTCTCTAACTTTCTGACCACAAAAGTGATGGGTGGAAGGTTTCGAATGAATCTAAACCACTGGCAATTGCTCTGGGCAACCTTCCACACCACTGTTTTTTAACCCGTCTGCGCCATTGCAAAAGGGGACCAGCCATGTGCAAATCAGTCGGCAGCTGCCGCCACCGAAGGTACCAGCCCAGCCCGAACTGCTAGGCCAGGTCCCCTCTGCACAGAAAACCAAGCAACCCCAGACATGTTTCGGCCTTGTTGGACCTCCTCAGTGAGGTGCCGCTTGGTTCCCTGTGGCGCAGCGAGCAAGGGACCCACGTCTGGGCATACCCTCTCTCACAAGGAGAAACAAACTGACCACAAAAGTGATGGGTGGAAGGTTTCGAATGAATCTAAACCACTGGCAATTGCTCTGGACTCTCTAACTTTCACCAACCTCCTGCTCATCTGCTCCTTCCCCATATCCTTTTTATGTCTTATTCCCTACTCCTTCTGCTCCTTTTACCATCCATCCATCCTGCTTTGCTCGTCCAGCCTCTCCTTTCTCCAACTTTGTATCTTCTCCGAACCTCCAGGTGGGGGTGTGCACATGTTAGAGATTTATTTATTTTATCAGAGCAGGATTGGCTGGGCCTTGACTAGCCTTTTAGTTCAGGTAAGGTTTAGGAATGCAGTTCTCATGCGTCCTCTGGATAAAGGCTATAAGCAGCTAGTCCACCATGTTAGATCATCTCTGATACTTGTGCACATGCTCTAGGGCAGCACATTTTTGAAACAACTTGTTTGGTTGAATGCCGGTTAGGGCTGCGGTCACTTCTTGGAAATTGCAATTTGCTTTAAAAACATTTAAAATAAAAATCGTTTCTCCACTGGAGGGTCCAAGATGGTGGGACTCTTATTACTAAAGGCTTCCTTCTATACTTTGAATCATTATTTAAAGGGCCAGATGTGTTAATGTAGCTAATGTGGTAAGTCCTGTGTCTTCTGAACCATTTGTTTGGTGGGTTGGGTGGTCGTGACCAGATGAACCACACCACTCCCACGGCCTGATTCACTGAGGGTTTGGTGGCACCCGGCTTCTATTTTCATCTTTCCAAACATCGGACCTGCAGTCAAAGGACATCGTCACAAGACGCAAAGGCCAAAATGTATATAAAGCTTATCCTATAGAAAACATCTATTTGGATGAAGTAGGAGGGGGAGGGTAGGTGATGTCTTATTTCTGTGGGGGATTTAGAGGACTGACAACTGTAAACCAGGCATTTATGTTACAATACTCGTTTGCTTTTTTTTTTTTTTTAAAAAAGCACCATTCTGCAGATCATATTTCGACCTATAGCATTTCTGTAATACAAACGTGTCACCTCATAAGCAGATAGAACATGGGGGAGAAGGCGCCAAGATGCATTCTCATGCTACCAAGAGAGTCTACAAAAACATTCCCACAATGGTGGGGTATGAACAGCACAGCCACCTGACGGCTAAATTCCCCACTATGAGGGGGTCAAGCAAGCCTTCTGTCCCCAATCCTTTTCAATATCTATATTAATGACCTACCAGCAGAGGTTCGGAGAGAACTGCAGATGTCCCAAGTGCTCAAGATATTCAAATTCTTCTTTACACAGAAGACTCAAGCCATCATGGCACCAGCTCTAACAGCATTGCAGTGACTTCGGAATGACACAGCCATTTCAGCAAAGAGATGGACAGTTCTACAAAGTATAGTAACATTATTTGTGTATTAGATCTCCCAATACAATAAGTGCTTTTATAGTTGGTATATTTTCTCTACTGCTTATATTCAACTAAGACCTGTACTGAAAATCAAAATAAGTGACTATGTAGAACTGTGTGGAACCCTGGAGAGAAATTAAATTCAGAGTTGCCTTCTAAAGCCAGTAAACTTTGGCAAAGGAAAAGGCAGGAACAATTTAATAAGAGTTTCTTAATGACTAGCCTTGCTGTTCCAAGAGGAGATTGGCATAGAAAAACGTGGGAACGTCTGGGAAGAGCTGCCTACTGACTTACTGCCTCCTGGGTCTTTGGGGAACAAACTTGCTTCCCCTCTCAACTGAAAAAGTCACAGCAAGGAATTGCTAATGCAGACTGGCTGACTTAACATTCCGCATGGGAAGCTTGCATCGTGTAAACACACAAGACCATAGCACAGCTTCAGATAAACCAACTAAATAAGACTGGGCCTGCCTTTCCCTCTTTCTTGTATCCACTGCCCATCATCCTCTGGACACCCTCTCTCATGTTCTTTTAAGTGTATCCTTAATGTGATGTTCTTCTACGTTGCCATATTATTTTACACTATTACTGTAACCCCTTGCTGTATAGTGCTCTGTTGCTTCACAGTAGTTTGCGCTACACAAAAACCAGAACAAACATGGAATCCCAAAACGAGGCGATATGCGGGGGAGGGGTTGCTTGCTCTACAGTAGCCAGCAAACAGGTTTTTGGCTGATGGAGCTGTATTGGAAAACCTATCCCAGTTCTGCTATTTGGGCATTAATTTCACCTCTTCCTTTGGCTACACACATTATCTATCGGAAAGCCAAGAAAAGGCAGTAGCAAATGCCATTTTATGCTTGCAAGTCGATCTGGGATCAGTACAACAGCAATATGCATAAGGGTAGAATAGAGAGGCTCCCTGTGTGGTGTGGAAATCTGGGCCCGTCTGTAAATGAGCTGGACCATGGCATGGCCCAAAGATATTTCTGTTTTGAGATCTTCCAAAATCTTGCCCAATAAGCACAAGCTTAAGTCACAGCATCGGTGAGGATATTCAGAGAGGCAGATGGCCCCTCAGCACAGAACTCTTTTGTGTTTGCTACCTGAATGAACATTGTTCAATCTGTGGTTGTCGCAGTCCTGGCAATATCTACAAACTACTGTCCGCGGTTGGTTGTAGACTCCAGAAGAGGTTGGGCTTTATTGTAGATCAATTCAACGTTGATGTGGTAGCAGAAGGGTAGAAGGTCTGGGGTGGCAAGGCATACATTAGTTTTCAAAAATTGATTAGCAGCGTTTGCTAATTAAAAGTTTCTGATTAGCAAACAAACCCTTTTGATTACCAATTATGTACCAATATGTACCAATATATTTGTAATGCCACCAGAAGTTATTGGTACCCAAGAGATCAAATGGGCAACAATACAGCATTTCGAGGGGATTGGGTCCTCCGACGTATTCCATATCTATGACATGTAATCACCACAGCTGTGCTGCTTCGGAAACTTTTTTCTGCGTCCTGCGTCGATGACGTCGATGCGTCGTCGTCGAGGACCTCGTCCGACGTCATCCGATGTGATAAGTAGGACGCACGACGCCCGTAGCCTCAGTTCCGTTTTTTCCGCGAACGTGTTGCTTCGTGAATCTCGGTTAACGCCTCGACTCTTTGGAGTTCTGTTCTTCTCGGTTCTTCAAACCTGTTCGTTTTGTGAAAATCCTTCGTGTGAAGATGTCTTCTACTTAGTCTTCGACCCCGCATCCGGGTTTCAAGAAGTGCGGGGAGTGTGGGTCCAAGATGTCGGTGACGGATTCGCACGACGCCTGCCTCTGGTGCCTCGGGGAGGCCCACGACACGGATGACTGTATCGACTGCCAGTCGCTCACGTCCAAAGCCTTACGCGAACGTAAGAAGAAGTTGTCAGTAGGTCGGGTGTCCAAGCCCCGGAAGTCGAAGTCTGCGGGGCTTTCGACGGATGATTCGAGGGGTGACTCTCCGCGTCATCGTCAGAAGTCTCGTGGGTCTCCTTCTAGGAGTCGGTCTCGTCACTCCCCAGCCTCTTCGAGGCATTCTCGGAAGCGCCGACACCGGTCGTCTTCCAGGTCCTCTTCGGAGGACTCTGCCCGGCACGTCGCTTACCCCACCAGCCGTGCGACGCCCGGGGAATGGGCTTCCTTCGGGAAGAAAATGCTGGCGATTCTTGAGTCGCAGGGTACTAAGCCATCCGTGCCCCCGAGTGGGGTCGGTTGTGAGAGGTCGAGAGACACCGCTTGCAAGAGTGGTCGGCACGAGTCACGGTAGAGGTCCCGTTCAGACAAGGAGACTCGTTCTCGACGTACCCGTTCCAGGTCCCGGTCCTCGACGCGTTCGAGACCGTGTGCACCTGTGAGGTCTTCGAGGAAGACATCGACGTCTGAGGCGTCGAGGGCGTCGACAGGCTTTCTCGAGGCTCCGGCTCTGAGGAAGTCATCGAAGCCGTCGACGCTCAGATCGTCGAGGGAGACGTTCGGGGCTCCGGCTTCGAGGGCTGTGTCGACGCCGCCGATGCAGGCGGCGCTGCATCTGACGTCGACGCCGATTTCCTCGACGCCGATCCTCTCGGCGCCGATGCCTGTTCTCTCGGCGCCGATTCGCTCGACGCCTTTCGTGTCGGAGGTACCCCGTGGCACGGGGGAACCCCCTATGAAGGCTCTGGTTAAGAGCAAGCACTCTCGGGTGCCTTCTTTTCGCCACCTGGAATATATTTCAGAGGCGGATGAGGATTCTGATGGCCTGGTTCCTAGTCAGGTTCCAGATTAAATTGTCTCGGGCCATAGTCAGTTTGACGATTTGAGGCAGTCGCTGTATGGTGCCAGTGGACTGGACACCTCTCCGGAGGTGGAGTTTTGTAGGCCTGAGCCTGGCTCTCATGCCGATTCCTCGTACCGGCGCCTTATGGCTAGGGTTTCTGAGTACTTGGGATGGTCTGCTCCCCCAGGGGAGTTTGTGCAGGATGATCTGACGGACATCCTTGATGTTGGTCCCCCAACTGACCCGGTACTGCCGTTCCATATGGCTTTACAGAGAAGGGTGGCGGCGGCTTGGACTGCTCCGGAGAGTCTCCCGGCGGTGGGCAGATCCTTGTCGTGAAAATACCGTCCAGCCAGTAGCGACCCCTGCTACTTGACCAGGCACCCCACTCCGGAGAGTTTGGTGGTGCAGGCGTCCACGGCCTCGGCAAAGGAGGCGTCGTACCCTACCATCCCTCCTGATATGGACGACAAACGTTTTGATGGCTGGGCGAAGAAAGTGTTTTCTTCTGGTGGTATGGCGCTTCAGGCGGCCAACTCCCTTTGTGCCTTGTCTCGTTTCACAAATACTCTGTGGAACTGTGTTGCATTAGCGGCTGAACATATTCCCGAAGGGGACGAACGGGATGGTTTCCTTGCTATGGTCCAGGATGGTAAGGATGCCATGTGTGAGTCCGTTCAGTCGGGTTTGGACTTAGCTGAATGCGTCAGTAGGTCCATGGCGTCGAGCACCGTGATACGCAGGTTTGCGTGGTTGCGGAAGTCGGGGTTTGCTCCTGATGTGCAGTCCCGGCTCCTCAATATGCCCTTTGACAGTGAACACCTTTTTGGCAGCAAGGCTGACGAGAGCCTTGAGAAGTTGCAGACGTCAAAAGCTGCAGCGAAGTCGTTGGGCGCTGCAGTTCGCCAACCTCTGCCTTTTCGTCCTAGGGGACAGCAGTGGAGGGGTGGTTCCTTTCGCTATTACTCGTCCTTCAGTAAAGCGAGAGGTGCTGGCAGTCAAAGAGGCCAATGCAGGGGTACCGGAGGTGGACGACCGGGTACCCGTGGTGCCAAGGCCGCTCGGGCAGTTGCCTCTTTGCCCTCAGGTAACGCCGCAGCCGCTCCCACTCAGTCATGAGGCCATGTCCCATGGTTCGCCGGTTGGGGGAAGGCTGGCGCAGCATCTTGTAGAGTGGCAAGCCATTACTTCAGATGTGTGGGTTCTGGAGATCATAACCCACGGCTACTGTCTTCCCTTTCGGCACAGGCCTCACGACAATCCACCGGGGAACCTCTCTTTGCAGAGTCCGGATCCACTCCTTGCGCAGGAAATTCAAGCCCTGCTGGAGAAAGGCGCCATAGAACTGGTGCCTGTAGCGGAGAGGAACAAGGGATGGTATTCCCCTTATATTTTGATTTCGAAGAAAGACTGGGGATTGAGACCCATCATGGACTTGCGCGGTTTGAACAAACTCCTCAGGAAGGACAAGTTCAAGATGGTTACTCTCTCTCAAGTCCTCCAGGCCCTTCAGCTTCAGGACTGGTTGGTGTCACTCGACCTCCAGGATGCTTACTTCCATGTGCCGATCCATCCCAAGCACGAGAAGTACCTGAGGTTCACGGTTGGCGACTCGCACTTTCAGTTTCGGGTCCTGCCGTTCGGATTGACCTCCGCCCCGAGGGTTTTCACCAAGCTCATGGTGGTGGTGGCAGCGCATCTCAGGCAAGGGGGGATTCACGTCTACCCCTACCTGGACGATTGGTTGATCAGGGGGAGCTTTCCCGAGCAAGTCCTGGATCATCTGTCCGTCACCTGCCACTCCCTTCACAGGCTGGGCTTCTCCCTCAATTTAAAGAAGTCCCATTTGACGCCAACACAGCGGCTCCAGTACATCGGAGCAGTGCTCGACACTTCCCTGGGGCAGTGTTTTCCTCAAAAGACGGTTACTCCGGGGAACAATTCTACATTGGGTTTGATTACCCTTTTTATTTCATTTGATTGCAAAAGTCCTAACCAAAGGACGCTGGATAGTAGGTATATCCTGTAAAAAATGGAAAGAGACAAGCACCCGTTGGGTCTTAGATTGCTACGAGATTGAAAAAATGTTCTCGTCGTGATGTCATAAACGTCTTGTGACTGGCATGAAGATATTTCAGAGATATTGGGATTTCCTGTTGACCTTTATTAACCCAAAAAAAAAAACAAAAAGAATCTATTTCATGCGGGTGATTGTCTACATAAAAGAATTGTTAAAATACCAAGTGATGAGTCATCACTTCGATAGTGATTTTTTGGAAGCTATGAAATGCTCCTTATGCACTTGAGGTGCTAAAAAACCCATAAGTAACTGGGTTGTGATCTTTCGTATTAGGATCCCTCCTCTTTGTTCAGGAGTTATCTTGTGAAGTTGTGGAGAAGCCACAACTGTCAGGTCGACCGGTTTCGATGGTTAAAAGATGTTGTGAACCATCTTCAGGACAAAAAGTAGTTTAGGTGGTGGACTAATCAAATACCACCCTCGGGTGTAGGGCAGTTTGTGCACGCCATGGCAGGCTTTATCGTAAAAACCTGCAGAGGGGGACAAAAGGGGTAGGGGAAAAAAACATTGCAGAGTGAAGTCATCAGATGTCTCTTCTAGCAATGTAGTATCATACATAATGACATACCATGCTAGATCCAGTCTATATAGTTATTATTACTCAATCTAAATGCTCATTGCATAAAAGAGCACAGCCCCATCTTTGGGGGGCTGAAATGTACCGCTAGAACCCTAAATCCCAAGTTGGGAGAAGTGGATGGTGTTTAAGGGAAAAACAACCACATCACCAATGAATGTGGCGTGAAAAGTGAAAACCACAAGGAGAATACTGTCCTGGGGGGTGTGTGTAGGGTGCCAACTAAGTCTATTGCTAGACAAGCGCTACCAGTGCTTGGGGGGTAACGGCAATGGCCTGATGGACAGACATGCCCTGCCTATGGTCAAACAATCCCCAGCATATGGCCGGGAAGAACATAAAGGCAAAACGCCGTTGTGAGTTACTACGGCAGCTGGACGAACGTTTCAGAATGAGACAGAAAGTAAAGAGGGGGTCGCTCAAAACCATGCACATGGGACTGGTGTATAATATGTCCATATTGTGGCCTAAAGTTAGCGGTCCTCTGTGGGAGGAAAAGGAAACTGCTTACCGGGTATTCAGTATCAGAAACAGCTGTCTGCTGGCGCGGTATTCGCCGTCTCAATGAATCGGAGGGAGTGCAAGCCGCTTCCGTGTATCTACCTGAGGGCGTGGTGTATAGACGCCAAAGTTGGAATCACATCTATCGCGCCGGGATCCGTGCGTGCGTCACCATTGGCCACATCCAATGTCTATGGGTGTGGTCATGGGTGCGCGCAAGCAACGTGATCCTGCGGAGGCGTGTCCGGTTGTAAAGATAAACAAGCCACGTAGTCGGGCTGTGAGGTGCCAATGAGTCTAAAAAAACGGCATTTGGAAAGGCAAAGTCATAGTGACCTATTGCGTGAGCTGGGGATAGATCACAATGGTGGATATCTGGTGGAGAAAGAAGGGTGGGCCCTGTCTGTGTGAGTGAGCATCACTGTATAGAACTGCTCAAATTTGGTGAGGGCAAATAAAGCTCGGGGGCTAATGAAAGTAAGAAAACGGGGGCTAATAAAAGTAAGAAAACGAGGAAGCAGGTGCCTGGCTGGGCTATACGCTCAATGAAAACAGGCCCTCTCGCGTGAAGAAAACTCTTCACCCAGGTTTGCACAATTGTAGCAGGATTGCACAGGTCGTGTTGGAATGGAAAAGGAAAAACCTCGTCGTGGAAGCACCATAAGGGAAGGCAAGGACCTTGTGGCCTTTAAGGCATGCATAAGCCCTGGGGGATAGATCGCAGTGGTTAGTGTCCTATTGGAAAAGAAATGCCCTATCAGGGTGAATGGACAACACTGTATTGAGCTGCCCAAAATGGAGAAGGAAATAAAAACTGCGGGGCACAGTGAAGAGTACATGGAAGTGAACGGGGGGGCAGAGTCCTGACTAGTCTGCACGCTAAACGGGAGCAAGGCCCTCTCCAATGAAAATGACTCTCCACCCAAGACGTGCGTTCATAATAAAGTTGCACAGGATGTTTAAATTTAAAAAAAATGGCGGAGGGAGAGAAAACCCGGGGATGTTGGCAACAAAATCCTGTCGTGCCTTTTGAAACTGTGTATTGAGCTATATATTGAATTAAAAAAGAATTTTGAAAATTGCTAAAGGGGGGCCACAAGGGTGTGAACAACAAGTTCAAGTCACACATGTTCTAGTGTATAGATGTGGAATACAAACTGAGGTAGATTTAGAGTTGAAGTACTGCAAGTTCTTGCCATTGCATAGCTTCATTTAAACCTCGACTGCATGTATTAAGGCGAAAAATCCACTTCTGTTCTTGTTTGAACAACATTGCATGATAGTTCCCTCCCCTCTTCGGTCGTTTAATCTTCTCAAGGATGGTCCATTGGAATGACTCTGATGTATGGCCCTCTGCCATGAAGTGAGGAACCATTGGTGCTGTCATTTTTTTGGTCCTAATACATGATTTATGTTCAATCATTCTTTTCTTCACTTCCCGAATTGTCATGCCAATGTACCTTAGCTTACATGGGCATGTGATCATGTATATCACCCCTTTAGTGTTGCAATTTGTAAAGTATCTCTGAACCCATGGGGTAGTCCAGCCAATGTCGATTGTAGTGCTACGAACAGTTTGGGTGCACATAGAGCATTGTCCACACGGACTATGTCCCACTGGTTGTGCTTGGTTCCACAGGACATTTTGCATAGTCCGGGCTGTATTGATCTCCAGACGGATTGTATTTACAAGAACGTCTCTCAAATTACGTCTCCTTTTGAGCGCAAAACGTGGGAGTGCCATGTCTGAGGTACCTGTGTTCAATATTGGCCATATAGATTTTATCCCTCTCTTGAGTTTGTTGATAGCAGGCGAGTAACTGAATACTGCTGTAATGACATGACCTGCTTCTGATGGCTTGTGATGTTGCTCAAGAGTACATGAACGAGGGATATGTTTGGCCCTTTTATAGGTGTCTCGTATGATCTTCTTAGGATACCCACGTTGTTAGTTGATTCTTGAGAGTTTTGGCCTGGTGAGTATATTCGTCTGTTCTGCTACATAGACGCCTATATCTTAGGAATTGTCCAAAAGGAAGGTTGTTTTTCAGAGATTGCGGATGATAGCTGGAATATGTTAATAAAGCATTCTTGTCTGTTTCTTTTCGGTACACTTTGGAAATTAATCCTCCCTCTGAAGCTTCAATGGATATATCGAGAAAGTGAGTCTGTGTTCTATTCTTCTCCATTGTAAACCGTAGATGCAAATTCTGTCTGTTAATCCAGTCATGAAAAGCCATGACATCCTCCTCCGTCCCTCTGAAGATGATGAAAATGTCGTCTATGTAGCGACGCCAAATGAGAAGTTTTTCTTGAAAAGGGTTGGTGGCCGGGTAGATGTACCTGTTTTCAAAACAGTCAACATATAGGTTTGCCAGACTTGGTGCAAATGTCGCTCCCATTGCCGTGCCAGTTGTTTGTTGAAAAAATGAATCATTAAACAAAAAGAAGTTCTTTGTTAATGCTATCTCTGCCAATGCTAATATGAAGTTAGATGGTATACCATGCAGATTAATTCCTGAATCTAAAAGGGCTTTTAACATTTCCAGAGTCTCCTGTTGCGGGATGTTGGTGTATAAGGCTTCTATATCAATGGTGATCAACCAGTCTTGTTCAGGATCGAAAGGCAGAGACGCTAGGAGGACAAGCATAGCTGTGGAGTCCTTCACATATGATTTCATTTTTGGAATCTCGTCTTTGATAAAGAAGTCTACATATTGGCTTAGTGGTTCCAAGATGGATTGTATTCCTGAAACAATCGGACGACCTGGAGTTGGAATAATGCCTTTATGTATTTTGGGTAAGGCATACAAGACCGGTGTCCTAGGGTGTTTAGGTGTCAGGAAGTCGGCTTCCTTGGAACTAACATACCCTTCTGTTTCTCCTTCTTCAATGAGAGGTGCTATGAGGGCCTGCAGAGATAACGTAGGATCGTTGTGGAGAGGATGGTAGCTGGTGTTGTCGTTGATTAGTGTTTCAACCATTTTATTGTAGTCTTCGGTGTTTTGAATAACAATCGCACCTCCCTTGTCTGCGGGTTTAATAGTAATTTTGTCATTTGTTGCCAATGCTGTCAAAGCTTCTAGCTGGAGTTTTGTGCAATTGTTGTGTACGAACGGGATGTTCGCTTCTATTTCCGTAAGTTTTTTCATCAGTGCTTGTTCGAATGTAATGGATTCGGCCGTGTGAGAGCTGGATGGTACACAGAATTGTGATGGCGATCTTAGGCCTGTAGTGTCCTTCTTGGGATTGGCTTTGTCTTCGAAGAATTGTTGCAGATGTATCTTCCTCATCATCTGTGTGCACTCAATCCGAGTTTGAAACGGATCATACCTAGCTGTAGGTATAAATGACAAACCCTTTTGTAGAACTTCTTCTTCGGCTACTGAGAGTTGATGATCAGATTGATTCACAATTAAGGTAGTGAAGGCATTATGTTCTGTCCTCTGCTGCGGGTCATAATTACAGATTGTTGCGGGGTTTGCCATCTGGCCCTGCGTTGTCCTCTGCCTCGCTGTCCTAAAAAAGGGACCGCAGGGTTGTTGAGTGGTACTGGTCTACTAAATTGTACTTTTTGTCCTTGTCTCCCATGGCTGCCTGAGCTATAGCTGGAGTTTGTACTTGAATTGGACCATGATCTATTCTGGCCCCGTTGTGAGTTCTGAAACCTTAGTTGGGCTGCATCTCGTCTTGTTTGTCTGGCCTCATCTGTGAAATATTCTTCGGTGACATATGGATAAATCTTCACATGCGTGAAGTTTTCTAGATCCTTCTTAAGTTTAAGGATTTTCTTATTTAAATTGGTATCCTTGAATTCTTTCAGACTGGTTTCCAAGAGTGCCAATTTCGTTGTATACATTTCTATTGCCATTTTGGTCTTGAGAATGTCATTCTTTTGTATAAGCTCGCCAGTTAGTTTATCAGTCACTTCCTTGGCTGTATTAATGATAAGGATGAGCCAGTCGCGAGTGCATTTGTTTGCAATGAAGGACCAATCTTTTCTGAATTGGATATTATCTAAAAAGATACGTGGTTCAATCCGAATGATTAGCCCATTGGGGGCCGCATGGGCTCGTAAATATTCAGTCATTAGTGCCCCATGGAGCTCTGCTCTGATGATCTTTTTTCTGAGGATCTCTAGCTCATTCCATTCGTCTGTATTACCAATGGTGTTAGGTGTAAGGTCAATCCCAAGAAGGGAGGGATTGGCCAAAATCCCATCAACAAGTTCTTCTGCGAATGCTAGGTAGTGTCCCTCTGTCATGGTGTCTCCAGTTGGTAATCTGTGGTTCAAGTGAGAAAGAAGAAGAAAGAAAATTGGGAAAATCCGTGCTACGTGTGGGTGGGAAAAACAGGGTTCTATTGGTCGTTGATTGTAGGTCAATTGTCGAAAGGCAGATCTGGGCCTGCCCCTTCTATTTCTTGAATGAATCAAGCCCAACAACTGGGCATAGTTGTGCGAAAAATGCAAATATACATCAGGGCAAATTGCGGTCTCTTCCGACCGTAAAGCATTCGTACCATCCCTAACCGTAGGGTTATAGTAGTTCACAAAAGACGGTTACTCCGGGGAACAATTCTACATTGGGTTTGATTACCCTTTTTATTTCATTTGATTGCAAAAGTCCTAACCAAAGGACGCTGGATAGTAGGTATATCCTGTAAAAAAAGGAAAGAGACAAGCACCCGTTGGGTCTTAGATTGCTACGAGATTGAAAAAATGTTCTCGTCGTGATGTCATAAACGTCTTGTGACTGGCATGAAGATATTTCAGAGATATTGGGATTTCCTGTTGACCTTTATTAACCCAAAAAAACCCCAAAAAGAATCTATTTCATGCGGGTGATTGTCTACATAAAAGAATTGTTAAAATACCAAGTGATGAGAATCATCACTTCGATAGTGATTTTTTGGAAGCTATGAAATGCTCCTTATGCACTTGAGGTGCTAAAAAACCCAATCAAATGAAATAAAAGGGTAATCAAACCCAATGTAGAATTGTTCCCCGGAGTAACCGTCTTTTGTGAACTACTATAACCCTACGGTTAGGGATGGTACGAATGCTTTACGGTCGGAAGAGACCGCAATTTGCCCTGATGTATATTTGCATTTTTCGCACAACTATGCCCAGTTGTTGGGCTTGATTCATTCAAGAAATAGAAGGGGCAGGCCCAGATCTGCCTTTCGACAATTGACCTACAATCAACGACCAATAGAACCCTGTTTTTCCCACCCACACGTAGCACGGATTTTCCCAATTTTCTTTCTTCTTCTTTCTCACTTGAACCACAGATTACCAACTGGAGGCACCATGACAGAGGGACACTACCTAGCATTCGCAGAAGAACTTGTTGATGGGATTTTGGCCAATCCCTCCCTTCTTGGGATTGACCTTACACCTAACACCATTGGTAATACAGACGAATGGAATGAGCTAGAGATCCTCAGAAAAAAGATCATCAGAGCAGAGCTCCATGGGGCACTAATGACTGAATATTTACGAGCCCATGCGGCCCCCAATGGGCTAATCATTCGGATTGAACCACGTATCTTTTTAGATAATATCCAATTCAGAAAAGATTGGTCCTTCATTGCAAACAAATGCACTCGCGACTGGCTCATCCTTATCATTAATACAGCCAAGGAAGTGACTGATAAACTAACTGGCGAGCTTATACAAAAGAATGACATTCTCAAGACCAAAATGGCAATAGAAATGTATACAACGAAATTGGCACTCTTGGAAACCAGTCTGAAAGAATTCAAGGATACCAATTTAAATAAGAAAATCCTTAAACTTAAGAAGGATCTAGCAAACTTCACGCATGTGAAGATTTATCCATATGTCACCGAAGAATATTTCACAGATGAGGCCAGACAAACAAGACGAGATGCAGCCCAACTAAGGTTTCAGAACTCACAACGGGGCCAGAATAGATCATGGTCCAATTCAAGTACAAACTCCAGCTATAGCTCAGGCAGCCATGGGAGACAAGGACAAAAAGTACAATTTAGTGGACCAGTACCACTCAACAACCCTGCAGTCCCTTTTTTAGGACAGCGAGGCAGAGGACAACGCAGGGCCAGATGGCAAACCCCGCAACAATCTGTAATTATGACCCGCAGCAGAGGACAGAACATAATGCCTTCACTACCTTAATTGTGAATCAATCTGATCATCAACTCTCAGTAGCCGAAGAAGAAGTTCTACAAAAGGGTTTGTCATTTATACCTACAGCTAGGTATGATCCGTTTCAAACTCGGATTGAGTGCACACAGATGATGAGGAAGATACATCTGCAACAATTCTTCGAAGACAAAGCCAATCCCAAGAAGGACACTACAGGCCTAAGATCGCCATCACAATTCTGTGTACCATCCAGCTCTCACACGGCCGAATCCATTACATTCGAACAAGCACTGATGAAAAAACTTACGGAAATAGAAGCGAACATCCCGTTCGTACACAACAATTGCACAAAACTCCAGCTAGAAGCTTTGACAGCATTGGCAACAAATGACAAAATTACTATTAAACCCGCAGACAAGGGAGGTGCGATTGTTATTCAAAACACCGAAGACTACAATAAAATGGTTGAAACACTAATCAACGACAACACCAGCTACCATCCTCTCCACAACGATCCTACGTTATCTCTGCAGGCCCTCATAGCACCTCTCATTGAAGAAGGAGAAGCAGAAGGGTATGTTAGTTCCAAGGAAGCCGACTTCCTGACACCTAAACACCCTAGGACACCGGTCTTGTATGCCTTACCCAAAATACATAAAGGCATTATTCCAACTCCAGGTCGTCCGATTTGTTTCAGGAATACAAACCATCTTGGAACCACTAAGCCAATATGTAGACTTCTTTATCAAAGACGAGATTCCAAAAATGAAATCATATGTGAAGGACTCCACAGCTATGCTTGTCCTCCTAGCGTCTCTGCCTTTCGATCCTGAACAAGACCGGTTGATCACCATTGATATAGAAGCCTTATACACCAACATCCCGCAACAGGAGACTCTGGAAATGTTAAAAGCCCTTTTAGATTCAGGAATTAACCTGCATGGTATACCATCTAACTTCATATTAGCATTGGCAGAGATAGCATTAACAAAGAACTTCTTTTTGTTTAATGATTCATTTTTTCAACAAACAACTGGCACGGCAATGGGAGCGACATTTGCACCAAGTCTGGCAAACCTATATGTTGACTGTTTTGAAAACAGGTACATCTACCCGGCCACCAACCCTTTTCAAGAAAAACTTCTCATTTGGCGTCGCTACATAGACGACATTTTCATCATCTTCAGAGGGACGGAGGAGGATGTCATGGCTTTTCATGACTGGATTAACAGACAGAATTTGCATCTACGGTTTACAATGGAGAAGAATAGAACACAGACTCACTTTCTCGATATATCCATTGAAGCTTCAGAGGGAGGATTAATTTCCAAAGTGTACCGAAAAGAAACAGACAAGAATGCTTTATTAACATATTCCAGCTATCATCCGCAATCTCTGAAAAACAACCTTCCTTTTGGACAATTCCTAAGATATAGGCGTCTATGTAGCAGAACAGACGAATATACTCACCAGGCCAAAACTCTCAAGAATCAACTAACACAACGTGGGTATCCTAAGAAGATCATACGAGACACCTATAAAAGGGCCAAACATATCCCTCGTTCATGTACTCTTGAGCAACATCACAAGCCATCAGAAGCAGGTCATGTCATTACAGCAGTATTCAGTTACTCGCCTGCTATCAACAAACTCAAGAGAGGGATAAAATCTATATGGCCAATATTGAACACAGGTACCTCAGACATGGCACTCCCACGTTTTGCGCTCAAAAGGAGACGTAATTTGAGAGACGTTCTTGTAAATACAATCCGTCCGGAGATCAATACAGCCCGGACTATGCAAAATGTCCTGTGGAACCAAGCACAACCAGTGGGACATAGTCCGTGTGGACAATGCTCTATGTGCACCCAAACTGTTCGTAGCACTACAATCGACATTGGCTGGACTACCCCATGGGTTCAGAGATACTTTACAAATTGCAACACTAAAGGGGTGATATACATGATCACATGCCCATGTAAGCTAAGGTACATTGGCATGACAATTCGGGAAGTGAAGAAAAGAATGATTGAACATAAATCATGTATTAGGACCAAAAAAATGACAGCACCAATGGTTCCTCACTTCATGGCAGAGGGCCATACATCAGAGTCATTCCAATGGACCATCCTTGAGAAGATTAAACGACCGAAGAGGGGAGGGAACTATCATGCAATGTTGTTCAAACAAGAACAGAAGTGGATTTTTCGCCTTAATACATGCAGTCGAGGTTTAAATGAAGCTATGCAATGGCAAGAACTTGCAGTACTTCAACTCTAAATCTACCTCAGTTTGTATTCCACATCTATACACTAGAACATGTGTGACTTGAACTTGTTGTTCACACCCTTGTGGCCCCCCTTTAGCAATTTTCAAAATTCTTTTTTAATTCAATATATAGCTCAATACACAGTTTCAAAAGGCACAACAGGATTTTGTTGCCAACATCCCCGGGTTTTCTCTCCCTCCGCCATTTTTTTTAAATTTAAACATCCTGTGCAACTTTATTATGAACGCACGTCTTGGGTGGAGAGTCATTTTCATTGGAGAGGGCCTTGCTCCCGTTTAGCGTGCAGACTAGTCAGGACTCTGCCCCCCCGTTCACTTCCATGTACTCTTCACTGTGCCCCGCAGTTTTTATTTCCTTCTCCATTTTGGGCAGCTCAATACAGTGTTGTCCATTCACCCTGATAGGGCATTTCTTTTCCAATAGGACACTAACCACTGCGATCTATCCCCCAGGGCTTATGCATGCCTTAAAGGCCACAAGGTCCTTGCCTTCCCTTATGGTGCTTCCACGACGAGGTTTTTCCTTTTCCATTCCAACACGACCTGTGCAATCCTGCTACAATTGTGCAAACCTGGGTGAAGAGTTTTCTTCACGCGAGAGGGCCTGTTTTCATTGAGCGTATAGACCAGCCAGGCACCTGCTTCCTCGTTTTCTTACTTTTATTAGCCCCCGTTTTCTTACTTTCATTAGCCCCCGAGCTTTATTTGCCCTCACCAAATTTGAGCAGTTCTATACAGTGATGCTCACTCACACAGACAGGGCCCACCCTTCTTTCTCCACCAGATATCCACCATTGTGATCTATCCCCAGCTCACGCAATAGGTCACTATGACTTTGCCTTTCCAAATGCCGTTTTTTTAGACTCATTGGCACCTCACAGCCCGACTACGTGGCTTGTTTATCTTTACAACCGGACACGCCTCCGCAGGATCACGTTGCTTGCGCGCACCCATGACCACACCCATAGACATTGGATGTGGCCAATGGTGACGCACGCACGGATCCCGGCGCGATAGATGTGATTCCAACTTTGGCGTCTATACACCACGCCCTCAGGTAGATACACGGAAGCGGCTTGCACTCCCTCCGATTCATTGAGACGGCGAATACCGCGCCAGCAGACAGCTGTTTCTGATACTGAATACCCGGTAAGCAGTTTTCTTTGCCTCCCCCAGAGGACCGCTAACTTTAGGCCACAATATGGACATATTATACACCAGTCCCATGTGCATGGTTTTGAGCGACCCCCTCTTTACTTTCTGTCTCATTCTGAAACGTTCGTCCAGCTGCCGTAGTAACTCACAACGGCGTTTTGCCTTTATGTTCTTCCCGGCCATATGCTGGGGATTGTTTGACCATAGGCAGGGCATGTCTGTCCATCAGGCCATTGCCGTTACCCCCCAAGCACTGGTAGCGCTTGTCTAGCAATAGACTTAGTTGGCACCCTACACACACCCCCCAGGACAGTATTCTCCTTGTGGTTTTCACTTTTCACGCCACATTCATTGGTGATGTGGTTGTTTTTCCCTTAAACACCATCCACTTCTCCCAACTTGGGATTTAGGGTTCTAGCGGTACATTTCAGCCCCCCAAAGATGGGGCTATGCTCTTTTATGCAATGAGCATTTAGATTGAGTAATAATAACTATATAGACTGGATCTAGCATGGTATGTCATTATGTATGATACTACATTGCTAGAAGAGACATCTGATGACTTCACTCTGCAATGTTTTTTTCCCCTACCCCTTTTGTCCCCCTCTGCAGGTTTTTACGATAAAGCCTGCCATGGCGTGCACAAACTGCCCTACACCCGAGGGTGGTATTTGATTAGTCCACCACCTAAACTACTTTTTGTCCTGAAGAAGATGGTTCACAACATCTTTTAACCATCGAAACCGGTCGACCTGACAGTTGTGGCTTCTCCACAACTTCACAAGATAACTCCTGAACAAAGAGGAGGGATCCTAATACGAAAGATCACAACCCAGTTACTTATGGGTTTTTTAGCACCTCAGTGCATAAGGAGCATTTCATAGCTTCCAAAAAATCACTATCGAAGTGATGATTCTCATCACTTGGTATTTTAACAATTCTTTTATGTAGACAATCACCCGCATGAAATAGATTCTTTTTTTTTTTTTTTTTTTTGGGTTAATAAAGGTCAACAGGAAATCCCAATATCTCTGAAATATCTTCATGCCAGTCACAAGACGTTTATGACATCACGACGAGAAAATTTTTTCAATCTCGTAGCAATCTAAGACCCAACGGGTGCTTGTCTCTTTCCTTTTTTTACAGGATATACCTACTATCCAGGGTCCTTTGGTTAGGACTTTTGCAATCAAATGAAATAAAAAGGGTAATCAAACCCAATGTAGAATTGTTCCCCGGAGTAACCGTCTTTTGTGAACTACTATAACCCTACGGTTAGGGATGGTACGAATGCTTTACGGTCGGAAGAGACCGCAATTTGCCCTGATGTATATTTGCAGTGTTTTCCTCCCCAGGTGAGGGCTCTTCACATTCAGCAGATGGTGCACAAGTTTCAGCATGCCCGGACACTCCCAGCGTTCGAGTTCTTGAGGTTGCTCGGCCTCATGGCACCCTGCATTCTTCTGGTGCCAGAGGCTCGCCTGCGGATGAGATCTTTGCAGTGGGCACTCAAGACGCAATGGTCGCAGTCCTCCGGCAGGATGTCGGACCCGGTTCAGGTGCCGCCCTCGGTCGCCCGGGACCTTCTGTGGTGGGCCGTCGAAGGCAACTTGATGAAGTGGGCTCCATTTTGGCTTCCCTGGCCGGAGGTGACGATTGTGACGGATGCATCCCTCACCGGATGGGGAGCTCATGCCAACGGGCTGACAGTCAGCGGTCGTTGGTCTCCGTCGGAGTCCAGACTAGCCCTGAAGGCTTTTCTGCCGACTGTGCGAGGAAAGAGTGTCCTGATCCTGACGGACAACACAGTGGCCATGCACTACCTCAACAAAAAGGGGGGGGGGCAGGGTCACTTCCTCTGTGCAGGGAGGCGATGCAGCTCGAGTTCTGGGCCATCCAGCAGGAAGTTTCGATCTCGGCAGGTCATCTGTCCGGAGACGAAAACGTGACGGTGGACGCTCTGAGCAGGCAGAGTGCGATCTCTCACGAGTGGGAGTTGGCTCAGGAGATTCTCCTGGAGATCTTCGCCCTTTGGGAGACCCCTCAAGTGGATCTCTTCGCCTCCAGTGTCAACCGGAAGTGCGAAAGGTTTTGCTCGCGGGAATTTCCTCCAAAAGGAGCCTTAGGAGACGCGTTTGTGGTGGAGTGGTCATTCCCACTGCTGTATGCGTTTCCTCCAGTCCCCGTCAACCCGCAAGTGCTGCGGAGGTTACGGAAGTTCGGTTCCCGGATGATCCTCATTGCTCCGGCGTGGGCTCGGAGGTCGTGGTACCCGGACCTTCTCGACTTGTCCATCTGCCCTCCACGTCGTCTTCCCTACCGAGACGATCTGCTTTCACGGGAGGGAGGTCAGGTTCTCCATCCAGAGGTCAGATCCCTCAACCTTCACGCTTGGCTTCTGAAAGGTTGAGGTATAAGGATTGGGACCTCCCTGAGGATGTGATGGAGGTGTTGCTTTCGGCCCGAAGGCCAGCAACAAAGTCTCTGTACCGTTGCCGTTGGCGTAAGTTCTGCGACTGGTGCAGAGTTCAGAATGTGGATCCTTTTGCATGTGACATCCCCATGGTTCTGTCCTTTTTACTTTCTTTGGCCCACAGGGCTTGCAAGTGGGAACCATTAAAGGTTACCTGGCGGCGCTGTCCATCTTTAAGCGCTCGTCTGAAGCGTGTTCTTACTTTAAAATCCCTTTAATTTCACAGTTTCTGAAAGGGCTCACTAATGTGTTCCCTCCGTCACCTTTCCTGGTGCCCGGTTGGGATTTAAATCTTGTTCTTAAGTTTCTTATGGGTGCTCCGTTTGAGCCTTTACATTCATGCCCTTTGAGGCTGTTAACTCTGAAAACTGTGTTTTTAGTTGCGGTTACTTCCGCTCGCAGAGTGAGTGAGTTACAGGCACTTTCAGTTAATCCACCCTTCACTGTATTTCACAAGGACAGGGTTGTCCTTAGAGTTCGTCCTTCTTTTCTTCCGAAGGTAGTGACGGAATTTCATTTGGCCCAGAAGGTTGTTCTTCCGGAATTCTATCCTCCTCCGCATCCTGGTAAGGAAGAGGAGAGGCTCCATAGGCTTGAACCTAGGAGAGCTTTAAGCTTTTATGTTTCACGCATGTCCCGGGTCAGAGTGGACGATCAACTCTTTATTGGTTACGCTGGAAAGCGTTTGGGGCAAGCTGTGACGAAACAGACTGTCTCGCTGGATTATTTTAGCCATCTCGGAGTGTTACCGCTTGGCGGGTAAGGACCCACCGGCTGGCTTGCGGGCCCATTCTACCAGGGGTGTGGCTGCATCTACTGCCCTGCAGAGGGGTGTTCCTATTCGCAACATCTGTGATGCAGCCACCTGGGCTTCAGTACATACATTTGTACGTCACTATTCCCTCGATTCCATCCGAGGACAGGATCTGGCCTTTGGCAAGGCGGTCCTTTGCTCTGCTGTTTGATTGGCTATTCTAAATTTTGATTCTAAATTCTTTCCCTCCTCCTTGCTCTGGTACTGCTTTGGGAGTCTGTCATAGATATGGAATACGTCGGAGGACCCAATCCCCTCGAAGAACAAGTTACTTTCTTACCTGGTAACGTTCTTTCGATGGGATGGTCCGACGACGTATTCCATATCGCTCCCGCCCTGCCTTCCCCGCTGCAGAATTTCTTTTGCGATTGCAGCTTACGTTCCGCAAGGCTTTGTCTGACTGGCAGTTGACTAATGTCACACTTTCTGGGGGAAAAAAACTACCGGCGTCGTGCGTCCTACTTATCACATCGGATGACGTCGGACGACGGCGCATCGACCGTCATCGACGCAGGACGCAGACGCCGAAAAAAGTTTAAGAAGCAGCACAGCTGTGGTGATTACATGTCATAGATATGGAATAAGTCGTCGGACCATCCCATCGAAAGAACGTTACCAGGTAAGAAAGTAACTTGTTCTTTTGTGTACCGCTGGAGAAAAACATTGGTGAGAAATCAGGCCTTGCAAAATTTTTAACACTCTGCTGGACCTACTCCACCTCATTTATAATTCTAATTGTTCTTTTATAACGCACTTAATACCATTGGTTTCTAAGCACAGGATCTGTATTCGAACCTGTGTTGCACTGCTTTGTTTTGCTTCCAAGACAAACACGTTGCCCCTGACCTAAGAGAAATGCACTCCACCCATGTAAACTGATGACAAAAAAATGTAAATGCGCTTTCTTACTGCAAAAAAAGTAATTGTTACATAAACGTTACAAACATCCCCTGCAAATGGCACTCTCCCCTAGCCCTGAAAGAGTGTCTGTAAAAGGTTAGCTGCATGAATGGACACATAGCAAAAAGGATCTGTAAGCAGTTTTCCCAGCTGTGTTCCGCAGGTATAATGCAATCATCGTAGAGCAAAGCGAGCTCTGGAGGCTAACTACGGTTATGGTGTTGCAGTAGATCTGTAGATGTACAGCCTGGATGGAACTACTATTGATCACTACTTTGTGTAAACATCTAGTTAGTGTTATCTGTTCATTATGTAAGGGGAAAGGAAGGGACTACGCAAAGTGGTTGGCGTAGCAGACGGAGAACTGGGCAAATTAGTGAAATTCTGCAGGGCCTGCTGGTATAAAGCCAACAGGCTGATGAGATAGCATGTCCAGGAGCTCGGGATCAGCCCATGTGTTGAGCACCAGTTGCACAGATGTATGCAACTTGCTGGTCACAGAACTAGGTTTACCATTAAAAGCATTTGGCCGTGTGATCATGTACATTTTCAAGAGTGTTCATTTTTAAAATATGGTGCATCTTCTTCAACAAACTGAAATATAGTTGATACTATGAGATTTATATACACTAACCTAAACTTTACTTTAGAGCATGGTGATCGTGCAGTGTGTTTTGCAGTAGCAATACTGTAATTATGCATTATGTAACAATTATTAGGAATAGTATTACATGAATGCCTTTAAACCTGAAGCTAACAAATACTGTCCTTTGCCAGACAGGATATAGTTAGCTTAGTAAAAGTATCATGCCGATTACTTCTGGTTTGCAATTATTTGAAAAATAAAATCTTGCCTAGCACTCCTACAGAGCCTTTGGCAATAAGAGCGGAGGAGATGATTAATGCTGCACGCTCTCCATTAGCCTCTTTGCTCTTGCAGTAAACAGAGAAAAGAGGGCACAGAGAGCCCTATGGGCAAGAGAGGAATGCAGGGTGAGCTGTGCTTTCATTGAATAGGGCAACTTAAATAGTTTGCTTTGCTACACAAGTGTCAATTTAATTGGCAAACCTACAGAAATCCATAGCAAATTGTTATGCGACACTGCTTATTATATGCTTTTGGTGGACTGGCCTATATGGAATTCTGCAGATTTCCTGGTAGGCCTCTGTACCCTGGGCCCCTTTCGTGTGATGATCCATTTTATTCTCACATTTTTATATACAAAAAGGGTTGCGCTTGCTGAAAATGTGCCATTTTGAACATTATTTCCAGGGGCTCTTTTGGTTCCCAGTCCACCCCTGTAATAAGGTGGCCCTGTGGAGAGGGGTTTCAATGTGTGTAGTTTAAGGTGGTAGGAGAATGGTTAGTACTGGTGGTGGGGAAAAGGGGTTGACGAACAAAGGGTTCATGGAAAGGTTGGAATTTTAAGGATTGCAAACTTTCAGCCAGAACCATCATGTGAGTCGAATGTTATTAGCAAATAATTTTTCAGGTTTCCTATGTATCTCGATACATGGCCGCCACACTATTTTTTTGTGTGTGTATGTATTTGTGTGTATATATATATATATATATATATATATATATATATATATATATATATATATATATATATATATGCTAAGCAACCATAACTCGCGCCACCACCGTGCACTGCTAAGACTAACACCCAGGACATCAAAGGTGACATCACAAATATCATTGACATCACTGATGACATCACATGTGCATTTACTTTTCATACAAGGGGTTGTGAATGTAATGTTGTCAAAGTATCAGGGATTATCGGGAGATATGTAATAAACTACATACTTCATTGCGCAATATAGCGTTCTAAAGAACATTCCATTGCAGTGTTCTTTCTAGTACAGGAACCTACTCATACAGAAATGTAGGTATTGGCTGCAGTATACACCACAGAGGTGCTATAGTTGTAATTTTCCAAAGTTTTATATAATAAAACGGTGAATGTTCTGTATCAGACTTTTCCGTACTGTGAAACATGTACTAAGTAGCTAATAATGCATCACTTACTACATATTTCTACTAATACCCACAAAACATAAATAGACTGCAATGCATACAAATATGGGTCTTCTATATGGAGAGGAAAGTGAGCAAACAAGAGGCAGTATCACTAGCAACTGTGTATAATCTACATGATTGTATTCACGCACAAAAAATGATTGCTGTGTTTCAGGCCTGCTTCTGCTTCTATATATGTACATCATAAGATGCAATTAAATTCTAAGGAAAGTAGTGTAAGAACATGTGAGAATAGCAATATCTATAAATGTAATACCTTTTGAAAGTTAAGTTTCCGACTGTCAGTAAATAAAAACACCTGGCCTAGATATGGCAGTGAACAAAAAAGAAGGGGCTAGACATGTGATGTCATCAATGATATTTGTGATGTCATCTTTGATGTCCTGGGTGTTAATCTTAGCAGTGCGCGGTGGTGGCACAAGTTATGGTTACTTAGCTTACCATAACTGGCGAATTTCAGGGGTTTTTCGATTTTACTTGTAACCATAACGTCCTTTTAACAACGTTTTTTAACTGAATTTCATAGGTGTTTTTTAGTGCAACTTAACCATAACATCTCCTTAAAGTTTTTTCATAGACTTTCATAGGTTTTTATCAGTCCAATTTTACAATAACGTCCTTTAACGTTTTTTCAGTGAATTTCATGTGTTTTACCAGAGTACGCAATTTTCCTCCAACTTACTAATATCATACTTACCAAATATAACAATATTTGTTTCCAATTTACAAAGTGTCACCTTAAAACTGCCATTTCCCACCTTCTAAAATAATTTTTAACACTTCTTTTCACTTTTTGCAACTATTGCAACTAGTTTTGCCTCCGTAGACGCCTAAGAACATCTTCATTGCGGACCTTCTGGACAGCGCCACATGACCATGCGCTGGCGTGCGGCATGACGTGTCTGAGAAACCGTCTGCACTTCACGATAAGATCGGTCCTCCGCTGACAGTTCGGAACTGCATTTTCTACTGATCTAGGAACTTTCAACTTCAAAATTTCCCTTGCACACCTCCTACACCTGTTCGTACTCATTGGCCCACATTACAAGTCAGGCGTTGGATCATGGTGCTATTAGCACCATGGTCCATGCCAGATTCCGCCATGGTGGATGGCGGAATTACCGCCCTATTCCAAGGTGAGTGGGGCGGTAATTCCCCATTCACCATTTGCCCTTCCCTATTCCCATTTTTTCCCCATAGGGCATAATGTGGATGGGGAAGGTGCTAATTACGGCACCGTAAATTACGGTGCTGTAATTAGCACCAAGGTAGCTTAGCGCCTTGGACTTTAACGCCTGCAGAAAGCAGGCGTTAAAGTGTGAATCAGGCGTTAAGGGTTTAACGGCGCCGACGCTTTTTACGGCGCCGTTAACCCCTTAACGCCTGACTTGTAATGAGGGCCATTATCCATTACCAATCTAGTACACAGTACATACTTGAAAGAATGTTATCAAAACTGCTATTTATCTTAAAAATGGCATCAGTTTTTGCCGTTCCCTCCTCCCCAAGAGACACCAACACCACCAGCTGGAGGACCTTCACAACAAAAAAAGCGCAGTACTTTCAAAGACAATGAAGAGGACCAAGAAGATGAGGTAGAGGAAGTGCCTACTTCTAGCACCAAGATCGAATCATGGATGTGCCAGTTCTTTGCTACTGTTGGGAGTGTACCAAAGGCTAAAGCTACCAAAGTGAAATGCACTGAGTGCACTCAGTCGCAGACTACCTGGGCAGTACTCCTACGGGACCACCTCCATGCACCGCCACACCAAATCCAACGACCCTAATGCTCTCAGTAAGGTTGTTCCTTTCGCAGCAAGTACTAAGATGTCTTCCTCCACCTCATCTTCCTCAACAAATACTTTAACCACTCAGCCTGATGTCTGCGGGCATTAGTGCATTATAAATAAATAAGGAGGGCTACGGACCATTATCGTCCATTGCAGCCCCTGAAATGGGGGATAAAGGCCATTAGCACCCTTGGTTCCCAAAGCGGGAACCCATGGTGCTAAAACATAGATTTTTTTCTTCCTCTAGCGGGACTCCACAAGCGTTCCGCTGTAAGAAGGAAGGAACATCCTTTTCCAAGACAGCCAACATGGAAAGAGAAGGCCCTTCTTCCCTTGCCATGGCAGCCTGCAAAACCCTATGAACATATTATCACAAACACTTTTTTTCCCTTTCAAACCTATCCTACCTTTGAATAACTTTACCACATAGAAGGTCCCAGGTAGACATAGCCACTTTAACACCATTTTTCGTCCCTAGCGGTCATGCCCAGTAGCCAGATTGTCCGCGTCATGACCTTATGCCATGACCCACACAATCTGGCTACTGCCCACAGTCACAAGGTATACCTCAGTCACCAAAGGTATGACTATTTTTTTTGTACCTACATTATTACACTTGTAAAAAAATAAAACACAGGCACATTTGCAAAACCATGCTTTAATGTCCTTGCCAATGCTCGTCACGAGTTTGCTCGAAATCCGCCCACGTTTTATTTTTTTAAGTGTCACAATGTATGTACATAAAATAGTCATATAACTTAGCCCCCACTTGACAAAATCTATTCAGTCTTTACACACACATTGAAGGTTGGGTCTATAATCTTTCTCAAAACTTTTGTCCACATTCTTCAAATAGCAACAAAGTTATAAGCCATCTAAAAATGTTAAGACCCCCCCCTCTAATTTCGCCCCCTCTTGAGAAAATCCCACCAAACTTTAGAAAATCATTAATATCTAGGTCCAAAATCTTTTTGCCAAATGTTGTGCAGATTTGTCAAATGAAACCACATTTATATGCCTTTACAATATTTTGCGACCCCCCCCTCTAATTTTGCCCCCTCTTGACAGAATCCCACAAAAGTTTGCAAAACCATTCAGGATTAGTTCTAGAATGAAATCGCAAAATTACATGCAGTTTCATTGAATGGCGCAAAAGCTATAAGCCATCCAAAAACTGCTTTTCCCCAACCCTGTAACACAGAAAGAGGTACAGATGTCCTAGGACATCTGAAGTGTCTGCGAACACAACAGCACTGCCCCAGGACATCTGGAGTGTTCGCAGACCTCCGGAGGGGTGAAACAACCTGTTTTTTGGCTTCTTATGGCCATATCCAATTCAATCCTCATCCCCCCCACATCCCTAGAGATTGTTTGAGTTTGACAAGTGAAATGCTGCTTTTCAAAAAATGTTTTCACTGCGCTGTCTGCGGACCCCTATAAAAGTCAGCAAATCCAAGATGGCGGGCGCTTCGGGAAAACCGACGCATTTCACTTTTTCTCACCAACCAATCAGTGGGCGCCTCCCTATGTCCACGGACCATGCAAAAGTCAGTGAATTTTCTGGCCAATCGGAGGCCAGTCCGCAGACAGTACAGCCAATCAGAGGCCAGTCCGCGGACCGAACAGGGAAGTGAGTCCGCAGAGCGGACATAGATACCACTAATTTTTTTGCCTCACGTTTTGCTCATTTAAAAAACAACTACTGGACAGATTTTCACCAAATCAACAAAAGCACGCTTTCGGGACCAGGCCGCCGCTCCTGCCGCAAATTTGGTGCAAATCCGTCCAGCGGTTTGGGCTGTAGGCATGAGCAAAGTTTTTTTTTTTTGTTTTTTTTTTTTTTTTTAAATTATCTCTATGGGAAAAAAATTAATTTTGGGACCTCCACTTTGCCCCCCCCCCCGGACCAAAGTTTGCAACATAAAAAAAATGAGTGTGCCATATACTTTTTCTGGTGAGCATTCGTCCTGGGGGAGCGATGAGGCCGCTTCCTCCTGCGTGAAGGTATTTGGGCAAAGATTGTGGTAGTACAATCTTGAACCCACATGACAGAATTTAGAAGTGTAACATATAACGGGGTTTATTTTATTACAAAACCCAGCAGCATGTCCTCTTCTAAACTTCAATCAGAAACCTAACCTCTGTCCCTCGTATGTACGCACGTTCCAATCCCAGCAAGGTCGACTCAACCTTTCGATAAAATGAGTACAAATTTTGATTAATTCTAATGTCCTATAGAAATGTTCTATGTAAAGCGCTTTGGTTAAAGTGCTATATAATGACAAGTTATTACATTTAGATTAACATTCAAAATGTAGGTTAGAATGTTTATCAAAGTGTGTACATCTCTCACCCGAAGTAAGGAGGCGGTGCCTCCCTTCACCCACTCTGCCAAGGAGTCTCCATTGGGCACAAACTTTCCTACTTTTACATTTAACTGTAGGCAGAATGAAACCCAACATAAAGGTGTGCACTCCACAATCCCAACATCATGTCCTCCCTGACTCACCCTTATGCACCTGACTCGTCACCTCGACTGTGGTAATTGCATTGCTCAGATTGCTACCTCTGGATAACCATTTCAAATACGTTTTTCTTTGACGTTCTCAAGTCACTAATTGATAATGGAGGATACAGAAACAATAGCGTTCTAGCTGGCACCTGGCCCGCAATCCCTTGTAACTCCACTTTTCTTACATTGTGTAGTTTACCCCATGTGGGTAGCTCCTTTACTTGAACTGCAGTGTCCATTGTCCGTAGTACCTGCTAGGGCCCCCTCCACCTGAGGGCAGGCAACATTTTCCTCCGATGCACCTGCACATAAATGTCAATTCCTGGCTCTGGTGAATGGCATGCCACCTCTGGCACATTTGGTAAAGCTGTTTTTTTTTTTTTTTACTTTGAGTGGGTACACCTGATGCAGGCAGTGAGTCTCGTACAGTACTCCAGCATCATATTGTCTGTTAAATAGGTCCTCATGTGACAAGTACCCAGTCGTTGATGAGGGAAGATGCGTGCGGTGATCCATCCAGACTGAAGGTACTTGCACAAGTTTTCCTGGTGCTCTCAACTTGAATGCTAAAGTATACTAGTGGGTAGGCATCTAGCTGATTGGTTTTAGCACACAATTTAGCAAGTTTATTTTTAATAGTTCAATTTTACCTCTCAACATTGAGGGTGGTCAGGGCTTTGCAATTTCTTTTACCTAGAATGCTGTGCATAGTTCTTTTACAATGTGTCTGGAAAAATTAGTCCTATCACTATTTATACTCGCATGGGCTCCAAAACAGAGTAGACAATCTCTTATTAGCAATTTGACTACGTTTGGTATGATCTGCTTTGTGACAGGTTACGCCTCAACCCAGCCTGAAAAGGGATATACAATGACCAGTGCATAATTGTGGCTGCAACATTGTTGCATTTTAATGAAATTAACTTGGGCATTTATAAAGGGGCCACAGGTTCCTAGGGTGTGCTCTTGGGGTCCTTCCCTGCTTTGTCAAAGTTATGCTGAGGGCAAATAGCGGATTGTTTACAGTATACCTGGGCAGTAGATTCAAAACCTAGTGTGCACTGGTGCTGTTTAAGCTATGCTATCATGCCCATTAGGCAAGTCAGTGATAAATATGCAACTAGGTGACATTAATTCCGAAAAAGGTTATCGGGGGACAGGGGACATCCCATGTTAGAGCAAGAGCCTTTGTAGCGGCATCCTGTTTAATAGCAACTCTTTCAATGTTGTGGTCTTTACTAGACTTATTGGTTCCAATAGAAATTCGGGCTGAGGGCCAAAAACAGCGGCCCCTTAACCAGCGCTTAAGTGGGTTCTTTCAATATTTTGTCGCGCATGGGTGGATGGGCTTCACACTAGATAATGACATTCAGTTTTGTTAACATGGCATGTAACGGGGCAAAGAAGTTATGTATCATTTTATTTATGGGGAACCTGTTGATGTGAGGGAACAACTCTGATTCCATAACTGACCAAAATTGTGGGCAATCCCAAAGTCATAACGTGAGCGAATCTAGATTGTACCACTTTGTTGATAAGCTAATATGCATGCTCCAGTCGTAGCTATTCATTTGGCAACTTAGGCAGAGAACACATTTTGGTATGTGAGGACTTTATTCCACGGTTTGGGGGAACAGACCACAGAAAATACAACTGATTTTCCTTTGTCATCATGGAAACATGGCCCACCCACAAAATAAATCCAATCAGCATTGTGTAAGAGCACCTCAAGAAGGTTTCTTCTCTGTTGTGCAAGTTCTCATTTATGGCTACACAGTCATGAGACTCCCTGTCAACAGAACTAGGTAACCGAGATGGCGGATTGAAAAGTGAGCAGCATGTCAGGTTGATGTAAGGGGAATTCAATAGTAACATTTCATATTTAGTTGAGCGAGAAAACGAAATGTGGTGCATTTTTAGTTTTCAATAACCATGTAGTTATAGCATGTGATACATTAACCTCAAGTGGGGATCACAGAACAATAAATTCACATTGTTGTACTGCAAGTGCAACTACAGAGATAGACCTGAGACAAGGGGGATACCTGTAGCTAGGTGTGAAGTGCTGTGCTGTAGTAGGCATGCAGATAGTGCTTTTAAGCATTTGTTTGAATGAAAGCCCCTTCATCTTGTGGCAATAGTCTGGTAACCCTAATTAAGGTGGGTTAATAAGAGCTTGTTTTACTGTGAAGAAAGCCTGTTCAGAATCTGCTGACCATGGCAGTGTGCTTTGTTAATTCTTAAATGTTTCGCCAGTGCTGCATAGCCTAGTATCCATTAATGCCAGTATCCTGCCATACCGAGAAACATGAGAATCTGTGTAATTCCAGTCGGTCTGAGTACCTTTTTTTAATATGGTTTTTATGTGAGTTTTCATGAACAGTCAGTGTCCAGCTATGTTGTGCCCTAGATGGTGGATTCTTAATCAACATGCATGTTTCTCAATATACCTGCGGTTTCTATTTGGATGCTTTATGACATATGCGAGCTAATGCAGTTAACACCAGTGTATTTTGTTTGGAGGCATCATAAGAGGTTAAGGTTAAAAGGAGGTCATCCACATACTGAACCAATGCCGAATTCCCTCAGTTATATCCTCTAAATTATTCTTCAAGAGTTGAGAGAAAATGGAATGGAGGACACTGTGCACTCCTGTGTGGGTGCCTCGTCCAGGTCTATTCTAACAGACGGTACATAAAGCAAACAAATACAGGCTTTCTCAGTGAACTGGGATAGAGAAGAAAGCAGAACACAGATCTACAAAAGTGAAGTAGATGGCTGAAGGCGGAATTCTTGAAAGTAGAGTTGCAGTATTTAGGACTACTAAGAAAATGGATAACGCTATTGAAATTTACTGCAAGCAGGCGCTGTTTAAAAAAAATAATAATAAAAATGTGCTTTTCCCGGGCTCCTTTTACAGGAAGATTAGGTGCATTGCAAGTGCTGCTCATTGGAACTATAATTCCTTGCTTTAGCAATGACTGGAGTTGCTTGTGATCTCATGCAGAAGGAGTGCGGCCTAGAAGTTCAGGTTGGACTGCCAAAGCCGCATATTTTTGCCTTTCACCTTTTGTAATGGCATAGCAGGCTATATAACTATGCTCTGGAGGTTTGCCAAGAGCAATCCAGTGGTTGAGATTAATTAAAAACCTTCCAGCCATCAACCTTCGGAATTGTATTTGTCACCCTGAGTGCCGTGTGTATGCAGAGTCGTGGTTTGAGTCTTCTGTGCCTAGAAATCCAACTACACTTAACTGATGATGCCGAAGAGAACATTTCCGGGGTTGCTTGTGGTCTTGTGCAGAGGAGATGTGACCTAGAAGTTTGGCCTGAACTATCCCTTTTGGGTTGCGACCTAGCTTGATTTGCATATGGTCTTTCGGTTATATGTGATGTTATTTTTTTTTGTTTGTTTTTTGTTTGTTTTTTACTGACCACAATTAGAGTGGTAAATTTAATCACGGACAAAATACCGAAAAAACCCTGTTCCTGTTTCTTTTACCCTTATAATGCCACCCCAACCCATTTTAACCCCTTTGCCCTAGTACCCTTTATTTAATTAAGGTTTGCAGTGTTTTTCGGTATTATGATCCACTCTGAAATTGACCACTCTGTAATGTTTTAGATTATATTGACTGGATATCGGTCTTTCCCCTTCTCTTATGGCATGGCAGGCTGAAAGAGGGTTGTTCAGTACTTTGCCAGTGGTTAAGATTAATTCAGAACCTTGCAGCCATCAGTTTTGCAGATGTCCTCTGGAGTTTCACCAGGTTCGCATTGTGGCACTAAATTGTGTAAGAAAAATAATTAAGAGTAGCAAGGAACAGCAACCGTTTCTTACATTGGCAATGCAATAAAATAACTGGCAACATTTTGGTTTCTAAACTTAACTCATTTGATCCTCTTAGAGTTGATGAATGAACCTTTATCACTATGAGCTCACTCTTCCTTGGAGGAGCTACCAGTCTTGGGAAGACACATTCTCCCATCTTTTCCATCTTCACTTTCCTGAGCGTGCCCTGCTTCTAGACTTTGCAGTAACCTTGAGAGCTACTGTGACCGAATGCCATCTGTGTGAGTCTACTAACTTGAATTTTTTTTAAATGTTTAATACAAGGCAATGCTCTTAATTTTATCTAAAAGTGAGATCTACCAATCGGACCTCACTTCTATAGTGGCCCATGCTGAAAATATGGTAGTTACAGGTTAAAGTGCATCCCTGCAAGAAGCTTGCTGGAACACAAACTGCCTTTAACTGTGAGCAATCCTGATCAAAATTTTGTATAATTGTGTACAGAATATCAATGACCAAAACGTTTCTGTATCATTTTGCTAGCCTGGTTTCTGGTGACTGATTCAACAGTGCAGGCTTTTTGTGTATCGGCCGTCTGGGGCTGGATTTTGCCCAAAGCAAACCTTTTGATTTTAGCCCTAGAAACTCCCTGTTCTCTGTGGGAAGGCTTGCCACCTTCGTAGGTGGATCGGATATACCCTAGAGATCATCTTGGAACCAGTGCTTCAAATGCAAGATTTACCATGAGAATGGCGAGCTCCATATGGGTGGTAATATCTGGAGTCTCTTTGGAGAAGGAAGAGTTGGGGCAGCCCAGGGGAGTAGTTGACACCAAAAGAATGGTTCCACCATCCTGGGATTGCTCAGGCCACTCATTTCCTGAGCCCCCCTGCGACTACTTGCAGACAAAGGACTCCAACACTGACGGTATTTGTGTGTGTGACTCTGTGTGTGACTCTGTTTAGGTTTTGCCTTTGAAGAGAATGTCTTTTCTTGGGTTCATGGACCAGCACATTGAAGAGCTCAAGAACCTTCAGGGTCCTACACAGAAAGGAATGGCCAGAGATGAACCATCTGCTAAAAGGCCACAGCTGGACGCTTCACATCCCGGCAATTCCACCTCACAGTACCTTCACCCCTCAGAGGATCTTTATATTATAGAACCCTTGGGTTCTCAGGATCCTGGATCTCAGGGAGTTCAAGGGGACCAGCATGACCAGGACCAATACTATGATGATGAGCATATCTTCCTCATCCAGTCACCAGACCATCAAGATCAGCCAGTGGCTGACTCTCCAGTTGACAATCCGCTTCAGTATAATGAGCTACTTCTCGAGACCGGCCATAATTTTTAAAATAGACGCGCAGTAGGCCCAAGTTGACAAGGACTTTGTGGAGGACAATCTTAGAGACAAGAAATTGGCCACACAATTTATCCCCCTCCAATGATCTATCCAGAGGCGCATTCAGCCTTCTCTTCTTACAAACCTTGCAAGAGCGGTCAACCTCTGCATTGAGAAAATATTCAGGCCAGCCCCCGCCGACCCTCTGTACATCAGAGGTCCGCTTAAACCAGATTCCTTGATTGTCACCACTACAAGGAAGATGGCGGGCACACCTCTAGCCTCTGCGGAGGCACCGCTGGATAAGGAAAGCAAAAAGATCTATACCTTTGGCAGAACAGCAGCTTCCTCAGCTGCCTACTAAACTAGAATAGCCACCAATACCACCCTCCTGGCTAGCTATGGTTGCCATAAGTGGGACAATCTGGAAAAACAAATTGAGGCTGTCCCAGAGCCCCTTAAGTCACAACACATTAAAGCTGTGTCATAAGTCAAGCAGGTAGTTAATTAGATTTTGAAAAACAACCTAGGTGCTGCTGACCATGCAGGCTGCGTCATAGCCGAGGGCACATAAACGCTATGCCTGGCTAAGGCAGTCAGGGTTAAACTAGAGGCCACGTTGCTCAACATGCTTATTGAATCTAACACCCTGTTTGGTAAGGCAGTCACAGATGCCCTGAAAATTGCCAAAGAGTAATACGACCCCTTAAAATCTCATAGACGGCTGTCCAACAAACCTTTCTTCCAAAGGGGCTCTTTAATACTAGATGGTTCCATGGTCAGAGGCCCAAAACGCTCCTCTGGTTACAAACATGGCAGTCAATCACCATTGTGGAGCACCTCACAGGGACCGTCCTTCAAGCAATAATAAATACAGATGCCTCACTCTCAGGATGGGGAGCCCATTACCTTCACCACACAGCTCACGACACACACAACAGCCCAAAACCACATCAATCTTCTTGAACTTCTGGCAGTTCTTCAGGCTCTGCAAGCTTTTCAGCAGCATCTAGTAGGTCAGACAGTGCAAGTCCTCACAGACTGCACCACTGCCATGTTTTACCTAAACAAGGTCCCTCTCCATGTCTGTCCAGGCTATCGCAAAAAATGTTGAAGTGGGCACTTAAGTGGAACATGTCCTAGTCTCTCGCCATGTTCCAGGAGAACTCATGTTCTAGCTGACATTCTGAGCAGAAATCCTCTACCCGATGAGCACGAGTGCTAAATCAGATATTCTAGATGAAATCTTCTCCCTGTGGGTTTAGCCTCCTTTAGACTTGTTGGCCACAAGCCAAAACTCACAATGCCCAGACTTTGCATCCAGGTTTACCCAACCAGAGTCCAAAGGGAATGCCCTGTGGATGAGCTGGTCGGGAAAATGTGCTTACGCTCCCCCAGACCCCTGACACCACTCCTCAGCATGATAGTTTACAAAATGCACCTGGAGCAAGCCATGCTAATCCATATAGCTCCAATGTGGTGAAAGAAACCATGGTTTCCACACCTGCTCAAATGGCTATGTGCAAACCAATCAAACTTCTGTACCCTTCCAACATGCTGTCCCAGCACGAGGGGACACCACTCCATCGTCAGTATATGTACTTGGCACCCTGGGTCCTGAAGTCATAGAATTTTTAGGCACTTAAACCTCCCTCAAAGGTGTATGGATATCCTAAAGGAGGCACGGATACCCAACATCAGACAGGTTTGTGGTATGGTGGAGATCACAATCCTTAAACCCAATCGAATGTTCACCATCCAACATTCTACACTACATGCTTTATCTACTCGACTCTGACCTAGTTTTTAACTCCATCAAGGTTTTAACTCGACCAACTGTTCTCAAAGTTTTCATGGAACGAGTAAAGAGACTATACCCTCCCATGTCTAACCCTCCACCAGGTTGGGACCTTAATGTTGTTCTCTCAAAGATCATGCTTATGCCCTTTCAGCCTATGCATAAAAAAAGCCAGCCTATAACACTAAACCTACAAGACTGCCTTTCTAGTAGCCATCACCTCGATAAGATGGGTTAGTGAGCTACAGGCATTATATGTACAAGACCCTTTCTTTGTAATCCACAAGTCCTTAGAGCACGTCCTAGGTTTTCACCTAAATTCATATCCAAGTTCCTTGTCAACCCATCCATTGAACTACTGACTTTTTTCCCAAAATCCATTTAACTCAGATGAAAGAAGCCTCCATACATTACATGTAAGGAGGGCGGTGTACTACGTAAACAAAACACAACATTCTAAGGAAAGAGGCCAGCTCTTTGTTTCCAGAGCACCTGGTAAGGAGGGTGATTTACATTTAAAAAAACGCTATCTCCAGGTTGATAGTGAATAGCACAACGGTATGCACTTGACTATCAAAGAAAATCCTTCCTTTCACACCAAGAGCTCACTCTACCGGGGGTACAGGAGCTACTTCAGCATTTATTGCAAACATTCTCCTAGACGCGATTTGCAAAGCAGCTACGGAGTTCCATACATACCTTTAAACAGCACTACTGCATTGACACACATTCTAAAGCAGATTCACATGTGGGACAAGCAGTGCCAAAACGTCTATTTGCCACTGTACCTTCTCACAACCAACCTCCTCCACATACTGCTGGCTAATCTATGCCTAGCATGTGTTCTAAGCAGATCCACAAGACTCAGAATGTATACATTACTCACTGTAATCGTGCTGATGCTTGTATCCCTGGTGTACATTTGTGTAAAATCTGGAAAGGTTTAGAGGTCGTTATCTGGATGAAAAGGGGAGAATTCTTTCATAAGTGGACACAACATCGTACAAAGACAGGGATCGGATGGTTTGGTGCTACAGAAAATATGTTAGCTGGACCTATACTATTAGAAAAATGTTACATAGATAAATATGTTTTTGGGTCAGAAATAGATTTGTGTGCAATTTGACAAGGGGAGGTTCCTCTGACCATAAAACCTACAGCATCACTCTGACACTCCATTTCTTTCCCCCAATCAAGGGAGAGAGGAAAGCTTGGCCAATGATAAGTGAGAGGGGCAGGCTAAGCTAGGCCCAGACACACACCCATTTTCAAAACACATAAAAGGAACATTGAAACCCAGGTAGAGAGATTCACTTTCCACTTTCTTGCGGGACGCTTTGCCGGGAGACTTCAGACTTCACAACCAGAGATCCAGACTTCAAATCCATCAATCTCCAGAGACCAGAAATTAACTCCAGAATTTGTAGCAGAGAGGCCTGAATCCACAAGCTATATCCTCTTCAGCAGGCCTCAAAACCAACCAAACTATTCAACAGCCCGGCGAGCTGTTTGAATTCTTTGCCAAGAACTTTTGCAAGAACCTGTAGCAGTATCCAGAAAGCAGTGCTGTATCCGGAACCAGAGACCAGATCGCTGTGAAGAACTGCTAGCAGAAGTCCAGCCAATCCTGACCCGATCGGTGACGAAGCCGCATTCCTGTCTAAATTATAGTGTGAGTACCCAGTCAGGACTGTGCCAAAACCAATCTCTTAGTTTAAAATCATCTAATCCAAACTATTTTAGCCTATTAGAACTGCCTCCTAGAATCGTGTCATTCTGTCATTTTTAAAACTGAAAACTGTCATCTGTCATTCTGAGCTTTTAAAATTTCAAATCCGAAAAACTACCTTTACTAAATCGGCCGGATCTCGGGAACCATTTGGGCTGTCATCTTAAAGCTAAGATTCTAAGTTTTCCAACGAGCCTAGAACCGACTTCCTACTCCTTATAGTGCCTCCGTAATTGCGCTCGACGCACGCGACTAAATTTGCCGCGATTTGACATTTTGCTTAATTTCAGCCACGTGTAAAAATATTTGTCCTTGCTGAAATTCATGTGCAACCTGACAATCATTCATAGAGCATTGCTAAAGTGATCCTGAATTAATTTAAAGTGTACCTCACTCACCCTGAACCTCCTATAGTGAATTAAAGCAATTTTAGCATATTTTTCACTTCTTTGCATACCACATCAAAGTATATTGCCTGTGTTTAAAACTCCTACCTGTTTTCCTCTAAGCTTGCTAGGGGGGAACTGAATTATATTTGATTGCATTTCTGAGAACTGTGTGCTTTCCTTCCATCTCTTTACCTTGCAAAAAGGGGGGGGGGTGAATTGTCAAAGAAAAGTGATTACATTGTCTTTTGTTGAAGTCCTATCAAGTTTATTTTCTGTACTGCATTTTCATTCGTCATTGCATTGTTCTTGAAGCCATAAAAGCATTCTCAGCTACTTCATCCTCTCTATATCACTTCTAAGCCATCAAAAAGAGTGTACCACTGTAACATTATCCATTGTTGATCACTTTCATCCTCACAAGTGTGCTATCAAATATTAATTTACTATAAAAGTGTGATAGATATAATATTGTTTAATTTTCAAATAAACCTTTTAAATTTGCAAAACAAACCTACTTCTTGGCTCAGCGGGGTCGGGGGGATTCTGAGAGAGGGGTGTTATATAAGGGTTGTCATCCAGAGTAAATGAACTGGACATAAAAATACATCAATAAGGGCTTCCATCAGCATCCCAGACTAGGCATTGACTTAGCTGTAGTGTTGAATTGAAGTCGCTTACACTATGCATAGCATGTGAATCGAAGAAGATACCAGCATTAAAAATATAATTACGGTGAGTAATGTATTATGTATTTATATGCCAAAGAGGTTTTGAAGCACGGACCCGGGATTTGAACTTGTATTGCTCTGCGTCGTCTTGCTTCCAAGACAAGCACATTGCCACTGAGCTATACTATAGTGCTTCTATTCCCAGGCACGCTTTGAAAGGTCCTAGTGACATTGCAAACACCGGTCTAACCACTCTAACTTTCTGAAAGATATCTACTTTGAACTTGAACATATTTTTAGTATAATAAAAGTATCTCTCGAGGGGATTGGGTCCTCCGACGTATTCCATATCTATGACATGTAATCACCACAGCTGTGCTGCTTCGCAAAGTCTTCGGCTCCTGCGTCAATGACATCGCTACGCCGCCCTCGATGACCTCTGCCGTCGTCACTGGATGTTATAAGTAGGATGCACGACGCCCGTAGCCTCAGTTCCGTCAGGCTTTAAGAAGTGTGGAGACTGTGGGTCCAAGATGTCGGTGACGGACTCGCACAACGCCTGCCTCTGGTGCCTCGGGGAGGCCCATGACATGGATGAGTGTCGACTGCCAGTCGCTCACGTCCAAAGCCTTACGGGAGCGCAAGAAGTTATCGGTAGGTAAGGTGTCCAAGCCACAGAAGTCGAGATCTGCGGGGCTTTCGACGGACGATTCGAGGGGCGACTCTCCACATTGCGTCGATGTGGGTCTTGGTCCCGGAGTCGGACCCGACACTCCTCTGCCTCTTCGAGGCACTCCCGGAAGCACCGTCATCGGTCGCCTTCCCCGTCCTCTTCCGAGGACTCAGCCCGTCGGCGGGTCGCTTACCCCACCAAGCATGCGACGTCAGAGGAATGGGCTTCCTTCAGGAAGAAGATGTTAGCGATTCTCGAATCGCAGGGCACTGGTCCGTCCGCGCCTCTGAGTGGGGTCGGTCGTGATCGGTCGAGAGACACCGCTCGCACGCCTTTGGGCTCGGGTGGTCAGCACAATTCGTGGGAGAGGTCCCACGAGGACAAGGGAATCGTTCTTGTCATGCCAGGTCCAGGTCCAGGTCCCGGTCCTCGAGACCATGTGCACCTGTGGTTTCTTCGAGGAAGACGTCGGCGCCGGTGGCGCTGAGGTCGTCGACTGACTCTTTCGAGGCCCCGCCTCCGAAGAAGTCATCAACACCATCGGCGCCCAGGCTGTCGAGGGACACGCTCGGGGCTCTGGCCTCGAGGACTGTGTCGATGCCATCAATGCTGTCGGCGCCGCGTTCGGCGACGACGCCGATTCACTCAACGCCTTTCGAGGCTGTTTCGACAGGGGGTTCCCCGGGGCTCGGTGGAACCACCTAGAAAGGCTCTGGCAAAGGTCAAGCATGGCCTTGTTCCACATTCTGTGCCTTCCTACCGCCATCTTGAGTTTATTTCAGAGGAGGATGAGGGCTCTGATGATGGCATGGTTCGGGATACGGTGCCGGACGAAATTCTCTCGGGCCATAGCCAAATTGAGGACCTACGACAGTCCCTGCACGATGCCAGTGGGCTGGACACCTCTCCGGAGGCGGAGTTTTGTAGGCCTGAGCCTGGCACTCATGTCGACTCCTCATACCAGCGCCTTATGTCCAGGGTCACCGAGTACTTGGGATGGTCGGCTCCCCCAGGGGATTTTCTTCAGGATGATCTTACGGATATCCTCGACCAAGGTCCACCAACTAACCCGGTACTGCCGTTCCATATGGCTCTACAGAGGAGGGTGGCAGCGGCTTGGACTGCTCCGGAGAGTCTCACGGCAGTGGGCCGTGAAAATACAGCCCAGCCAGTAGCGACCCCTGCTACTTGACCAGGCACCCCACTCTGGAGAGTTTGGTGGTGCATGCGGCTACGGCCCCGGCAAAGCAGGTGTCGTATCCTACCATCCCTTCTGATAGGGACGACAAGCGTTTTGACGGCTGGGCGAAGAAAGTGTTTTCTTCAGGGGGTATGGCGCTTCAGGCGGCCAACTCCATATGTGCCTTGTCACGTTTCACGCACACTCTGTGGAACTGTTTCCTTAGCGGCTGAACATATTCCTGATGGGGACTAACTGGATGGTTTCCTTACCATGGTTCAGGATGGCAAGGATGCCATGTGTGAGGCCGTTCAGTCAGGTTTGGACATGGCAGATTGCGTCAGCCGGTCCATGGCGGCGAGCACCGTGATACGCAGGTTTGCGTGGCTGCGGAAGTTGGGGTTTGCTCCTGATGTGCAGGCCCGGCTCCACAACATGCCCTTTGAGGGGGAACATCTTTTTGGCAGCAAGGCTGACGAGTGCCTTGAGAGGTTGCAGACCTCCAAAGCTGCAGCGAAGTCGTTGGGCGCTGCAGTTCGCCAACCTCCGCCTTTTCGTCCTAGGGGACAGCAATGGAGGAGAGGTTCCTTTCGTTATTACTCATCCTTTGGTAAAGCGAGAGGAGCTGCCAATCAAAGGGGCCACCCTAGGAGTGCCAGAGGTGGAAAACAAGGTACTCGAGGTGCCAAGGCCGCTAGGGCTGTTGCCTCTTTGCCCTCAGGCAACGCCGCAGTCACTTCAGCTCAGTCATGAGGCCATGTCCCATGGTTTGCCGGTTGGGGGAAGGCTGGCGCAGCATCTTGCAGAGTGGCGCGCCATTACTTCAGACGTGTGGGTTCTGGAGATCATAACCCACGGCTACTGTCTTCCTTTCCGGCAGAGGCCTCACGACAATCCACCGGGGAATCTCTCTTTGAAGAGTCCGGATCCACTCCTTGCGCAGGAAATTCAATCCCTGCTGGAGAAAGGTGCCATAGAACTGGTAAATTGACAAGGGGGGTCCTGGGAGTCTCTCTGCCAGACATTAGTCCTGGTTACGAGAGACTTACCCAGAGTCTTTTAGCTCACTATATTTCACAGAGAAGAAATATCCCAAACATATCAGTCTTTGTCCTGCCCTGGGGCAGTCCAGCACTGAAATGCTAGGCAATTCTCCTCTGAACAAGAGTACCAACAGCATCCCCAGACACGTGTTTCGGTCTGGTTGGACCTCGTCAGTAGGGAGGAGCTTCTGTGAAAGATAGTGAGCTAAAGACTCTGGGTAAGTCTCTCGCAACCAGGACTGATGTCTGGCAGAGGGACTCCCAGGACCCCCCTTGTTAATTTGCCATAGAACTGGTGCCTGTAGCAGAGAGGAACAAGGGATGGTATTCTCCTTATTTTTTGATTTCCAAGAAAGTAGGGGATTGAGACCCATCATGGACTTGCGCGGTTTGAACAAACACCTCAGGAAGGACGAGTTCAAGATGGTTACCCTCTCTGAAGTCCTCTAGGCCCTTCAACTTCAGGACTGGTTGGTGTCTCTCGACCTCAAGGACGCTTATTTTCATGTGCCGATACATCCAAAGCACATGAAGTACCTGAGGTTCGCGGTTGGCGACTCGCACTTTCAGTTTCGGGTCCTGCCGTTTGGATTGACCTCCACCCCATGGGTCTTCACCAAGCTCATGGTTATGGTGGCAGCGCACCTCAGGAAAGGGGGATTTACGTCTACCCCTACCTGGATGATTGGTTGATCAGGGGGCGCTCTCCCAAGCAAGTCCTGGATCATCTGTCGGTCACCTGCCACTCCCTCCACAAGCTGGGCTTCTCCCTCAACTTGAAGTCCCATTTGACACCAACTCGGAGGCTCCAGTACATCGGAGCTGTGCTCGACATGTGCCTGGGGCAGTGTTTTCCTCCCCAGGTGAGGGCTCATCATATTCAGCAGATGGTGCACAAGTTTCAGCTTGCCCAGAGTCTCCCTGCGTTCGAGTTCTTGAGGTTGCTCGGTCTCATGGCATCCTGCATTCTTCTGGTGCCAGAGGCCAGGTTGCGGATAAGATCTTAGCAATGGGCACTCAAGCTCCAGTGGTCTCAGTCCTCCGGCAGGATGTCGGACCCTGTTCAGGTACCGTCCTAGGTTGCCCAGGACCTTCTGTGGTGGGCCGTTGAAGGCAGTCTGATGAAGGGAGCTCCATTTTGGTTACCCTGGCCGGAGGTGACGATCGTGACGGACCCATCCCTCACGGGATGGGGAGCTCATGCCAACGAGTTGACAGTCAGTGGTTGTTGGTCTCCGTCGGAGTCAAGACTCCATATCAATCTGTTGGAGCTGAGGGCCGTCAGGCTAGCCCTGAAGGCTTTTCTGCCGACTGTGCGAGGGAAGAATGTCCTGATCCTGACGGGCAAGACGGTGGCCATGCACTACCTCAACAAAAAGGGGGGGGGGCAGGGTCACTTCCTCTGTGCAGGGAGGCGATGCAGCTCTGGTTCTGGACAATTCAGCAGGAAGTTTCGATCTCGGCAGTTCATCTGGCCGGAGACGAAAACGAGACAGCGGATGCTCTGAGCAGGCAGAGCGCAATCTTTCATGAGTGGGAGTTGGTTCAGAAGATTCTCCTGGAGATCTTCACCCTTTGGGGGACCCCTCAAGTGGATCTCTTTGCCTCCAGTGTCAACCGGAAGTGCGAGAGGCTCTGCTCGTGGGAATTTCCTCCAAGAGGAGCCTTATGAGACGCGTTTGTGGTGGAGTGGTCATTCCCACTGCTGTACGCGTTTCCTCCAGTCCCTGTCATCCTGCAAGTACTGCGGAGGTTACGGAGGTTCGGTTCCCGGATGATCCTCATTGCTCCGGCGTGGGACCGGAGGACGTGGTCCCCGGACCTTCTCGACTTGTCCATCAGCCCTCCACGTCGTCTTCCCTACTGAGACGATATGCTCTCACGGGAGGGGGGGGGTCGGGTTCTCCATCCAGAGGTCAGATCCCTCAACCTTCACGCTTGGTTTCTGAAAGGTTGAGGTATAAGGATTGGGACCTCCCTGAGGACGTGATGGAGGTGTTGCTCTCGGCCAGACGGCCCGTAACAAAGTGCCTGTACTGTTGCCGTTGGCGTAAGTTCTGCGACTGGTGCAGGGTTAAGAATGTGGATCCTGTTGCATGTGACATTCCCATGGTTCTGTCTTTTTTGCTTTCTTTGGCCCACAGGGGCTTGGAAGTGGGTACCTTTTAAAGGTTACCTGGCGGCGCTGTCCATATTTAAGCGCTCGTCTGAAGTGTTCCTATTTTTAAATTCCTTCAATTTCTCAGTTTATGAAAAGGCTCACTAACGTGTTCCCTCTGTCACCGTTCCAGGTGCCCGGTTGGGATTTGAACCTTGTTCTCAAGTTTCTGATGGGTGCTCCGTTTGAGCCTTTGCATTCATGCCCTTTGAGACTGTTGGCTCTTAAAACTGTATTTTTGGTTGCGGTCACTTCCGCTCGCAGAGTGAGTTAAAGGCACTTTCAGTTAAGCCACCCTTCACTGTGTTTCATAAGGACAGGGTTGTCCTTGGAGTTCGTCCGTCCTTCCTTTCTTCCGAAGGTGGTATTGGAATTTCATTTAGGCCAGAAGGTTGTTCTTCCGGCGTTTTATCCTCCTCCACATCCTGGTAAGGAAGAGGAGAGGCTCCATAGGCTTGATCCTAGGAGAGGATTGAGCTTTTATATTTCACGCATGTCCCGGGTCAGAGTGGACGATCAACTCTTCATTGATTACGCTGGAAAGCGTTTAGGACAAGCTGTGACGAAACAGACTTTGTCTCGCTGGATTATTCTGGCTGTTTCTGGGTGTTACCGCTTGGAGGGTAAGGACCCACCGGTCGGCTTGTGGGCCCATTCTACCAGGGGTATGGCTGCCTCTACTGCCCTAGAGAGGGGTGTTCCTATTCGTAACATCTGTGATGCAGTCACCTGGGCTTCGGTACATACTTTTGTAGGTCACTACTCCCTCGATTCCATCCGTGGGCAGGATCTGGCCTTTGGAAAGGCGGTCCTTTACTCTGCAATTTGATTGGGCATTCTAAATTTCTGTTTTCTAAATTCTTTTCTCCCCTCCTTGCATTGGTACTGCTTTGGGAGTCTGTCATAGATATGGAATACGTTGGAGGACCCAATCCCCTCGAAGAAGTTCCTCTCTTACCTGGTAACGTTCTTTCGATGGGATGGTCCGACAACTTATTCCATATCGCTCCCTCCCTGCCTTCCCCGCTACAGAATTTCTTATGTGATTGCAGCTTACGTTTCCGCAAGGCTTTGTGCGTCAGACTGGCTGCAGACTGGTGCCACACGTTCTGGTAAAAAACTACATCTGAGGCTACGGGCGTTGTGCGTCCTACTTTTTAACATGCAGTGACGTCGGCCGTCGGAGGATGTCCTCGAGGGCAGCGTATCGATGTCATTGATGCAGACGCCGAAGATTTTCCGAAGCAGCACAGCTGTGGTGATTACATGTCATAGATATGGAATATGTCGTGGGACCATTCCATCGAATTTTATTTTTTGGGGAGTATTTGCCTATTTTTAGGTGGTAAAAGTGGTCAATCCACCACCCTCCTGATCTGTAGGGCTGCCCATAATTATCTCATACCACCACACTATTGTTCTGGTCTGCACAGCCTCTGTGCTAACGCATTGAACCTGAGTCAGCACTTTTCATTGTGCGAGAAGCTTTAATGGTGGAGAACTCATAATATCGTCTACTATTGTTCCAGTGTATCGACAGTTTAACATCGATGCTAAAAGGGAAACCAAAAATAAGTGATTTTATATCCCCGCAAGTTCTAGAACTTGCGAGCAGTAGAAGAAAGCAGAACCTCTGTCATTTTTATGGTGGAAGGTAGACCATTATTGGGTAGGGATTTAGGCTATGGTTCTCTGCTTGTGGATTAACATAGCCTCATCTGTTCTGGGGACACAGCAAGCATTGGTGGCGTTGGTGCCTGCTAGGAACCCATCCTGCATGATCACACACCATTCTAAATGTATTAGAAAATGAGAAATTGAATAACCTAAGCAAGATCCTATTGTCGAGAGAATAATATTCCTACCCGGTACAAGCCTGAAATGTTAAACATACCTGTGTAATTTTTCTAAGCTGGCGCAGACTCTTTTAAACTTAATTCATGGCCCATACTGTTAAAGGAAACGGAGAAGAAAGTGGAATTTTGTGCTACTGTGTTTGGCATTTGAGTTGCTTTGTACCAGTCCAGGAACCGTTCCAGTGCAAACAACACTGGAATTTCTTAAAAGTGGAGTAGGTGGCATCGATTTCCCTGCTCGGTTTACCTTTCTCGCATCTGGCAACAACCTATTCTCCACCCCCTTCTTCGCCTGACTGGTAGCCAAGGAGCCCCGCTGGAGTCTGGGTAAATTCGCAGGGCCCGTGTAATCGAGTGAAGAACAGCGATTTCCTTCTAAACTGATGGTTTGGGTGTGCCTAGTCTCAACCTACCGGCATCAAGCCCCTCCTAAAAGTGTCAAGTGCCAGCTCTGGTAAATCTCTTTGCATTTTAAAGATTTCAGTTGTGCGCCTCATACTGTCAGCTTTTTTTTTTTTTTTTTTTTTTTTTTTTTTTTTTTGCAAGGAGCCTTTTGAGAATCCCTTTTGAAAAGCCACGTGAACAGGAGCAGCTACGCAAAAGCTGTGCAATAGCTTGGGTTTTATGATAAATAAACGGGTTTTTTTCAGTGTTATTTTTATTTATTTTTAGTCCCAGCCATGTATGAGCACCTCACCAGGCGTGTGATTCTTCGAGAGTTGCTTTAGGTTTACCTTACTAGTGCACTCCCTTTGTTAATGGGCGGTGATTCCCCTATTGGCTATTGGGGTCCAATAAAACATTTCACTGGAAAGAGACAGAAAACCTAAACACCGAAGGTGGGGTGTTGTTCATCATTACTTCAGACTCCTTAGGCCACTGGTGTGACACTAGCCTCAGGCCAAAAGCTGATTGCCTCTGAAGCACAAAATGAGCTATGTTGTAGAAAATCTTAATTTGCACCACCCAGCACAGTTTTTGTAATTCTGTTGTCTATTGTTGAATGTAGGAAGCAAACGGAGTTTTAGTCCATGTAAATAAGCAAGGGCCAAACACATTAAAATAAGTTGGTGATTAGTAAAAAATGCAGTTTGTTCATACTGTTGATCCTTACTCTATTGGCATTTCCCCATCCACCCACCTTCAACACACAATTGGAATAATACTCCTATACTTTCATCTCTGCATGTAGGCTGTGCCACAGTACCATCTACATTGTGGCGGGTTGGAAACGTTAACAAGGATATGGCTCGAAATCCTTCTTGTTTTTGGCACTAGAACTTGATACCGTCAGTCTTGGCGTCTAGTGTCCACCCTCATTTTGAAGTGAAGGAGGCAGAATCTTAAGAATGAAAAGAAAACTTGCCAGGATCCTGTTTCTTATGTTTGGTGTCCCGTCTCTGAAGCCGGGGCCCTACTTTCAATGTCTTTCATTGTTTGCACGTCCTATCGTTTCAGAGCCTGTCCGTGCCAGGTAAAATTATGCAAATGCTTGTGTCCTTGCCAGACCAGTAGATTTTCAAGCTTCGGTTACTTTTAGATTTCTACTTTTAGATTTTTTTTCTACAGAAATTGAGAACTAGATAGAATAGCAAATTGTGTTAGACACGTTTATAAAGTATGCAATATCACGT